>NC_090449.1:914328879-914953879 GCF_031143425.1 Pleurodeles waltl
GTGGCCAATGGTGATCTACGCCAGCAGTGACAGTATGCACTGCTGTGGACGTGACCTCCATTTTCTATCATTTTTCTCACTTGCTACCTGACCTTCCATAGAAGAGGACCTACACTGCATGTGCTGCTGTGACCAGTGTCTGGAACATACCATGGCCCGTGTGGCTGAGGAAAGGGCCCCAGCCTTCACTTTGGAGGAGTTGGAGAGACTGGTGGATGGGGTCCTACCCCAGTATGGACTGCCGTATGGGCCTCCAGACCAACAGGTGAGTACACTGAGGGCATGATGCATGTGGCATGACTGCATGAAGTGGTGTGTGTGAAGGCCTTGTGCAAGGGGGGTGGGTGGATGTCCTCTTTGCAGCATACAGCTTGTGTGCTGGGCTATGTGTGTGCAAATGGTGATATGAACGGGTATGGTGGGCCATATGTATAACAGGAGGGACACTTTGTTTAATGGTATTTTCCTGTGTGTATTGTCTCTGCAGGTCAGCGCCCATCAAAAGAAGGGTACATGGTGTGCCATTGCATAAGAGGTGCGGACCCTGGGAGTCTATGGCAGGCAGAGCACCCACTGTCACAAACGGTGGGAGGACCTGAGACGCTGCACATGGAAGACGGCGGAGGCCCAGCTGGGGATGGCCTCCCAACGACGAAGGGGTGCCTGTCGAACTCTGACCTCCCTGATGTCCTGCATACTGGCAGTGGCCCATTCATAACTGGATGAGCGCCTGAGGGCATCACAGCAGCCACAAGGGGGTGAGTACAGTGCCCATCATTACAACTTACGCATGGTAGGGTGGTATCTGGGTGGTGGATGTGTGTCAGTGGGTGCCCCAGGCCAGGCCCGACATAGCAGCATAGGTCCCCTGGTGGCTAGGGGTCTGAAGGGATAATCCTGCTTCCTAACTTGTAGGCATCCACTACTGGTCACGGCTGCGTGGGTCCCAGGTGTGCTGCAGTTGGCGGTGGGTGCCCCTCCTCATGCCTTGGTGGCTAGCGAGATCTCAGAGATGGTGCAATGCATAGTGCGTAGGCCAATTCTCTGTGTGTGAGGGTGCTGTATACGCCAATGGTGGTGTTGGAGCAGCGATTGACCCAGTGTATCCTTTGTCTCTTCCCCCCTTTTTTGTTTTGTCATCCTTTCTTTATGTGCATTAGCATCATCTGGTGGAGGAGCAGAGGCACCGGCGACGGAGGGAGCTGCATCCCACAGGACCCAGGAGGCAGAGTCCACTGACGCTTAGGGCACCAGTGGGATGGAGGGCGAGGGGAGCACCACGGCGGAGACTGGAGGGGACAATACAGACTCTGATACCTCCTCCGATGGAAGCTCCCTGGTGGTGGAGGACACTTATGTGACCACCCCAGCTACAGCCGCCACCCCCGTACCAGCATCGCCCTCCCAGCAGCCCTTCATCGAGTTGCCCGTGCCCGCTCCCCCAGGAGGGTGGGCATCTCCTTCGCCCCAGGCACCTCAGGCCCTGCCCCAGTAAGCCCTGCTGCCTTGAGTGAGGAGGCTATTGACCTCCTGAGATCCATCTCTGAAGGTCAGTCAACCATTGTGAATTCCATCCAGGGGCTGGCAGCCCACTGACAACAATCTATTGCATTCCTGGAGGGCATCCACACTGGATTGGCGGGCCTCTGGCCTCCTCTCTGATGGCAGCCATTGTCCCTGTTTCTACTGTCCCCCCTCCAACCAACACTTCCCAGTCCCATTCTCCTCAACCCCAACCCATCCCAGGCACACATACAGATGAGCATGCACAAAAGACAACACCCAAGAGTGTCACAGGCAAACACAAGCACCACACTTCATCCCACAGGCACTCACACAAACACCATCCAGTTGCAGACACAAAACCATCCACTATTCCCACTGTCTCCCCCTCCACCACCTTCCTCCCAACTACGTCCACACTCACACCTGCATGCACTACATCATCATCCACTACCTGCGTCATCACCACACCAAGCAGAGCACACAACTCACTGGCAGACATCTCCACAACATCCATGCACATGTCCCCTGTGTCGTCTCCCACTGTGTCTGTCACCCCCCCAAAGTACACAAACGCAAGCACTCAGACACCCAACCACCTCACAACAGCATACAGCCGATGAACCTGCACCCAAATCCTGCAGACAGACACCTCCACCAATCACTCCCTCATCCTCCACTCCCATTCCTTCTCCCTCTTCCTGCCCCAATTTCCCTAAACAACTGTTCCTATCCCCCACTGACCTCTTTTCTACCCCTCCCCCTGTCCTGCACGTATGGCCAGGGTATCACAAACCCAGCGAAGCACCTCAGCCACGCAGTCCACAGGCCCAGTTCTATACCCACGTACTTGTGGAAAGGAATCCAATGTACTCCTGCGTTCATGGGCTGCTGTGTGGCCTGTCCACTCCAGAACCAGTGGGATATTCACCCACTCGAGAGACTGTGGTATTGCACTCCCCAGGACCAAGCACAGGGCATATTGCTACCACATTGCGCCTCTTTGTAACCCTTAGTACCACATTATGCCTGTGCCAGCGTAATGTACGCAAGGAGGTCGTTCCCCTGTTAGGGTTACAGCAAAAATGGGGCACTGGAATCTAAGAGATTCCACTTTGCCATTTTTAGTGGCTATTTTTAGCACCTGCACAGAGCAGGCGTTAAATGGGGCAAACCATTGTTTTCAATAAGCCCCTATGTACTCTGCAGGATTAGCGTCAAAATGTTGGCGTAAATCCTGTACAGTACATCTATAGCATCTAAAAGTCTGAAGCTGTTGCCCCTACCCTGCACCATGGTGTGCCGTATATTAAATACAGGAACACTTGATAACGTTAGGGGGCGCTAAGGAGCGCAAGAAAAGTGGCCCTGCATTGGGTGCAGAGCCACTTTTCTTAAATTCAGGCTAATGTTTTTATGGTATTTTTATTCTATGCACATCATGCACTATTAAACCTCTTTTTTATTTTTTTACCAGACACTGCACTCAGGCACTTTATTTTCTTCAATCCTTAGCAAATGATGAATTAATAGCAACTGTTTATACCTACCTTAGGTTTGTATTGAGGATAAGAAATATCCTTGTGTATTATTATAATTGACTCACAGTATCAGCAGCACTTTAATTACTTGCTGCTCCAGAATTAACTTACCTTATAAGATATTTGTCCTCTTTTAAGTAGCAACTAGGAGCAGCATTTAGGATTTTGGTGTTTGGGCTTCACCTAAGGCCTTAGATGAAGCCCAAACACAAGTCTAAGGCCTTGCCCAAACGAAAACCTGGTCATGTACTATTAATATACCCCAGTGATCAATTATCACACAGAATTGTACATACAGGCTTTTCTCCTCTTTATTTAACAACCAGTGCCTGATTAATTAGTTAACCATGTTTATGACCTATGCTGTTATTCCAGGGTCTCTGTTGTCTGAAGCTATGACATTGAGGTGCTCTTTTTGACCCTTACTGTAGTAAGTGTACATAGCGAGATGTTTTTGTTCCCCTCCTTTCTTGCTTTGATCATTAGCCTATTTTGCTTTTCTGTGAAGGTGGGCTTTAAATATTAATCTGTACTTCTTGATCACGCAAAATGAAATTGTATTTCCTGACCACGTAGTATGTTGATCTTGGGAGTGGTGAAGCATTACATTGTTTTGATCTGTCCCACTGTTAATCATGTACACTGTTTTAAATTCTCATGATGTTGATACTGTAATGTATTTTATTGTACCTTTGTTGTTTAATTTTTTTAGCCCAAATAAAGTTTCTTTGACTTTGACTAAACCTTTGAAGTACATCAGAGCCTGGTCCAGTGGCTTTTGTCCAGGGCTTTGTGTCACGCAAGACCTTCCTCCTTCATTCCCCATTAATGGGATTTATTGCTGCAATCTTCCCAAGCAATTCCAAGGTTATGGTGGGTAAAAAATATGAGTCAAGTCATTCACTATGTTGTGCAACAGGTTAGATGCATTTCCCAAAGACAACATTACACCCTCTGATAACCTTCATGGAGAAACTGTAACTTCGGATCAGAGACTGTACAGTGAGAGATTGAGAGTGTCGTTTGCCTGACGTGCTGTGTGAACAAACATTTCTGGGGCTCTGTCAGTATCCCCTCCATCTGGACCCAGTTGTCAGACTGTGTTTAAAATTATGTAGAGGCTCTGAAATGTGAAGCATTTTTCGAGCTGCCTGCTTGATTGTATACAGTGTTTCTGATTTCTCAGTGTAAGTGTAAGCACACTCAGTAAAGGCACATACAGAGCTGATGGTGTTAATCGTACTCACAGCCACGACAGAAAACAGCGACTCAGAATACAGACATACAGAAAATTCATCTGAGCCATAATGGTCTTTAAAATTGGGGCAGACAGCACTGCTGCAAGGCACACTTTAATACTGTGCCTTTAGAAGGGTATGTCACGTACTTTCTGGATGAAGAGGTGGATGCTGACCAACCCAGAAGCTGATCAAACACAGCATTCATACGCATTGCTGGCAGCAGTAGTAATTTAGTGTGAAGGAGGTTAATGATGGCAGTGGATAAAGGGTGAAATGCCAGATAGGAACCTAAAGCTGTCCCGGCATACTCTTTATACTGTGGCTGCTCTTGGTAAGAAGACTGTAGCTCTACCATATCGTAGGAGTGCTGTGCTGTGGTAGGCCCAAATGGTTCAACCACTGAGCATTCTGCGAGAGCTACATGAATGATCAGGACCCCTGGAACCATAAACTATAAATAATATTAATTTCTTCTTCTATGATTCAAAAAAATCTGTGTTTATTTACATGACATTTGAGTGTGTGAGATAGAGAGGTTTTTTGAGACTTTTATTATTGCACTGGAGTTTTTACGTAGAAAAAATGATACGCTTTGAAATGAAACTAAATTAAAAACCTTACGTTTTTCTTCATTGCTACTCAAAGCCCTTTATTTTCTTAAATAAACACTAACTTAAGTTATGAATTCCATATGAAAACGTTACTTACCTTTGGTAATGCTGAACAAGCCCTAATGTAAACACATCAAAAGTGCAATGGGCAATAATATAAGGTCAACATACGCCCCTACAACGTCATTTATGGAAAGCCCTTGAATAACCATCCACTAGGGGTCACAAGGAGATCTACCTTGATCCTAGAGAGACAAATAGATTGGATGAAGATGCCTCACTCACTAGTTGTGGCATGCACATCATTAATGACCTCATCCCACCCTGGCAAGATGGTACTACCAGGGCAGACTCATGCTCATTAGAAAGAAGTTCTTGATAATAACTAACTGGACAAGACGGGATCCAGATAACCTAAAAATACTTTAAGGTAAACCAAGGGTAATACCTGTGTTAGTTGGTGCTTTAGGTACAGCTAAGTAACATTCCATTAAAATTCATGATACAGTACATGCTTGGTAGGCCTACGACCTTACGAAAGCTGTTTCAGATCAGGGAGTAGCAGATCATAATACAGAGTATTATCCAGCTCAGAATCATAATTTTTGTCAATGCCTAGCCTTCTATGCCACCACAAAGAGCTGATCATCCACCCTATGGTCCTTGGTATGATCAGTGTAAAAGATCAAGGCTCTGTAGGGTATAAGCAGTGAAGCCTCTCCTCTTTCGAGGAGTAAGGTAGAACGAAGAATGGCATCAAAAATGCTGTCCAAGTCTGCAACACTAGTTGACCTGAAAAAATATGGGGGGTCATTCTGACCTCGGCGGTAAAAGCCGCTTACCGCCGGTCAGAAGGCTGCCACAATACCGCCGCGGCCGCGGTCAGCCGCCACGGACATTCTGACCCACAACTGCAAAACCTCCGAAAATCCGCCCTCCACTGCAGTCCGCCACATCAGCGGCCAGCGGTAAACTGGAGAAGACCAAACCTCCACCGCCACGCCACAGAAATACGCCCATCCCATTATGACCCGCAAATCGACGCGGCGGTCATTCAACCGCGGTAGTCCATTGGCGGTAGACCCCGCAGCGGTCAAAATACACACACCTTTACAAACCCCTACCACATTGGACAATTTGAAAGGCACACACCTGAAACCCATACACACACCACTCCCACACATCCAATACCATATAAAACACACACCCACATCACCCACAAACCCCTACCAACAAAAACCAGAGACGAAGGAGAGAGAGACACACATCAGAGAATAGATAGCCAGACACACAGAGGCACACCGCAACATCACACGCACCACATAGAAGCACAAAGCACCACACACCAACACACACATCATCACATACACCACCCCACACCTCATACACTCCACCCCATGGCACCACAAAGGCACCCACGCTTTTCGGACCAAGAACTCCGGGTCATGGTGGAGGAGATCATAAGAGTGGAACCCCAGCTCTTCGGCTCACAGGTCCAGCACACCACCATAGCGAGGAAGGCGGAGCTCTGGCAGCGGATCGTGGACAGGGTCAACGCGGTGGGACAGCATCCCAGAAATAGAGAGGACATCTGCAAACGATGGAACGACCTACGGGGGAAGGTGCGCTCGATGATCTCGCGACACAACATCGCAGTGCAGAAGACTGGCGGGGGACCCCCACCCACTCCACCCGAATTCACAACATGGGAGCAGGAGGTACTCAACATCCTGCATCCTGATGGCCTCGCTGGAGTACACGGAGGAATGGACTCTGGTAAGTACAAGGCCAACCACTTCACCCCACCCCCAGCATGCTAACCCCCACCCTCACCCCCAACCCCCCAGCACACATCCTCCCTGAGAATGTCTCCCCAGCACAACCCACCCAACACCAACCCCTGCATGCCACCCCCAAACTATGGACACCCATCACCTAAGCATGACCACTGCACATACCCATCACCCCCCCCCACAAAACACCCTCACAACACCTCCCCCAAGGGAATGCCAGCACTGGGGGACAAGGGCACCTATAAAACGCAAGCTAATGCACACACAGAAACAATAACCATACCCTCTTACCCCATGCAGGACCCGAACGACAACACACCGGTCAGGAGGGACCAGAAATGTCCATCCCACCCCCGGAACAGGCCACTAGTGATGACAGCAGCTCTGTCGACCTAGAACCTGACGACCAGCCCGGACCATCGGGGACCTCTGGGCAGTCGGTTCCCCTCACCCAGACACAGGCCACTGCAGACCCAACCCCCTCTGGGAACAACCGCACAGCTCCCACCCAGCGGGCCCATGCCTCTGTCTCTAGGACAGGTCAAGTAGCGGTGTGTCTACCACTACAGGGCCCCCAGGGTAACCCACCAACCCAACAACAACAGGGACCTGGGGGCAGTGGGAGTGGGCACACCGTCCAGGGGACAGAGGCCCAGGGAAACAGGGCAACTCGGAGGGCTGCTGTGCGACAGGGGGGGAGGAGAGGCCCAGGGAACCCACTCTCCAAGAGGCCCTCACCACCATCATGGCTGCCTACCACCACTCACAAGAGACGATAGCGACGGTACTGGCCAGGTTCCAGGAGATCCAGGCACAGCAGGAGCAACGCTACATGGGGTTCAGCGACCAACTAACCAACATCTCAACCGCTATGAGGAGCATAGTCCAGGCCCTGAACCGCATAGAGGACACATTTCAGGACCATGTGGCATCACACAGGGCCCCTGTCACTACCCAGGAACAGGAACAGCCTACCACCTCCGCCGGCGCTAGTGGACAGGAGGCCCCACCACAACGACAGCCCCCCAGAACCCCACCTCCTGCTGAACAACAACCACCCCGCAAAAGGAGCCTGAGATAAAAAAAAACGACAGAGTAGGATGTCAAGTCCCCCGCCAGCATCACATACCCCCTAAAGTCCTCCCACTGTCCCACATGGCCACCCTGTCAAACCTTGAACTGCCCCTGCTCCATCCTGCCACAGGCGTATGGACAATGCACCTGTGAGAATGAGAACTGGACACCGCCATGGACATTACTCCACCCCCACCCATCACTGTTTCACCATCATGTACCAATATCTATGCACTAATAATAAATCACACATTGCACTGAAATCAATCAGGACTCAGGCTGTCTTATTTACAAATGTATGACACATTACATATCAATTACGTATTGTGAACATTGTGAATTACACATACCGAGGTAACTTAGCATTAGTCCATGGGCCAACCAAGCCGAGGTCACGCGGTGGCTCATACAGCACAGAAAAGGGAAGGGAAATTCAAACATCATGTCCATAGGTCTGGGGGGAAACCGACAAAGTTGAGATGCAGGAGGCTTTCAGGAAATGTAAAATGGCATGGGTGATCATTACCTGTGTGCTACTGGAAATACTGTGCTATTACTCTGTCCCTGTTGTCTGTGTCGTCCTCTGAGTCTTCCTCCTATTCACTCTCCGCAGGCTCCACAGCTACTTCAACACCACCATCTGCACCATCCTCCTGCAGGAAAGGGACATGACGTCGCAATGCCAGATTGTGAAGCATACAGCAGGCCACGATGATGTGGCACACCTTCTTTGGTGAGTACATCAGGGATCCCCCAGTCATATGCAGGCACCTAAACCTGGCCTTCAGGAGGCCAAAGGTCCTTTCGATGATCCTCCTAGTTCGCCCATGGGCCTCATTGTACCGTTCCTCTGCCCTGGTCCGGGGATTCCTTACTGGGGTCAGTAGCCAAGGCAGGTTGGGGTAACCAGAGTCACCTATTAGCCACACACGTTGTCTCTGTAGCTGCTCCATCACATAGGGGATGCTGCTATTTCGCATCACATACGCGTCATGCACTGACCCTGGGAACTTGGCA
Source organism: Pleurodeles waltl (assembly GCF_031143425.1). Classification (NCBI taxonomy): domain Eukaryota; kingdom Metazoa; phylum Chordata; class Amphibia; order Caudata; family Salamandridae; genus Pleurodeles; species Pleurodeles waltl. The sequence goes on from NC_090449.1 coordinate 914,337,660, forward strand.
TTTACATGGGAGATGTACTGGTCAGCCAAACAGACCACCTGGACATTCATCGAATGATAACTTTTTCTGTTTCGGTACACCTGCTCATCGTCTTTTGGGGGTACCAAAGCCACATGGGTCCCATCAATGGCACCAATGATGTTGGGGATATGTCCAAGGGCATAGAAATCACCCTTCACTGTAGGCAAGTCACCCTCCTCTGGGAAAATGATGTAGCTCCGCATGAGTTTCATCAGGGCAGACAACACTCTACTCAAAATCTTTGAAAACATAGGCTGAGACATTCCAGATGACATGGCCACTGTGGTCTGGAATGACCCACTTGCCAAAAAATGGAGGACTGACAAAACCTGCACCAGAGGGGGAATCCCTGTGGGTTGGCGGATGGGGGACATCAGGGCTGGCTCCAGCTGGGCACACAGTTCATGGATAGTGGCTCGGTCAAGTCGGTATCGTAGTATGATGTGGCGTTCTTCCATTGTCGACAGGTCCACCAGCGGTCGGTACACGCGAGGATTCCTCCTTCTCATCGCAAGTCCCAGCGGACGGTGCATAGGAAGGACAACATGGAGCACAGAGTCAGCCAAACCACAGGTACGTACAGACAGCTTGCACAGTTAAAGAATGGCAATGGGTTGAAAGGCGTGTATGTGTGGCAATGCAAGGCCTAGGCCTGTGTGTCGCATTCAAAATTAAGCCATGTACGCCCTTGAAATGGCGGCTGCCTGACCTGTGAAGTGGGACAATGGGATGTGAGGTCAATGCGCTGGCGGGGCACACCGTGGCGGTAGGCGGTCGAAGACCGCGGCGCAAAGCCGCATTGGTTAACATTGAAGCCTATGGGTTTCAGGAGCCAATGACGAAGTGCGCCGGCGGTCGTGGTACGCACCGCCGCGGTATGCACCGCTGCGGGCGTGACCGCCATTTTCTATCTGCTTAATCACTCGAGACCTGATCATCCACAGGAGAGGACCTATACTGCAAGTGCTGCTGTGACCTCGGTCTGGAAGATACAATGGCTGCTGCGACTGGGGAAAGGGCCCCTGCCTTCACGTCTGAAGAGTTGGAGAAGCTCGTGGATGGGGTCCTCCCCCAGTATGCGGTACTCTACGGTCTTCCAGACCAACAAGTGAGTACACGGGGTGCACATGGAATGGGCTATGCCTGTGTGGATTGGGGTGGATGTAAGTTGGTGGGGGGCGAATGAGGAGTGCAACGCCCGACACATGAGAGCATGTGCCATATGGCAAAGTTGGTGGGGGGGGCCAATCACCTCTAACATGCAGGTCATTGATGAATTCCTCCTTTCCACCCTGTACATGTCAAATAGGTCAGCGCCCATCAGAAGATCGAGATCTGGCGTGCCATCGCCAAGGAAGTCTGGAACTTGGGGGTCCACAACAGACGGGGCACCCACTGCCGCAAGAGGTGGGAGGACATCCGCCGCGGAACAAGGAAGACCGCAGAAACACTGCTGGGGATGGCCTCCCAACCTAGGAGGGGTGCCAGTCGCACCATGACCCCCCTGATGTCCCGGATCCTGGCGGTGGCTTACCCAGAATTGGATGGGCGCTTTAAGACATCACAGCAGACACAAGGGGGTGAGTATCAGCACATTCTCCTATCTTTCTGCGCAGTGGAGGCATCTGGGTGGGGGAGGAGGGCTGTGGGTGACATTAGGCCAGGGCGCTTTCTGTAGTGTAGTCCTCTCCCTTAGGCATGGCCCTGTGCCCCCGGCCCCCACCTCGGTAGGGTGACAAGTACAGCCATTGAAGGTCCAGCATCTCCCATGTGCGCGTTTGACGTCTCTTGGCCTGTTGTCCTAGTCAGTAGTACTGAGTAGTGTACCCCGAATGCGCGGCTTAGTGCATTAGGCTCCTGTGTCTGTCCTCTCCGCCAACGGTGTTGACATTGCATGCACTCAACCTGGTCTTCTTTTTTCTCCCCCCACCCTTTCTCTTCATCTTCTTGTGCATGTGTGCATTAGCATCATCAGGCGGAGGAGATTTGGCATCGGAGCACGAGGGAGCTGCAGGACACAAGGCCCCGGTGGGCCCAGGAACAGACACCGAGGGCACCAGTGATCCGGAGGGCGAGGGGAGCACCACGACGGGGACCGCTGGTGAGAGCAGCGAAAGCGACACGTCCTCGGACGGGAGCTCCCTAGCGGTGGCGGCAACATCCATGCCCCCCGCCTCTACAGGTACAGCCGCCACCCAGCGCACCAGCCCCGCCCTCCCAGCAGCCCCTCAGTCTTCGCTCCGTGCCGGTTCGCCCAGGAAGGCGCGCGTCTCCTTCGCCCCAGGCACCTCAGCCCCTGCCCCTGTTGCCCCTGCTGCCCTCAGTGCGGAGCTCATTGACCTGGTAAGGACGCTCATTGTTGGGCAGATGACCCTTTTGAATGCCATCCAGGGTGTGCAAAGGGAGGTGCAACAGAGCAATGCGTACCTGGAGGGCATTCATTCGGGTCAGGCTGCCCATCAACGAGCGTTCACTGCTCTGGCCTCAGCACTGACGGCAGCCATTGTCCCTGTTTCCAGCCTCCCTCTTCTTACTGCCTCCAGCCTTTCTCTGTCTCCTGTCCCTCAGCCTATCCCATCCACACCATCAGACCAGCCTGCACACACCTCAACACCCAAGAGCAGCTCATCCAAACACAAGCACCACAGATCCCACAAACACTCACCCAAGCAACACCCAGATGCAGACATGCCAACAGCCACTGCCACCCCTGTCTCCCCCTCCTCCTCGTCTCCCTCCTCCCTCCCTGTGACGTCTACACTCACACCTGCATGCACCCCAACATCAGCCAGTGCTTCCATCACCACCTCACCCTCCAGTACAGTCCACACTCGTGCAGTCACCACCCCCACTGCCATTTACACGTCCCCTGTGTCCTCTCCCACTGTGTCTGTCACCCCCTCTTCCAAGACACACAAACGCAGGCAGCCACCCACCCAACAGCCATCCAACTCACGACAGCCTACAGCACCAGCACCTTCACCCAATGACAGCACACCTGACTCTCCTACAACCACCTCCTCTACCTCCACTTCCATCTCCACTTCTCCTACCTTTTACCTTGGCCCTAAAAAACTTTTCCTGGCTAACCTTGACCTCTTTCCCCCCGATGAGCTCCCCCATCCATCTTCAAAGAGTCCCAAGAGCACCGCAGCCACCACCAGCCCAGCTTCGGGTGTCACTGTTGTGCATGGGTTCTGGAGCCCACCCTTTGCCAGCAGTGACACATCCATCAGCAGCAAGGACACGTCCAGCCCACCCCCCCCCGGCAAGAGGACCCGCAAAAACAAGGGCCGCCGTGCGAGGACCGACAGGGCTGCCCCCAAGGAGCAATGTGCGGCCACTTCACCACCCACACCATCTAGGGGAGGCAAGGGCCCGAGAGCCCCATCAAAGGAGCGGAAGGGCAGCAGGAGCGCGGAGAAGGTGGACCCCACATGCCACATCCCAGCTGGGAAGGAGGACACTAAGGAGGCCAGGAGTCCGTCCCCGAAGGGTCCAGAAACGTCACGGTCCGAGGGCGACTGAGCCGGGAGTCCAGGCCAGGTCTGGCTCCCTTGACCTGCTGGATGAGCACCGCTGAAACGGGCCCGCGGGGCAGAAGAGCACCGCTGAACAGGGCCCCGCCGTGGAGATAGGCACCGCTGAACAGGGCCCGCGGTGCAGAAGAGCACCGCTGAACAGGGCCCCGCCGTGGAGATAGGCACCGCTGAACAGGGCCCGCGGTGCAGAAGAGCACCGCTGAACAGGGCCCGCGGGGCAGAAGAGCACCGCTGAACAGGGCCCCGCCGTGGAGATAGGCACTGCTGAACAGGGCCCGCGTTGCAGAAGAGCACCGCTGAACAGGGCCCCGCCGTGGAGATAGGCACCGCTGAACAGGGCCCGGGGTACAGAAGAGCACCGCTGAACAGGGCCCGCGGGGCAGAAGAGCACCGCTGAACAGGGCCCCGCCGTGGAGATAGGCACCGCTGAACAGGGCCCGCGGTGCAGAAGAGCACCGCTGAACAGGGCCCCGCCGTAGAGATAGGCACCGCTGAACAGGGCCCGCGGTGCAGAAGAGCACCGCTGAACAGGGCCCGCGGGGCAGAAGAGCACCGCTGAACAGGGCCCCGCCGTGGAGATAGGCACCGCTGAACAGGGCCCGCGGTGCAGAAGAGCACCGCTGAACAGGGCCCCGCCGTGGAGATAGGCACCGCTGAACAGGGCCCGCGGTGCAGAAGAGCACCGCTGAACAGGGCCCGCGGGGCAGAAGAGCACCGCTGAACAGGGCCCCGCCGTGGAGATAGGCACCGGTGAACAGGGCCCGCGGTGCAGAAGAGCACCGCTGAACAGGGCCCCGCCGTGGAGATAGGCACCGCTGAACAGGGCCCGCGGTGCAGAAGAGCACCGCTGAACAGGGCCCCGCCGTCTCAAGCACCGCTCCGCTGGGCCCTTCATCTCAAGCACCGCTCCGCTGGGCACCGCTGTCTCTCCACCTCTCCGCTGGGCCCTTCTTCTCAAGCACCGCTCCGCTGGGCACAGCCGTCTCAAGCACCGCTCCGCTGGGCCCTTCATCTCAAGCACCGCTCCGCTGGGCACCGCTGTCTCTCCACCTCTCCGCTGGGCCCTTCTTCTCAAGCACCGCTCCGCTGGGCACCGCCGTCTCAAGCACCGCTCCGCTGGGCCCTTCATCTCAAGCACCGCTCCGCTGGGCCCTTCATCTCAAGCACCGCTCCGCTGGGCCCTTCCTGTCATGCACCGCTCCGCTGGGCACCGCCGTCTCAAGCACTGCTCCGCTGGGCCCTTCTTCTCAAGCACCGCTCCGCTGGGCCCTTCATCTCAAGCACCGCTCCGCTGGGCACCGCCGTCTCAAGCACCGCTCCGCTGGGCCCTTCTTCTCAAGCACCGCTCCACTGGGCACCGCCGTCTCAAGCACCGCTCCGCTGGGCCCTTCATCTCAAGCACTGCTCCGCTGGGCACCGCCGTCTCAAGCACCGCTCCGCTGGGCACCGCCGTCTCAAGCACCGCTCCGCTGGGCCCTTCTTCTCAAGCACCGCTCCGCTGGGCACCGCCGTCTCAAGCACCGCTCCGCTGGGCACCGCTGTCTCTCCACCTCTCCGCTGGGCCCTTCTTCTCAAGCACCGCTCCGCTGGGCACCGCCGTCTCAAGCACCGCTCCGCTGGGCCCTTCTTCTCAAGCACCGCTCCGCTGGGCACCGCTGTCTCTCCACCTCTCCGCTGGGCCCTTCTTCTCAAGCACCGCTCCGCTGGGCACCGCCGTCTCAAGCACCGCTCCGCTGGGCCCTTCTTCTCAAGCACCGCTCCGCTGGGCACCGCCGTCTCAAGCACCGCTCCGCTGGGCACCGCTGTCTCTCCACCTCTCCGCTGGGCCCTTCTTCTCAAGCACCGCTCCGCTGGGCACCGCCGTCTCAAGCACCGCTCCGCTGGGCCCTTCTTCTCAAGCACCGCTCCGCTGGGCACCGCTGTCTCTCCACCTCTCCGCTGGGCCCTTCTTCTCAAGCACCGCTCCGCTGGGCACCGCCGTCTCAAGCACCGCTCCGCTGGGCCCTTCATCTCAAGCTCCGCTCCGCTGGGCACCGCTATCTCTCCACATCTCCGCTGGGCCCTTCTTCTCAAGCACCGCTCCGCTGGGCACCGCCGTCTTAAGCTCCGCTCCGCTGGGCCCTTCATCTCAAGCACCGCTCCGCTGGGCACCGCCGTCTCAAGCACCGCTCCGCTGGGCCCTTCATCTCAAGCACCGCTCCGCTGGGCACCGCTGTCTCTCCACCTCTCCGCTGGGCCCTTCTTCTCAAGCACCGCTCCGCTGGGCACAGCCGTCTCAAGCACCGCTCCGCTGGGCCCTTCATCTCAAGCACCGCTCCGCTGGGCACCGCTGTCTCTCCACCTCTCCGCTGGGCCCTTCTTCTCAAGCACCGCTCCGCTGGGCACCGCCGTCTCAAGCACCGCTCCGCTGGGCCCTTCATCTCAAGCACCGCTCCGCTGGGCCCTTCATCTCAAGCACCGCTCCGCTGGGCCCTTCCTGTCATGCACCGCTCCGCTGGGCACCGCCGTCTCAAGCACTGCTCCGCTGGGCCCTTCTTCTCAAGCACCGCTCCGCTGGGCCCTTCATCTCAAGCACCGCTCCGCTGGGCACCGCCGTCTCAAGCACCGCTCCGCTGGGCCCTTCTTCTCAAGCACCGCTCCACTGGGCACCGCCGTCTCAAGCACCGCTCCGCTGGGCCCTTCATCTCAAGCACTGCTCCGCTGGGCACCGCCGTCTCAAGCACCGCTCCGCTGGGCACCGCCGTCTCAAGCTCCGCTCCGCTGGGCCCTTCTCCTCAAGCACCGCTCCGCTGGGCCCTTCTTCTCAAGCACCGCTCCGATGGTACAGTGGGCAGCCCACCCACTGTAGAGACATTGAGAGACTGTGGCTTTGCACTCCCCAGGATGGTACAGTGACAGCCCACCCACTGTAGAGACATTGAGAGACTGTGGCTTTGCACTCCCCAGGATGGTACAGTGGGCATGGTGGCTCCTCGTGGCTCTGGCGTCGTGGACTCATGTGGCTGTGGTGCCCCCCCCCTTCCCTTCCCCCTGAGGTGCCTGTAGTTTTTACATCTGATGCCCCTGCAGTGTTCTCTCCAAAGGACTCAGGTCTCCTGTGTGGGCTTTGCCCTTATTTCTCAAAACTTTGGCCCACGGACATGATGAATTCGTAGGATGTGCAGGACTTGTTACTTCAGTTATACACTGATGTGTATGTCATTAGTTTTGTTGTGAATATCTTTCATGGTTGTACGATAATTTTCAGGAGCTTTTTGGTACATAAATATTTATTCCAAATTTGATTATGTCCTAGCATTTTTCAGGGGTGTTTGGGTGGTGTCACTGTGACTTGTTGCTCTGCATTGGTTTGTACATAGTTGGGGGGGGGGGTTGCATATGTGTGTGCCCGTAACCTTTCGTCCTCCCCCTCCCGTGTGTCGTAGGTGCAGTACTCACCGTTGTCGTCTGCGCCGGACTTCGTACTCGTGGTAGATGAGAAGGTAGACGAGAGCAGGTAGGATGTTTAATTCGGGTTCCATGCTGTCCTCCTTCCTCCTGGAGTGCGTAGTGGTGAGCGTTTTCCCGCCCGTAGTCTGTTTCCGCCGTGTTTTTATCGGCGGTGCTCCCGCCCCGGAAAAGGTGGCGGATTGGTGAGTTGGAATAGTGTGGGCGGTACATTGGCTGCCGCCTGGCTGTTGGCGGTGACCGCCGCGCTGTTTGTTTGTACCGCTGTGGCGGTCGGAGTGTTAAAGTGGCTGTCTGTGTTTGCGATTCCCGCCAGGGTCAGAATCCCATATTTTTTACCGCCAGCCTGTTGGCGGGTTGGCCGCCGCTTTAACACCGACCGCCAGGGTTAGAATCACCCCCATGGTGTGCAATGGATAACCAGACAGAGCTTGTAGCTAACTCATGCAGCAAGCTGAAGTTACTTCACTGAGAACGACTGCAGCAAGAGTCAGTAGACACAACTGATAACTGTGCACATGCTCAAATGTGCTCTATATAAGGAAGTGAAAACCAAATTAATTTCCCATTGTGGCATCACAAAATCTTTGGATGGTGTCGTATGAACCAGTCCTTTAAGAAAATGCATCACAACAGGTGATTTAAACAAGGACGGTTGGTCCAGAAAAACAAAAAGGCTGAAAGGGCTGATAAATAACTTTTACTAGTGCTCACAGTTTTTGGTGAGCTAAAGACCAGCACAAAAAGCAAAACTTTTGACATCTTTGCCTGTAATGTATTTGTATTGTAGGATCTACACCAAGTAACAAACTTATCCCATCATCCAGGGAACATAGTTTCCGTGGAAAACATTTGACATCTTTGACTGTAATGTATTTACACAAGGATGGTAGGATTTACACCAAGTCACAAACCTATCTCATCATCCAGGGTATATAGTTTCTGTAGACAGACAGCTGGCTGCTAGAAGAGGGAGGGAGATTGAAAGCATTCAACTGTCACCTCTCAATCTCTCTGCATAGAGGTATTGATTGTGGAGGCCAGGGTACAGGACCTACTGTCCTGATCATATAAGAGGGCAGATGCCTGGAAGTTCTGATTACCACACTATTCTTGACCAATATAGAGCAACAAAGATCATGGTTCTTCCTGAGCTTTTTCAGAACTCGGAGCAGGAAACACAGAAGTGGGAAGGCACATAGAAGTTCTAATTTAAGCGGAATGAGTTGCCATGAGAGAGCCTTCTGGAAAACTCCAGCATGGACATTTCTGACACTTCACATTCTTGGTGGTAGCAAAGAGATTGAGACGGGTTTCTCTCTATTACTAAAATATGCCCTTCATCACTTCTCAGTTTGGCTGCCATTTGTGATCAACTAGGCATCAGTGGCTGAGTTCACCAGGCTTGACTTTAAGGATCCTACCAATTTCCTCACAATCAAGAAGATGCCCTCATAACTCAGCCAGTTTCAGAGATATGGAGCCTCCTGGCCCAGGGCCCAGGACCCTACTCTGCCTTACTTGCTGTAGTACCACATGGCAGTAGTGTTATCCGTGAGGACTTGAAATTGTGTTTGGACATAATGTTCAATAAAAATATTGTGATACACAAATATTGTGTCAAGATTATTGTGATCTCAAAAATATCATGGACAGGAATATCTCCCTGATTTTAAATGTTGGTTTTAGTATTGTTGTAAAAAAAATGTTTTCTCAAATCTCCTTGTATGTAATATTGTCTTAATTGTTTAAATATGAAGTGTTTTGTACTTTTTTGTTCATATTTGTGTTTATATGTAAATTTGTTTTCCACTTTTTAAAAAGTGTAAACATTTTAATTATAACTTTGAATACTCTTTTGAATGATGTATCTGGTCATTTATAGGAGTAGGATGTTGGATTTATAGGGGAAAAGGGAAATGGATTATTAATATATTTGAATATTAATGGCCGTGTACATTTATTTTTTATAATACAGTTTCTTTATATATTGTTTTTATTGATAAAATGGATGAAATATGTTTTCAAAATCTCATTTTGCAATTTAGTTTATGTTATGCACAACTCTATATTCTAAATTGATTGCTTTTAGAGAGATGTAAACATTTTGTCATTTTTAAAAATGTTTTACATAATAGTATGTTTTTATAAATGTGTGGTTTGAATGTTTTCTCTTTATATACAAAATAACCTGAAATGTGTTATGGATTTATTGTGTTCTTCTTTCATTTCAAATTTATATCAAGTTCTAATTGTGAAATAAATCCCAATAAAAAATGTTAGGGATTATCTGTATCAAAAAATTACAAGGTAATGTTTTACTAATTATTTTTTGTAAAAAATAAGCAAATAAAAAAATGTAATTATGTTGTATTCAATTAATCGTATGTTTAGTAATAATAAATATTGTAGAGTTTAATATTTTTATTATGGGAATACTTTATTATTCCAAACTATAGAATACATATTATATACTATATATTGAATATACAAAACAAACTCCTTTGAATTATTATAATTTAAGTAATCAAAAACATAAATCATGTATGCATGTAATCATAAATGGTTACCTAATACATATGTATTATATTTAATAAATAGTGTTTTGAATATATAATCTATATCTAATGTGTCTAATTTAGTAATGTATTTAGTTTATGTTAATGTATTATGTATTAGTGCATATATTATGTTGGAAGATGTTAATAATAATAATAATAATAATAATAATAAGTGTATTGTATAATATTTTCATTTCAAATTATTTATATTGGTATTGTGTTGGGTTTATATTTTAAATAATTATTAAGTAGGAGTCGGTAAAACGAATTTCACATCTTCACTGTTAAATACGGTATATGTGATGTTTTACTATGGATGGTGAATAGTAATTGTTTTCTCTCCAACACTTTCATAAATTATTATAGTTTGCAGTGCCAATTGTAAATGTCACTTTTTTACTGCCCAACACCTTCCCCATAACGGTTTAGATTTGAGTAGGAGTAGTAAATGTAACCTCTTTCATGACCAATGCCTTCCCTAAACTAGATTGGATGGTAGTGGGAAGAGTAAATGTAGCATTTTAGTGGCCCACACTTTTCCCAAAGTGGATTACGTCAGTGTGGGAACAGTAAATGTAACCACTTTAGTGTCCCACATTTTCTACTAAGTGGTTTATATTGGAGTGATAAATAGTAAAAGTCACCCTTCAAGTGTCCAACACCTCCCCAAATTGGTTTTGATTGGAGTGGGAATAGTAAATGTAACTCCGTTAGTGTCCCACACAGTAAATGTAACCCTTTAGTGCACTGCACCTTTCCCAAAGTGGTTTACATTGAAGTGGGAATAGTAAAAGTAACCACTTCAGTGTCCAAGTTTTTCCCCTAAGTAGTTTAGATTGGAGTGGTAATAGTAAATGTCACCCTTTTAGTGTCCAACACCTTCACCAGACTAGATTTGATTGGTGTGGAAATCGTAAATGTAACCCCTTTAGTGTCCAATACCTTCCCCAAAAGTGGTTTGTATTTGAGTGGGAGTGGTAATTATAACCCCTTTTGTGCCTAACAACTTCCCAAAAGTGGATTGGAGTGGGAATAGTAAATGTAACCCCCGTAGTATCCAACACATTTACCTAAGTGATTTAGGATGGAAAGGAAATAGAAAATGTAACCCTTTTATTGTCGAACACCTTCTGAAAATGCTTTAGGTTGAGATGGCAATAGTAAATGTAACTCTTTTAGTGTGCAACACCTTCTCCCAATTAGATTAAACTGGAGTATGGAGCATTAAAAAAGTAGGGGAACTGTGATACTGTGTGGAATGGAGGTGGGGTGAGTGAGTGTGGGGACAGGTTCAAAGGCTTGGCTAAAAAAAACAAAATATTCAGTAGCCTTTTTTAGTCTTTCACCTTCAGTTAACTACATATAAAATAACACACCGCTAAAATTAAAATTAAATACAAGTTAAGTTAATCAGCAGGCAATGCACATTATGAAACCTCTGTTATTTCATGCACTGCAGAGGTCTGTGTCTGCAATCAGAGAGCCACAGTATTTAACCCTGGTTGGAGTGGTAGAGAATAGTGATGAGGTCCCAATCTGTGACTTAAAGCACTGTGAATATGCAAGTCATTATTTCAAACTCGTATTACACTCAGTAGAAGATATCAAATGTACAAAATTTAAGATAAAAAAGCACTTCCAAAATATAGATTTTTGTAATATTTGTACTGTATGTAGTGCAACTTCTTTTTTATAACTGTTCTTTCAAAGCACACACTTCAAAGCTCGGCTTGTAACTCCCTTGCAATACCACTCAAAAAGAATAAAGCTGTGTTACAGAAATCTTCAAATAATTCCATCAATTAAAGCAAATATCAGCATGCAAGCACCCTCGAAACTTGTAGAATAACTAGTTGCACACATTTACATTTTTATCAAGCAAACTGGGCCCTGGCAAGAAGGCTTGTAAAGCTGCCTGCCCCTTCCTTTGTTTCACAGCACGAGAGACTCCTTGCCTTACACTTCAATGGAAACATTCAACTGTCGGAATTAACCATCCCCAAATGGTTGCCTTTTCACAAAAAGTAGGGGAACTATTGGGCATGTTGTGTCATTCAGATCGCACTCACTTCTACCACTGCTTCCAGTCACTATTACCGATGCACGGACTCTCTCTCTGACACCTTTGTCCTAAAGAGTACAGACTTCATGATGGAAATTAGACAAATGGTCCACCGAAAACTGCTCTGATGCTCATAGAAAATGTGTCAGCTTGGACAGGACATAGCCTTGCTGGACAATTTAAAGCACCCATTTGTCAGATGTGATGCTCTGTCGTCAATGGAGGTAATAGCATATTCTGTCTCCAACGTGGTAGCCAGTGTAGCTGATACAAGTTAAACAGTTGATAGGAGCAGCGGTAGGAGCTGGTGACTGAACAGTTTGCTGCCCCAGAGGGCCTTTACATTGTTGTTGGATTGTTGATCTTGGCTTTGAAAGCACTAGGGTTTCTGATGCATTGAAAGTGGGCTCGGCATTGGTGTTGTTTTTGAACGAACCCACTCCTGAAATCTCAAACGAGCAAGACTATTGGGGATACTGCCTCAGAAGCACAGAAAGGCCTGGGTACATGTTGTCCCCCTGCTTTCCTTACAGTGCTCCAGGGATGAGTCTACCTTGTCTCTGAAGAGACTGGTGCCTCCATATGGCATTTCCATCAATGTTGACTGGATGTCACTGAAGAAACTCGTGGATCTCATCCAAGTGTGGTGCACAGCAGTATAGACTACTCAGCCCAAGCAGTCAGTTGTGTCCAGCCCAGAATGGATGACATACTTCACTGCATGCTTTCCATCTTAAATGATCTCCTCAAGTTTTGCATGGTATTTCTTAGGGATTGCTGGCACGATCTTGCTGCCCGTACCCCATAATGCATGCATTTATTTTACCAAGAGGCAGTTGGTACTTAGGGAATGAATGGCAACACTGGCTGAGGAAAACATCCTCTTTCTGAATACCTCAATATAATTTGATTCCCTATAGGGAGAACTAATAGGGAATGTGTTAGTCTTTAGCCTACTAGTGGACACCTAGACCACCAACCTTTAAGATATAGGGTGTTGTGTCAGGAAGACTGTGTCACCAGAGGTTAGTCTGTGTTTTCTGATCATTTGCCTATTTACCAGGAGGCAAGACCAAGGTTTGGCCCAAGTGTCCATTACTGTGTCCATCAGAGCTTCATTAAAAGAAATAAATTGTTCTGCCATAGCTTGCCTGCACTGTGGGACTTCTGTCAGGACATCATTCTATACCTTGATAGGTGGGAGTTGCACTGATAACGCATTGGATAATCACTGCAAAACATGCTGATTCTACTGTTGAAGGACTAAGGAGGGATTTAACCCAGGGTCTAGTGAGGTGTCCAGCTCACTGTCCTGAAAGTCCATATTACGATTATCATCATCATAGTGATGGGATGTATCATATCCTTCATCTCCAGTATTATCTCGATTAAGTTGACCATGTCCAGAGACTGAGCCAAAAGGAATATGAAATATTTCTAGATGAGGTATGGGTAATAGTTGTGTTCTGCAGAATAACAATTTGGTTGGACCAGGAGTGTCCATGGTTGTAGAGGACGTATTGGGTTCAGCTCACAATCAGATAAAACAATAGGTTCCCCTCTGGTGTTTGCAGTGTCAATGCCAGCTTTGACTGAACAAGAACTAGTGTGGATCATGGGACCTTGTTCAAAGTCAGGATCGGCATGGACTCCATAGTCAGAGTGGATCCCGCTGCAAATTCAAGAGGCACAAATGGCATTGACAGCAGATTGACCCATAGTATTTCAACTGTAGGCATCCTCAGATCCTTGCGGCCCAAAGGCATGCCAGAGGAACCTCTGCCTGGAGAAGAGCTGAAGAGCCGAGGAAGAAGAACTGCTCTGCCTGTGATTGTGCTTTGTGGAGCCCTCCTTCAGTTGCTGTTTCTGCCTGTGCTAGAGGACACAGCCTGGACTTTGCTTTGAAGTAGGCCTACTTCAAAGGAGAAAATAGGTATAAGAAGGACACCCAAAACCCCAGACTTTAGAACACTTCTGGAAACTAAGAGGAACCTCTGCCTGGAGAGGAACTGAAGAGCCGAGGAAGAAGGACTGCCCTGTCTGTGACTGTGCTTTGTGGAGCCCTCCTGCAGTTGCTGCTTCTGCCTGTGCTAGACGACAAAGACTGGACTTTGTGTTGCCTTCCTTCTTGTGAAGAACTCTACAAGGGCTTGATTTAGAGCTTACCTCCTATTGTTGGAGGTCCCAGAGACAGCAAAGACCTCTCTCTGCCAGCACCTGGAGCCTCTGCTGAGACTTCTGCTCTGCCAGGTGGTGCCCTATCCAGTTGCTGGTCCTTGACAGGTGAAGCTGGTGGACCAAGTTTGGAAATTCATGCACAGATCGCCGTGCGGGGAAATTTCTGATGCAACTTCAGTGAGCGGCTAAAGAAACGACGCGCTGCCAGCTCAGCAGCTGAAATCGATGCAGCACTTGCAGCGCCGCTGTCAAATCGACGCACGCAGGTGGAAAAGCGAGGCTCGGCATCGTAGATGGAGGCTGCAGCAATGCAACATCGCTGGGTGCGAAAAAACAACGCAAGCCTGCCCTGACCCAAGGTGCTTTGCCTGGAATGATACATTTCTCTCCTGCGGGGAAAGAAATGAAGCACGCGGATCGGACCGGAGAAGGAGAAGGAGAAACAACACACGACCTCACTTGTGGGTGAGAAATCAATGCACTGCTTACCTTTTTCAACACACGCTCGCCTGTGCGGGTTATTTTGACACAACCCAGGTAAATTTTCACAATAACAGCGTTAGAGTTGTGTTTAAAAGAACATGAAGATTATTTTTGCATTTTAATTGATAACTTGACTTGGATATGGTGGATTTTTGTTGTTTTGGTCTTGTTTTGTTTAGATAAATATTTCCTATTTTGCTAAACCTGTGTTTTGTCATTTTGTAGTGTTTTCATTGAATTACTGTGTGTGTTGGTACAAATACTTTACACCTAGCACTCTGAAGTTAAGCCTGCCTGCTCGTGCCAAACTACCAAGGGGGTGAGCGGGGGTTAGCTGAGGACGATTCTCTTTTTCCCTGACTAGAGTGAGGGTCCTTGCTTGGACAGGTGGTAACCTGACTGCCAACCAAAGAACCCATTTCTAACAATCAAGTAAAACAACAATTTGTGATGGCAGCATGATACAAGATGACCATAGGCGTGACCTTAATATTACTGAAATGGTTTGGACTGTCCAAGCCGTCAACAAAACCATTTCTTCACAACCCCTGTCCACATCTATGTGGTCATCCAGATGTCTGTCTGTTGCTAGGCAAATGAAGCAATTCATGTCATGTATGGTGTCTCAATTAAGCAAGCTATTACAAGCTATCTATCTGGGTTAATTAGTTTATCTGTAGTCATTCCAATACAATTTGCATGCCTTTGTCATCATTGAATATCATAAAACATGAATGAGAGAAGATGAATTCCTCAAAAAATAAAACATGCTTCCACATTTCTAATTACTGAAATCTCTCAAATTGCCTGAATCCAATCTGCAATAACATTCTGTTTTCCAGTAAAGCATGCCCCTCTCAGATTTATCTTATGCTCCAAACAAAAAACCCATAGTTCCTTTGCCAAATCTGATAAGCATTGGGACCTGTTTCCCCCTAGCTGATGTAGAAATTTTAATGCAGACCCATAGTTCATTTTTATAAACACTGCATTTCCCATTAAAAACATTCTTGTAACTTTAATCTTATTATCAACTCGAAAAACATTTATGTTCTGTTTCCTTTCCACACCAGTCCATAAAACACCAGTGTCCTGGTCTCCTAATCACATTATGCATCATTTTCATCTGGCGTCTATCTCTAACCCAAAGTTCAGCTTGGAACTAAAAATGTCTCAAACATTCCATGCCTTCAGATTCTCCAACCACTAAAACAACTCCTCCTTTGCCTAGTGAGCCAAATTTATCCTATCGCCATACCACAAACCCTGCCTTCAAGTCTCTGCCTTGACTCTCTCCTCAGAGTTTAAACTCAAATCCAACAGATATTATCCTCATAATTAAAACAATACTTATCTGTCAGAAAAGGATGAACATTCTGTATGGGAATTATTTGTGGGTTATGGGAGTTCTAAAACTATATTGCTGGTCCTTTCTACAGGTTTCCTCCTACAAGAAATGTCAATCTGATATTTTGGGTAGGTGTCTGGTATTGAAAGGTGACAGCATTTTTCACCGTACATCAAATCAGAATTTCTGTGTTTTTCAGAAATCTAAATGGTTGATAAAGTCCTTAAAGTATATTTACTACTTCTATTCTTGCACTGCAATAATTTAAATGAATGAAATAAATCAGAGGGTTTATTAATTTGCTACTGAAAAAGGAAAACAAACTGCAAGTATCAAAACTGTCTCTTATCACTCTCAGTCATTCAGCTTTCTGAGACTGATAAAATGAGTGCCATTAAGCCCTCATTTGAGTTGTCATTAAATCCTATTGGGTCTAGTAACAGCAGTTACCGGTCCAATTGAAAATAATTAGAAGTATGAGATCTACAAAATGAGGAATTGCCTGATAAATCAAACACAGGATAGCTGAGTGTAATGTCCAAATCTGGGGACTTTGCAAAAAGGGCCTAATAGTAGTCTTAGTAGCATATTTTCTTAGTCTTTCAAGCCAATGATATGACTGCACTGAATGCAGGATACACTAACCTCAGGAATTCATGTCTGATGGAAGAATAAGAGAAAAGTTCTAGAGTGCTGTTCAGTAAAGATTAATTTTAAGTGCAACTTATCATCATGGTTTTTAAGACAGTGCTAACTCTCTCACCTTGGTTTTCTGATAACCTATGCAAAATCAATCTCAATAGAACAATACGCCTTAGTTTAAAACATACACATACAGAACTGCAATTTCTGCGACCTTAACCTTTTCTTACTTTGACATTTCAGCTTCAATATCTATTCCTGAAGAACCATTGCATTCGTTATTGCTTGTTGGTGGGGCTGGAAAGGAACAAAAAGTTTAATAGCAACAAAATACACCATTTGTGCATCAAATACATTAAATAGATACAGAGTTTCATTGTAGTCTCAATTTCTTCCCTGAAACTCCTACCATAGCTGTCACAATAGAGATGTGAACAGTTGCATGTCTGGCAAGGGCTAAGTTGATGGTGCAGGAGTGCACTGCTTGGCAATAACTCACAAACTTGGTTATAGTGTATAACTGAACCACAAGGCCAACACCTCAAGCACCTTTATTACCTATGTGCCTTTTGCCATGGCCACAACCATTAGGACCCTGTGTCAAGGGTTCCACTCCCAGAACACCCCCACATTATTCATGCACAGTGGGTTGTCCCACCCACAACATAACATGAACAAGTTTCCTCAAGTGATGAGATAAGGAGGTGATTAAGAAAATGGAGCCCATAGATATGAATTAAAATATCAGGCACTAATAGGAACGTAATTTATTAATGGAGTTGATTATTTTACATAATTGGCATATAGTTGATCTGTACCCATAGGTGGCAGATCCATAGCTATTTTATTACCATCTGCGTGTCCTTACCATGCTGTAGTAAGACAGAATGTAGATGCTGACATGCTATTTTGTGCTGCAGCTCCAACTCACATCCTACTTCTGCCTCGCAGGTCCCAGCCAAGCAGCAAGCAGACATAACTGACTCATCGAGCCATGCTAGGACCAATTAGCCATTATCACCCTATAATATTATCAAATGCTGAAACCTATTTGCTCATTCTAGGTGAGTTCTGATGTTATAATATTCCTGTAACAAGGACATCCTGTCACTCCTTGTTAGTGACTATGAATTACTAGAGAGTAGTGACGTCAGAATGGTTCTTCCTGCATAGATGCTTACCTGTTAAAAGCTGCGGTGAATGCAGGTGCATAGCTTTAGGGTGAGTATTTGGGATGTTACACCCCGATAAATGTATAATAAATAGTAGATACAGACGCTTGAAGTTGGGTATGGTGAGGTGGCTGTCAAATTTCACCTAGGATTTTTACATGCACACAGACAAAAACATACTCACTCTCTCACTCTCTTTCTCTCTCTCAACTCTGTATTCAAGTTCTTAAAACTGTTGGTTATTTTGAAACATATTGTCTTTTAAGTAACCCTAGCAATCCGCACTGCCATCCCTTCCTATAACCTCTTAAACCCACTCATGCTCCTCAAATAATGTGTTTTACCTTGATATGCCAGGGTGATTGCTGGGAACTTTGAAGCTCAACAACACCAATCTTACTGGCTTGTTTTAGCCCCTGGGTGAATAAAAATATGCAGTCACCAGAAAGGCTTTTTATATAATAGAAATATTCTTCTCCTTATTATGGACAACAGAGAAAGGATTCCTGAGCCCAACTATCATCCTGATGCACTCCAAGAGAAGGCTGCATCCCATCTTGAAATTTGCATGAGCTCACCCACACTAATCCCTTGTAGTACAAAAGGGATTTAGGAAGGGTGAGCAGTGAAAAGTAGAAAGGGGCAGGGGGATATACGAAAGGTTATATATAGCTTGAAAAGAGACATTTCATCCATTCTAGGTTAGAATTTACAGCACTATGCATTGCTAGATATATATGTTTTTTTCTTGTTTATTGTAAGCAAATACAAACAAATACAAAAACACAAATGAGTAGCTTTGACTTATTGCAGAATGAAGAAACAATTATGAAGTGATCTGCACCAATGTGTGTCCCTATAGCTTCAGTTCTATTTAACTTAAATTTCAATCTTATTATAGAGCTATTCACAACAGGACACATGTACTAAAGTTCCTACTCGCGATTTCATGCAAATCCCAATCGGGAAATCGCAATTTCAAGTGAATAAAACTCTTTTGAGTTTCGTTTGTGATTCCCAGTGGGTTGCAAAAGGACCTACCTCATGAATATTAATGAGATAGGTCGCAATTTGCGACTCATTTGGAATTGCAGCCATCACAGGTATGGTGACCTGCTGGGCTCAGCAAACCACCATGTCTGTGATTGCTTTTAAATCAAGGATTGTTTTTTAAACATAGCCCATTTTCCTTGAAAGTAAATGGGATGCGTTTAAAAAGAATCAATGAAACGTTTAATTTTCATTCCTTAAGAATAGGCAATGGTCCGTGGGACCACTGCCTGCTCTTAAAAAATATTTTCCACACCATTCTTAAAGGGGAAGGGGTCCCATAGGGACCCCTTCCCATTTGCGAATGGGTTTCCACCAATTTTCTATTGGTGATAAACTGCGAACTAATATAAATGTGGTTAAAGTTTAAACAATACACACAGAATTGGTCCCAACATTCCACATTTGGCCCTCAGTTCATCATTCAACACTATTATTTTGTATCCAGATGGCAAATTTCTGAAACACCTTGTCAAGAAAAACACAAATGTATCCAGGAGCATATAAAATTTAGATAAGAGTTGAAAACCTTTAGTCTACTGGCTCTGGCGAACAGTCAAAACATTTAAATGTAGCCAAACTACACATGGATTGCGACAATCAAAAATACCCCACAAACTGATGACAGCTGGCCACTGGAGGACTCTAACATGACCCCTTTTTTTAAGTCCCAAGTACCTAAGTCTGCTGTTGATTAGCTGCCATCATTTAGCTTAGAACATATAATATGAACTATATGAATGATGACCATTGTCCAGTCTATCCAGATGAATCTCTCACATCCTTCTCTATACTGCTGCTTTTCTCAGATAAAAAGATTTCAGCATGGGTGACTTTTTTCATACTCAGCATATAAATAAGAATTCATAATACAAGATAGAAGTAAACATAGAAATGGGATTTGCAGAGCCATGCAACATGCTAGCACACTTCAAATCATGACTTTAGTGTCTATCTGTCACGCGTCACATTCCAACACACGACTAGCCAGAGTATTACAAGACAAGACCATAACATCTTTTAATTACACTTCCCTCATATGCTTAAAACCAAGAAAATACTGTTCCAACCACACAGCCCGCATAGTGTACCATCTACCTGTATGGTTAAGCTTTTCATTGCCCCACATAGTGTTAGTGAACATAAATGAATGACATATAATGGTCAGGTTCTCTCATAGACCTGAGGGAATGTTAGAAATGTGAGGTAATTCAGTTACTGCACTACAAACACTATTTGAGAGAAAAGTGTTAACACCACCTTACTATTTAAAGGTCACCCTCAGAGAAAGAATACATCTAATAACAGCAACTAATAATAACTTTGACAGGAACATTATGAGCAGGATAATTTTCTTTTTCATTGTGTAAATATATAAACTGGATTTGTGGATTCACCGAAGTGGTCTTTCGGATATACAGCAAGTGGTGGGCAGTTGTAAAAAGGTCCCAGGATGAGTTCAGCACTTTTGGATTTATAAACCGTGATCTGTTGGAAATTCAAATGTTAATGGTTGCTGGAGAAATGAGATTAGGTTTTGTATGTTTGAAAGTGAACTACTACATGAGATGGATGGGAGAATACGGACGCAGTTTTAATAATTCAAACCTGGGATCTGTCCCCTAGTAGCTATGGCAAAGAGCATATAGGCTTAATTTAGGAAATTGTGTAAACTATTTAGCAGTAAAAAACAGCTAAAGAATAAAAAACACAACACAATTAAAATTGCACAACAAATATAGAAAAATCCAATGAACAAATGACACAAAAACACAAAAATCCGATAAGGGAAGCATTTTAAAAGATTTAGGGGGCGTGGTCTGGCTGCCGAAGAGAATGGCCGCCTGAGGAGAAAGCTCCGCACGCCGGGCTGGATTAAGGCCTAAGCGGGAGCACTATTCCCCCAACAGTAACCTCCTCTGCTATCTCTCGGCACCGCAGGAGACGCAGGCTAGAGAGACGGCAGGGGTTCGGGGCTCGGAACAGCCACCACAGCAGCACCAAGCATCGGACCGCGCATGGCCTACTGTGATACACCCAGCCGCGAAGAGTTATCGCAGGGGTGACCGAGGATGCCACTGCCCCGGCGCCCCACGGCGGATGATGGGGGAACGGAGCCAAACGCCCGGAGCCCGCAGGTAAGGAGTGGGGGGAACATGTCTCTCCCCCCCTCCCTTCTCCACGGGCAGCGCTACAGCTAATTACCTAATCCCAGGCTTAACCTCAAACTTCGGCTCGATCGTAGAGCCAAGACGGAGTCCAGCACCATGAGGCCCTTCAACTAACTAACAAACATTGATGGGCTCACATAAGCAAAGAAACTTGGACTCTTGTCCCCTAACATCCATGGATTAAAGGATGAAAGACTTACTAGGCACACCCCTGGCTTAAAAACAAAAGAGGGTATTACAAACATAAACCAAAGCTCTCTTCCTGAAACAAGCTGGCACCCTTGTCAGTGACCCTGAAGGAATTGTTCAGTGAGGTGACAAGTCGGATCATTGCGACGGGACAACACAAACACAAAAAGGGGGAAGGATCTCTCACTGATCTACAGTGGTGCTACACCTGAAGTAGTAGTTGCACAGTTCAACCTCCCTCAATATTCTTCACATTCTGGCTAAAGAGAAGGCCGACCCCACACCAACAGATCATCCTCTCCACGTATGACAGATTGGAAGGGTGCGCAGGGGCCTTGTACAACAAACCCCTAGCACCCGCACTAAGTCCTCTGGGACCTACCTGACCTCTGAAGCCCCACGGATAACCCCCTGTAACTGGCCCCTGAGATTAGATTAGAGAGGGCACATTCACCAACCACTAAAGCAGGCTCATTAGGCACTAGCTTCCCCGGATGGGGACAACAACAGCCCTGCCCTCACCCCGTATCTGACAGCACTGGGTCTACACCCTCTGAATATCTACTTGGGCGTCCACACAGAATACGGCCCTGCCCGCTGTAATTCTTTACACCCTGCATTACTTTTCTACATACACACCATTCACTGCCCATATCCTAAGAAATATCCCATGAGTCACCATCTCCGCTTCCCTAAACCTCAGCCCCCACACCTATAACCTTCAGCGTCCCACCCCCTACCATACAAAACTCATTTAACAAGGAGGTTTCCTGGTGGACTTACAAGACTACATGTGAACCACCAATCCCCCCACTTCATCCTCACCCTACAACAATGCCCTTCCGGCGCGCGGGCCCTACAGGTTCAGACCCGCAGTTTAACAGGACTTCCGGTAACAAGCTACTTCTCACTACTGTTCTCTTCCCTCTCCCTTTCCCTAACATCACTTATTCTCAGATCTCTACACCCTCTTCCCCACCCCTGCGCTTACTAGAGCAATAGCCACTCTACGGCTACTTGGGGGCTACTTCTTCCTCCCTCCTACCTCCCTATACTACTCTCTATATAATATTTGCTATCCCTCTGACTTGCTCTTTCACCTATCTAACTCTTCCACCTCTGTGACCTAGGGCTTTATCTCCACTACACTTTTATTCTTTCCAGCTCCCTTGCCATCCCACACTTCAGCTGTGTTCTTTTACACTTAACACCTCACTCCCCCTCCTCTTTCCCTCTCTCTCTTTATCATCGAACACAGAACCCAATACATCTCGTAGACTAGGCCTCCCCTACGCACACCCATGGGGTCGACGACTCTACTCACAGTCCTATCCTGGAATGTACACAGTATGACCCACTACATCAAACGGCAGAAGGTACTATCCTATCTCCGCTCCGAACCTGCCGACATTGCCTTACTACAAGAAACACACCTCTCCTCATCAGAATCCGAAAAACTCAAAACATGGGATGACCTGGAAGGACTCTACGTCCTCGCCAAACTCATGGTAGGTCCCTCCACAATTTGTATAGGCTCCATATATGCTCCATATACGCTCCCACAGGCTCTAAACGTTCCTTCTTTCTCTCTCTCAATCACCTATTAATGCAGATTGGCGCCTCACAATATATACTAGGAGGAGATTGGAACATTGTTCAAGACACCATCCTTGACCGCCCAAGCGGTCTTGAGATAGGCAACAATGCAGACCGAGCCATTCTACAAGATATCCTTTCAGCTCATGGTCTGCTAGACTGCTGGCCTCTATCACATCCATCCGATCGTGAATATACCTTCATCTCTTCGGTCCATGGGACTCAATCACGGCTAGACTACTTTCTGATCAATCACCGGATGGTGCAATCGATTCGAATGTCGGAAATTCTCACGGCCGCACTGTCTGATCATTCCCCAATCTTATTAACTTTAGAACTCAGGATGATCACACCCGGCCGTAAGCCCTGGCGCCTCCCCAATCCCAGATACCGAACCCCGGATGGAAAGGAACAACTCAAAGCACACGTAGCCACATTCCTTAAGGACAATAAGGGCTCAGTGTCTTCGCCCCAACTTCTCTGGGTGGCGGCAAAGGCAACTATTAGAGGTCAGCTAAAGAGAGATGCGGCCATCTCCAATGCTCAAAGGAGGGATCAACAGACCAAACTGGAAGATAGTATAGCCCACGCCACCAGGAAGTACACTCGAGCCCCCACCTCACTCAACTGTCGCCACCTAGAACAAGCTAAAATGGAGCTCAACTCCCTCTATACCTCACGGCCGAAATATGCATTCCTTAAAGTTGAAGGTCCGCCACTATCAACACGGGGAGAAAGGGGGTGGCCTGCTAGCCACCCAACTACATCAAAGGGAAGCTGCGCTAGCCATACCAGCAATACATAACCGAGACAACAAACTTACTACACAACCACAGGCAATTGCAAATGAATTTGGTCATTATTACCAAGCACTACATACCCCAAAAACGGTTGAGAACACTAATCGCCTGGATGCCTTCCTGCGGAGAGCAAATATACCCTGTCTCTCGGCTGAAGGTAGGGCACTATTAGATGGTGATATTAGTAAAGTGGAGATCCAACAGGCGATAGCCAACTTATCATACCATAAAGCACCAGGGGAGGATGGGTTTACATCTGAATTTTATAAATGGACGGGAGCTGACACTGTGGAAGCCTTGTACGAGGCATTCAAAGGGGCTGACCAGACAGGTTCCCTACACCCTCTTTCCAATAAAGCCTCCATCACAATCTTACCCAAACCAGGAAAGGACCCTCTTCTCTGTGGAAGCTACCGCCCCATCTCCCTCCTCAATGGAGATATCAAAATATTGGCGGGGATATTAGCGTCTCACCTCAAAAAAGTCATCCCCCTCCCTAATTCACCACACTGAAGTAGGCTTTGTACCGGGCCGCTCCTCAAGGAACCACCTCTGCACACGGTTTCATGCTATCTGTGCAGCACAAGACACACAAGAGGAAGCCCTTGCCCTCGCATTGGACGCTGATAAGGCATTTGACCGAATAGAATGGTGGTACCATTTTGAAATCCTAAAACATTTTGGACTAGGGAATGGTTTCATTAATAGAGTACGTCTACTATATTAATCCCCGGCAGCCCAGGTAAATTGCGGAGGATTCCTCTTGGAAACCTTCCCGATCCACAGAGGAACTCGACAGGGCTGCCCGCTATCCGCCTTATTGTTCCTACTGGCAGTAGAACCCTTAGCAGCGGTTATCCGTAGCTCCAATCTTATATCGGGAATCCCGATCCCAGGCGGGTGCTCCACCATCTACCTATACGTGGATGATATTCTACTCACCCTTACTGACTTACCCAAATCCCTCTAAGCCCTTAAAGAGATACTAATGGAATTTGAACATCTCTCGGGCTACCGGATAAACTGCGATAAAAGCGAAGCACTACCATTATCCCCTGTAACAGTCCGCACCTCTGTACAAGGACTACTGGTCAAATGGAAACACTCAATTCTTCGTTACCTGGGCATTGACATAAACAAAGGTTTGGATAAAATAGTGACAGACAATTTAGACCCCTTGCTTAACAATATGAAGCGAGATTTTGAGAAGTGGAAGCAGTTGGGATTCTCTATGTGGGGCAGAGTGCAGGCGGTGCGAATTGTAACCCTACCAAGATTTCTATATGTCCTGGGTATGCCTCCCCTACATATACCCCTAGCTCTCCTCCGAGCGATAGACCACTGTATCCGCGCCCACGACTACCCGGATCCACACTACTAGCCCGATGTGAGTTTGGAGGTCTAAACCTCCCCTCAGTTGAACATTATGCCTCAGCATTACACCTTTCGCAGCTGGACTTTTCACTCCCGAATGCACGATATCCGCCACTTTGGGCAGAAGTAAAAAGAATGGTTACAGGCACCTCATACGGCCTCCAGATGCTATATGATACAGGTCGGGTGGATCAACGACCCACCAACCCCCGATCCGATCCAATACTGACATCCTACTGAATGCTCACATACAGTTTATCATGGATGTATCGTCTCCCCACCCCGTCATTATTCATCTCACTTTCTTCTTCATTTCCACCTTCATTATCCCCCTCCCCCCTCTTACGTTCTCTCATCGCTCTGTCTGCCCTATGACTCCAGCTCTACCACCTCCTCCCTATATGTGATTCTTTCTTCCCCCCTTGGTCACTATTACTACTATTAATGCTATTATTACCATCACCCCTATCAACACTAACTTCTCCTTCATATACATCCCGGGCTCTGTCTATGCTCCTCCTCCTCTCTCTTTTTTCTTTTGTATTCTTATTCTCAATTCCTTCCTCTTCTCCCTTATCTCTTCCTCCTCGGAATACTTATAGCCTCACTCCTCTCCTCTTACTAGTCTGATTTGAAAACCCCTCTTTCATTGGATAATTTCTGTGTCTGGTCCCTGATTACTTCATCTCTGTTCTTCACAGCACTCTGAGTTACCCATTCTCATTATCTGCACTACTATTACTAAGGAGTCCTTACTTAACTATTTCTCTATTATAAAAATATGCTGGTGGTAATCGTTATACACCATGAACATAAATACTTGCTTAAATTGTTTATTAATTTGACATGTGTATAAATGGCAGACCACAGATTGTATGTGTCAAATAAGCCTTGAAGGGCTAAGCTCTGTATTCTTTGTATACCTGTTTAAAGTTGTGAAAACAATAAAAAAGTATAAAAAAAAAAAAAGTCAAGTGTGATACAGTAGTCACTGTTTGTGGTTGGGTGGGACCTAAGCTTGATTTCAGGCAAGGGAACGTGGGTTGGATAAAACAAGTGTTTTGTCCCGATAATACATTTCTTTTTCTGATTTAGGGCCTCATTAAGAGTTTGGCTGTCGGACCGCCAGACCACTATGGTGGTGGTTGCCAAAAGTCTGCCACATTACGAGTTACACAGCCAGGACTGCCAAAGATAGCCAAAATCCCAACACTGCCAGGACTCCGGAGAGTAGGTAATAGCCAGTTTGAGCACCAGCACCGCAAGCCCGCCAACCAACCACTGAACCTATTACAACTTGAAAATCGCCATGGTGGTCTTCCCATGGTGTTGACAACTGCGGGGGTCAGAGTTCCACACAGTAATACACCACACCACATTGTACAGATTTGAAAACAAACACAGCTGACACACACTCCCACACTTGACATACGTGCAAAGCACACTATAAAACACACCCGTCTACACACCACAATCTTTTGCATCTCCACAACAAACACATATGCCAGAGGAACATCGGGGCAAACCAAACCTCAGATTAGGCAGCTCACCAACTCCCACAACATACATATCACACATTCTCACAAGACCACAACACATATACTTGCACCCTATCTAAATTTTTACTCCCTGTCACCCCCACATCACACAGCCCCATCAACTTATCATGTCTATCATTTCATCACCACCACCATGTCAACACAAAAACATCCCTGTTCAACAGATAATGACTTAAGAGTCATGGTGGATGAAGGTATATGAAGGTATTAGAGTAGAGCCACACATATTTGAAGCCAACGTCCAGCAGACCACTATTGCTAGGAAAATGGTAATATGGCAAAGGATAGTTGTAAGGAAATGCCTTCTTGGCATGGTTACCCCCTGACTTTTTGCCTTTGCTGATGCCAAGTTATGATTTGAAAGTGTGCTGAGGCCTGCTAATCAGGCCCCAGCACCAGTGTTCTTTCCCTAACCTGTACCTTTGTTTCCACAATTGGCACACCCTGGCATCCAGGTAAGTCCCTTGTAACTGGTACCTCTGGTACCAAGGGCCCTGATGCCAGGGAAGGTCTCTAAGGGCTGCAGCATGTCTTAGGCCACCCTAGAGACCCCTCCCTCAGCACAGACACACTGCTTGCCAGCTTGTGTGTGCTGGTGGGGAGAAAACTAGTAAGTCGACATGGCACTCCCCTCAGGGTGCCATGCCGACCTCACACTGCCTATGGCATAGATAAGTCACCCCTCTACCAGGCCTTACAGGCCTAAGGCAGGGTGCACTATACCATAGGTGAGGGCATAAGTGCATGAGCACTATGCCCCTACAGTGTCTAAGCAAAACCTTAGCCATTGTAAGTGCAGGGTAGCCATAAGAGTATATGGTCTGAGAATCTGTCAAACACGAACTCCACAGCACCATAATGGCTACAATGAAAACTGGGAAGTTTGGTATCAAACTTCTCAGCACAATAAATGCACACTGTACATTTTATTGTGAAATACACCCCAGAGGGCATCTTAGAGATGCCCCCTGAAACCATACCGACTACCAGTGTGGGCTGACTAGTTTTAGCAACCTGCCACACACCAGACATGTTGCTGGCCACATGGGGAGAGTACCTTTGTCACTCTGTGGCTAGTAACAAAGCCTGTACTGGGTGGAGGTGTTTCTCACCTCCCGCTGCAGGAACTGTAACACCTGAAGGTGAGCCTCAAAGGCTCACCCCCTTTGTTACAGCACCACAGGGCACTCCAGCTAGTGGAGTTGCCCGCCCCCTCCGGCCACGGCCCCACTTTTGGCAGCAAGGCCGGAGGAGATAATGAGAAAAACAAGGAGGAGTCACTGGCCAGTCAGGACAGCCCCTAAGGTGTCCTGAGCTGAGGTGACTCTGACTTTTAGAAATCCTCCATCTTGCAGATGGAGGATTCCCCCAATAGGATTAGGGATGTGCCCCCCTCCCCTCAGGGAGGAGGCATAAAGAGGTGTAGCCACCCTCAGGGCTAGTAGCCATTGGCTACTAATCCCCCAGACCTAAACACACCCCTAAATTGAGTATTTAGGGGCTCCCCGAAAACAGCAAGATAGATTCCTGCAACCTAAGATGAAGAAGGACTGCTGAGCTGAAAAACCTGCAGAGAAGACGGAGAAACCAATTGCTTTGGCCCCAGCTCTACCGGCCTGTCTCCCCACTTCAAAAGAACTGCTCCAGCGACACGTTCCACAGGGTCCAGCGACCTCTGAAGCCTCAGAGGACTACCCTGCATCTTAAAGGACCAAGAACTCCCGAGGACAGCGGCTCTGTTCCCCAAAGACTGCAACTTTGCAACAAAGAAGCAACTTTTTAAAACAACACGTTTCCGACGGAAGCGTGAGACTTTGCACTCTGCACCCGACGCCCCCGGCTCGACCTGTGGAGAACCAACACTACAGGGAGGACTCCCCGGCGACTGCGAGACTGTGAGTAGCCAGATTTGACCCCCCTGAGTCCCCACAGCAATGCCTGCAGAGGGAATCCAGAGGCTCCCCCTGACCGCGACTGCCTGCTTCAAAGACCCGACACCTGGTAAGGACACTGCAGCTGCAGCCCCTAGGACCTGAAGGATCCGACCTCCAGTGCAGGAGCGACCCCCAGGTGGCCCTCTCCCTTGCCCAGGTGTTGGCTACCCCGAGGAGCCCCCCCCTTGCCTGCCTGCATCGCTGAAGAGACCCCTTGGTCTCCCATTGAATCCTATTGCGAACCCAACGCCTGTTTGCACACTGCACCCGGCCGCCCCCTTGCCGCTGAGGGTGTACTTTTTGTGCTGACTTGTGTCGCCCCCGGTGCCCTACAAAACACCCCTGGGCTGCCCTCCGAAGACGCGGGTATTTACCTGCTGGCAGACTGGAACCGAGGCACCCCCTTCCCCATTGAAGCCTATGCGTTTTGGGCACCACTTTGACCTATGCACCTGACCGGCCCTGAGCTGCTGGTGTGGTAGCTTTGGGGTTGCTCTGAACCCCCAACAGTGGCTACCTTGGACCCAACTTTGAAACCTGTAGGTGGTTTACTTACCTGCAAATCTAACAAACACTTACCTCCCCCAGGAACTGTTGAAAATAGCAGTGTCTAGTTTTAAAATAGCTTATTGCCATTTGTGTGAAAACTGTATATGCTATTTTGCTAATTCAAAGTTTCTAAAGTTCCTAAGTGAAATACCTTTCATTTAAAGTATTGTTTGTAAATCTTGAGCCTTTGGTTCTTAAAATAAACTTAGAAAAGATATTTTTCTATATAAAAACCTATTGGCCTGGAATTGTCTTTGAGTGTGTGTTCCCCATTTATTGCCTGTGTGTGTACAACAAATGCTTAACACTACTCTCTGATAAGCCTACTACTCGACCACACTACCACAAAATAGAGCATTAGAATTATCTCTATTTGCCACTATCTTACCTCTAAGGGGAACCCTTGGACTCTGTGCATGCTATTCCTTACTTTGAAATAGTACATACAGAGCCAACTTCCTACATTGGTGGATCAGTGGTGGGGTACAAGACTTTGCATTTGCTGGACTACTTAGCCAATACCTGATCATACAACTAAATTCCCAAAATTGTCATTAGAAACAGATTTTTGAAATTTGAGCTATTTTTCTAAATTTGTAAAAGTCCTGGTAGGGCCTTGTGTTAGTCCCTGTTAGCATTTCTTTTAGAGTTTAAAAGTTTTATAAAAATCTGAATTAAGTTCTAGAGATAGTTTTAGATTCTTAAAAAGTATTCCAACTTTTAGAAACATAATGGGGGTCATTCTGACCCTGGCGGTAGACTACCGCCAGGGCCAACGACCGTGGGAGCACCGCCAACAGGCTGCTCCCATGGGCATTCTACCGCCGCGGTCAGATAAGGGAAACCGGCGGTGTCCTACCAGTTTCCCGCTGCCCAGGGGAATCCTCCATGGTGGCGCTGCAAGCAGCGCCGCCATGGGGATTCCGACCCCCTTACCGCCAGCCTGGTTCTGGCGGTTTTGACCGCCAGAACCTGGCTGGCGGTAACCGGTGTCGTGGGGCCCCCTAACAGGGCCCCACCATGATTTTCAGTGTCTGCCAAGCAGACACTGAAAATCGCGACGGGTGCAACTGCACCCGTCGCACCCCTTCCACTCCGCCGGCTCCATTCGGAGCCGGCATCCTCATGGAAGGGGGTTTCCCGCTGGGCTGGCGGGCGGCCTTCTGGCGGTCGCCCGCCAGCCCAGCGGGAAACTCAGAATTACTGCGGCGGTCCTCTGACCGCGTAGAGGTATTCTGTCGGCGGGACTTTGGCGGGTGGCCTCCGCCGCCCGTCAAAGTCGGAATCACCCCCAATGTCTGCTGCAGAAGAGATAGTGATGGAACTCAACCTCACCCCTTACCTGCATCTTAGGATGTCAGAGTTAAGGTCTCTCTGCAAAATCAAAAAGATTAAAACTGGTTCAAACCCTACCAAAGTACAGCTCCAGGAGCTTTTGGCAGAGTTTGCTAAAAACAACCCCTCTGAGGATACCCTCCCAGAGGGGGAAGCTAGTGATGTGGAGGATCTCCTACCTCCAGTCCTAGTTAGGGAGAACAGGGTCCCTCAAACCCTGTCTCCACAAGTGATAGTCAGAGATGGTGCTTCTCTCACAGGAGAGTCCAGCAACTCTGGAAGCATTGAGGGCAGCCTCAATGAAGAGGACCTCCTGCTAGCCAGGATGGCCAAAAGATTGGCTTTAGAGAGACAGCTCCTAGCCATAGAAAGGGAAAGACAAGAGATGGGTTTTGGTCCCATCAATGGTGACAGCAACATAAATAGGGTCAGAGATTCTCCTGACTTGTTGAAAATCCCAAAAGTGATTGTAACTAAATATGAAGATGGTGATGACATCACCAAATGGTTCACAGCTTTTGAGAGGGCTTGTGCAACCAGAAAAGTAAACAGATCTCACTGGGGTGCTCTCCTTTGGGAAATGTTCACTTTAAAGTGTAGGGATAGACTCCTCACACTCTCTGGAAAAGATGCAGAATCGAATGACCTCATGAAGGCTACCCTGATTGAGGGCTTTGGATTCTCCACCTAGGAGTATAGAATTAGGTTCAGGGGGGCTCAAAACTCCTCGATCCAGACCTGGGTTGATTTTGTAGACTACTCAGTGAAAACACTGGATGGTTGGATTCATGGCAGTGATGTAAATGAATATGATGGGCTGTGCAATTTATTTGTGAAGGAACACCTGTTAAGTAATTGTTTCAATGATAAACTGCATCAGCATCTTGTAGACCTAGGACCAATTTCTCCCCAAGAATTGGGAAAGAAGGCAGACCATTGGGTCAAGTCTAGGGTGACCAAGACTTCCACAGGGGGTGACCAAAAGAAAGGAGTAACAAAGACTCCCCAGGGGAAGAGTGTTGAGACATCCAAGGGAAAAAGTAAAGAGTCTTCAACAGGGCCCCAAAAACCTGCTTAGGAGGGAGAGCCCAGAGCCTCTTCATAATCCAATTTTGGGTACAAGGGTAAAAACTTTGATCCCAAAAAGGCCTGGTGTCGCAGCTGTAATCAGCAAGGACACCAAACTGGAGACAAGGCCTGTCCCAAGAAAGGTTCCAATTCTAACTCTGCTCCAGCTAACACTGGAATGGCCAGTCTCCAAGTGGGATCAACAGTGTGCCCAGAGCAAATCAGGGTTCACACTGAAGCTACATTAGTCTCTGAGGGTGGGGTGGATTTAGCCACACTGGGTGCCTGGCCCCCTAATATGCAAAAATACAGGCAGCAGCTCTTAATTAATGGGACAAGTATAGAAGGCCTGAGGGATACAGGTGCCAGTGTCACCATTGTGACAGAGAAACTGGTTTCCCCTGGTCAATGCTTGGCTGGACAAACTTATCCAGTCACCAACGCTGACAATCAGACTAAAGTACATCCCATGGGTATGGTAACTTTAGAGTGGGGAGGGGTCAATGGCCTGAAACAGGTGGTGGTCTCCTCAAATATCCCTGTAGGCTGTTTGCTTGGAAATGTCCTGGAGTCCTCTGCATGGGCTGAGGTAGAACTCAAAACCCATGCAGCCATGCTGGGTATCCCTGAACTGGTGTGTGTCAAGACAAGGGCACAGTGCAAGGCTCAGGGTGAAAGAGTGGTGTTGGAGCCTGGAAAAAGGGCTCAATCCTGCAAGAGAAAAGGAAAGAAAACTGGGGAACCAGTTTCAACACAATAAGAAAAATAGAACCTCTCTTCCTAGGAAGAAGTTCTGCCCTCTGAGGGAACTGAGCCCATGGAGTTAGAACCTTATCAGGTTGAGCTCCTAGGCCCAGGGGGACCCTCAAGGGAACAGTTGTGTAAGGGGCAAGAAACCTGTCCCTCTCTTGAAGGCCTTAGGCAGCAAGCTGATGAAGAGTCCAAAGGAAAAATAACAGGAGCACATAGAGTATATTGGGAAGATGGACTCCTTTACACTGAGGCAAGAGATCCCAAACCTGGTGCCACTAGGAGAGTGATAGTGCCTCAGGAGTTTAGGGAGTTCATTCTGACCTTAGCTCATGATATTCCTCTTGCTGGGCATTTGGGACAGACCAAGACATGGGAGAGATTAGTCAACCACTTCTATTGGCCCAACATGTCCCAGAAGGTCAAGGAGTTTTGTGTCTCCTGTGCCACCTGTCAAGCCAGTGGTAAGACAGGTGGACACCCAAAGGCCCCCCTCATTCCACTTCCAGTGGTGGGGGTCCCCTTCGAAAGAGTGGGTGTGGACATAGTGGGTCAACTGGAACCTCCCACAGCCTCAGGGAACCAATACATACTAGTAGTAGTGGATCATGCTACTAGATACCCTGAAGCAATTCCCCTTAGGGCGACTACTGCCCCTGCAGTAGCCAAAGCACTCATTGGTATTTTTACCAGAATGGGATTTCCTAAGGAGGTGGTGTCTGACAGAGGTACCAACTTCATGTCAGCATACCTGAAGCATATGTGGAATGAGTGTGGGGTGACTTACAAATTCACCACACCATACCATCCACAGACCAATGGTCTTGTAGAAAGATTTAACAAGACATTGAAAGGCATGATCATGGGGCTCCCTGAAAAACTCAAAAGGAGATGGGATGTCCTCTTGCCATGTCTGCGTTTCGCCTACAGAGAGGTGCCTCCGAAGGGAGTGGGGTTTTCCCCCTTTGAACTTCTGTTTGGCCATCCTGTAAGGGGACCACTAGCTCTTGTAAAAGAAGGCTGGGAGAGACCTCTTCATGAGCCGAAACAAGATATAGTGGACTATGTACTAGGCCTACATTCAAGGATGGCAGAGTATATGGAAAAGGCAAGCAAAAACCTTGAGGCCAGCCAACAACTCCAGAAGATGTGGTATGACCAAAATGCTGCTATGGTTGAGTTTCAGCCAGGGCAGAAAGTCGGGGTTCTGGAGCCTGTGGCTCCCAGGGCACTTCAGGACAGATGGAGTGGCCATTACCCAGTGCTAGAAAGGAAGAGTCAGGTCACCTACCTGGTGGACCTAGGCACTAGCAGGACCCCCAAAAGGGTGATCCATGTAAACCGCCTAAAACTCTTCCATGACAGGGCAGATGTGAATCTGTTGATGGTAACAGATGAGGACAAGGAAGCTGAGAGTGAACCTCTCCCTGATCTCCTCTCCACAGACTCTAAAGATGGCTCAGTTGATGGAGTGATCTACTCAGACACCCTCTCTGGCCAACAGCAATCTGACTGTAGGAAGGTCCTGCAACAGTTTGCTGAGCTCTTTTCTCTAACCCCTGGTCAGACACACCTGTGTACCCATGATGTGGACACAGGAGACAGCATGCCTGTCAAAAAATTCAGACAGTCTGACCAAGTTAAGGAAAGCATCAAGGTGGAAGTCCACAAGATGCTGGAATTGGGAGTCATTGAGCACTCTGACAGCCCCTGGGCCAGCCCAGTGGTCCTAGTCCCCAAACCACACACCAAAGATGGAAAGAGAGAGATGAGGTTTTGTGTGGACTACAGAGGACTTAATTCTGTCACCAATACAGATGCCCATCCCATTCCAAGGGCAGACAAACTGATAGACAAACTAGGTGCTGCCAAATACTTAAGTACCTTTGACTTGACAGAAGGGTACTGGCAAATCAACATGTCACCAGGAGCAAAAGAAAAGACAGCATTCTCCACACCTGATGGGCATTATCAGTTTACTGTTATGCCATTTGGTTTAAAGAATGCCCCTGCCACCTTCCAAAGGTTGGTGAATCAAGTCCTTGCTGGCTTGGAGTCCTTTAGTGCAGCTTATCTTGACGATATTGCTGTCTTTAGCTCCGACTGGCAGGATCACCTGGTCCACCTGAAGAAGGTTTTGAAGGCCCTGCAATCTGCAGGCCTCTCTATCAAGGCATCCAAATGCCAGATAGGGCAGGGAACTGTGGTTTACTTGGGACACCTTTTAGGTGGAGGCCAAGTTCAGCCACTCCAGCCTAAGATCCAGACTATTCTGGACTGGGCAGCTCCAAAAGCCCAGACTCAAGTCAGGGCATTCCTTGGCTTGACTGGGTACTACAGGAGGTTTGTGAAGGGATATGGATTAATAGTGACACCCCTCACAGAACTTACCTCCAAGAAAATGCCCAAGAAGGTAAACTGGACTGTAGAATGCCAACAGGCCTTTGACACCCTGAAACAAGCTATGCGCACAGCACCAGTTGTCAAAGCTCCAGATTACTCCAAGCAGTTCATTGTGTAGACTGATGCCTCTGAACATGGGATTGGGGCAGTTTTGTCCAAAACAAATGATGATGGCCTTGACCGGCCTGTTGCTCTCATTAGCAGGAGGTTACTCCCCAGGGAGCAGCGTTGGAGTGCCATTGAGAGAGAGGCCTTTGCTGTGGTTTGGTCCCTGAAGAAGCTGAGACCATACCTCTTTGGTACTCACTTTGTAGTTCAGACTGACCACAGACCTCTCAGATGGCTAATTCAAATGAAAGGTGAAAATCCAAAACTGTTGAGGTGGTCCATCTCCCTACAGGGAATGGACTTTATAGTGGAACACAGACATGGGACTGCCCATGCCAATGCAGATGGCCTTTCCAGGTTCTTCCACTTAGAAAATGAAGACTCTCTTGGGAATGGTTACTCTCATCCTCTTTCGTTTGGGGGGGGGGGGGGGTGTAAGGAAATGCCTCCTTGGCATGGTTACCCCCTGACTTTTTGCCTTTGCTGATGCCAAGTTATGATTTGAAAGTGTGCTGAGGCCTGCTAATCAGGCCCCAGCACCAGTGTTCTTTCCCTAACCTGTACCTTTGTTTCCACAATTGGCACACCCTGGCATCCAGGTAAGTCCCTTGTAACTGGTACCTCTGGTACCAAGGGCCCTTATGCCAGGGAAGGTCGCTAAGGGCTGCAGCATGTCTTATGCCACCCTAGAGACCCCTCACTCAGCACAGACACACTGCTTGTCAGCTTGTGTGTGCTGGTGGGGAGAAAACAAGTAAGTCGACATGGCACTCCCCTCAGGGTGCCATGCCAACCTCACACTGCCTATGGCATAGATAAGTCACCCCTCTAGCAGGCCTTACAGCCCTAAGGCAGGGTGCACTATACCATAGGTGAGGGCATAAGTGCATGAGCACTATGCCCCTACAGTGTCTAAGCAAAACCTTAGACATTGTAAGTGCAGGATAGCCATAAGAGTATATGGTCTGGGAATCTGTCAAACACGTACTCCACAGCACCATAATGGCTACACTGAAAACTGAGAAGTTTGGTATCAAACTTCTCAGCACAATAAATGCACACTGATGCCAGTGTACATTTTATTGTGAAATACACCCCAGAGGGCATCTTAGAGATGCCCCCTGAAACCATACCGACTACCAGTGTGGGCTGACTAGTTTTAGCAGCCTGCTACACACCAGACATGTTGCTGGCCACATGGGGAGAGTGCCTTTGTCACTCTGTGGCTAGTAACAAAGCCTGTACTGGGTGGAGGTGCTTCTCACCTCCCCCTGCAGGAACTGTAACACCTGAAGGTGAGCCTCAAAGGCTCACCCCCTTTGTTACAGCACCACAGGGCACTCCAGCTAGTGGAGTTGCCCCCCCCCCTCCGGCCACGGCCCCACTTTTGGCAGCAAGGCCGGAGGAGATAATGAGAAAAACAAGGAGGAGTCACTGGCCAGTCAGGACAGCCCCTAAGGTGTCCTGAGCTGAGGTGACTCTGACTTTTAGAAATCCTCCATCTTGCAGATGGAGGATTCCCCCAATAGGATTAGGGATGTGCCCCCCTCCCCTCAGGGAGGAGGCACAAAGAGGTGTAGCCACCCTCAGGGCTAGTAGCCATTGGCTACTAACCCCCCAGACCTAAACACACCCCTAAATTGAGTATTTAGGGGCTCCCCGAAAACAGCAAGATAGATTCCTGCAACCTAAGACGAAGAAGGACTGCTGAGCTGAAAAACCTGCAGAGAAGACAGAGAAACCAATTGCTTTGGCCCCAGCTCTACCGGCCTGCCTCCCCACTTCAAAAGAACTGCTCCAGCGACACGTTCCACAGGGTACAGCGACCTCTGAAGCCTCAGAGGACTACCCTGCATCTAAAAGGACCAAGAACTCCTGAGGACAGCGGCTCTGTTCCCCAAAGACTGCAACTTTGCAACAAAGAAGCAACTTTTTAAAACAACACGTTTCCCGCCGGAAGCGTGAGACTTTGCACTCTGCACCCGACGCCCCCAGCTCGACTTGTGGAGAACCAACACTACAGGGAGGACTACCCGGCGACTGCGAGCCCGTGAGTAGCCAGAGTTGACCCCCCTGACCCCCCACAGCGACGCCTGCTGAGGGAATCCAGAGGCTCACCCTGACCGCGACTGCCTGCTTCAAAGACCCGACGCCTGGTAAGGACACTGCACCCGCAGCCCCCAGG
The DNA here is from genome assembly GCF_031143425.1 of Pleurodeles waltl. Taxonomy (NCBI): domain Eukaryota; kingdom Metazoa; phylum Chordata; class Amphibia; order Caudata; family Salamandridae; genus Pleurodeles; species Pleurodeles waltl. The sequence goes on from NC_090449.1 coordinate 914,374,187, forward strand.
ACCTGAAGGATCCGACCTCCAGTGCAGGAGTGACCCCCAGGTGGCCCTCTCCCTTGCCCAGGTGGTGGCTACCCCGAGGAGCCCCCCCCCCTCTTGCCTGCCTGCATCGCTGAAGAGACCCCTTGGTCTCCCATTGAATCCTATTGTATTGTTTGTAAATCTTGAACCTGTGGTTCTTAAAATAAACTGAGAAAATGTATTTTTCTATATAAAAACCTATTGGCCTGAAATTGTCTTTGAGTGTGTGTTCCCCATTTATTGCCTGTGTGTGTACAACAAATGCTTAACACTACCCTCTGATAAGCCTACTGCTCGACCACACTACCACAAAATAGAGCATTAGAATTATCTCTTTTTGTCACTATCTTACCTCAAGGGGGAACCCTTGGACTCTGTACATGCTATTTCTTACTTTGAAATAGTACATACAGAGCCAACTTCCTACAATAGTCGACAGACTGAACTCTGTAGGCAGTTACCTGCACACAATGGGCAACATCAGGCAGAGGTGGAACAACCTCAGGTGGAAGGTTTGTTCCATGCACCAGCTGGAGCTCCACAAGACTGGCAGTGGGCCCCCACCACCTCCCCCACAGTTCACATCATCGGAGGAGAAGGTCTTGACTATCCTACATGCTGAGTGCTTGACAGGAATACCTGGGGGATTAGAGTTGGGTAAGTCACAACAGCTAAAATAGCTAAACAAAGTATTGCCATACATGCTCACTGATCACTCTTCCCCACTTACAATGTCACCCCACTCAACAGTCCAGTGTCCACCTGCCTATAAACCCCTGTCCAGCCTCCAACATGCCACCCACACCCACCTGGGGGAACACCATCTCTGTAAAGTGGATGTAGTACAAGGACTGCCAGCACTACAGCTCCCAGCAGGAACTATTCCACCATCACTAATACGAGAACAATGTAGCCTAATCCAAATCACCACCCTACTCTGCTCCACATAGAAGTGTAGCCAGAGGGTATCAACTGAATTGTGATTGGTCAGGGCAGGCAAAGGCAGCTATGCCAAACTCAGCACAGCCTTTGCCATGCACCTACCTAGGTCGAAATCAACTGCATACTGTGTGGGTATGACAGGCCAAGACAGCAAGGCCAAGCTCAGCAGGGACAGGTAACGTCACTCCACTCAGCCAAGACTGCCCTCAATGCTACTAGGGCCATCCTCCCTCTACTCAGCCTTTGCCATGTCCCCACCTAGGGGGAAATCAACTGTATACTGTGTGAGTAGGGTGGGCCAAGACAGCAAGGCCAAGCTCAGCAAAAACAAGTAATGTCACTCCACTCAGCCAAGACTGCCCTCACTGCTACAAGAACACTCCTCCCTCTACTCAGCCTTTGCCAAGTACCCACGTAGGGGGAAAGCAACTGTATACTGTGTGGGTAGGGCATGCCAGTACAGCAAAGCCAAGCTCAACGGGCACAGATAATGTCAATCCACTCAGCCGAGACTACCCTTGCTGCTACTAGGAAGGACCTTCTTCCCGCTACTCAGCTTTGCCATGTACCCACTTAGGAGACAATCAACTCCATACTGTGTGCGTAGGACAGGCCAAGACAGCAATGCTAAGCGCAGCAGGCACTGTCTACTCAATGCAAAACATCTGATCACTGTACATCTGTCCAAATATCCTTGTACAGCAACGTCTACTCACCTGAGAGGATGACTCATAAATATTTTGTGTGGTATGTGCTGCAATATCACTGTAAATCCAAGGAGGAACAGTCCCTCCAAATCAATTTACCAGGTCACTGTCCACAATACTGGATTATTAGCTATGTGCTATGAACTTTCTTGTTGCAAAGTAGAAAAAAACTAAGTAAAGGCCGCCCGGTAATATTTAGTTTACACTTTCATATTATTACATAATTTTCAGCAGAGAATGCCCAAGATTACGCCATTACACCATATTGCACAATTGAGCTTCTACTTGGGTGTACATATTATCTCAGAGTATAAGATCATAGGTATAATGTAACCGAACATATAGCGAGCAGCTATTGTTTGTGCATGTGAGAATGTGGTTTACTAGTTCAGATGGATTGAAGTCCACCACAAGTAATAAATGCACTATCTTTTTAGGTGAAGCTCAAGGTTTCAGCAACTTAAACATGAACTCAACCCCAGATAGCTAAGGCACGGAGCTAACAGGCTTTACTCATAGAAAAGATGTAAAGCATTTAGAATGACCAAAGCAGTCAGAAAGTAAAAGAATAAAAAAAATGCCACTACAATTGAAAAAAAGCCAAAAAGACAAAAGGGCAACTGGAGATGAGAATTTCAGATGATTTTAGTGAAAAAGTATCAGAAAGCACTAATCACCAATACAGGTCAAATGCTTGTGGTGGATCAGGACCAAGGCACAATTTCAGTCTGACCATGATGGCACACGGGTCAATTACACCAGCCAGGTTCAACATTGTCAGGAGTTTTACAGAGGAATTTAGCCTCCTCAGGAGATTGACACCTTGAAGTGGTCGAGGGGATTGTGTGCCTCAGTGACCTAGAGAGCTATGTTGGTGGGAGTTTTTTTTCTAGGCACGGTCACCCAAGCCAGACTGGTTAAAGTGTATAGATCAGATGAAGTGTGATGCACTGGTCTGCCAGTTTGGGAGTTGAGCATAAGGCTAACAACCTTGTCCCATGATAGCATTTGTTACAGAAATAGCAGCAAGAACCACAAAATCTTCATAGTACGAGGGACTTCTAAAGTCTCCATATGAGACATGCATGACTGACAGTAGTCAATCCCACAAGATAGCTTCTGACAGGATGACAGAACTACTGAGTGACAAGTACAAGACCATAATTGTATTATGGAATGCAGGGATTATGTATGACACAGGAAAGATAGCTCAAGAAACATTGGAAATGTGGCGCTACAACCTACACATCCTGGGGGATCAACAAAAGTAGGTGAACAGGATCTGGCAGAATGAAAGCCATCACAGGGAGAGGGTCCCATGGTATGACAAAAAAGTAGCCTTCATCTTGAGCGGGGGCACCAAGAAATTGGTAATTGAGTGAAAGCCACTTAACAGCAAATTCAATACAGCCAGGTTAAAAAACAGACACATCAGCACCGCCATTATTCAGTGCTATGCTCAAACAAATGATACATAGGAAACATTCAAGGTCACATCCCATCAATAGATAGATTTAAAGTGAGCCTGATGGCGTGAAGAACCACGAAATTAAGCTTGTGTTAGAAGACTTGAATGCTAAAGTGTGAAATGACAACACAAAACATGATAGAGCCATGGGAAAAAAAGCTGTGAAACAATGTACGACAAAAGGGAAAGACTGCTGGAATTTTGCACCACAAATGATCTGGTCATAAATGGTATTCTCGTTCCTGACCATAATATTCATGAACTAACATAGGCTCATACAGTGGCAGAGACAGAAACCAGATTGGACACCTGATAATAAGTTACTCCTCTGGATTCTCACTGCAAGAGCTCAGTGTCAGGAGGGGAGTAGACATAAGTAGTGATCACTGTCTAGTGACTGCTCTTGTGAAGCTGAAGCTCAGAAAAACAGAAGGCAAAACATGTGGAAGACAGCATTTTCATTTGGCAAAATTACAGGACCCTAGGACCAAGAAGGCATTCATCTTATAAATCAAAAGAAGTTTCTAACTCCCGGCACAAATGGAAGATCAGTCAAGCCAGCTGCAGATGCACTGCACAAGAAATGGGAACAGGTCTTTTCAACATATATTTTGAGAAATGAAACATTCCTGGGGAATAAGACAAGGAAGAGGAAAGGGTGGATAAGGCAAGACACATGGAAAGCTCTTGTAGAAAGGAGGGCAGGAAAAGTAATTCATTGATGCCAAATCTTGGAAGCTGCAGAAGAAGTGCAAGTAACAGTACATAGAAGCAAACAGGGCAGTCAAAAGAATGACAAGAACAGACAAGCGGGCGTACATAGGCAACCTTACCAGGCAAGCAGTGGAGCCAGTCAGTAGAGAGCAGAGATAGCGAAGATAGCAAAGGTAGTCACTGATGAATCTTGTGCAACATAACACCCCTATAATGGATAAGCAAAGCAGACTAATCACAACAGAGAGAGAGAGTAGGAAGCACGCTGGACAGAACACTTTAAAGAAGTCTTGAACAGACCAGTACCAACAAGTGAAGTGGATATCCAAGAAGCAGAGATAGACACCATTCCATTACTGAAAGAAGAAATCGTCCCTGCCATCTGATGTATCAAAAATGTCAAAACTCCTGGTCAAGACAACTTGAATGCAGAAATGTTCAAAGAACACCCTGAAACATCTGCAAAGATACTCCACCCTCTGTTTACATTGATATGGTGGGAAAGAAAGTATCAGATGACTGGAACCAAAGCGTTGTCATCAAGATTTTAAATAGAGGAGTATTAACTAACTGTAACAACTGGTGTGGAATTACCCTTCTATTAGTTTTGAGTAAAATCATGATAGAACTCATTAAACAGCACAATTCTGAGCCTATGAACAACAAGTTGAGAAAAGAACAGGATGAGCTCTGCAAAACAGAGGGTGTGTTGATCAGATCCTTACTTTATGCAACATCATAGAGCAGTACATTGATTTGCAGAGACAACTATACATCAATTTCATTAATTTTAGGAAAGTATTTGACAGTATCCACCATGAGAGACTCTGGCGTACACAGAGAGCATATGGCATATAACAGCAGGTATTTGTCCTCATCAAGAGCTTCTATGATAGTTTTACCTGCAAGATGGTCGATAGTGTGGCTTATTTTCATTCCCCAGTGAGCCGCCGGAATGTCACTTTAATGATGGTCGGGTGGCGCACAGTGCAGGGCCATTTTACACGGCCAGGTAAAGCCATCCTGTGTGGCTTTTCACGGCCTTGTAAATATAGACTCAGGCAATGCAGTACAAGTCGCTGTGTTGTCTCACCCTGTGACAGGGAAGCATGCCATGGATGTTACTGTGGGTGTTCCTACGTAACACCCATGGCATTTGATACATTCCCAGATTTACAAGGTTTTGTAAACCTAGGAATGAGTCAAAAGCCTACGCCTCCTCAGGAGAGGCATAAGGGAGATACGCAACAAGGAGAAATACCTTTATTTCTCCTCAGTTTTTCTTTGTCTATGTGTGTTGTATTCTGCAGCATGCAGAGAAAAAGGAAAACGCCTCTTGGTGTTGTTTTTGTGCAAAAAAGTGTCTCTTACTGCACAAAAGAAATCAACCCTGCAACACAGACACCCCTTGCACCATGGTGCAAGGTTGCCTGCGTTGGTGCATAGCAGCCCATTGTGCACCAGCGCAGGGGAAAAGGACAGGAATATGCCTTATCAAATAGATATGGCAGATTCCTGCCCTTTTCTTATGATGCAGGGCAGTACAGCAAGAAACCTTGTGACACTGTCCTGTACAAAAACCTCGTAAATGAGGCCCAGTGGGTATAGCTTCAAAATCAAAACTGGTGTGAGACATGGATGCTTGATGTCAGCAATGCTCTTCAACTTAGTTATCAACTAAGTGATGTGGCACACTATCGAACATCAAGCCAGAGAGATCAGATGGACCTTATTCTGTACACTAGAGGTCCTTGACTATGCAGAGGATGTAGTCATGTTCTTCCACACTGTTATACCTGGCACCCTTGGCACAGTATCCCCCGTCTTTTGTGCCTCTGCTTCTAGTATTTTGACTGTGTGCTGGACTTGTTGTTGTTGTTACTCTGGGCACTTTACCACTGCTGACCAGTGCTAAAGTGCAAGTGGTCCCATGATTGGCATGTTTGATTTACTAGTAAGTCCCTAGTAAATTGCACTAAAAGTGCCTAGGGCCTGTAAATCAAATGCTACTAGTGGGCCTGCGGCACTGGTTGTTCCACCCACCTCAGTAGCCCTGTAAACATGGCTCAGACCTGCCACTGCAGTGCCTGTGGGTACAGTTTTTAAACTGCCAAATTCAACCTTGCAAGCATACCCACTTGTCAGGCCCAAACCTTCGCTTTTTATACATGTAAGACACCCCTAAGGTAGGCTCTAAGTAGCCCTTTGAGCAGGGTGCAGTGTATGTGGAAGGCAGGGCAAGTGCTGGTGTGTTTTTACATGTTCTTACAGTGAAATGCTGCCAAATTGTGTTTTCACTGTTGCAAGGCCTATCCCTCTCATAGGTTAAAATGGGGGCTGCCTTTAAATAACATTTAAGTGCAGTTTCCTCCCTTTAGGAGCAGATTGAGATCTTGAGTTTGGGGTCTCTGAACTCATAATTTAAAAAAACATCTTTTAGAAAAGTTGGTTTTTAAATTGTAGGTTTGAAAGTGGGCATTTTCTTGATTAGACTATTATGTGACTCTGCCTGCCTGTGTATTCCCTGTCTGGGTCATACTAACATTTGGGCTATTTGTGAATCTCCACTAGACAGTGACACAAATGGAGCTGGAGTGTAGCCTGCATAACCTTATGGGTCACCTGGGCTAGAGTGGAGGGACGAGCTGACACTTTCACCTGAATGGGCTGTGCCTACCCTCACACAATGCAGTCTCCAGGCAAGACAGGATCTTGTGAACAACAGAGACTTTCCTTTGAAGTTTGCCTACTTCAAAGGCAAAAAGGGGTATTATTAGTGGACCCAAAACCACAGCGTTTCAGATCACTTCTGGACCCAAGAGGAACTTCTGTCAAGAAGAAGAGCCGAAGGGCTGGAGGAGGAGTACTGCTCCTTTGCCTTTGCCCGTGACTGTGCTTTGATGGGTTGGCCTGCAGTTGCTTCTTCTGCCTGAAAGAGGACAAAGACTGGACTTTGTGAAATAGTCCTGCTTGTGAAGAGTCTCCAAGAGCTTGGATTGAGCTTGCCTCTTGTTTTGAAGTCTCAGGGCCATTGAAGACTTCCTCTGCCAGCACGTGGACTCATTGCTGAGACTCCTGCCCTGCTAAGTGGTGCCCTATCCAGTCCCTGGGCACTTGAAAGGTGAAGCTTGTAGAACCAAGGTGGAAATCCGTGACAAGAGCCATGTGGGGAAAACTTTGATGCACCAACTGCAATGTGGCTGTAAAAACAATGCACCCCCTACATCGCGGCTGAGAAATCGATGCACCACCTGCCTCACAGCTGGGAAATCAACGCATCACCTACATCGCAGCTGTAGAAATTAAACATGAACCTGTATGGATGCGAGGTGCCCGGTCCGGAAATCGATGCATCCCTCCCTTGCAGGAGAGAAAAACGCTGCATCGTCTAACCGACTGGAGAAGAAGCAACAACACACGGCCCCACCTGCACATAAGGAATTGACGTACCGCTGACTTTTTTGACACACACTAACCTGTGCGGCTTTACTTTTGAAGTAAACCAGGTACTTAGTGTAACAACAACTTTTACATTGTTTTCTATGGAGTAAGATTCTATTGTTTTGAAAATTCATAACTTTACTTGTGTATGCTGGAAATTTATCATTTTGGTCTTGTTTGATTTAGATAAATACTGGCTATGTTTCTAAACCAGTGTGGTGTCCACTTTGCAGTGTTTTCACTGTATTACTGTGTGTGTTGGTACAAATATTTTACACATTGACTTTGGGGAAAGGCTGATTACTTGTGCCAATCTACCAAAGGGGTGAGCAGAGATGATCTTAAATGTGTACCTTCACTGCCTTGACTAGTGTTGGGGGCCCTGCTTGGACAGAGTGCAAACTGAGTGACAACCAGAGACCCCATTTCTAACACACACATACCAGAATATGTAAGAAAGGACATCTTGCCTCAACATCTATACATAGCAAATGGGCCTGAAGATCAACACAATGAACAAAACCATGTCACTCAACATCACAAAACCTTCAAAAATAAAGGTGGATGGAGACTACCTAGCCATGACTAAAGTTTTTACCTATGTAGGCAGTACTATCAGACATGATGGAAGAGCAGACAGTGACATAAAGAGGAGACTGAACAAGGCCAGAAATGCCTTCAGGATGCTCAACAATGTAATGAGGTCCCCTCAGTAGAGCACCAACATCAAGCTAAGATTTTATTTTACCATAGCTTCATTCTGTTCGCACTCTTGTATGGATCAGAATGCTGATGGATAATGAAAAGCAGCATCGCCAAACTGTCAGGCTTCTACAACAGTAACCTGAGAAGAATATTGTGCATATTCTGACCTTGTACCATCTACAATCAAGAACCAATCACCAGCAGATACAAGAAAGAGAGCATGGACACCATCATCATTATGAGAGAAGAGGGAGATGAATAGTACCTCCCATCAGAAGAGACCAAGACTCAATGACAAGAACAGCACTCAACTGGACTTCAGAGATCAGACGGAAGAGAGGCAGGCCAAAGAACACATGGAGAAAAATGTAGACACAGAAATGAAGACCCTGAACCACAGCCGGGCCATCATACAGACACTTGCACAAAGAAGAGAGAAGTGGAGCTCCTTCATTGCTGCCAGTTGGCATAACAGACATTAAGTAAGTTTGTCTTAAAAATGGAATTTGAAATCCATCAGAAGGGGAGGAAGCATCCTGTATCTGAGAGGGCTATACAATATTGGAGAGGCATTGGATGCATTTCCAGTGATATCATTGGTTTTGGCAAGAACATTTGAATTTTCTTCCCAGGGAACTTCTTTTACTATCCGGATACTTTTGACACCTTCGCCCAGTCAAACTTTTTACCTTCAGACTTAGGCCCAGATGAATTTGCACTACATTTTAAAGCAAACACAATGCAAAGTGTTCTGTAGAGGTTTTCAACCCATAGCTGTTAGAAATGGGGTCTTTGGTTGGTAATCCGGACACTCCCTGTCCAAGCAAGGACCCTCACTCTAGAGAAGACAGGTCACAGACAATTCAAATTATCCTGTGCCTATCCTCTGGTAGCTTGGCACTGAGCAGTCAGGCTTAACTTAGAAGGCAATGTGTAAGGTGTTTGTGCAATAAATATAACACAGTTTAAACACCACAAAAATACACCACACAGGTTTAGAAAAATATAGAATATTTATCTAGATAAAATAAGGTTAAAATGATAAAGTACACACTGAAATATCACTTTAGAGAATGATAAAAAGAGTCTTAAGTTCTTAAAAGCAATAAGTGTCTCTTGCAAGCACAAAGTACCTGGTTTGTGTCTAAATTATCCGCAAGGGAACACAGAGGAGGACAGGCATAGAAAACGAGGAGGTGTGCGTCGGTTTATCCAGGCACACACAATGTGTCACTATTTTTCAAGCAGCCAGGGCCTTGCGGGGGATGATGAGGAGAAATCCTGGGCCTGCAGGACGAAGTCACAGGGGCTGCGTCGATCCAGTGGGCGATGCAGGGAAATTTCTGTTGCACAGCAGGATCTGCGTCAATTCTTCTCACAGGAAGTCAGGCTGCATCGTTACGGCTCAGCTATGCGTTGATCCAGTGGGCCGTGAGTTGAAGTTCCGGTCGCAACTCTGACGCTCCGTTGATCTCCACTCGGGGAGCCAGGCAGCTTCGTTCCAGTTCAGCGTGCAGTGATTTTCTCACCGCGATGCATGCTGTGCATCGTTTCTGGCAGGCTGTGCATCTAAATTTTGATGCACAAGGAGTTCTTTGCAGAGATTACTTCTTTTGCCCCTGATACTTCGGAAAACAGGAGGCAAGCCCATGGAGAGCACTTCTCAGCAGAGCCAGAGGGCAGCAAGGCAGTAGGGCAACAGCAGGGCAGCAGTCCCTTGCAGAAAAGCAACCAGGGGAGTCCTTTGGGCAGCCAGGCAGTTCCCCTTGACAGGTTGCAGGTTTGAGTCCAGAAGTTCTGAGTTGGTAGGGCAGAGGCCCTGTTTAAATACCCAAATGTGCCTTTGAAGTGGGGGAGACTTCAAAGAGTGGCTTAGAAGTGCACAAGGCCCCCTTTCAGATCCATCCTTTCTGCCAGGGTCCCAGTAGGGGGTTTTGGCAGTCCATTGTGTAAGGGCAGGTCACAGCCTTTTGAAATGGGGGGTTTGGCAGTCCATTGTGTAGGGGCAGGCCACTGCCTTTTAACATGTAAGTGTCAGGCCCTCCAACCTCCCAGGCCAGGAAGACCCATTCAGTATGCAGATGTGTGCACGTGTGACTGAGCATCCTCTGTTTGGGGTTGTCTGAGTAAAATGCACAAGGGAGCTATCAACTAACCCAGCCAGACATGGATTGTAAGGCACCGAAGGATTTAAGTGCAGAGAAATGCTCACTTTCTAAAAGTGGCATTTCTAAAGTAATAATATAAAATCCAACTTCACCAGTGAGCAGCATGTTGTATTACCATTCTGGCCATACTAAATATGGCCTGGTTACTCCTTTCAGATCATAATCTACCACTCCAACAGTATATGAGGCTAATGTTAGCCTATGAAAGGAGCAGGCCTCACAGCAGTATAAAACAGATTTAGGAGTTTTACACTACCAGGACATGTAAACTACACAGGCACATGTGCTGCCTTTTCCCTACATAGCACCCTGCTCCATGGGTTACTTTAGGGGTGACTTATATGTAGAAAAAGTGAAGCTTAAGGCTTGGCAAGTACCTTTAAACACACACTAGACACACAGGCCTTGCAATGGCAGGCCTGAGACATGGTTAGGGGGCTACTTATGTGGGTGGCACAATCAGTGCTGCAGGCCCACTAATAGCATTTAATCTACAGGCCCTGGGCACATGTAGTGTACTTTTACTAGGGACTTATAAGTACATTAAATAAGCCGATTGGGTATGAGCCAATGTCATCATGTTTTAAGGGAAAGAGCATATGCACTTTAACACTGGTTAGCAGTGGTAAGGTGTGCAGAGTCCTAAACCAGCAAAAACAGTGTCAAAATGTGGAGGAAGGCTCGCAAAAAGTTGAGGGTGACCATCCTAAAGCTGTCAGGTCTAACAATAGCAAATCATGATTTGCATTGGATTGTAACCAAAAAGTAATCCAAAGCTGTGCAATGCACTGCCTTGAATTACTTTGGGTCCATGCAACCACCAATGGATTTTCAAACAAATCCTATCCACAAAGAAATGTAGACAAATATTTGCTCAAAAATCCTGAACCACCTCAAGGCAGGCATAATGAGGAGAAATGTTTTGACTCTACCTCATTTTGTTCTCTTTGCATGTTCGCTGCTTTTTCCAGCACTCATACAAGAAGGGGAGCACCTTAAACCATAGTTTGTGTTCAAGGAGAGACCTCTTCCTGTACAAAAATTATCATTAGTAAAACACAGAAACCCATGCACTTTGTGCATTGCATGGCAGCATAAAGTATGGTGTAGCTGGAAAGTAAAAGAACAGTGTCACAACTTAGTAGATATGGCACTATTATGCTCTCTTCCCGCAGTGAAGCAATGTTACTTGTTGTGCTGAGTTGCATCATTTCCTAATAAATCTGTTCCACAGTCCTCCTTTTGATCAGGGAAACCTCCAACGGAGCAAAGCTGTGGGATGTGACTGACAAGGCATTCATGAAACAGGATACCTTCTCACTGAGGCCTTGTTGAAAACAATCTACTGCTGCTGAGAAGCTCATAGTGGGGGAAACCTGTTTCTTCAGCCCAGGGAGGTCATGCTTTAGATGCATCAGCTAAGCAGGTTTATCCTGGTCATCCTGAGACCTTGATGGCCTGCCACTAGCAGGATCCATGTCAGTCTAGGCAATTCAGACAAAAAGGCCCCATGCAGATTGTTGTGTCCCTGTAGCCACCCTTAGGCCAGCCAGCTGACCTTTGAAGTCCACTTCTTAGCCCTGAGTACAATTGGGTGCGGGTCCAGCCCTTCATGTCTCCTTATAGGTCTCAAACAGCAGATACAGTCCCTATTGATTTCTTCCACCTGTCCAAAGTATTCTGAAGAAGGTGTCTAGTGGTGCCACATTTATGTCTGGCCCTAGCTTGGATGTGGGTGACTCCTGGCCAGACAAATAGGATAAAAGATCCTGGGGCATCCCTCCCCATTTTTGCAGCAGTATCCCTTACTCATGAAATCCAACATAGAGAAACCCTTTTCTATGGGCTTTGTGTATACATTCACGAATGTGATCAGGGTAGTCAGCAGCCCCTCCTCTGTGTTCACTCCAAACAAGTTCTGGGGGCAACTTCCCCTCTCCACCTGGTGTTGGGTCATTACGAGTGACAAGACAAAGGAGGGTTTTTTCAGGTGTCTGATTGCAACAAAGGAGGTCACTTTGAAGTGCATTAAGTTCCTGGGCACAGCCCAACTGTTCGTCCCGCCCGGGGAACAAAAACGCTTCATCAGGGCTATCCATCAGCTGGATGACAGTTGAGGGCTTTTGCAAAATAGCCTCCGCGAGCTTCAGGCAGGGAAATTGATCAAATATTCAAATGCACTCTGAAGTCAGGATCGTGATAAATATCGAAAATAGTTATTTAGTCATTTTTCTAACTGGTCCCTGAAATGAGATAGCAGACTTAGGGGGTCATTCTGACCCCGGCGGTCTAAGACCGCCGGGGCCAGGGTCGGCGGGAGCACCCCCGACAGGCCGGCGGTGCCCCGCAGGGCATTCTGACCGCGGCGGTTCGGCCCCGGTCAGAAGAGGCAAACCGGCGGTCTCCCGCCGGTTTACCGCTGCCCTTAGAATCCCCCATGGCGGCGCAGCTTGCTGCGCCGCCATGGGGGATTCTGACACCCCCTACCGCCATCCTGTTCCTGGCGGTTCGCCCGCCAGGAACAGGATGGCGGTAGGGGGTGCCGCGGGGCCCCTGGGGGCCCCTGCCGTGCCCATGCCAATGGCATGGGCACGGCAGGGGCCCCCGTAAGAGGGCCCCGAAAAGTATTTCAGTGTCTGCTAAGCAGACACTGAAATACGCGACGGGTGCGACTGCACCCGTCGCACCCCTGCAACTACACCGGCTCAATTCTGAGCCGGCGTCCTCGTTGCAGGGGCATTTCCTCTGGGCCGGCGGGCGCTCTTTTGGAGAGCGCCCGCCGGCCCAGAGGAAATGTCTGAATGGCCGCCGCGGTCTTTTGACCGCGGTGCGGTCATTCAGCGGCGGTACCCTGGCGGACGGCCTCCGCCGTCCGCCAGGGTCAGAATGAGGCCCTTAATATTTAATATTAATATGTACTATTGTTTTAGGACACATAATACATGCACTGATGCCTGGTTAGAAGTATCCTAGTGCAGTTAAAAAGAAGGTGACAAAGCCAAAAGATGTACTTTCTCAAAAAAGGTACTTTTTTTTAGATTAATATATTAAATACTTATTTAGCTTTTTTTATTTTACCAGGAGTTCATTTTTTTACTTCACTTCATAATTTTAATAAGTGCAATGCATACATAACATTATTTCCTCTGTAGAATTTTGGATGCTTCTCAGTAACTGTATATAATAGAATTGTGTTTCTTATTTAAGTTATAAATTAAACCTAAAGTTTGAAATAATTCAAAGTACATTAAATGAATGACTAGCTACTAAATTGATGGGGTAACTTTGCCTGCTTAGATTACATTGAAATTACTTCATTGGCAGTAAATATGTGTACTGAATGGTTCATTGCCCTTACGTATAAATTTACCTTCAGACGAATTTGTAATACTGTTCTTGATAAAAATGTCCATCATCTGGCCAAAGATGATAAATCTAAGGGCCAAGCCAAGGCCATTGATGAGTGCACAAATTAAGCCCACAATCATCAAGACAATGTCAAAGGCATCGGCAAACCTAAACTGAAAAATAGATACAAATTAAGCAGTTACAGAAATCCTTTTCATGCTAATAAATGATGCAATATCACATATGCATTGGAGAATAATGTTCTATTGTAATATTGAAGTTTTTCACAGACACTTCTTCAATCTTAAGGATTGATTCTGGAATAGGCAGTATTGGACTGAACTAAACAACACACATTCCACAAACTCTGAATTCCCCTGTCCAATATAGAGTGTGGGCAAAGGCTACCTTCACTGAGTTAGAGTTGCCCCAGCCTTCTCTTTTAAATCAACAATGAAGGGACCTCTGAATTTGGTGTTGAACCAGCATCGTATTTAGGGCTGGTGGATTGCCACTCCTTTTGGCAGCTCATATTTGTTTAAAGCTTACAAGTAAGTAATAATAGTCTTTTACTTCTTTCTGTGAATAAACTCCCATCATGTCAAGGCCACATCATGCAGGTAGTGTAAATAGAAATCCATGTGAAGAGCATTTTTAGTCACCACAGTGGTGATGAAAATTACACCCTGCAAGACAAGAAAGGTAGAATAGCAATGATGGAAATGTATTTTCACAGAAAGTGCCCGTCATGAAAGTGACAACAACCTCAGAGGATAAAGCAATGGCAGGAAAGTTTAAATGAGGCTGGACCACTCTCTATTATTGTGCTAGAGGTGTTTGTTATGCCACAGTGGGATCTGCTGCCTCTGGGTCCCATCTTTAAAAGAATCATAAACATACATTTAGATAATAGATATAGGAAAACCTCTTTTTCTTTTTTTCTCTCTCTTTGTAATATGCACTTTTGAGTTGTTCTGTGTTGTAGTGCTATGTGGAGTACACTATATATATTCTTTGATGTGTTGTTGTTGACTTAGATGGAGAGTAATTAATTCAGAAGGTTATACTTTAAGGTTCCGTGAAATATAGGGTTTGCCATTCTTACATGTATTGAGAATATCTTAATGTGATTAGTCCAAACATCTTCCTAAATGTAGCAATACTTAAATAGATGTATTTAATTAATCACCTTACATTAGTAAATTGTTAATTAAAAACTCCATAAGGAATGAACTAACCAGCTCCAGAAATCCAACCATGATTTTCGTTGACTCTGTGGTATTGCCATTTTCATCTCTATGGTAAAAAATAAATGAAAAAGTGAAACTCTTTATTTGTGATTCCAAATTCTGATCTGCATACACAAATACAATACTTAAACCTGTTTTTGCTTCTCTCCCATTTCCCATTGACTGTACCATTTTCATCATTGTGGAAACTTGGGTTATCATGACCTTTTCTTGGAATGCTGTCTGTGGAAACAAAGTTCTCAAAGTCATGTTGGTTTGGGAAAATTCATGATTCTGTATTTGAAATAAGCACTTTCAATCATGTAAGTCTAACCAAAGTTTGTAATTTATTCTGAGATTCAAATAATGGAAATTATGCTTTGAACAGTTTGCTACTATTTTCTTTTTTGAACAATGTATATTACTATCCATATAGCAGCCTGAAGATGTTAACATATGTTTTTTATCAATCCACTCAGAACAATGTTTGCTTTCGGTTCAGACCTGCTTTTATAAGTCATAGTTTATTGACTTTGATCACTTAACAATTTGTCTTATCTGTGGCACAACTGTTTATTGTATAGGGTTTTATTTTAGCATGGATGCAAATATAGATTTAGTTATGATTTTAATTCAGTTCATCATTATTGTATTGCTCTTAACAATAGCCTAAATAACCTACAAATTGCCATAGAATTTGGGGAGATTAACCTGAATCACGAAAAATGGTTTACTGAGGACATGTGGAATGGATGCCAGTCAATTGACAAAGGATATTTTCCATGAACTTCAAACCTCCACTTAAGCGAAAAAACATTTATGGTATATTTGGCATAATGGTCAGTCTTACAAATAACCCTATCACCATAAAATGGGTTTCCAGTGCCACATAAAACCTGCACACTTTCAGAAGACTTCCAACATTTCAGTGAAAGCACAATACAAGAAAAATCACACCCCAATTTAGGAAAATAGAGTAAATCATAACACATTATTTGACTCCAGATTGACAAAAATTGAATCAGTAGAAATGGATTTATGAATTTTTAAAGTCTGAGAGAAAAACTATCACCTAAAAGATCAAAGTGGCATGACTGTGATGGAGCGTGGGTCTGATTCAAAAAGTGGATTGGGCCCGGTCATCATTTACTTTCGAACTTAAAAGAAAATTTGAGAATAACTGTTCTGAGAAGGTAAAGTTCAGAGAGGCAAGGCTGCAGACGATGTCAGAGGAGGAGGCTCTATTGTCAGGGAGCAGCTGGTCCGATCGTTTGGGCTTAGCCTCTTTATTTGTAGTCCAAAATATCTAACTGGACAAAGCTGGAGGTTGTATCCAACAAGAGTTCCATCATGCACCATAGCCCTTTGGCAAAGGAGTGCTAAACAGGATTTGCTGCTGCAGAAAAGAACATCGGGGTCTCCTCCCAGTTCACCCAGTTCACCTCCATCAAGGGTCTAGGACTGGAGGCGGCCACTTGGAGGTTTGGACTCACTAAGACTGGGTCCAGATGTGGGTTCAAGATGGTTTGGGTCTATTCTGTCTCAGAGACTCTACTTAGGAGGCCAGCTAACTAGCCCTTGAGTTCACTCTGGTAGTCCTGGGTTCAGCAGTAGGACTGGGCTCACACAGCAGGGCGGGCATCTGAGGGTTCAAGGCATTCTTCAGGCAGCAAAGCAGTCCTTCCTGGTGCAGTATAGCAAAGCAGTCTTTTGAAGTACACAGCAGGCCACAGTAGCAGGCAATCCTCTGAGAGTCCTTTCACAGGTCCAGAAAGTAAACAGAAGGGTAGGTCAGAGGGTCCTATATTTACACCCAGTGCCTTCTGTGAAGTAGGAGAAGGTTCTAGAGAATTTATTTTGAGGTTCTTGAAGTTTCCTGCCACCCTTGCCCTCGCTTTTTACATGAACAATGCAGTGGTGAGAAGTCCTTTGTGTGAAGGCAGGATATAACCTTGTCAATTATAATTGGAGCTGTGCCCAGTTCCCACTCCCCTACTGCAGGTTGATGTCCCACTGAGACACACCTACTACCCCAATTATGTGGCTGTCTGGAAGAAATAAACAAAGTCCAACTGCCAACTACACCCAGTCATGTGACCCAGGAACAGGGTGTGGGCAATAAATAGTACAGGAAAATGGCAGCTTCCTAAAAGTGGAATTTTCAATATTGTATCTTAAAATCTGACTTTATCATTAAAGAGGTTTTAGCTCTAGTCCAAGTAAAGATGAAGGAAGTGCTTGCTTGTCTACAGCTAGCAGAAATAGCTTATCCACAGCACCAGGGGCCACTATGAAGCAGTGTAAGAAGTGAAGGAGGTTGAAAGTGAGACCCGTAGTTGCAACAACAAAGGACCAAGAATTATAGGAAGCAGAAGCTTTGAAGTGGGATTATACCGATATATCAAGAGGTTGGGCAGGAAAAGTAACTTGTGTCCAAAGCGGAAAGCCACAATGATTTCACTCCCGACACTGGGGGCTCAATGCTTCAGCTCATATATGGCACAATAAAAGAGCTTCAGACAGAAACCCAGGAGAGAAGCTTGATACAATTGTGGAGCGATCAACCCTGGTGGAAGCAGACATGGGGGCAGGTTGAATCCCAGGGTGGACAACTTTCTGACATTATGTGGAAACTGGAGGACTTTGAAGATCACGAATGGTGCCAAAGGCAGTGACATACGAGCATTTATGATTGACCATCTTAAAAACACTTTACCCAAACTCACTTCCAGGAATTGTGAGGAAGAAATACAAAGAGAATATAGATTCCTGCTGATGTAAAAAAAAAAAACAGGGGGAGCTTCTTGCTAATGCAGTCTAGCTTTGAGAAAGCCCACCCGGATGCCCAAAGGTGTTTCAATGGACACTAAGGCCCTCATTACAACATTGGCGGTAGTGCAGAAGAATGCCAACACATAGCTGTGGAATTCCGCCACAGCTATTACTACCCACAGCTCAGAATCTGTCAAAATCTAGACACCCACACAAGTCCGCCACACCAAATGTCAGTGATCAACTGGTGATAACAAATCCTCCACCGTCACACCAACAGGAATAAGCCCACACTATCACGATCCACGAGGCGGTCTTTCACCCGCGGTATTCCATTGGTGGTTCACACAGCCGCGGTCAAAATACACACACATATACAAAACACAACCACATTGGACATTTTGAAATACACACACCTGATACACATACACACACCACTTCCACACACCCAATACAATATAAAACACACACCCACATTACCAACAAACTCTTACAACCAAACTGTTTTGAGAAGCAGAGAGACAGCAAAGCAAAGACCACACCAGCATACAGAGGCACACAACACCATCACTCATACACCTTCCACGCACAAAACACCACACACCCCTAAACATCTCCCCACACAGCATAACACAACCACCTCACACATCACCCACACCATCCCATGGCACCGCAAAGACATCCCAGGTTTTCTGAGGAGGAGCTCAGGGTCATGGTGGAGGAAATGATCCAGGTAGAGCCACAGCTATTCGGATCACTGGTGCAGCACACCCCAATAGCTAGGAAGATGGAGTTATGGCGCAGAATCATGCACAGGGTCAATGCAGTGGGACAGCACCCAAGAACATGGGATGACATCAGGAAGAGTAGGAACGACCTACGGGGGAAGGTGTGTTCTGTGGTCTCAAGACACCACATTGTGGACCCCCACCTCCTCCCCCACAACTAACAACATGGGAGGAGCAGGTCTTGGCTAAAGTGCATCCTGAGAGCCTTGCAGGAGTAGCTGGAGCAATGGACTCTGGTAAGTCAAAGTTTTAACTACTTCATCCCCCACCCTACCTGTATGCTATCACATACCCCCACCCTCGCCCTCACCCTCATCTCTCCAACTCCTGACATATGTCCCACTATCACAAACCACACATCCCAACACCAAGCCCTGCATGCAACAACAAAGCATGGACACCCATCACCAATGCATGTCCACTACAGATACCCACACAGACCCCTAAACAATTACCACACAAGGTCCTACACAAGAATGTAAGCACTGGGGTACAGGGTCACCCACCCATTGCACACCATGGCACACACAAATGCAATAATCATGCCTTTACACCCCTGCAGGACCCCTACCCAACGTCACCGGACAGGAGGTTCCAGACATGTCCACTCCCCCCACAGAAGAGGCCCACAGTGATGACAGCAGCTCTGTCCAACTGGATCTAGATGACCAGCCCGGCTCATCTGGGACCTCAGGACAGTCGGTTCCCCTCACACAGTCACAGACCACCACAGAGCCTCCCCCTCAGGAAACACCAGCGCAGCGCCCACCCAGCGGGCCCATACCTGTGTCCCCAGGACACGTTAAGCAGCAGTGTGTCCACCACTACAGTGAACCCAGGCTAACCCACCACCCCAAGAACAGCAGGGACCTGGGGGCAGTGGCAGTGGGCACATTGTTCAGGGGACAGAGGCCCACTCTCCACGAGGCCCTCTCCAACATCATGGGAGCGTAGCATCATTCCCAGGAGACGATGGCAACGGTACTGGCCAAGTTTCAGGAGACCCAGCGGCTGCAGGAGGAACAGTATTTGGGGTTCAAGGAGGAACTCAAATCCATCAACACCACCCTTAGCACCATTGTAGGGGTGCTGAAGGACCTCGTGAACACCAGGAGGAACACTGTGGCACAACAAGGGGCCCCTGACACTAGCCTCGATGATGATCTGCCCACCACCTCCGCCGGCGCTAGTGGACAGGAGGCCCCGCCACAGGAAAACAACACCAGCACCCCACACCCTGCAGATGGAGAACCACCCTGCAAGCAGTCCCTGAGATCCAGGACAAAGACAGAGAACAATGCCAAGACCCCCGCCAAGAAATTAGACCACCCTGAATGTCATCCTTCTGTCCTACTTTGTCACCCTGTCCATCCTTAAACTGCCATTGCTCCACTTCCTATGCCCCTTTGGACAATGCACCTGTGAGACAAATAGACTGGACTCTGCTATGGACATTCCTCCACAATCACCCCTGACCATTTTACAACCCCCTCCAATATTTTGCACTTAAATAAACATCCTTTAATCACAAAACAATCTGGAGTCAGTCTGTGCTTTTACTAATGTGTATTTGCAATAACTGAAGAAAATAGCAATGTCCATTCTATTGTCAACATACCTATGTCACACAGCTCTAGTCCATGAGGTAACATAGCAGAGTTCACACAGTGGGACCCACATCTGTGAAATCGAAAAGGAAAGTGACAAATCAGGGTCCAAACACTGGTTGAAAGTCACAGACAGATGAGAGGTAGAACAATTTTATCAGAGGTAGGAGGCAGTGATGTCTTCTTACCTGTGTCTCACTGGAGGTATTGCTGGATCACGGTGTTTCTGTTGTCTATGTTCTCTTCTTCTGCCTCCTCTTCTTCACTGTCCACAGGCTCCACAGCTGCCACAAGACCTCCTTCTGGACCATCCTCCTGCAGAAAAGGCACCTGTTGTCCAAAGCCAAGTTGTGCAGCATACAGCAGGCCACAATGATCTGGCACACCTTCCTTGGTGAGTAGTATAGGGAACCACGTGTCATAAGGAGGCACCGGAACCTGGCCTTCAGGAGGCTGAGGGTCTGCTCTATAACCCTCCTAGTTCGCCCAGGTGCCTCATTGTAGCGTCCCTCTGGGTTCAGTAGCCATGACAGGTTGGGGTACCCAGAGTCACCTGCAAATGTCGAGGGACAACTGTTAGACACACACTAACCCTTAGGGAGAACCCCAGACAACTAATCACAGGGTATAGGGTCCTTGTCCTCACCTATTAGCCACACATGGTGCCTCTGGAGTTGCCCCATCACATAAGGGATGCTGCTATTCCTCAGAATGTAAGCGTCATGCAGTGAGCCAGGAAACTTGGCATTCACATGGGAGATGTACTGGGCGGCCAAACACACCATCTGCACATTCATAGAATGGTAACTCTTCCGGTTTCTGTACACCTGTTCACTCCTGCGGGGGGGTACCAAGGCCACATGTGTCCCATCAATGGCACCAATGATGTTGGGGATATGTCCCAGGGCATAGAAGTCACCTTTCACCGTTGGCAAGTCCTCCACCTGAGGGAAAACGATGTAGCTGTGCATGTGTTTCAGCAGGGCAGACAACACTCTGGACAACACTTTGGAGAACATAGGCTGGGACATCCCTGATGCTATGGCCACTGTAGTTTGAAAAGACCCACTTGCCAGGAAATGGAGTACTGACAGGACCTGCACTAGAGGGGGGATTCCTGTGGGATGGCGGATTGCTGACATCAGGTCTGGCTCCAACTGAGCACACAGTTCCTGGATTGTGGCACGATCAAGTCTGTAGGTGACTATTACATGTCGCTCTTCCATTGTCGATAGTTCCACCAGTGGTTTGTACACCGGAGGATGCCGCCATCTCCTCACCGGCCCCAGCAGACGTGCTCTATGGATGAAAACAGTGATCAGAGGGTCAACCAACACTGAGGTACTAAAAATAACATCTTTATTGCACACATTTGTCAATCCGCTATGTGCCTGTCTTAGTGTGTATGCAAGGCCTAGATATGTGTGACGCATTTAAAATTAATGCCATGTGGCCCCCTGCAATGGCGGCTGCCTGACCTGTAATGTGGGACAAGGGGATATGAGGTAACTGCGCTGGCGTTCTACACCTTCGCTGTAGCGGTCGAAGATCGCGGCGCAATCCTGCATTGGTTAACATTGGACCCTATGGGTCCCAGGAGCCAATGACAATGTACGCCGGCGGTGACAGTACACACCACCATGGACGTGACCACGATTTTCTCTCTGTTCACTCACTTGATACCTGATCTTCGACAGGAGAGGACCTACACTGCAAGTGCTGCAGTGACCTGTGTCTGAAGGCGACGACGGCTCATGTGTCTGGGGAAAGGGCCCCTGCCTTCACTTCGGAGGAGTTGGAGAAACTAGTGGATGGGGTCCTCCCCAGTACACGCTACTCTACGGTCCTCCAGACAAACAGGTGAGTACGCTGTGAGCATGCTGTATGGGCAATGCCTGTTTGGAGTGGTGTGGATGTGAGATGGGGGGGTGAGGCCTGCATGATCTGACGGTGAGTGTATGTGCATCGGGGCAAGGGTGAGAACGTGGGCCAATGAGTTTGACATCCAGACGGTTAAAGTTTTTCCTTTTCCCCTGTACTATTCCTCCAGGTCAGCGCCCACCAGAAGAAGGATATTTGGCGTGTCACCGCCAAGGACGTCCGGGCCCTGGGGGTCCACCACAGATGGAGCACCCACTGCCGTAAAAGATGGGAGGACATTCACCGCTGGAGCAAGAAGACGGCGGAGGACCAGCTGAGGATGGCCTCCCAAAGTGGGAGGGGTGCCCGTCACACCATTGCACCCTTATGTTCCGGATCCTGGCGGTGGCGTATCCAGAGTTAGATGGGTGCTTGAGGGCATCACAGCAGCCACAAGGGGGTGAGTAAAGCCACATCCATCTGACTCTGCGCGAATTGGAGGTGTTTGGGTGGGGGAGGTGGGCTGTGGGTTCCCCTAGGCTAGGGCTAGCCTTGTAGGCAACGACCCTTTGTGAGGCAGGCTAAGTGGCACCCTAACCCCACCAGTAGTAAGAGCCATATACACCTAGTCAGGCTCCTGTGACTTCCATGTGTGCAACAATCAGGCATAGGCCATGTACCCCATGTCCCTGTGATGAATTAGGGAACTCTAAGTGCATGGTGTAGTGCAGAGGGCTGCTGTGTCTGTAGTGTCTGCCAACGGTAGCGGTATTGCATGTATTGAACATGTCTTCCTACTTTCTTCCCCCCCTTTTTGTGGTCTCCCTGTTCTTGTATGCATTAGCATCATCAGGCGGAGGAGCTGTGCCAATGGAGCAGGAGGGAGCTGCATCTCACATGGCCCTGGAGGGCGACACTATGGAGTCAGAATTCACCATTGGGACGGAGGGCGAGGGTAGCTCCACGGTGGGGACTGGAGCAGAGACCAGCGACACCGACTCCTCTTCTGATGGGAGCTCCCTTGCAGTGGTGGGCCCCTCTGTGCCCCCAGCATCTACAGGTACAGCCGCCACCCCCCCACTAGCACCGCCCTCCCAGCAGCCCCTCAGCATGTGACCAGTGGCTGCTTACCCAGGAGGGTGGGCATCTCCTTTGCCCCAGGCACCTCAGGCCCTGCCCCAGTCAGCCCTGCTGCCCGCAGTGAGGAGGCCATTGACCTCCTGAGATCACTCACTGTTGGGCAGTCTACCATTCTGAATGCCATCCATGGTGCAGAGCGGCAGTTGCAACAGACAAATGCATACCTGGAGGGCATTCATTCTGGCCAGGCAGCGCAACAGAGAGCATTTCAGACTCTGGCCTCAGCACTGATGGCAGCCATTGTCCCTGTGTCCAACCTCCCCCCTCCAACTCCCTCCACCCAGACCCAATCCCCAGTACCTCAGTCTATCCCAAGCACACCATCAGACCAGCATGCAGACACCTCAACACACAAGGGTAGCTCTGGCAAACATAAGCACCACACATCCCACAGGCACTCACACAAGCATCATACCCATGCACACATACCAACATCCACTGCCTCCACTGTGTCCCCCTCCTCCACGTCTCCCTCCTCCCTCCCTGTCACGTCTCCACTCACACCTGCATGCACTACATCTTTAGCCACTACCTCCATCACCAGCACGCACATCACCACACACCGCTCATGTGCACTCACCACCTCATACCATTCACACATCCCCTGTGTCCTCTACCAGTGTGTCTGTGAGCCCTCCTCCCAAACTACACAAACGCAGTCACACACCCACCCAACAGCCATCCACCTCACGACAGCCTCCAGCCCATGCCCCTTCACCCAAAGTCAGCAAACAAACACCTCCTACAACAACTACCTCCTCCTCCACTCCCAAACCCCCTCATTTGACCTGTCCCAGTGTGTCTAAAAAACATTTCCTGTCAAAACTTGACATCTTACCTTCCCCTCCCCCACCCCTTCCATCTCCTAGGGCCCACCTTTCCAGGTCCCAACCCAGCACCTCAGCCACCACATCACCGGGCACAGTGGTGCCAGCAGTAACCGGATTCTGGAGGGTGCCAATCAGCAGGGCTGCCAGTGTCCCAAGGAGCGAGGCAAGGACATTCCCCCTCCTCCTAAACGGAAGAAGTTACCCACATCCTGGAGGAGAAGGCCAAAACACCTGCCACCAAGGGCTCAGCCAGGACAACAGTTGGGAGTGGCAAGACAGCTGCGCCACCATCCAAGGTGGGGAAGGGCCTGAAAAAGAAAGGCAAGTCAACGTCGCCACCAACCTGCATGGCGGACAAGACCACCACCGGCACCGCTGCTCAGGACACCGCCGCCAGCAGCAAGCTCAGTGAGCTCCCCACCAGCACCGCCGCTCAGGACACTGCCGCCAGCAGCAAGCTCAGTAAGCCCCCCACCAGCACCGCTTCCCAATGAGCGCCGCAAGCATCGCCGCTACTGAGCCTGCCACCAGCACCGCCAGCGGCCACGCCACATCCTGAGCCAGTTACACCACCGCAGACATGGCTGCCATCCCCAGTGGTCATTCGTACGAGGCTGGTGGTCAGTTCCAGGGGCCTGGTCAGCTTGCCTATAGCACCACCGTCAGTGGAGTGTCACATCCACTACCTCAGTCCTTGGCAGGATGAAGTACTCTGGGCACAAAGCCCCCTCCAGAACCAGTGGAGTATCACATCCACTACCTCTGTCCTTGGCAGGATGAAGCACTCTGGGCACAAAGCCCCCTACAGAACCAGTGGAGAAAGATATCCACTTGAGAGACTGTGGCATTGCACTATCCAGGATAAAGCAGTGGGCAAACCACCCACTGGAAAGACTTGAGAGACTGTGGCTTTGAACTCCCCAGGATGCAGCAGTGGGAAAACCACCCACCGGAAAGACTTGAGAGACTGTGGCTTTGCACTCCCCAGGATGAAGCAGTGGGCAAACCACCCACTGGAAAGACTTGAGAGACTGTGGCTTTGCACTCCCCAGGATGAAGCAGTGGGCAAACCACCCCCTCGAAAGACTTGAGAGACTGTTGCTTTGTACTCCCCAGGATAAAGCAGTGGGCAAACCACCCACTGTAAAGACTTGAGAGACTGCGGCTTTGCACTCCCCAGGATAAAACAGTGGGCAAACCACCCACTGGAAAGACTTGAGAGACTGTAGCTTTGCACTCCCCAGGATACATCAATTGGCATGGAGCTCCCTCGTAGAGCTGATGTCGTGCACTCATCCGGCTGAGGTGCCTCCCCTTCCCTTCCCCCTGAGGTGCCTTGTGTGGGTTTCGTACATGCATTTTGGGCCCAGATGTCCACGGGCTATATTGGTGCAGGACCTGGACTTTAATTCTTGGTTTACATATTTGTTCATAGTGTATATATATTTTTGACTAATGGATGTTTATTGATTACAATGGTTTCAATCTTTTCCTTTTGTCCTTGCGTTCTTCCCGGGGGGATTGGAGGGTGTAAATGAAATGTTTCAGCATGTATTGGTGTGTGTGTTGTTGTGGGTGAGGGTGGGGGTGTTGCGTGTTGCATGTGTGTGTCACTCTCTTTTCCTTCCCCTGTGTCGTAGGTGCAGTACTCACTGTGGTCTTCGCCGCCGTCAGTCATGCTCCTGGTAGAGGAGCAGGAAGAAAATCGCAGGGAGTATTTGATGTTCCGGCTCCATGGCGTCCTGGTTCCTCGTGGGTTGTGTAGAGGTGAGTGTTTCCACTTTCAAGTCCTGTTTCCGCCGTGTTTTTGTTTGTGTTGAATCTGCCCCGGAGAAGGCGGCGGATTGGCCTGTCAAAATAGTGTGGGTGGTACATTGTCTTCCGTCTGTCTGTTGGCGGTGACCGCCATGCTGTTTGTTTCTACCGCCGTGGCGGTCGGACTGTTAAAGTGCCTGTCTATGTTGGCGGTTTCCGCCACAGTCATAGTTCCATTTTTTTCACCGCCGGCCTGTTGGCGGTTTTACCGCTGCTTTAACACCGACCGCCAGGGTTGCAATGAGGTCCTAATTCTTTCTGTGCCCCTATTTTTGCCTGATTACAGTGGAACACAAATGGAGATTGAGCCAGAAGATTAAGCCATTTCAAGAGGTGGGGCAGTGTTTTTTTTACTTGCCCCTGCTTACCTGAAAAAGGTGACTAAGGCCAAACTAGAAGTTTCACATCTGAGATGCTGGCCAAGGAATATCTGAACAATCTGATAACAGTCAGGCTAATTAGTTGTTCATTATGTCTGCCAGTTGGCTACACTGTGGTATATTAGGGCTGACTGCATATGTTTATTTGTATTTATCTGTACTTGTATTGGTATATATTACAGTACATATCTTGGTGGAGCGCTTCTGAAATTAATATAGCCCAGGCATATTGTCTGGTGAAACCAGAATAAGAGTATGATTAGTGTATGACTAGTCCAATGTTCAATGAACATTAGTGAATCACTTAAATTATATGCTGGTGGACTGGGGACTCTGCATCTCTCTTCTACTCCTATGTATGAACTTTTGATGACTGGTGGCTAGATATTTTTTTTTTTATTGCAGCTGATGGGGGAGCTTGCAGTGGCATAAAGGAAACCCACTATTCAGGCCACAGGGGGCCTGATTGCTTTAGACTGTAGGGGTGTTCGATGAGATGGTAGGTGAGAGGGTGGATGAGAGTTGGGTTATGGGTGGGGGTAAGGCTGGGGCTGGCAATGGTTATGGGTTGGTTCTGGGTAGGAAAGGGAAAGACAGGGGAGGAGGGTTGTATGCGGCAGGAATAGAAGGGGGGCTCAGCTAAAAAAGATGCATGAGAAGGGGATGGAGGGAGTAGCTATAGGGATGATAGCAGGGAGTAGAAAACACTGTAATATGGAACCAGCTTGGCCACACAGAAGAAAGAAGTGGGGTCTACATGAGGAAAAGATCAATCAGCAGAGGTTAAAATGGTATGGCCAAAGCCAGGGCCGGTGCTTTCCCGGTGGGGTATTGTATCAGGATTATGGGTAAGTTGTGAATAGCATCAATAAACATTTGTGGCTTAAACAATGCCAGTAAAAGAAGAAAGGTTGGTGAGGATCTTAAGGCTATGAGAGCAGACATTTACTGTCTCAACCAGATTCACATAGGGGGTGCTAAGAGGCATTATTAGAAACTCTAGATCTGACCCTTGTGGCCAGCAGATCTCAGACCACAAGGACTAGTGGTGTTGCTATACTTGCCCGTGGCAAGCTGTGTGGTTTTATTAATTGTTCTACAGATAACCACGGGAGATAGGTTAATAATCTATGTCAGCATAATACAGGATCTTTCACCCTATGCTCACTGTAAGGCCCAATAGTGAATGAGCCAGAGGTATTAGACTTTTCATCAGTACAGCTCGCCGCTTGGCCCACCTCCTACCTCGTATGCGGTGATGTGAACTTTAATGGATTGTGCACTATCCCAAGAGAGAGAACCGGCTCCAATCTCGGCTCTGTGTAGTTTTGAGAAGTAGTAAGATCTGGTGGATGGGTAGCCTAAGCTTAAAGCACCAGACCCAGGCTTTACATACTTTTTGGCCCTGCATGGCTCTCTGTTTTGTTTAGACTATTTTTTTTATAACCCCAGAATTATTAACTGGGGCATGTATATTATTTGCATCCCCGGATTATGTCCAACTATATTCCCTTGGCAATTGAACTGTTTGCAGAAGGGCTCAAAAAGAATGGGTGGAGCTGGTCCTTTGACAGAGGCCTTTTGGTTGATCCAGCATATGTTCAACATTTGAATGTTTGGATTCCTGAATTTTTGAGATTCAAAATTGGTAGTGCCCTAATAAGAGTGGTGTGGAATACGATTAAAACAGGTGTTCAGGCGGAAACCTTGAGGTTTAGTCTGAGTCACCAGAAACTGAATTAATCTTTGTTCAGAGATTTGTACTGGAATCTTAATTGCAGAAGCTAGATTAGCTGAGGGACCTGGTCTCACCAATGTCCAGCAGAAGACCACAATCAATAAGGCTGCAATTACTGATATTATGGCTAGGAAAGCAGGGGATAAATTTATGGCATGAATGCTATGAGTGCAATGAGCATGTTGGACACCTTTTAGCAGTACGTACTCGCCAGAAAGTGGCAGCTGGCATAATAAATGAAGTAAAGGATGCACAGCAGTGGTTTGATCTTGGATCCTGGCAGTATTAGGGAAGTCTTCAGGAGCTACTATGAAAAACTGTATTGAGCTTCATCTGTAGTGGGAGAACAAAGCATGAAACTGTTTTTGAGCAGTGTTAGTATGGGTAAAATTACTCGAGTTGAGAGTGATGGCCTGGGGGGTGCAATTTACAACTGAAGAAATGCAAGCTGCTCTCCAAGAATTACTATAAGGAAAGGCCATGGGGACTGACCAAATCCCATTAGAATTTTTTTAATCCATCTCTCTGGTTTTATTTCTGATGATGCTGGAACTCTTTGTACAAGTCCAGAAGGGTCAAAAGCCCCGACACAATCTTGGTTGACTGCTAATATTGTAATATTCTCAAAGAAAGCAATGGCCTCCCATGACCCAGGGTCATAGCAGCCCATAACTTCAATAAATAGCAACATGAAGATTTATTCTAAAGTTCTGGACATGAAGTTGAGTGCTGTAATAACTAAACTACTTTCTACTAACCAACATGGCTTCATTGAGTGTGGGCAAAGGCTGCCACTGATCATATCCCAAGGGTTATAGCACTCTTTGATGCCACTGGGGTGGTGGGCAAGGCCATGGGCTTGGTTCTGTTGGATTTGGAGAAAGAATTTGACAGGGTCAACTGGAATTATCTATGGAAGGTCATGGGCTCGCTCAGATTAGGAGTGTGATTTATTAAAGCAGTGCAGTGCAGTGTAGGCCATCAATTATAAACCTGTAGTTTGCATTCAATTGATGGGAGGACAGTCCGGCCCTCTATATATTGAAAGAGGCACTAGGCAGGGGGATCCTTGTTCTCCATTACTGTTTGCACTATACATCGATCCCCTACTCTGAAAGTTAGAAGCCAGCCCAACTACACAGCCAGACAGGCAGTACGGCTGGGACACAAAAGACTTATCCTATGAAGTTGTAACTGCCAACCCAAATATTGCAGTGAGGGAAATTGAGGTGGAAGCTCATAAGTTTGGGGAGTTTTGGGGGTATTTCTTGAATGGTTGTAAAATTCAGGTGGTTGTGAATAGCTGTAACCCCTGCACAAGATGCACGGAAGGTCGGGCGTGCAGTATATTTGGGAATTTGTATTAGTGCTGAAGTGGATCAAATAGTTAAGTTAATACTGCTTCAATAATGAGTAAGGCAAAACTAGATCTAGTGAGATGGAATAATCTACACCTGTCTATAATGGACCATTGCAATATTGTAAAAATGTTACAGCTACTGAAGGTCATTTACTTGTTCTGGGCTATCCCAGTAGAATTTGAAAGATCATGGTTTACAGGCATGGAAGCCATGATCCCTAGATTTATTTGGTCATATGGGAAGATCAGGTTGGTGAACAAATTGTTGTCCTTACCCAGGGACAGGATTGGCTGGGCCCTTCCGAATCTAAGGTTATATCAGATGGCCACCGCTCTGCAATTCATAAGGTCTTTGTTCATAAGCAAAGAGGAGGTGCAAGGGCTTCAAAATCACACACCAAATATCTATGAATTGCTAATTGGGTCAGTGTCGAACAGCCGTTTGTTGTTGCTGTTAGAACCTAGCTAATATAAAAAGGTCTGATTTAAGGTGCTTGAGGCTGCCATCAGAGGCTAGGCTACTATTTGGCAGAAAAAATGGGGCTAGTTAGACTTAATTGGTATACCCCAGTTCTCAAGAACCCCTTTTTGCCAGATATATTTCAGGATGCCTCTCTGGTTAGATGGGGGCAACAGGGGCTTTGAAAAGTACCGTCAGGTTCATGATATTCTTTATAAAAAACTGTCTGTCTGATTGGGTTTTCTAAGGTCCAGCTCTTGGAGGTATTGATGGGGGCTGAGAAGTGCTCAGTTAGTTAGATGCATCCAATCCTTAACTCTGACCAAAATGACGACTAAGAAAAGCATAACAGTAAATGGCAATTAAGACCTGAAATGGACGATTTAAGTTTTTATAAGTCTTTGGAGCTTGGTCTCCACTTCGAGGATTTTTGTACAGCCCCATAAAAGAATTTTCAATCTATACATTACTCCTGCAAAGATCGCTAAGTGAGAGGGGCTCAGGGGACATGCTGCCCACTTTGTCAGCCTTTTGAAGATGATCTTGTGCACATGTTCTCTTTGTGCCTTAAGTTAGAGATGCTTAAGTTTGAGCTCTCTGAAATTTGGGGTAAAGTGCTTAGTATTATTTTTGTACTCACTTCAAAAATCATGCTTCTGGGGGTAGAAGAGACACCAGCTATTAATAAGGGGGAGGTTTTTTGTGGCGATCGCCATGTGCCATATTTGCATAGCGACAGAGTGGCGTGATCCACAAACCCCTCTTTTGAACAACAGGGGTTCTTCTTAGCGCTTTTACCACTTTTGAGCACATTAACCCATGAAGCAATTGAGGTCGTGCTAGATTGGAAACTGTCCCTCAGTACTAATATATTGTATTTGAAGACTCATCTTGGTGTTAGGTAAGGAAAATATTATATTAATGATTGACTAGATATCAGTGATTATTGGTTGCATGGTTATAAAGAATGATGCTGACTTGTATCAATGAATTATATAGGTATGATCCACATGTTTGGTAGTGTTTTTATAGATGCATGTATGTATTTCTTATTGATCTGTATGTCTAAACCCCTGTTTTTGTTTTCGTTTGTCCCTTTTTATCTGTTCCCATCCTCAATATTTGCTATTAATTAAATAGGGATTGTTTGATCAAACTAATCTTTAAAAAAAAAAAAAGATGGTTTTGAATTAAAATTTCTCAGATACTAAACATGAGATGTTTATCTGTTTCAAATCAAATGTTAGCACTTATTAAATGTAATAAGGCAATCCAATGTTATCATATGAGAGAGGTAGGCCTCACAGTGGAAAATTATTTTAGGAGTTTTTCACTACCAGGCATGTAAAACCTAAACGTACATGTCGTTTAATTACGATGCACCTTGACCTATGGGCTGACCAGGGCCCACCTTAGGGGTGGCCTATATGCAATAAATGGGGAGGCTTAGCATGGGGGTATTGCCAAATCGAATTGGCAGTTTTAAACTGCATTCAGGCAGCAAAGGCAGGTCTGTAAAATGTTTAAGGGTAAACTTAAGCAGGTAGCACAATAAGTCTGTCAGCCCTCTACTAGAATTTAATTTACAGGCCCTGGGTATATGGTAAACCACTTTAGTAGGGACTTCTAAGTGAATTAAATATGCCAATCTAATGTAAGCCAATATCACCATGATTTAGGGAGTAAGCACAAGCACTTTAGCACTTTAGCACTGGTTAGCAGAGGTAAAGTGCACAGTGTTCCAAAGCCAACAAAAACAAATTCAGCAAAAACAGGAGGTGTGAAACAAATAGATTGAAGGTAACCCTGCAGAGAGAGACAAGTCCAACATTCACCAAATTCCTTCTACATAGAAGCTTGCCTCTCAAGGACAGGTAACTCCTACAGTTCTTATAATGGTGAAAGTGCAAAAATATGTTAAGACCATATTTGAAGTTGAAATTTGCAATTATTTCCAACAAAACCCTCCGTCACATTTTAATTGTTCTAGGTTTTATAATCATGTAAGTAAGTGAATTGATAATGTAAATAGTGTGTGGATAACTACAGTAAATTACATTATGGATTAGTGCATTCATATACATTTCTTGACTTTCTTAAATAAAGATGCATGGACTCTCTTTGTGACAATGTCTATAATGCACTTTTGAAAGCTCTAATACAGCCTCACCAGGGATGTATTAAAGAAGAAGAAGAATTGTTACCTCAGACCTAGCAATGATAATTAAGGGCCATATGTACAAACACATTTTCCCATAGACACAGAATGGGTAAAACCCTTTGGTACATCTGGCCCTAAGAGTGCATATTCATCAAATAAGCTTCCATTTAATTGATTCTGAACTATGGCAGCTACAGAACAGTAAATGCTATTGCATTAATTATTTCAATAATTCTATCAAGGTCAATGTATCAGAGGAATAACTAGAGAAATAAGAAATTATTACCAGATACCCCTCTTTGCACACTATCTTGACAAAAAACGGACACCTGATATCTGTTTTCTCCTACTATCCACAACTACAAAAAATATAAATAATTGTGAAAGTTTGTATGCTTTACTCATTTTCTGTCATCATTTAAGAGGAAGTAATGAGCATTTGTATGAAGCAGGACTTTGGGTAGTCAGATCTTAACAAACATCTGGCTTCAAAAACATCTCTATGGTAGCTTGGTCAGGAAGTCAGGAACTACGTCATATAATGTGATGTGAAAGTTGAGACAAAATACAGTATAACAACATTTTCACGGTTAAAATAAAAATGAAATGCACAACCAAAGTTATTTTGCAGAAAACAAACAATCTTTTTTTATAATTGTGAGAGTTTGGATTCTCACCTGTTTTGACTTCCTAGGATTTTTGATTGTTTATCTCCCAGTTTTTGTGACTGTGCTGTGAAACAGTCACACAAATGCAGCCTCTCACTTGGTTGTCTGCTATAATAGATTTCAGTGCTAACCAGCACTGCGTACCTTTTTAAATAGGGTTCACTGCTAGAAAGCTGTGGTAAGAGGTGCTGCTCTAGTTACATGTCTGTAGGGTGTGTAATTCAATCCACTTGCTGTGCACAGGTTGCTTGATGCAGACAAGACCTTTTTTATTGATTATGGCTGTACGGGCCATATACGTTAATTAGATATCCAATAAAATCTTAATTTCTTTTTTACTACAGTGTGCCTATGTAGTGCCTCATTGCAAATCTGTAGGTCTTTACTGTATTCATACCATAGGTGAAAGCTTTACTAAAATATAACCTTTGCACTTGCTCAACTTAGAGAAAAGATTAAAGATTCTCCTACTAGGTATAAATAATTCTGAGTTCAAATACGTAATTATCTGGCCATAATTGTGCTACTTCTTACATGCTGTGTGTTTGAGTAGTTTCCTAAGTCAATCCCTAATAGAATTTGGGCTTTGAACTACCCCAAAGGGCCAAGTTAATTACTGTGTTGGCTACCAGATAGATAGAATCCTCCCCCTGAAATTGCCCCATTTGCAGAGGATTCGCCTGATCCTGGGAGAGGAAGAGTGCACAAAGCCAATCTGCATGGTTATTGAGCAGTTATGCCACGCCCTTTTTCACAGAAACAAAAGGAGGCAGACAGAATACTATTCACAGGAGGGATTCTCTTTCATGCTTTGGAAGGAAAGAATCAGTTTGCTGGATTATTTAGGAGAGGAGCTAAATGCTCTGGAAGAGGTGTTATTGACCAAAGTCTAAATTACCCATATGCAAAAATCCAAAAAGGCTGTGCAGGGGTGGACTAGGGTGAAGGGGTGATGGAGCATCTTTGAAGGTGCCACAGATGCCCATCTCCTAAAACCTTCAAATACATTTTAAACACTTGAACAGGGGAATAACTACTGGGAATTCTGGACCACTGTATCTCCTCCATAAAATCCACTGAGCGCAAGACCTAAAGGGTGTCAGAATATATACTGAACTCAAATCATAGAAAAATGTAATCTCTGTAAGAGCACAGAAATTAATAATGTAAAAGAAATACATACCATGATTCTGTATCTTCACAGACATTTCTTTCATCATTAAATTTTTCTTACATTTGAACAATGCACAGCCAATGAAACGTTGTTTACTGCAAATAGAACACATTTGAAATAGTTTTAAAATATTTGATAGTGTGTATTTATCAGCCATGCTTTTCTCCAGGCATTGAGTTATTGTTTCTAAATGTATGCTTTATTTCCACAAATGCAGCATAGATTATCGATTACTATTTTTCATGGCTTTATTAGATACAGTTTAATGGACGTGATTCATTCCCTTCAAGCCTAATACATCAACAACCATTAAAGAATGCAAACAACCTATTTTTGATTAAAAAAGCATAGGTAGAATTGCTTGGTACATTTAAAAACAAACTGTTTTGTTTAAAACCAAGCAGTGCAATGCCTTTAATTCTTAAGGAATTAAAAGGTTGATAATACACAAATGTGTATTTTCACCTGACAATCAACGGATTGTTAAGAAAATATATATTTTTTTTTTATTGTTTGCACATCTCGAAAATACTTGATCACAAACATTCTGTCAATCTTTAAAGTAAGTGACTGTGTTAAGAACTCTAATACTGTGCAAAGTCTTAGCTGTGATGGATGCATTTTCCTCAATAGAATCATATGCCAATGACCATAGAAGTTGGCTTTTAAACATATACCCTTACATCATCTCTAATATCTTACATTTTGTAAAAAGTAACTGATCACAGCATACACCAATGGGATGGCCAATAGGAAAGCAGGTGAGGTTAAGGGATTGTCGTTCTCTTTAATTATCTACATAAAAGTGTTTGCAAGTTAAATATAAACACCTAGGGTATTTTGGACAGCCCTCTTCACTTGTTGGTCTATTCAAGTTTCATTCGCAGTTTCCTTTTCTACTGCAGCCTATATAACGGGACAGTGGTTTAAACTACTTCAGCCACTGGCTCTCTTTACAGTGAGTGATGGCATTTTGGTATTTCATCTGTGCATATCCACTGAGAAATTATTCCACTTCACTGGCTGAGTTGGTAGGTCAAGTTCTTTTTACCTTTGTGGGTTCATGCCATTTTTATAATTTCTTTTATTTTTTGGATATGAAGATCATAGCTTATGGTAAAAAACAACTTAGTATGAAAAAAAAATGAAAAAAACCCGAAGATTAATGTGGTGTTATAGTTTGGTGATGAAATAAGACAAAAGCTAATGGTTATAAACCACAACCACACTGACATTCACCACTTTTAGTTTACTGAGTTAATTTTAACTTTTGCATCTGCTAAGCATTGTTTATGACCTCCCATATTATGTTATATGACATAATTGATACATGACTGATGGTATATCAAATGGCAGATCCATAGTGATATACAGTATAGAGTTACTGTATGAACATCTGTGGCTACATTGCATGTTAGATGGAAGTAGCACAAATCCTTGAGGCATGTGTGGTTGTACATGTAGAAAGTTATATGGTACAATATTTGCATATAAGTATGGTTTGGGATTTAGGGCCAGATGTAGGAAAATTGCAAATTGCGAGTTGCAATTTGCGAGTCCTTCCGACTCGCAAATTGCAACTCGCAATTTGCAATGCGGAACGGTGTCTCAGACACCTTCTGCGGGTCGGTATGGGGTCGCAAAGACCCACCTCATTAATATTAATGAGGTGGGTCGCAAATTGCGGCCCCATACCGACTATGGGCACTCGCAAACATGGAGGCCTGCTGTAGTCAGCAGACCTCCATGTTCGTGACTGCTTTTAAATAAAGCAGTTTTTTTTTTTTAAGTGTAGCCCGTTTTCCTTAAAGGAAAACGAGCTGCACTTAAAAAAAAATCCGAAACCTTTAGTTTCGGTATTTTTTCAGGGCAGGTAGTGGTCCCTTGGCCAACTACCTGCCCTGAAAAAATAGTTTGTGGTCCATTCACAAAGGGGAAGGGATCCCATGGGGACCCCTTCCAATTTGCGAGTGGGTTACCATCCACTTCAAGTGGATGGTAACTGCAACACCATTTGCGACCGCATATGCGGTCTCAAATGGTATTGCATACCACTCCGAATCGCAAATCCTTTCCTACATCTGGCCCATAGTTATTACTCAGCTAAAAAATGGAGCATTTGATGTAAGTTGCAGAGTAGTGTTTCAAAGCAGAATATTCTTTAACACTAAAACTTATTGCAAAACATCTGTAAACACAAAGCTTTTGTGGATAATACATTATTGGCCAGTATATTTTAGGGCCCGTCTCTGAACTAAACAGTGGTAATACAGGACTACAGACAAATTCTATATAAGAGGGATGTTTATGAGGTGTGGTTATTTATTTTTCAAAACTTTGCAGACAATGTTGATGCATTTTAGATTACTGATTGAGCTATAAATAGGGTTGACCCACGTAGAGGTGATTTATTGCACACTGTTTTTGTAAACGTGACCCCAAAGTTATAGGCAATTGTGCTCTTCTTAAAAATGTGTTTAGTGCATTTTACCAAACCATGGCGGGTTGAACAAAGGGCCTGGAAACATTTGACTTTTCTGTGCCAAATGCATACCTGTCAACCTCTTGACTTAAAATTGAAGTCCATGTTAAGCCATTATGATGGTGATCCTGTTAAGGTGAATAGAATGCAAACGTTTTTGTACTTTTTTCTAGAATCAAAAAGGGGATGACCCCAGTAAATTCTGTGGAGTCATTTTGTTTATTAGCTGGTGAATACCAGTCAAGAGGATAACATTTACCACATGTGGATACCTGTATATAAATGCTATATGTCCAGCATTGGCCTAAGATAGTGATAGAAAATTGGCCTCGGGTCTACTGTATTGAATTAGTGCAAGTGTACACTCCCCCTAGTATGCTATTAGAATGACTGTGAATTAAGTTATGAACTGTGACTGGATGGTGGTATCAGGGATGTCATCAATGATGTATTTTGAGAGGTTATAAGTGGTATCCCTTAACAAATCATGAATGATTTAATATGTGTTGTCATACATATTGCAAGGGGCTCAAATGAAGGTTAGCTCACTGACCTTTAACTGGTGAATTTAATGTTTTTTTGTTTTTGAATGCTAGTTTTTATCTTAATTCATCACCTAACTATAACAACACTTTAACCGTCATATATTTCAGTGAATTTCTAGGGTTATCTTTAACATAAGCTAATACCTTTGTACCATACATAACTATAACATGCCTTTAACGTTTTTTAGTGATTTCAGTGAGCATAAGCCAACCCCTCTACACATGTCTCTCGGACATTTGTAGCAGGAGGTTTGGATGCCGGCCATTGCCTAACCCCTCATAGGCAGCCAACCCAATGCTCTGCATGGCCTCGAAGGGTGGCTGTTGTTGTGTGGATGTACAGCCTGGACTATGTGCAAACATTGAAACCACAGAACCAACCACTAAAGTCGTCCTCAATCCAAATGAACAGCATACAACTTTTAAAAATATGGCAAGGTCTCCTGGGCTCATGGATTTAATGACTCAAGAGAATACTGTTTCGTTAATGCTGCAAGAGGTCTGCTGCACTCCCTGCAGCCGCCAATAAAATTAAAAGAGAATGTTTGGGGGTACCCCTGTCTCTTTTAGGGGCACAGCCAGATAGACAATATGTTGGGTGAAAATATCCTAGGGCATTACGGGGTGCTCCTTGCTAGGAGCAGTAAATAATAAATGAGCAGTCTTGCCACTCACTTATTTTCAGATTTTTTAGAATTGTAGAGGGGTGTGTCCCGGAGACCACATCATCAATGACAAATTATTTTCTTTTAAGGGGAGGGGGCATGAGACTACTTTCCTTGGGGGAAACATACATTTAAAGGACTGGGGGGAATACAGCCCCTTCCTTGAGCCTTATCTGGCCCCCCGTTACCCATTTCCCTGGGGCACACATACATTTAAAGGGAAGGAGGCAGGCAGTCCCCCTCTTCAAGCCTTCCCCTGGGTCCGTATTCATTTTTAAGGGGAGGGTGGCATGCATCCCCCTCACTGAGCCTTTATAGGCCCTGGGGACCCCTTCTCACAGTGCTGTATACATGTTTATGGGGAAGATAAATATGCCATCACCCTCCTCACACCTTTACAGGTCCCTGGGACCCCATCCACCAGGGCCTAAAGTGGGTGCCCAGTGCCCAACCTGGGCTCCAACAACACGTTTTTGTGCCTCAAAGTAATTATAACGGGACCATCACCACACATTACAACACTCATGACATGTTTTAGTACACCATTCATAACATCAATGCAATGTCTGAAATTACATGATTGATGTCAACACTGTGCATGTTAAGAGTGTTAGTTATAATTTATTTAGGGCATGAATTATAGCTACTTGAGTTAAATATAACTTGTGAATTTAAGTGTTTTTGTTCATTTAAAACAATATATATTTAACTGACAATTTTAGTGAACTAAAATATCCTTTCAACCTTTGTTTTTTTCAGTGAATTTCTAAGCTTCCTTTTTAATTTAAAGTCAAATATTATTACAATTCTTAACTATTATGGCACTTATTATACTTACTATGTGTGGTAAAAGGAAAGTATGGTAATAGTGGCATAGAAAAAGGCCTTCATGGTAAAGGCATCTATTGTATCGTCATACAACCCATTGAAAGCATCATTATTACCACCCAAACAGCAAACTGCATGCACACACATTTTGTGATATCAGCAAATGCCCTAAAAGGGTCACAAAAAACTAGTCTTGAAGAAGAGATAACTGACCACTACCCAGTCCTTTTAAGCATCAAACTGGATAGCTGCTTTTCAAACACCCAATGGCGTATGACCATCTTTTACTTAAATATTCCCAGAGAAGAATCTGCCACAGTCCATGCCTTTTGATTTTCATGAAGAGAATGAGTGCTGAGAAACCCCTAATAAAACACTTTGGGGCAGATTTACAATCCCCTAGCGCCTCCTTGCACCATATTAGTGTAATTTTTTTATTCGGAAGTGGCCCAACAAGGCCAAAATTGCCACGGCAAATTTACAAAGTGCTGCAATGCATGCATTGCACCACTTTCTAACCCCTTGTGCTGCATTATGCCTGTGCCAGGCATAATGTATGCAAAGGGGACGTTCGCCGTTAGGGGGGCCAAAAATATGGTCCAAGAAATCTAAGAGATTTCTTTGCATCATTCTTTTGGCACTTTTAATGCCTGCACAGAGGAGGTGTTAAAAGGAGGCACACCATTGTTCATAATTTTTTTACGCTAATCGTGCAAAGCTCTGAACTAGCATCAAAACGTTTGATGCTAGTTCCCTAAGTACCGCCATGGTGCGCCGTATCTCGGATATGGCATAAACATGGTGGTGTTAGGGAGGTGCTAAGTGGCACAGGGAAAGTGGCGCTGCACTGGGGGCAGCACCACTTTCCTTATATTAGGCCCATTGAGTGGAAGGAAAGGGTTTAATAAAGAAGAATTTATCAACATACTGACTGAAAACTGAAACAGCACAACAACAATTAGAAAAAGTTCTGCATAGATTAAAATGGAAGAAAAATTGGAGGAAAGTTGGACAGATTAGTAGTAGTTCATCTGGATCAGAGATGCTTTCTCACAAATCTCTGCAATTCCGAACCATCAGGGAAATTTAATATTGCATCCAGTAGAAACAGTTGAGGAACTCACTGACTTCTTCGAATTTATGTGTAAATGATCAATTACAAATACAATAAATTGATACCACTTTTGTAGTAGATATAATATGTTAGAAATGGGGTCTTTGGTTGGCAGTCAGGTTACCCCCTGTCAAAGCAAGGACCCTCACTCTAGTCAGGGTAAAAGAGAATCACCTTTTGCTAACCCTGCTCACCCTCTTGGTAGCTTGGCACGAAGGCTTAACTTCAGAGTGCTAGGTGTAAAGTATTTGTAACAACAAACACAGTAGTTCAATGAAAACACTACAAAATGACACAACACAGGTTTAGAAAAATAGAAAATATTTATCTAAACAAAACAAGACCAAAACGACAAAAATCCACCATACCAAGTCAAGTTATTAATTAAAATGCAAAAGAGTCTTCATGTTCTTTTAAACACTACGCTAACGCTGTTAGCGTGAAAATGTACCTGGGTTCTCACCCGTAAGCGAGGTCGTGAGTTGTTTCTCCTTCTCCGGTACGATCTGCGTGCATCATTTCTTTCCCCGCAGGAGAGAGATGTGTTGATCCAGGCAAAGCACCTCAGGTCCGGGCAGGCTTGAGTTGTTTTTCCTCACCCAGCAATGTTGCGTTGTTGCAGCCTCCGTAAGCGATGCTCAGCGTCGTTTCTCCAGCCGCATGCGTCGATTTTACAGCGACGCTGAAAGTACTGCATGGATTTCAGTTGCGGAGCCGGCGGCGCGTCGTTTCTATAGCCACTATCAGAAGTTACATCTGAAATTTCCCCGCACGGCGATCTGTGTGAGGATTTCCAACCTTGGTCTACCAGCTTCACCTGTCAAGGCCCAGCAACTGACCTGTCAAAGTCTCAGCAGAGGCTCCAGGTGCTGGCAGAGAGAGGACTGTACTGTCCCTGAGACTTCAACAACATGAGGAAAGCTCAGTTTCAAGCCCTTGGAGAGTTCTTCACAAGCAGGAAGGCAAACAAAGCCCAGTCTTTGTCCTCTCGCACAGGCAGAAGCAGCAAGTGCAGGATAGCTCCACAAAGCACAGTCTTAGGCAGGGCTGCCCTTCTTCCTCAGCTCCTCAGCTCTTCTCCAGGCAGAGGTTCCTCTTGGTTCCCAGAAGTGATCTAAAGTCTGGTTTTTGGGTGCCCTTCTTATACCCATTTTGCCCTTTGAAGTAGGCTTATTTCAAAGATAAGTCTCTCCTGTTTGTGAAATCCTGCCTTGCCCAGGCCAGGCCCCAGATACACACCAGGGGGTTGGAGAATGCATTGTGTGAGGGCAGGCACAGCCCTTTCTGGTGTGAGTGACCACTCCTCCCCTCCCTCCTAGCACAGATGGCTCATCAGGATATTCAGGCTACACCCAGCTCCCTTTCTGTCACTGTCTAGAGAGAGGTGAAAACAGCCCAACTGTCAAACTGACCCAGACAGGGAATCCACAAACAGGTAGAGTCACAGAATGGTTTAAGCAAAAAAATGCTCACTTTCTAAAAGTGGAATTTTCAAACACACAATCTTAAAATCAGCTTTTCTAAAGGATGTATTTTTAAATTGTGAGCTCAGAGACCCCACACTCCACATGTCTATCCGCTCCCAAAGGGAATCTACACTTTAATCATATGTAAAGGCATCCCCCATATTAACCTCTGAGAGGGATAGGCCTTGCAACAGTGAAAACCGAACTCAGCAGTATTTCACTGTTAGGACATATAAAACATATTAGTATATGTCCTAACTTAAACATACACTGCACCCTGCCCATGGGGCTACCTAGGGCCTCCCTTAGGGGTGTCTTATATGTAAGAAAATTGAAAGTTTAGGCCTGGCAAGTGGGTACACTTGCCAAGTCGAATTGTCAGTTTATAACTGCACACACTGTCACTGCAGTGGCAGGTCCGAGCCATGTTTACAGAGCTACTAAGGTGGGTGGCACAACCAGTGCTGCAGGCCCACTAGTACCATTTGATTTATAGGCTCTGGGCACCTCTAGTGCACTGTACTAGGGACTTACCAGTAAATCAAATATGCCAATCATGGATGAACCAATTACATACACATTTTTTATAGGAGCACTTGCACTTTAGCACTGGATAGCAGTGGTAAAGTGCCCAGAGTAACAAAAACAGCAAAAACTGAGTCCAGAACACATCAACAACCCAGGAAACAGAGGAAAAACGTTAAGGGAGACCACGCACAGGATGACAAGTCTAACACATGTGCCCCCCCAGCTGAAAGTAGGAAGCAACTACCCAACCTCATAGGAGTTCTCATCACTAGGGTGGAAGAATCTGAACAGACCATCAGCACTGGTGTGTTCTGTACCAGGGCTGCGGTCTACCGTAAAGTCCATCCACTGTAGGGAAATGGACCACCTCAACAGTTTTGGATTCTCACCCCTCATCTGCATTAACTATCTGAGGGGCCTGTGGTTGGCCTGGACTCGGAAGTGAGTCCCAAACAAGTAGGGTCTTAGCTTCTTCAGCGCCCAGAACACAGCACACACTTCATGTTCTAAGGCATTCCATCTACGTTCCCTGGGAAGTAACCTCCTACTAATAAAGGCTACGGGTTGATCTAGGCCCTCTTCATTAAGCTGTGAGAATACTGCTCCAATACCATGCTCTGAGGCATCTGTTTGCACAACAAACTCCTTTGAGTAGTGTTAGACCTGACAGCCTTAGGGTAGTCACCCCTAACTTTTTGCCTGCCTCCCTCCACTTTTTGGACACTGTTTTTGCTGGTTTATAGACTCTGCGCACTTTACCCCTGCTAACCAGGGCTAAAGTGCATATGCTCTCTCCCCTAAAACATGGTAACCTGGAATCATACCTGATTGGACTATTAATTTACTTATAAGTCCCTAGTAAGGTGCACTTTATGTGCATAGGGCTGGTAAATTAAATGCTACTAGTGGGCCAGCAGCACTGGTTGTGCCACCCACTTAAGTAGCCCCTTTTCCTTGTCTCAGGCCTGCCATTGCAAGGCCTGTGTGTGCAGTTTCACTGCCACATCGACTTGGCATTTAAAAGTTCTTGCCAAGCCTAGAACTCCCCTTTTTCTACATATAAGTCACCCTTAATGTGTGCCCTAGGCAACCCCTAAGGCAGGGTGCTGTGTAGGTAAAAGGCAGGACATGTACCTGTATAGTTATATGTCCTGGTAGTGTAAAACTCCTAAATTCGTTTTCACACTACTGTGAGGCCTGCTCCCTTCATAGGCTAACATTGGGGCTGCCCTCATACACTGTTGAAGTGGCAGCTGCTGATCTGAAAGGAGCAGGAAGTTCATATTTAGTATGGCCAGAATGGTAATACAAAATCCTACTGACTGGTGAAGTCGGATTTAATATTACTATTCTAGAAATGCCACTTTTAGAAAGTGAGCATTTCTTTGCACTTAAATCCTTCTGTGCCTTACAATCCGAGTCTGGCTGGGCTTGGTTGACAGCCCCTTGTGCATTCACTCAGACACACCCCAAACACAGGGTACTCAGCCTCACTTGCATACATCTGCATTTTGAATGGGTCTTCCTGGGCTGGGAGGGTGGAGGGCCTGCCCTCACACAAAGGACTGCCACACCCCCTACTGGGACCCTGGCAGACAGGATTTAACTGAAAGGGGACCTGGTGCACCTCTTAGCCACTCTTTGAAGTCCCCCCCACTTCAAAGGCACATTTGGGTATAAAACAGGGCCTCTGCCCTACCTCATCAGACACTTGCTGGAGAAGAAACCTGAACCAGAAACTACATCCTGCCAAGAAGAACTGCCTGGCTTCTCAAAGGACTCACCTGTCTGCTTTCTACAAAGGACTGCTGCCTTGCTGTTGCCCTGCTGCCTTGCTGAACTCTTGTCTGGCTGTGAAAGTGCTCTCCAAGGGCTTGGATAGAGCTTGCCTCCTGTTCCTTGAAGTCTCAGGACCAAAAAGACTTCTCTCTTTTACTTGGACGCTCCGTGCGGCGAAAATTTCGACGCACAGCTTGTTTCGCGGCGAGAAAAACGCCGCACTCCGACGCTGATCGACGTGACGCTCTTGGGACGATCGAAGATCCGACGCATGGCCTCGCAAGGACAACGCCGCCCAACCTCTAGAGGAGAAATCGACGCGACGCCTGCCGTGAGATCATAATTTCAACACGCAGCCCGCAGATCGAAGTCTAGAGAAGAAATCGACGCAACGTCTGCCGTGAGATCGTAATTTAGACGCGAAGCCCCGCAGACCGACGTGCAGCCGGAGAACAAGCAGGAAAATCCACGCACAGACCCGGGACATCTGGTAATCCCCGCGATCCAGAGA
The DNA here is from genome assembly GCF_031143425.1 of Pleurodeles waltl. Taxonomy (NCBI): domain Eukaryota; kingdom Metazoa; phylum Chordata; class Amphibia; order Caudata; family Salamandridae; genus Pleurodeles; species Pleurodeles waltl. The sequence continues at coordinate 914,417,598 of NC_090449.1, forward strand.
AAGAGACTGTCCACGCGCCGGAAAACGACGCCCGACTTCCCCGCGTGGAAAATAACGACGCAAGTCCGTGTGTGCTGGGGGGAAATCGATGCACACACCCTTTTTCCACGCACCTCTTCTCTTGTGGTCCTCTGAGGAGCTTTTTCCACTCCCAACCAGGTACTTGTGCTTGAAAGAGACTTTGTTTATATTCTAAAGACTTAAGACACTTTATATCACTTTTCCGTGATATTTCTACAATTTTCCATTGCAACTTTATTCTTTTTTGACCTACAATTATCCTGATAAATATTATATATTTTTCTAAACACTGTGTGGTGTATTTTTGTGGTGCTATATGGTGGTATTGTATGATTTATTGCACAAATACTTTACACATTGCCTTCTAAGTTAAGCCTGATTGCTCGTGCCAAGCTACCAGAGGGTGGGCACAGGATAATCTTGGATTGTGTGTGACTTACCCTTACTAGAGTGAGGGCTTTTGCTTGGACAGGGGGTAACCTGACTGCCAACCAAAAACCCCATTTCTAACAAGTAGTCAGGTGCCTTCAGCACAGGTGCTGTGCACATGGCAGGCTTCAGGGAATCAAAAGCGGTCTGGCAACCCTCTGTCCAGATCACCTTTTCGGGTTGCTACTTAGAAGTCAACTCAATCAAGGGGGTTGCAATGGTACCATACCCCTGGACAAACCTCCTGTAGTAGCCAGTGAGGCCTAAAAAGGCTCTCGCCTCAGTCTGGGTTTTGGGAGCCTCCCAAGCTAGAATGGTGTCAATTTTAGGCAGTAGGGGTGCCACCTGGCCACTCCCTACCTGGTGTCCCAAGTACATCACAGAACCCTGCCCTATTTGGCACTTGCTTGCTTCAATTGTGAGGCCTGCCTTCTGCAGGGCCTCCAACACTCTGCAGAGGTCTTGCAGATATTCCTCCCATGTAGAACTAAAAATAGCAACATCATCTAGGTAGGCGGCACTGCACTCATCCAGCCCAGCCAACACCTGATTGACCAACCTCTGAAAGGTGGCAGGGGCATTCTTCATCCCAAATGGCATCACTTTAAATTGAAAGTGCCCATCTGGGATAGAAAATGCAGTCCTCTCCTTCAAGTCAAGGCAATCTGCCAATACCCAGACGTTAAGTCAAAAGTGCAGAGGTAGGTGACAGCTCCAACTGGTCAATGAGCTCATCAGCTCGAGGGATGGGGTGTGCATCAGTCTTGCTGACCGCATTGAGACCCCGGTAGTGCACACAGAACCTGAGTTCTGGAGTGGCACCAGGTGCAGCAGCCTTTAGGCACCAATACCACTGGGCTGGCCCAAGGACTGCTGGAATGCTCAATAACCCCTAGGGTTAACATTTTGGATACTTCATCCTTAATGCTAGCCCTGACCCTGTCAGTCACCCTGTAAAATGTCTATTTAATGAGTGGACTGTCCCCAGTGTCCACATCATGTGTGTACAAGTATGTGACCCCTGGGATTAGGGAAAACAGTGAGGTGAACTGCCCCAACACCTGGCGACAGTGCCTCTGCTGCTCTGCAGTCAGGGAGGGGGAGAGGATCACTCCCTCCACAGACCCATCTTTTTCTCCTGCAGACAGGAGGTCAGGAAGAGGTTCACTCTCCTCCTCCACCCCATCATCTGTTGCAAGGAGCATGGACAGTTCAGTCTGCTCAAAGCGTGGTTTGAGGCGGTTAACATGCAGGACCCCTAAAGGGTTCCTAGGAGTCTGCAAGTCCACCAGATAGGTGACTTCACTCTTGCACTCCACCACATCAAAAAGCCCAATCCACGTGGCTTGGAGCACCATAGGCTCCACTGGTGCCATCACCCACACTTTTTGACCAGGTTGAAACTCAACCAGAGTGGCATTCCGGTCATACCACCATTTCATATCATCCTGGATTGCTTCCACGTTCTCCTGTGCGAGACTCCTGAAGTGGGCAGTCTGGTTTCTCAGAGCCATCATGTAGCTACATACATCTTGAGGGGCTTACTAGGTGCTTTTTCTATAGCCTCCTTCACCAGACTTAAAGGTCCCCTCACAGGGTGGCCATAGATCAGTTCAAAGGGACTAAACCCAAGTCCCTTTTGAGGCACCTCCCTAAAAAGCGAACAGAAGGCATGGCAATAGGCCATCCCACTTCCCCCTCAAGGGCTCTGACAGGCTCATTGTTAGACTTTTGAGTTTATGCAGGGTCATCCCCAATCTTTTGCCTCCTGCCTCCTATTTGTTCTGACATGTTACTGTTGGCTTTTGAACTCTGAGCACTTTACCACTGCTAACCAGTGCTAAAGTGCATATGCTCTCTGTGTAAATTGTATTGTTGATTGGGTTATCCATGATTAGTATATTTCACTTACAATTAAATCCCTAATAAAGTCCACTAGAGGTGCCAGGGCCTGTAAATCAAATGCTACTAGTGGGCCTGCAGCACTGGTTGTGCCACCCACATAAGTAGCTCTGTAATCATGTGTCAGACCTGCCACTGCAGTGCCAGTGTGTGCAGTTTGTAACAATAAATTCGACTTGGCAAGTGTACCCACTTGCCAGGCCTAAACCTTCCCTTTTCTTACATATAAGACACCCCTAAGGTAGGCCCTAGGAAGCCCCAAGGGCAGGGTGCAGTGTATGGTTAAGGTAGGACATATAGTAATGTGTTTTATGTGTCCTGACAGTGAAATATTGCTAAATTAGTGTTTTACTGTTGCAAGGCCTGTCCCTCTCATAGGTTAACATAGAGGCTACCTTTAAATCTGATTAAAGTGTAGATTCCCTTTGGGAGCGGATGGACATGTGGAGTTTGGGGTCTCTGAGCTCACAATTTAAAAATACATCTTTTAGTAAAGTTGATTTTAAGATTGTGTGTTTGAAAATGCCACTTTTAGAAAGTGAGCACTTTCTTGCTTATACCATTTCTGTGGCTCTGCCTGTTTGTGAATTCCCTGACTGGGTCAGTTTGACAGTTGGGTTTGTTGCACCTCACACTAGACAGTGACACAAAAGGAGCTGGGGTGTAGTCTGCATTTCCTGATGAGCCATCTGTGCTAGGAGGGAGGGGAAGAGTGGTCACTTACACCTGAAAGGGCTGTGTCTGTCCTCACACAATGCAGTCTCTGACCCCCTGGTGAGTGTCTGGGGCCTGGCCTGGGCAAGGCAGGATTTCACATTCAAAAGAGACTTTACTTTCAAGTAGGCCTACTTCAAAGGAGAAAGTGGTAAGAAGGGCACCCAAAACCACAGACTTTAGAACACTTCTGCAAACCAAGAGAAGCCTCTGCCTGGGGAAGAGCTGCCCTGCCTGTGACTGTGCTTTGTGGAGCTATCCTGCAGTTGCTGTTTCTGCCAGAATAAGAGGGCAAAGACTGGACTTTGTGTGCCTTCCATCTTGTGTAGAGCTCTCCAAGGGCTTGATTTAGAGCTTGCCTCCTGATGTTTGAAGTCTCAGGGACAGCAAAGACGTCTCTCTGTCAGCACCTGGAGTCTCTGGAGAGACTCATACTCTGCCCTGTGGTGCCCATCTAGTTCCTGGGACCCTGAAAGGAGAAGCTGGCAGCCTAAGAGGAGGAAATCCACACACAGAGCGCCATGCTGGGAAAAGATCGACGCAACTCCAGGAACACGACCGAAGAATCGACGCATGGAGCTTGAGAAATGACACGCAGCATCACTGACGTGGGCTAAGAGATCGCAACCCACGCTGTGTGTTTTTCAGATTATCGTGCGGCTAGATTTCCGATGCAAGCACCAGTGGGTGTGTAGAAACAAAGCAAGGCCTGCCCGGACCCGAGAGTGCTGACCGGATCGACGCATCATTCTCTTGCGGAGAAGAAACGATGCGCCCGACCCGACTAAAGGAGAAACGACGCAAGGTATTGCTCGTGAATGAAATAGACGCATCACAAGCCCTTTTTGATGCACACTCGCCCATGCGGGGTTATTTTTGACTCACCCAAGGTACATTTTCACGCAAACAGTGTTAGGCCCCCATTACAACCCTGGCGGTAAATGCCGCTTACAGCCGTGCCAACAGCCGCCTAGATACCATGACCGCTGTGGTAATCCACCATGGGTATTATGACCCACATTGCGAATACCGCCACAATACAGACACCCATCCAAGTCCGCCACACCAAAGGTCAGTGATAAACTGGAGATAGCAAAACCCACACTGTTACACCAACAGGAACATGCCCACAGTATCACGACCCACGAGTCAATGTGGAGGTCTTTCAACCATGGTAAACCATTGGCGTAACACACCTCCACGCTCAAAATGCACACATACTTACAAAACCACACCACATTGGACAATTCAAATTACACATATCTGACACACATACACACACCACACCCTCACACTCATACTACTATAAAACACACACCCACATTACCCACAACCCCTTACAACAACAAAAAAAAGAGAACAAGCACAGAGAGACAAGCAAAGAGCACCCACTCAGAGGCACAGAACACCATCACCATTACACCATCCATGCACATCGCAATATACACTCCAACACATCACCCCACACATCGTCTCGCACATCCACACACATATCACTCACACCACATCTATGGCACCCCAAAGACACCCCAGGTTTTCAGAGGAGGAGCTAAGGGTCATGGTGTAGGAAATCATCCGGGCAGAGCCACAGCTATTCGGATCACAGGTGCAGCAGACGTCCATTGCTAGGAAGATTGAGCTATGGAGGAGAATCGGCGACAGGGTCTACGTCGTGGGACAGCACCCAAGAACCAGGGATGACATCAGGAAGAGGTAGAAAGACCTATGGGGGAAGGTGTGTTTCATGGTTTCAAGACACCAGATTGCTGAACAGAGGACTGAAGGTGGACCCCCACCTCCTCCCCCACAACTAACAACATGGGAGGAGCAAGTCTTAGTGATCATGCATCCCGAGGGCCTCGCAGGAGTAGCAGGAGGACTGGACTCTGGTAAGTCAAATATTTACCATTATATCCCCCCCTACCTGCATGCCATCACATACCCACACCCTTTCCCTCACTCCCATCACTCCACCAGCTCACATATATACCACTATCACAACCCACCCATCCCAATACCAAGCCCTGCATGCAACAATAATGCATGGACACCCATCACAGACCTGCATGGACACCCATCACCACAGCATGCACACAAGAGAGACTCATCCAGCCCACATAATCACTACTCACACAAGTCCAAGGCGACAGGGAAAACAGAATTATACAGGGAAACACACCCATTGCACAAGATGGCACACACAGTTACAATAACAATGCATTTGCATCCCAACAGGACCCCTACCCAACTTCACCGGAGAGGAGGTGCCACCTACATCCAGCCCCCCCCAGAAGAGGCACACAGTGATGACAGCAGCTCTGCCTGCCTGGATATCGATGACATACCTGGCCAATCAGGGACCTCTGGACAGTCAGTTCCCCTGCCATAGTCCCAAACCACCACAGAGCCTCCCCCCTCAGGAAACACCACCACAGCAACCACCTCGTGGGCACATACCTCTTTTCCCAGGACACATCAATCAGCAGTGTGTCCATCGATACAGGGACCCCAGACAACCCCACAAACCCAGGCGATCAGGGACCTGGGGTCAGTGGCAGTGGGCACTCGGTTCAGGGGACAGAGGCACAGGACAACAGGGAAGCTGGGAGAACTGCTGCGTGACAGGGGGAGGACAGACCCAGGGAACTGACCCTCTACGAGGCACTCTCAAAGATCATGGTGGCATATCACCATTCCCAGGAGACCATGGATACAGTACTGGCCAAGTTACAGGAGACCCAGCGGCTGCATGAGGGACAGTACCTGGGGATCAGGGAGGACCTCACAAAAATCTTCACCATCCTGGTCACCATTGCAGGGGTGCTGGCTGACATGGGCAAGACCATGAGGGAGGCAGTGGTACAACAATGGGCCCCTGACACTAGCCAAACCAAAGAACAGCCTTCCACCTCTGCCGGCACTAGTGGACAGGAGGCCCCGCCACAGGACCAACAGGCCACCAGTACCCCACCCCCTGCAGAAAGCAACTACCCCCGCAAAAGCTCCCTGCGATCCAGGCAGAAGACAGAGGACATTGCCAAGACCCCTGAGAGGAAATAGGACTCTCCTGAATGTCACCCTTCTCTCCCACTCTGTCACCCTGTCCACCTTGAACTGCCATTACTCCCCTTCCTATGCCCCATGGGACAATGCACCTGTGATACCAAAAGACTGGACTCTACCCTGGACCTTCCTCCACCATCACCCCACCCCATTGCACTTACCCCAATACTATTTAGCACAAAAAATAAACACCCTTGAAATATAAACCATACTGGAGTCTGTGTAATGATTGGAAAGATGTATTCTTACAACATTCACAAAGCATTGCAACATCTATGTTCAATGAATTATACCACAGGATGACATATGGTGGGCAGCAGTACATATAGCAGGAGCCAGAATGGGGTACACAGATCTGAAAAAAGGGAACCCAAAGGGAACAGTCTGCGTCCATAGACAGAGGGTAAGAGGCTGCCATGTACAATGTCCAAAAGTATAATGAAATGTGAAGTTGAGTTACAGTCTCTTACCTGTGTGTCACTGGAAGTACTGCTGTATAATGTTTGTTCTGTTGTCCACATCTTCTTCATCTGCCTCCTCTTCTACACTGTCCACAGGCTCCACCGCTGCCACATGACCATCTCCAGGCTCATCCTCCTGCAGAAAAGGCACCTGGCATCTCAAGGCCAGGTTGTGCAACATACAGCATGCCACTATGATTTGACAAACCTTCTTGGGTGAGTAGTACAGGGATCCACCAGTCAGATGGAGGCACCGGAACCTGGCCTTCAGGAGGCCAAAGGTCTTCTCAATAATCCTCCTTGTACACCCATGTGCCTCATTGTAACGTTCCTCTGCGCTTGTCCTGGGATTCCTTACTGGGGTCAGTAGCCATGAGAAGTTGGGGTAACCAGAGTCACCTGTAAATATTAAGGGACAACAATTAGACACACACTGACCCTTAGGGACAAGCCCATACTCAGACCCCAACTTATACTGTGTGCGGACCATGGGCTCACCTAATAGCCACACCCGGTGCCTCTGGAGTTGTCCCATCACATAAGGGATGCTGCTATTCCTCAAGACATAGGCGTTATGCACTGAGCCAGGATATTTGGCATTCACATGGGAGATGTACTGGTCTGCCAAACACACCATTTGCACATTCATAGAATGATAGCTTTTTCTGTTCCTGTTGACCTGTTCATTTCTGCGGGGGGGACAAATGCCACATGTCTACCATCAGTGGCACCATTGTTGTTGGGGATATGTCCCAGGGCACAGAAATCAGCTTTCACTGTGGCCAAATCCTCCACCTGGGGGAATATGATGTAGTTGCGCATGTGTTTCAGCAGGGCAGACAACACTCTGGTCAACACGTTGGAGAACATTGGCTGAGACATCCATGATGCCATGGCCACAGTTGTTTGAAAGGAACCACTTTCCAGGAAATGGAGCACTGACAGGACCTGCACTAGAGGGGGGTTTCCTGTGGGCTGACGGATAGCTGACATCAGGTCTGGCCCCAATTGGGCACACAGTTCTTGGATTGTGGCATGATCTAGTCTGTATGTGAGGGTAATGTGTCTGTCCTCCATTGTCGCAAGGTCCACCAGGAGTCTGTACACCAGAGGATGCCGCCATCTCAACATCTGCCTCAGCGGTTGTGCCTATGGAGGGTCATATTTCCACATAGATGGCACAACTGTTTTTGAATGTATGTCACAGAAGCAACTTCGCATTGGTTATCATTGGGCCCTATGGCTCTCAGGAGCCAATGGCGATGTACGCCGGCGGTGACAGTACGCACCGCCGTGGACGTCACCGCCATTTTCTAGCTATTCCCTCACTTGCTATCCTGACTTTCAACAGGAGAGGTCCTACACTGCAAGTGCTGCTGTGACCTGAGTCTGGAAGAGACAATGGCTACAGTGTCTGGGGAAAGGTCCCCTGCCTAAACAGTGGTGGAGTTGGAGAAACTGGTGGATGGGGTCCTACCTCAGTACATGTTACTCTACGGTCCTCCAGACAAACAGGTGAATACACTGAGAGCATGATGTGTGGCCAATGCATGCTTTGAGTGGTGAGCATGTAAGCCACATGTTGGGGGTTGCTGAGCCATGCTGGTCTGAGTGCTGCATGAGAGGTGGTCAGTGTATGTGCGTCAGGGCATGGGTGGGAACTGGGGGGCAAAGAGTATGCCGGTCCAGAAGGGTGAGTAATTACATTTTCCCCTGTTTTTTCCCTCTAGGTCAGCACCCACCAGAAAAAGGGTATTTGGCGTGCCATCACCAGGGAGGTGCAGACCCTGGGGGTCTATCACAGGCAGAGCACCCACTGCCACAAAAGATGGGAGGGCCTGCACTGCTGGACCAAGAAGACAGCGGAGTCCCAGCTGGGGCTGGCCTCCCAACGTGGAAGGGGTGCCCATCGCACCATGACTCCCCTTATGTTCCACATCCTGGCGGTGGCCTATCCAGAGTTAGATGGGTGCTTGAGGGCATCACAGCAGCCACACGGGGGTGAGTACAAATTCATAAAGATTACTTTGCGTGCTTTAGGAGCTAGCTGGGTGGGGGCTGGGGGCTATGGGTGCCCCTAGGCCAGGGCGATCATGGCAGAGTAGGTCCCTTGTGTGCAGGCTCTGAAGCACTCCTACCCCAATGGTACAAGTGGCTAACTACTACTGGGCAGGGTCCAGTGGGTGTCAGGTGTGCAGATGCTGACATTAGGCATTGTACACCATGGGCTGGTGACTACCTTTGTGAGTGGCTGGGCATGGGGCAGCTCACTGTGGGGGTCATTCTGACCCTGGCGGCCGGTGACCGCCAGGGTCACCGACCACGGGAGCACCGCCAACAGGCTGGCGGTGCTCCCGAGGGCATTCTGACCGCGGCGGTTCAGCCGCGGCCAGAAAGGGTAAACCGGCGGTCTCCCGCCGGTTTACCACTGCCCTTGTGAATCCTCCATGGCTGCGGAGCGCGCTCCGCAGCCATGGGGATTCTGACCCCCCCTACCGCCATCCTGTTCCTGGCGGGTCTCCCGCCAGGAGCAGGATGGCGGTAGGGGGTGCTGCGGGGCCCCTGGGGGCCCCTGCAGTGCCCATGCCCATGGCATGGGCACTGCAGGGGCCCCCGTAAGAGGGCCCCGCAAAGTATTTCAGTGTCTGCTAAGCAGACACTGAAATACGCGACAGGTGCAACTGCACCCGTCGCACCCCTGCAACTACGCCGGCTCAATTCTGAGCCGGCGTCCTCGTAGCAGCGGCATTTCCTCTGGGCCGGCGGGTGCTCTTTTGGAGAGTGCCCGCCGGCCCAGAGGAAATGTCTGAATGGCTGCCGCGGTCTTTTGACCGCGGTGCGGTCATTCAGCGGCGGTACCTTCAAAATGACCCCCTGTGTGTTGTGTACGCCAACGATAGTGGTGTTGCTGGCATTGACCAAGTGTATTCTCTGTCTCTCCCCCCCTTTTTGTTTTGTCACCCTGTCCTTTTGTTTTGTGCATTAGCATCATCTGGAGGAGGAGCAGAGGCACCAGTGACAGAGGGAGCTGCATCCCACATGGCCCATGAGGGTGAATCCACTGAGGGTGAAGGCACCAGTGGGATAGAGGGCAAGGGGAACTCCACGGTGGGGACAGGAGGGGATACCGGTGACAGCGATCCCTTCTCTGATGGAAGCTCCCTGGCGGTGGTGGACACCTCTGTGCCCACCCAAACAACAGGTACAGCCGCCACCCCCCCCTACTAGCACTGCCCTCCCAGCAGCCCCTCAGTGTGTTTCCTGTGCCCGCTCACCCAGGAGGGTGGGCATCTCATTTGCCCCAGGCACCTCAGGCCCTGCCCCAGTCAGCCCTGCTGCCCTCAGTGAGGAGGCTATTGACCTCCTGAGACCCTTACTGTTGGGCAGTCAACCATTCTGAATACCATCCAGGGTGTCAACAAACAAATGCATACCTGTAGGGCATTTATTCTGGCGTGGCAGCCTAACAGAGAGCATTTCAGGCTCTGGCCTCAACACTGATGGCAGCCATTGTCCCTATGTCCAGCCTCCTCTCTCCAATTTCCAGTACCCCGACCCAATCCCCTCTACCTCACCCTATCCCAAGCACACCTTCAGATCAGCATGCACATACATCAACACACAAAAGTGGCTCAGGAAAACATAAGATCCACACATCATCACACAGGCACTCACACAAGCACCATACCCATGCAAACATACCAACATTCACTTCCTCCACTGTGTCGCCATCCTCATCTTCGTCCTCCTTCCTCCCAGTAGCATCTCCACTCACACCAGCATGCACTACATCATCATCCACTACCTCCATCACCAGCACGCCCATCACAACACACCTCTCACGAGCAATCACCAGACCCACAACCATGCACACGTCCCCTGTGTCCTCTCACAGTGTGTCTGTGAGCCCTCCTCCCAAAGTACACAAACGCAGGCACACACCCACTCAACAGCCACCTCCTACAACCACTACCTCTTCCTCCACTCCCACACCCCCTCCATCTTCCTGTCACAGTGTGTCTAAAAAACGTTTCCTGGCTAACATTGACCTCTTCCCTATGCCTCCCCCCGGTCCTTCCTCTAGGGCCAGGATGTCAAGATCCCAGGCCAGCACCGCAGCCACCAAGTCGGTGTCCGCTGTGGTACCTGCAAGTCCGAGGGGATTGAAGAGGGCACCCATCACGGCTGGCAATGTGCCACCTACCAATGCAAAAGACCAACTGATTCCACTGGCTGCCAAGGTTAGGAAGGGGCCACCATGCAGCACGGACAAGACGCACGACCCACCGAGCAAGGCCTCATCCAAAAAAGAAGAGGACAGTGCCAAGGTCCCAGCAGCATCTACCAAGGCGGGGAAGGGAAAAAAAAAAAAGCAAAGGCAAGGTACTTCAGGGCTCGGAGCCTCCAGGTGAGGGACTGGTGACCACCATTAGTCCTGACAGGCCAGCGACCTGTACCGCGGTAAGCACCGCTGAAAGCACTGCCACCTGCATCTTCATCTGCATCGCCACCTGCACCGCCATCTGCACCACCCCCTGCACCGCCACTGCCACATCGACAGTCACCAGCATCATCCCCAGTGGGCAGCCGTCCGAGGCTGCTGAAGACGGCCTGGTGTCTCCCTCCACTACTATCAGCACCTGCACCACGGGCAGCACCAGCAGCCTCTCCGCCGCAGACACCGCCACAGGCACTGCCATATGCACCACCACATGTCCAGCCGGTGCCACTACATCGGACATCAGAGGCACCCCAGTGGGCAGCCGTCCGAGGCTGCAGGAGACGGCCTGGACCCTGCACCCACCACTTGAAGCACCACCATCAGCACTGGCATTACCAGCAGTTTGCAGCCTAAGTCACCGCAGGATGGAGTCTGGCTCTGCCTCCATGGAGCATCATGCTACCTGTTCCCTGCACATCTCATGCCTCAGACACCCAGATGAAGGAACGGGAACTGCAACACCCCAGGTGCAGCTTCACTGGCCACCAAGCCCCTCCAGAACCAGTGGAGAAAGGCATCCACTCCCCCTATTCTTGGCAGGATGAAGCGCACTGGGCACCAAGCCCCCTCCAACTCCTCCCCAAGTGCTACACTAGCCAAACCCTGGGACGGTGCACCAGTGGGTGCCGGTGTACTCATGGGTCATTTGGTGTCCCCCTCATATGACCCACTTGGTCACATGCATAACACTTACGTGGGGGGCCCCCTGCCACTGGCTTTCCTTTGGAGAACCATGGTTTCTTCTAACTGGGGAGCTGGGAATCTTTGCCCTGGGAATCATTTTGGGGCCCTTTAGAGAACTCCCCCTGTTTACCTTTAACCCCCCTTTCATCTAAGAGGGACCCTGCCCACCCTTGGCATGGTCACCCCATACCTCTTTTGGACCCTGGTGCTCTCCCAGCAGTCTTCTTCCTGTGTAAGCTTCCTGGGATCAGTCAGCTTTCTGTCAATTAGGTGCTGGCGCAGCTCTGGAAAACATAAACTGTACAAGTGCTCCCAAGCAATCAAATTGTAAAGCCCCTCATTCGCTGTTACCTTACAGCATTCATCCAACCATCTAGTGACCTGCAAAAAGAATCAACACATTCCAACAATGTTTGGGATTCCTTCCTCTTATAGGACCTGAACCTTTCCTTATACTGCTCAGGGGTGAGACTATATCTTGTGAGTAGGGCATCTTCCGTGACAGGATAGGTGAGCTCCTGAGAATCCCCTAAGGCTGTCAGGGTATCCCTCCACTCTACCTCAAAGTGTCTCCACAGAGTTGCCCCCCAATGAGCTTCAGGGACCAGATTCATGTGGGAGGATACTCATACCCCTTGAACCACAAGTATATATCATTCTCCCTCTTGTAATCCTTCACTAGGTCTTTTGGCATATGTACCCATCTCTCAGGCTGCACTATGATGTTGCTGCCCCCATCTCTACTGGACTGGCTCCTATGATCTAACTCCTTTAAGCTAAGGTCATGAGCCAGCAGTATCTTCCTTTCCTCAATGGCCATACTTCTCTCTTGCATCTCTAGACTGAAGCGGTCAGTATGAACATGGCGAGAAAGACTGCCGACCGCCGTGTCGGCGGTGAACAGAATCCCGCAGTTGGTGGTGAATGGAAACCCGCCATATAATGAACGAAAAACCCAACCCCGCCAAAAATGCCCAGACTACCACTCCCCACCATGACTCAGTCAGCGGGAATCCCGGACCTCCCCATCCCGCCACCGCCAAGCACACCCACATCCCGCCCTCCAAATAATGATGCACAAATCACCTCAGCGGACAGTGGAGGCCGGACGACCATTGGCGGCTGCAACCGCCATGGGCGGCAAGTGGACTCAACAGAAAGAAGTGCAGACATTGGATAGGAGTATGACCCACACACCTGACACACATCCAGAACCCCATAAAACACTCCCAGACACCCCCCACAATCCCTTGCAATGAAAGCAGGACAAGAAGATGGAGAGCACCAGAGGCAGACAGTGAACGCCAGCATACAGGAGATGCACACCGATCCACAGAAGAGCACCCTTACCTCGTTCCCAGTCCTGACACCATTCACCACACTCACCATGTCCCCCCCAAAAAATCCATGCTTCACCACGAGGGAGTTAAGGACCATGTTGGATGAGATCTTGAAGGTGGAGCCACAAATCTTCGGGTCGAGGTGCAGCACAAACCCATTCCCAGGAAATTGGAGCTGTGGCAGACCATTGTGAACAGGGTCAATGCAGTGGGACACCATCCACCCACTAGGGATGACATCCGGAAGAAATGGAACGACCTGCAGGGGAAGGACCAAGGCATGGCATCCAGGCACCACATCGCAGTGTTGAAGACTGGGGAAGGACCGCCACCAACATCACCTGACTACACCGACGGGGAGGAAAAGGTACTGGCCATCCTGCACCCAGAGGGACTCACTGTAGGAATGGACTTGGGTAAGTCATCTACAATTCCCCCATATCCACCACATCTGCAATGCCTGCACCACCCCACCCACCAGGACCTACACCCCACCCAGCCATCAGCCACTACATCCACCCCCCTGTATGACCACAAACCCCCTAACAGGCCCACATCACTCCGCTGTGCACAGTCACCCACCCCTGTACGTGCCCACAATGGAACAACACCCCCCACCACAATGCAACCCCACACTGGCGCTAAATGCAATGTCAACCTCACAAAGGCACCCTGGAAGGCCACTGAAAGTAACACCAGCACAAAATAGCACAGTCCTGTTCACCTCAAACGTTCATGCATATGTAACAGACATGTCTATGTCCCCCAACAGGCACCACCACCCATACAACCCTAACGGAAGGGACAAGGAGTGCCACTGCCCTCCAGGGAGACAGAGGCAGCTCAGAGGACACTGGTGAAGGATCCCTGGACACTGATGAGCAGGCAGGCCCCTCACACAGTCCTGGACTCTCACCATGCACCACACAGGAAACCACTGTCACCCCTACCACCTAGTCAAGACCAGCAGCCCAGAGCAGGCGTAACCACACCAATGTACCCAGGGCACAGACTGGTAGAACAGAGGTACAGAGGCCACAGTCTCCCACTCCCAACATGCAGGAATGCGAGGGCCCCAGTACAAGTGGTACTGCCAGACATGTGCACACATACACCAACCCAGAAAATATTTCACCAGGCAGCACCTACAGCTATACACATGACTATGCCCCTGACTAGTGGCCAGAACCCTGCTCTACAGCCATTCCCCAATGAGCTTAAGTCCCGACGTACTGCAGACTTGACCCAAACAACCCTACTCCCCACAGGGGCCATTATGTAGATCGACATCAGTCAGAGTTCCTGCCACTAGACAGCATAAATACAAACGCACACACACACATCCATCAAGGAGGCAAAATATGGTATATGTACTCACCCCCTTGTGACTGCTGGGCAGCCTTCAAGCGCCCATCCAGGTCCGTGTATGCCACCGCCAGGATGCGTTGCATAAGGGGGGTCAGTGCCTGAAGGGCACCCCTTCTTCGTTGGGAGGACTTCCACACCTGGGCCTCACAGATCTTCCTTGCCCAGCGCCGCAGGTCCTCCCACCTCTTCCTGCAGTGGGTGCTCCGCGGTTGTAGAACCCCAGGGTCCACACCTCCTTGGCGATGGCATGCCAAAGTCCCTCTTCTGGTGAGCGCTTACCTATAAGGAACACACAGAAAAGTAACACTGAGGTCAGACACTGGCCAATCATATACAGCTGGCTATACCTCCACTATGGGATGGACATTTTAAACAGCCTAACAGCACACACACATGCAGCATGTCCGGAACCCTGGACCATACAGTGTCACAAGTGCACACATGTATGCAGTCAACAACCACCATTACACACATCCATGCACCCCAATCCTCCTATTCACCTGTACCTCTGACCAACCATAGAGCTTGGCGTACAGGGGCAGGACCTTGTCCACAAGCTTGTCCAATTCCTCGTTGGTGAAGGCCCTTTCCCCTGCAATACGTGCCATTTCCATGACCAGAGGCAGGACACAGCAGTACACTCAGTGGAGTATCTGAAAGCACGAGATCTGGGAGTCAAGTGAAGTTGGGGTGACGAGTTCGCGTACGCACCTTCAGCGGTGTGCACCGTCTCCACCAGCGGCAATCATGATACTCTAACAATGCCCATTGACAACCATGTTAACCAATGAATTTGTGCACAACGGTAAACACCGCCTTACGGTTTTACGTCAGCCGCTAGTGGTATGAGGTCACTTCCACCACAACACTTTTGGATTACAGGGGGCAGACATTTTGGCCTTAACTACACAGTTGTAAAACCCACATCAGCACAATGCAGGCACTATTGTCCTCTAAACACCCATAGGCATGAAGCAATAAACATTACCTAACCAGACCAGTCCTGATATTTCATTGTGGTCTTGTTGCTGTAATGTCACACACACTAAGCATTTGTGTCATCGACAATCATGCCAGCACTGCTGAATGAGAAACAATGTGTGCAGATTCATGTGTGTTCCTCACATGTGTTTTGAGCTCCTCCTAGGTACAGACCCTTGTGGCGAGGGAGGGCCCAATCTGTACAGACCACTTGTTGATTTGCGGACCATGGTGGAGCGTCACATCATTATCAATTACAGACTCACTCGTGCTATTATTCATGACCTTTGTGCATTACTGGATCCAGCACTGAGACCAGCTAATCGTAATCAGCATGCCATCCCAACTGAAGTGCAGGTGCTCTCTGCACTCCATTTCCTGGCCACGGGCTCATATCGAGTGACAGTGGGCATGGGTGCAGGATTTTCACAGCCAATGTTTAGCATTATACTGTCCAGATTCCTGAATGCATTTGTAAGACACCTGCAGTCCTATGTGAGGATGTGAGGTTTCCCCAGAGTGCTGACCTCCCTGCCATCAAGTCGGTCTTCTAAGCCTTTGCCAACATACCCCATGTGATAGGTGCCATCGATGGCACCCACATAGCTAACATCCCCCCAAGAGTCAGTGAACAGGTGTACAGAAACAGGAAGAAACAGGAAGAACTTTCATTCCATGAACATTCAATTGGTGTGTACTGCAGACCAGTACATCTCACATTGAATGCCATGTTCCCTGGATCAGTCCATGATTCCTTTGTGCTGAGGCACAGTAGTGTGCCACACAAGATGGAACAACTTCGAAATGACAGAGGACGGATCACAGATAGGTGTTTCTGACACTTATTGCCACATAGCAGACAGCCAGGCTGTGTGCCACTGAGGGTTGTCAATGACAGTCCTGTTTTGCACCATTTTCTAGGTGATTCTAGCTATCCCAACTTGCGTTGGCTCTTGACACAAGTGAGGAATCCTGGAACAGATGCAGAGAGGAATTACAATGAGGCACATGGACGTACAAGGAGGGTGATAGAGTGCACAATAGGTCTCCTGAAGGCTAGATTTAATTGCCTACATATCTCTGGCGGTTCCATGGCTTATGGGCCTGAAAAGGTGTGTAGAATAGGGGTGGCCTGCTGCATACTACACAACATGGCTGTGAGAAATTCTATTCTCCTCTTGGAGGAGGAGGATGCTGTATATCCAGACCAGCTTCCTCAGAGAGGGGATGAGAGTGATGGTGATGATGAGGAGGGGGAACATGTAAATTTCAGGACCCAACTGATACAACTCTACTTCCAGTAACTTTGTGGGAAAATTGGATGAGATTGCTGCCTGTGCAGCATACTGTCAGTGTGCCTTGTCATCTAGGGGGTGTTGGGTCAATTCTCATTGCCACTGTGACCAGGTCTGCATATTGCAGGTTACATTATAGTATAATAGTTCAACACATCTGTAGGCACAAAAACATGTAACACTTGTGGTGCATTTCCTGCTACTCAGATAATAATAAATGAGTTATCATACAGTTGCATCCATACTTCACTTTGTTTCAACATAATGACAGGGGACATTCTAACAGGTGAACTGGTGTTTTATTTGGTGCAGGGATTAAATCCTGCAGATTACAGTGATGGGAGTGGGCTACTGGTGGTTTTACAGTATGGCAACATGTTTGCAGCATTTGTTGGCAGTAGTAGTAGGTCCATCAATGTTTACAGGAGTTTGCTGTAGTTTTCACACGGTTTGGTCGTTGATTCAGTGGGACACTTGGAGGACAGTTTTTGCCAGAGTCACTTCTTCAAGGTGGCCTTGGTCTTGGCAGGTGTTCCAGTGCCATATCTGGGCCTGTGGGTCTGTTTGGGTGCCTGGTGTTGGCCTGTACGGGTTGAGATGGATGTCCCCTGTGTGTCCTGAGAGGGTGGAACATGTGCAGTTGCTGCTGATGCTGTTGTTGTCCGGTCTGTATCTTGGCCTGTAGTAGGGGCTTCCTGGTCTGTGTGGGCCTCAGGCTGTGTTAGGACAAGGTGCAGCAGCGCACCTGCTATGCTGGCCATTGTGGCATTGTGCAGTTTCCTCTGCTCCATGGCCTCTTGGTGCTATGCTAGCTGCATCCTTTGACTCTGCTCCAGGGTGGATACTATCTGGGCCAATCTGTCCTGGGTATGGTGATACGCTCCCAGGACCTCAGAGATTACATCCTGGGCTGCAGCATCCATCCTGTGGCCTCCCCCCTGGGCCACTGATGCCCTCCCACTGATGCCCTCCCACTGGGCCTAGCCCCCTGTGCCTGTGTCCCCTGCACAGGTCTGGCTGTACCACTTGTACTGGGGCTATCGTCTTCTTGCCTGTTGGTAGGGGGTGACTGTGGCCTCTGTGGCCATGTGTTTCACCAGTCTGTAGTCTGGATACACAGGTGTGGGGACGGTTGCCCTGGGCTGATGTTGTTGGCTTGGTGGTAGGGGTGTCAGTGGTATCCTGGGTGGGGCTGCTGGATGGTGACAGTCCAGGACTGTGTGAGGGGCCAGGGTGATTGTCAATGTTCAGGGTTCCATCCTCAGTGTCCTGGGAGGTGCCTCTGTCTCCCTGTGGGGCACTGCCACTCCTTGTCATGTCCGTCAGGGTGGCATGGGTGGTGGTGCCTGTTGGGGGGAATGGACATGTCTGTTACAATTGCATGATTGGATGGGGTGCACCGGCCTGGGCAGTTTTGTGCAGGTTTTCACACTGTGGGGCCATGCAGGATGCTTTCGTGAGGTTAGCATTGATTTTTGCTTAGGATGTGGAGGTGCATTGGGGGTGCTGTAGGCCACTGTGATTCCTTGCAGGGGTGAGTGGCTGTGCACAGGGGGAGGGATGTGGGCCCATTAGTGGGTTTGTGGACATGCAGGGGGACTGGATGTAGTGATTGTGGCCTGGGTGGGGTTGTGGTCTGATGGTATTTGGAGGGGTGAGGTGGTGCATGCATTCCAGGTGTGATGGATATGGGGTAGTTGTAGATGACTTACCCGAGTCCATTCCTCCAGTGAGTCCAGTGAGTCCCTCAGGGTGCAGAATGGCCAGTACCTTTTCCTCCCAGTCAGTGTAGTCGGGTGGTGTTGGTGGAGGTCCTCCCCCAGTCTTCTGGACTGTAATGTGGTCCCTCGATGCCATGGACCTGACCTTCCCACGCAGGTCATTCCATCTCTTGCGGATGTCATCCCTGGTGCATAGATGGGGTCCTACTGCATTGACCTTGTTGATTATTGTCTGCCATAGCTCCATCTTCCTGGCGATGGGTGTGTGCTGGACCTGCGCCCCGAATAATTGTGGCTCCACCTTCAGGATCTCGTCCACCATGGTCCTTAGCTCCCTTTCTGTGTAGCATGGGTGTTAGGGGGGTTCCATGGTGAGTGTTGTGAATGTTGTCTTGTGGGGATCTAAGTGAGGGTGCTCTTGTGTGGTTGGGTGAATGTATCGGGTATTGGGGTGTTCGATGCCTGCTTCTGGCGTTCTCTGTATTAGTTGGCCTAATTTCATTGCAAAGGATTGTGGGGTGTGTCTGTGAGTGTTTTATAGTGTTGTGGATGTGTGTCAGGTGTGTGGGTTTCAAACTTGCCAATGTAAGCATTTCTTGCGTTTGGGTCCACTTGCCGCCTGTGGCGGTCTGTACCCCCAATGGTTGTTCGGCTTCCACTGACCACTGCGGTGATTTGTGCTTCATTATTTGGAAGGCGGGGTGTTTGTGTGCTCGGCGGTAGCGGGGTGGAAGGTCCAGCATTTCCACCGACAAGGTCCTGGCGGTGACTGGTAGAAGGAAGATTTTTGTCGGTTTCTGATTTTTTCATCATTGTATGGCGGGTTTCTGTTCATTGTCAACGGTGTTTACCGCCATGTTCATAATGAGGGCCTAAGCCTCCAATGTACTTCAGGTAAATCTGTGTGATGTGCAGTATGTAACCATGCTGTTAAGTGATCAACATCCACAATGCTATGTCTCATGCTTACACTTATATGTGGTTCCCCTCCTTATACCATTGGAGAAGTCTCCACTTTTTCTGACCCCAATTCTGCCAGTAAGTGTCAAAATGTTTACATCTTCTGTAGTGAGAGTATGGTGTGAGATGAGCCATGGTCATCTGTGATGCTCTTGAACAATTGCATGTATGCCATTACAGTCCTCATATTCAAAACATGCATGTGAACTGATTTGTTGAATGTGTTTTTGAGATGTGAATCCATAGTACACAATACACTGTTGTCAACATGCACCGGTAGAGACTTGTGAATATTTGTCATGTACAAGAGTCCCAATTACAGTTTTCACTGTTAGTAAATGTGCATGATTTTGAGGATGAGACATATATTTGGACAATGTTCATATGTTGATTGATAAAGATGTGATTGCAGTGTGTGCCCCACGAGTCACATGTCGATTCAGTACATGGTGCAATTTTTTACCATGTGATTACTACCCACATGATGCTGTATAATGTGCAGGGTCAACAATTCAGTACTACCCACATCCCAACCAGCATGACGGTTTCATACCCCATGCTGAGTGTCGTTAGTCACTACATTGCCAACACATCATCCTCAGATATCTTGACCTGTGTGTGTGGACTGATGGTTGTCCATGAAACCTTCGCAGACTAGATTCCATCATATCATACATTCACTTTTAGTGCTGGACCTGTAAGTGTCCATGATGTGAATCAAACATCTTCACACCGTGTACATAATTACTCAGTGCTGCCGAAATTCTCTGTGCAGAATAGGTCTTTGACATGTGTGCACCCACATATGAGATGGTGGCACTTATTGCTATAGTGCTACATGCAATGAATATGTTTTTAACCTGTATTCATGGTATGCTGAACATAGTGCTAGACATAAAGGTACTCTTGCACTCTCCCCTCAGTTGTTCCACAATGAACCTGGTACAGAGCTGTGAGGTATTTGTATAGTGTCACCCTCTTCTGTGTGACATGTGTGTCTGCTGTGCCCATCAATCTCCCATATTATACATGCACAGACCTTTTCCATGTAGCAAGTGGTCAGACACTATCCCTGCCATAGTAGGGACTAACTGTTGTGAGTCTACCTGTCAGTAGCACTTGTTACTAAAATGGGTTTTGAACAGGCAATAAGAACAGGGGTCTATGGTGATTGAATGAGGGTCAAAGAAGAGATTTTCCACATGATGAGAATGATAAATCATGGTCATATGTATGCTGTATATGACAGAAGTTGCCAGTGGAGTTGTTAGAAATGGGGTCTTTGGATGGCAGTCAGGTTACCCCTGCCCAAGCAAGGACCCTCACTCTAGTCAGGGTCGAGGAGAAGCACCCTCAGTTAACACCCGCTCACCCCCTTGATAGCTTGGCACAAGCAGGTAGGCCTAATTTCAGAAGCAAGGTGTAAAGTATTTTTACCAACACACACAGTAACTCAGTGAAAGCACGACAAAATGACACAACACAGGTTTAGAAAAACAGATAATATTTATCTAAACAAAACAATACCAAAACAACAAAAATCCAACATAATCAAGTCAAGATATGAATTTTTAAAAGAATAAAAGTCTTAGGTGGTCATTACAACCCTGGCGGACGGTGTTAAAGCGGCGGTAAGACCGCCAACAGGCTGGCGGTAAAAAAATTGGAATTACGACCGTGGCGAAACCGCCAACAAGGACAGCCACTTTAACACTCCGACCGCCATGGCGGTACAAACAAACAGCTTGGCGGTCACCGCCAACAGACAGGCGGGAGACAATGTACCACCCACACTATTATGACAGGCCAATCCGCCACCTTTTCCAGGGCGGATTCACCGCAGATAAAAACACGGCAGAAACAGGAATTCCGAAGGGAAAACACTCACCTCAGCACACCCCACGAGGAACGAGGACATTATGGAACCGGAACTCCAAATTCTACCTGCGGTAGTCTTCCTGCTCCTCTATCAGGAGCACAAATGCCGGCAGCGAAGACCACGGTGAGTACTGCACCTACGACACATGGGAGGGGGGAGGGAAAAGACACGCAACACCCCCACCCCACCCTCACCCACTACAACACACACACTAATGCATATCAATAGATCACAGTTACACCCCCCAAGCTCCCTGGAAGAATGCAAAGACAAAAGAAAATGAGTGTAACCATTGTAATATATTAAAATCCAGTACTCAAAAATATATATATACACTATAAACAAATATATACACCAATAATACAAGTCCAGGTATTGCACCATTTATAGTCTGTGGACCACTGGGCTCAAAATGCATGGGCGAGGCCCACATTCGATACCCGATCAAAACAGAGAGAACACTGCAGGGGCATCAGATAGAAATACAACAGGCACCTCAGGGGGAAGGGAAGGGGGGGCACCTCAGCCGGATGAGTGCACAACGCCAGATCCACGAGGGGGCTCAATGCCCACTGTTCAATCCTGGGGAGTGCAAAGCCACAGTCTTTCAAGTCTCTACATTGGGTGGTTTGCCCACTGTTCAATCCTGGGGAGTACAAAGCCACAGTCTCTCAAGTCTCTACAGTGGGTGGGGTGCCCACTGTTCAATCCTGGGGAGTACAAAGCCACAGTCTCTCAAGTCTCTACAGTGGGTGGTTTGCCCACTGCTATATCCTGGGGAGTGCAAAGCCACAGTCTCTCAATTGGATAACAATCTCCACTGGTTCTGGAGGGGGACTGGTGCCCAGAGTGCTTCATCCTGTGAAGGACAGAGGTAGTGGATGAATGTCTCAACTGGTTCTGGAGGGGGACTGGTGCCCAGAGTGCTTCATCCTGTGAAGGACAGAGGTAGTGGATGGATCTCTCCACTGGTTCTGGAGGGGAACTGGTGCCCAGAGTGCTTCATACTGTGAAGGACAGAGTTAGTGGATGGATGACTCCACTGGTTCAGGAGGGGGGCTGGTGCCCAGAGTGCTTCATCCTGTGAAGGACAGAGGTAGTGGATGGATCTCTCCACTGGTTCTGGAGGGGGACTGGTGCCCAGAGTGCTTCATCCTGTGAAGGACAGAGGTAGTGGATGGATCTCTTCACTGGTTCTGGAGGGGAACTGGTGCCCAGAGTGCATCACTCACCCCGTGACGGACCCAGTTGTGTGAGTGCCCCTGCCGCTCATGGGCTAGCGGTGCTTGATTTGGCGGTGCCCTGTTCAGCGGTGCTTGAGTTGGCGGTGCCCTGTTCAGCGGTGCTTGATTTGGTGATGCCTTGTTCAGCGGTGCTTAAGACGGCGGTGCCCTGTTCAGCGGTGCTTGAGTTGGCGGTGCCCTGTTCAGCAGTGCTTGATTTGGCGGTGCCCTGTTCAGCGGTGCTTGAGACGGCGGTGCCCGGCCCAGCGGTGCCTGTGCTGGCGGTCCTTCATGGCCCAGCGGTGCCTGTGCTGGCAGTCCTTCACGGCCCAGCGGTGCTTGTGCTGGTGGTCCTTCATGGCCCAGCGGGGCTTGTGCTGGCGGTCCTTCATGGCCCAGTGGGGCTTGTGCTAGCGGTCCTTCATGGCCCAGCGGGGCTTGTGCTGGTGGTTCTTCATGGCCCAGTGGGGCTTGTGCTGGCTGTCCTTCATGGCCCAGTGGGGCTTGTGCTGGCGGTGGCCTCCTGGGCAGCTGGGCTGGGGCTGGCGGTGGCCTCCTGGGCAGCTGGGCTGGGGCTGGTGGGGCCCTTCTGGGCAACTGGGCTGGGGCTGGCGGGGCCCTCCTGGGCAGCTGGGCTGGAGCTGGCGGGGGCGTCCTTGGCAGCAGGGATGATGGCTCTCTTCTCCGCCGTACAGCTCTTCCCAGACTTGCCGGGTTTCTTGTGGCTCTTCCCCACCTTGGGAGGTGTAACAGCTGACTCCACACTCCCAGGGACCCCTGGGAGCGGCTTTGGTAGCTGGAGTCTTCCCCATCTCCCACCGGGCACTGGCCAACTTCTGATGCTTTACGGGGGGACTGGCTGTGCTGTGGCTCTGTGCCACACTGGTTGTCCTGGTGGCTGGTGCACTCCACATACCTGTGACAACAGGCATCACTGGTCCCGTAGATGTTGTGGCTGAGGTGCTACTTCAGGACCTATGAGATGGACGGGGTGGGGGAGGTGTGGAAAAAAGGTCAAGGCTGGATAGGAAAATTATTTTGGACACACTGGGACGGGTAGCTGGAGGGGGTTTGGGAGTGGAGGAAGAGGTGGTGGCAGTAGGAGGTGTACGTTTGGTGACTTTGGGTGCACGTGCATGTGCTGGAGGCTGTCGTGAGGTGGATGGCTGTTGGGTGGGTGTGTGCCTGCGTTTGTGTATCTTGGGAGGGGGCGTCATGGACACACTGGGAGAGGACTCAGGGGACGTGTGAATGGTAGTGGTGGTGGTGACTGCACGTGAGCGGGGTGTTCTGGTGGGTGTGCTGGTGAGGGACGTAGTGGGTGTAGAGGTAGTGCATGCAGGTGTGAGTGTAGACGAGACTGGGAGGGAGGAAGAAGACGACAAGGAGGGGGACACAGTGGAGGCAGTGGATGTTGGTGTGTCTGCATGTGTGTGATGCTTGCGTGAGTGCCTGTCGGATGTGTGGTGCTTATGTTTGCCTGAGCTTCCCTTGTGTGATGAGGTGTGTGCAGGCTGGTCTGATGGTGTGCTTGGGATAGGCAGAGGTACAGGGGATTGGGCCTGGGTGGAGGAAGTTGGAGGGGAGAGGCTAGAGACGGGGACAATGGCTGCCATCAGTGCTGTGGCCAGAGTTTGAAAAGCTCGGTGAAGGGCCGCCTGACCAGAATGAATGCCCTCCAGGAATGCATTCGTTTGTTGCATCTGCCTTTTTTACACCCTGGATGGCATTCAAAATGGTAGACTGCCCAACATTGAGGGACCAGAGGAGGTCAATGGCCTCCTCACTGAGGGGCTGAGGTGCCTGGGGCGAAGGTGATGCCCACCCTCCTGGGTGAGCGGGCACGGGGCAAAGGCTGAGGGGCTGCTGGGAGGGCGGTGCTGGTAGTAGGGGTGACGGATGCAGGAGACACAGATGTTGCCGCCACCACAAGGGAGCTCCCGTCAGAGGACGAGTCTGTGTCTCTGGTGTCAGCTCCTGTCCCTGCCATGGAGCTCCCCTCGCCCTCTGTCCCACTGGTGAATTCAGAGTCCGTAGTGTCGCCCTCCAGGGCCATGTGGGATGCAGCTCCCTCGTGCTCCGGTGCCACTGCTCCTTCGCCTGATGATGCTAATGCACACAAGAACAGGAAGACCACAAAAAGGGGGGGGGAGACAGAAGAAAGGCATGTTTAGTGCATGGATTACCGCTACTGTTGGCGGACAAGACAGACACAGAGGCCCCCTGCACTACGCAGCGCTCTTGGGCTCCACAGTGCAATTCCTGGGAAATGGCCTACAAGGCTGTGGACGACATCTGCACACATAGATGACACAGGGGCATGAATAGCTGTACTTGGCACTCTACAGAGGTGGGGTGGGGGGCCACAGGGCCATGCCTTACGGAGGGGCCTAGCCTACGGAACTCACCCTGGCCTAGGGAAACCCACAGCCCTCCTCCCCCACTCAGACAACTCCACTGCGCGCAAAGTCAGCTGAATGAGAGTGTACCCACCCCCTTGTGTCTGCTCTGATGCCCTCAAGCGCCCATCCAACTCCGGGTAGGCCACTGCCAGGATCCTGAACATCGGGGGGTCATGGTTCGACGGGCACCCCTCCCACGTTGGGAGGCCATCCCCAGCTGAGCCTCCGCCGTCTTCTTGCTCCAGCGGCGAATGTCCTCCCATCTTTTCGAGCAGTGGGTGCTCCTTCTGTGGTAGACCCCCAGGGTCCAGACGTCCTTGGCGATGGCACGCCAAATATCTTTCTTCTGGTGGGCGCTGACCTACATGAAATGTACAGGGGAAGAAGATAAGTCATTACCAACTGCACCGTCAAAGTGAGTGACCCCCATCCCTATCCTTGACATGTGGCACATGCACTCACCGTCTTAAATGAACGCAGCCCCCTTCCTTCTTACATCCAGCCCTCTCCACACAGGCATAGCCCATACAACATGCTCCCAGTGTACTTACCTGTTTGTCTGGAGGACCGTAGAGTAGCGTGTACTGGGGGAGGACCCCATCAACGAGCTTCTCCAACTCCTCCGATGTGAAGGCAGGGTTCCTTTCCCCAGATGCACGAGACATTGGCCCTCATTCTGACCCTGGCGGTCTTTGACCGCCAGGGCGGAGGACCGCGGGAGCACCGCCGACAAGCCGGCGGTGCTTCAATGGGGATTCCGACCGCGGCGGTAAAGCCGCGGTCGGACCGGCACCACTGGCGGGGTCCCGCCAGTGTACCGCGGCCCCATTGAATCCTCCGCGGCGGCGCAGCTTGCTGCACCGCCGCGGGGATTCTGACCCCCCCTACCGCCATCCAGATCCCGGCGGTCGGACCGCCGAGATCCGGATGGCGGTAGGGGGGGTCGCGGGGCCCCTGGGGGCCCCTGCAGTGCCCATGCCACTGGCATGGGCATTGCAGGGGCCCCCGTAAGAGGGCCCCTAAATGTATTTCACTGTCTGCTGCGCAGACAGTGAAATACGCGACGGGTGCAACTGCACCCGTCGCACAGCTTCCACTCCGCCGGCTCGATTCCGAGCCGGCTTCATCGTGGAAGCCTCTTTCCCGCTGGGCTGGCTGGCGGTCTGAAGGAGACCGCCCGCCAGCCCAGCGGGAAAGTCAGAATTACCGCCGCGGTCTTTCGACCGCGGAACGGTAACCTGACGGCGGGACTTTGGCGGGCGGCCTCCGCCGCCCGCCAAGGTCAGAATGAGGGCCATTGTCTCTTCCAGACTGAGGTCACAGCAGCACTTGCAGTGTAGGTCCTCTCCTGTCGAAGATCAGGTATTGAGTGATTGAAGTGATAGAAAATGGCGGTGACGTCCGCAGCGGTCACGTCCGCGGCAGTGCGTACCATCACCGCCGGCGTACATCGTCATTGCCTCCTGGGACCCATAGGGTCCCATGTTAACCAATGCAGCATTGCGCCGCGGTCTCCGACCGCCTACCGCGACGGTGTACAACGCCAGCGCAGTTAGCTCACATCCCATTGTCCCACATTAGAGGTCAGGCAGCCGCCATTTCAGGGGCCCACATGGCCTCATTTTCAACTGCGTCACACATACCTAGGCCTAGTCTCAACACACATAGAGGCCACCTTTTGTGTATGATTGGTGTTCTGTGTAAACTGTGAGTACGTACCTCTGAGTTGTTTGACTCTGTGGTTGCTGTTGTCCTTCATTGGCACCGTCCGCTGGGACATGTGAGGAGATGGCGGCATCCTCCGGTGTACCGACCGTTGGTGGACCTGTCGACAATGGAGGAGCGACATTTGATAACCACCTACAGGTTTGACCGTGCCACAATCCAGGAACTGTGTACCCAGTTGGAGCCAGACCTGATGTCAGCAATCCGCCATCCCACAGGAATCCCCCCTCAAGTGCAGGTGCTGTCATTGCTCCATTTCCTTGCAAGTGGGTCTTTTCAAACAACTGTGGCCATGGCATCAGGGATGTCCCTACCTATGTTTTCCAACGTATTGTCCAGAGTGTTGTCTGCCCTTCTGAAACACATGAGGAGCTACATCGTTTTCCCTCAGGTGGAGGATTTTCCTACAGTGAAAGGTGATTTCTATGCCCTGGGACATATCTCCAACATCATAGGTGCCATTGATGGGACCCATGTGGCTTTGGTCCCCCCCACAGGAGTGAACAGGTGTACAGAAACCAGAAGAGTTATCATTCTATGAATGTACAGATGGTATGTTTGGCAGACCAGTACATCTCCCATGTGAATGCCATGTTCCCTGGCTCAGTGCATGACGCCTACATCCTGCGGAATAGCAGCATCCCTTATGTGATGGGTCAACTCCAGAGGCACCGTGTGTGGCTATTAGGTGAGCCCCTGGAAGCAAGACAGTGGGAATGGTTGTCTGGGGTTATCCCTACAGGTTAGTGTGTGTCTAACAGTTGTCCTTCGCCATTTGCAGGTGACTCTGGGAACCCCAACCTGTCATGGCTACTGACCCCAGTGAGGAATCGCATGACCAGCGCAGCGGAACGCTACAATGAGGCCCATGGGCGAACTAGGAGGGTGATCGAGCGGACCTTCGGCCTCCTGAAGGCCAGGTTCAGGTGCCTCCACATGACAGGTGGATCCCTATTCTACTCACCAAAGAAGGTGTGCCAGATCATCGTGGCCTGCTGTATGCTTCACAACTTGGCTTTGCGACGACAGGTGCCTTTTCTGCAGGAGGATGGCCCAGACGGCGGTGTTGTGGCAGCTGTGGAGCCTGTGGACAGTGATGAGGATGAAGCAGAGGAAGAAGACATGCAGAACAGGGACTCAGTGATCCAGCAATATTTCCAGTGAAACACAGGTGAGAATACAATCCTGCCTACTACATGTACTTTTACACTACAACCTCTATCCTGTCTGTCGTTTTCACCCAGTGTATGGTCACTGAGTTGTCACTTTCCCTTACGGTTTCAAAGATGTGGGTCCCACTGTGTGTCGTCTGCTTAAATTCCTCATGGACTAGAGCTCGAAGTCACAGACAGACTCCAGATCATGTTGTGCTTTAGGTGTGTTTATTTAAATGCAAAATATTGGAGGGGGAAGTTAAATGGTGAGGGGTGATGGCGGAGGAGTGTCCATGGGCAGAGTCCAGTCTATTAGTCTCACAGGTGCATTGCCCATATGGCATAGGAAGTGGAGCTGGGGCAGTTTAATTATGGACAGGGTGACAAAGTGGGACAGTAGGATGACAATCAGGGTGGTCTAATTTCTTGGCGGGGGTCTTGGCATCGTTCTCTGTCTTGTTCCTGGATCTCAGGGACTGTTTGCTGGGTGGTTCTCCGTCTGCAGGGGGTGCTAGTGTGGTGGTCCTGTGGCGGGGCGTCCTGTCAACTAGCGCCGGCGGAGATGGTGGGCAGTTCATCGTCCATGCTACTGTCAGGGGCCCCTTGTAGTGCCACAGTGTCCCTCCTGGTGTTGAGTACTTCCTTCATCACCCCTACGATGGTGCCCAGGGTGGAGCTGATGGTTCTGAGTTCCCCCCCCGAAGCCCAAATACTGTTCCTCCTGCATGCGCTGGGTCTCCTGAAACTTGGCCAGTACAGTTGCCATTGTCTCCTGGGAGTGGTGGTATGGTCCCATGATGGAGGAGAGGGCCTCGTGGAGAGTGGGTTCCCTTGGCCTGTCCGCCCCCTGTCGCACGGCAGCCCTCCCAGTTCCCCTGTGTTCCTGGGCCTCCGCCAACTGGACCGTGTGCCCACTGCCACCAGGTCCCTGTTGTTGGGGTGGTGGGTTATCCTGGGTGCCCTGTAGTGGTGGACACACAGCTGATTGACGTGTTCTGGGGACAGAGGTGTGGGCCCGCTGGGTGGGTGCTGTGCTGGTGTTTCCAGAGGGGGGAAGGTCTGTTGTGGCCTGTGCCTGTGTGAGGGGAACCGACTGTCCAGAGGTCCCCTATGGTCCGGGCTGGTCATCTAGATCCAGTTGGACAGAGCTGCTGTCATCACTTTGAGCCTCTTCTGTGGGTGGAGTGGACATGTCTGGACCCTCCTGTCTGGTGACGTTGGGTAGGGGTCCTGCAGGGATGGAAAGGCATGATTATTGCATCTGTGTGTGCCATGGTGTGCAATGGGTGGGTAACCGTGTACCCTAGTGCTGGCATTCCTGTGTGGGAGCTTGTGTGGTGATGGTTTAGGGGGGTGTATGGCTATGTGCAGTGTGCATGCTTTGGTGATGTGTGCCCATGCTTTGTTGTTGCATGCAGGGCTTGGTGTTGGGATGGGTGGTTTGTGATATTGGTACATTTGTGAGGAGTTGGTGTGATGGGGGTGAGGGTGGGGGTATGTGATAGCATGCAGGTAGGGTGGGGGATGTAATAGTAAAGCTTTGACTTACCAGAGTCCATTCCTCCACCTACTCCTGCGAGGCCCTCAGGATGCAGAATCGCCAAGACCTGCTCCTCCCATGTTATTAGTTGTGGGGGAGGAGGTGGGGGTCCGCCGCCAGTCCGCTGAACCACCAGGTGGTGTCTTGAGACCACGGAACGCACCTTCCCCCGTGGGTCGTTCCACCTTTTCCTGATGTCCTCCCGATTTCTTGGGTGTTGTCCCACTGCATTGACCCTGTCCACTATTCTTCACCATAGCTCCATCTTCCTAGCTATGGAGGTATGCTGCACCTGTGCTCCGAATAGCTGTGGCTCTACCCAGATGATTTACTCCACAATGACCCTGAGCTCCTCCTCCGAGAACCTGGGGTGTCTTTGCCGTGCCATGGGGTGGTGTAGGTGATGTGTGGGGTGGAGTGTGTGGTGATAAGTGTGGTGATATGTAGTGCTGTGTTGTTTGAGGTGCGTGGAAGTTTTGTGGGTGATGGTGTTATGTGCCTGTGGATGCTAGTGTTGTTGATGGTGGTGTCTCTCTCTGGCCTTCATTCGTGATTTAGTGTCGTAAGGGTTTGTGGGTGATGTGGGTGGGTGTTTTATATTGTAATGGGTGTGTGGGAGTGGTGTGTGTATGCGTCTCAGGTGTGTGTATTTTGAATCGTCCAATGTGGGGAAGTTTTGTAGAAGTGTGTGTATTTTGATCGCAGCGGTGTGTACCACCAATGGAATACTGCGGTTGAAAGACCGCCGCGTGGATTCATGTGTCGTGATAGTGTGGGCGTATTTCTGTTGGCGTGATGGTGGAGGTTTTCTTTTTGCCAGTTTATCACTGACCTTTGGTGTGGCGGACTTTTGTGGGTGTCTGAGTTTTGGAGGATTCCGAGATGTGGGTCATAATAGCTGTGGTGGAATTTCACAGCCGCAGCGGTGTGTTGGCAGTCTTCTGCACGGCAGTATGCGGCTTTTGCCGCCAATGTTGTAATGAGGGCCTTAATCCTTTAGAAAACAGTGAGAACATTGTTAGCGTACAAAAGTACCCAGGGAGATTCACAAATAAATCTGCACGGGCAAGTGTGCACCAGAAAATGCCAGCAAGGCATCGAGAACGTGCATCTTTTCTCCTCTGGTTCGAAAACGGTGTCACTTCTTCTCTCCCTCAAGAGATCAATGCATTGATCCAGACAGGTACCTCGGGTCCGGGCAAGCTTTGTATTGATTTACCAAGCCCTGCGATGTTGTATCTAAACCGATCGCACGGTGTCAAGAAACCTTGCTCCATGGGAGCTTCCATCATTAACAACAGCCACTGCAGGTGTTGTGCATTGTTTCTCCAGCCATGTTGCATCGATCTCCCAACCACGATGCAGGGGAGCTTCGATATTAGCGGCGAGGCCGGCGGGTGGTGCGCCGAAAATTTCCCCGCAAGGCAGTCTTTGCATGGATTTCTGTGCTTTTCCACCAGCTTCACCTTTCCAGGGCCCAGAGACCAGTTAGGGCACCACTTGGCAGCAGAGAGCCCAAGTCCTGGCAGATAGAAGTCTTTGATGTCCCTGAGACTTCAACAACAGGAGGCAAGCTCAGTTCAAGCCCTTCGAGATTCTTCACAAGTGGGAACTCACACAAAATTCAGTCTTTATCCTCTCGCCGGCAGAAGCAGCTACTGCAGTCCAACTCAGAAAAACACAGTCACACACAAAGGGGCAGTACGCCTCTTCTAGCTTCCATCTCTTCTCCTTGGAAGTGGTTCCTCTTGGTTCCAAAAGTAATCTAATCTTCAGGGGTTTTGGGTGCACTTCTTATACCCACTTCTTATAGACATAGGCCTAGTTCAAAGGGACGTTTCTTTTGTTTTCAAGATCCTGCTTTGACCAGGCCAGGCCCCAGACACACACCAGGGGGTTGGAGACTGCATTGGGTGAGGGCAGGCACAGCCCTTCAGGTGTAGGTGACCACTCCTCCCCTCAGCCCAGATGGCCCATGAGGATAGGCAGGCTACACCTCATCTCCCTTTGTATCACTGTCTAGAGGAGAGGTGCAAACAGCCCAACTGTCAAACTGACCCAGACAGGGAATCCACAACAAGCAGAGTCACAAAATGGTTTAAGCAAGAAAATGCCTACCTTCTAAGAGTGGCATTTTCAAACACACAATCTAAAAAACAACTTCACTAAAAAATTAATTTTTTTATTGGGAGTTCAGAGACCCCAAACTCCACATGTGTATCTGCTCCCAAAGGGAATCTGCGCTTTAATAATATTTAAAGGCAGCCCCCATGTTAACGTAAGAGACAGATAGGCCCTGCAACAGTGAAAAAATGAATTTGCCAGTATTTTACTGTCAGGTCATGTAAAACACGTAAGTACATGTCCCCCCCTCAACATATAATGCACCCTGCACATGGGGCTACCAAAGGCCTACCTTAGGGGTGCCATACATGTATAAAAAGGGAAGGTGTAGGCCTGGCAAGTGGGTACACTTGCTAAGTCGAATTGGCAGTTTCAAACTGCACTCACAGACACTGCAGTGGCAAGTCTGAGCCATGTTTACAGGGCTACTAATGTGGGTGCTGCGGGCCCACTAGTAGCATTTGATTTACAGGCCATGGACTCCTCTAGTGCACTTTACTAGAGACTTACTAGTAAATCAAATATGCCAATCATGGATAAGCCAATGTACACATTCAGTTTATACAGGGAACACTTACACTTTAGCACTGGTCAGCAGTGGTAAAGTGTCCAGAACAAACAAAAACAGCAGAAACAGAGTCCAGCACGCAGAAACAGCCTGGGAAGTAGAAGCAAAAAGTTAGTGGAGACCATGCCAATGATGGCAAGTCTAACAGGAGTCATGGTCCTTAGGAGATGATAGAGGACAGTGATTTTGTATCGGTCCACAGTAGATAGCTGTGAAACTTTGAACAAATCCCATTTCTGTGAAGGTTGAAGATGGGCCAAATTGTAAATACCTTGCCCATAACAAAATATTTAAATGTGTATATCAATGTTAGAGCTTTGCAGTTGCTGTTTTCACTGCATGCCTGTTTTTCCTTTGCTTGACAGACAGTAGCCTAACATGTCCTATTTTTCATGCAGATGTCAACATGACCCCTGCTGAAAAAATAAATTTTGGTAAATGGACATAACGTTATTGGCACATCAGGCAGGTCTGCAAGGGGTACAGGAAAATGGAGGCCCTCCGGGACTGTGAAAGGGGCTCAGGGAGGTGGAGGGCATTCTCAGGTCAGCTACAACTGGTGTTGGAGGACCATCAGTAGCAGGATATCCTCAGCACATATGTCACCTACTATATGGCCACAACCAGTAGGTTCCCAGCCAGGGCAGTACCATGTGGAGCCACATACATCCAGGACCTGCATACTGAACTGGCAGATCAGAAATGCAGGATTGCTTGGCTGGAACATACGGTGGAACAAATATTGACAGTGGCGAAGGACAGGCCTACCAGAAAAGACATTGTTCTAAGATCTGTTATTGTGACAGTTTTCCCTTCCCCCTACTCGAACTACCTTTTATCTTATTTGGGGTTTCATTAGATAATAAATGTAGTTAAGTTAATTTAGTGTAGGTATTTTTAGGGCATAGTTTTACATTAGAAGGGGGTGGGGTTCGTGGGTATCAGTGTGACAGTGGGGTGGGGGTGATTTTTTTAAGTCAATGTTCCATGTATAAAATAAATTAAAAAAAATTAAAGAAAGACAAAAAATATATATTTGTTTAGCATATGTTTAGTTAGTCAATGTTTAGCTTTAGTCACTGTTGTCATTGTCAATGCATGTAATTTAAGGGGTGTGGAGGGTTGATGTTCAATTGTGATGTCTGATGTTTATAATAGGTTAGGCTAAGCTAAAATAGCTGTAGTTATAAGGTAGGCTAAGGCAGTGTAGGTTAGCATACTTTAGTTAGGTAATTTAGTTAGTGTGTACATAGATTTTAAGTATGTTGTTCAATAAATCTTCTTGTACCACACAGGTTCCTCTCTATCATTTCCATTGCATAGGTGATAGCATGTTTATACAGGAAATGTTATACACATTCGAGTGACCTGAGCAGCAGTTCATTGTGACATATATGACAATATATATCACCTGGGCTGAGGTTCCTGTCAGGTTGCCAATAGTGTGATGTCAGCTATTGAAGACAAATGTCTGCAAGGTATGTGGCACTCTGGTTGTGGATGGATACACATCCTCATACAGGTCATCTAATTTAAATTTACTGTGTGTTGACGGCATGTGACTTGCCCTTCAATGGAATATTCATCAATGGATTCCCCCTGCATCAAGGTTTTGGGACAGGGTCACTCATTCCTGGTCCTGACAATCTTACACATGCATTATGTCTTTGTCATATGGATAGTGTGATGTAAGTAACAGACTTGCATAGCCCAGCCACATGTGTTATATTTGGGATCAGGCTCTAGGACCAATGCCATGCTTGGATGCCTCATGTATCACTTGGTTCTCCTCATAGTTCCCAGTTGCCTTAATCATGTTGCAGTCAGTATATGTGACATTGTTCCAGACACATAGACACGCAAATCCCTTTGGTAGGTACTCAGTGGCATGTGTGCAGTGCACTGACACCACTATGCCATCACGTATTGCAACAATGCAGTGGTGACGATTTCTTACACATATGACAAAATGTGCACTGTGGCTGACACAACGCCAATTTACAGATATAGCTCCACTGCAGCAGGGTGATGCAGCAGAAGGGCATTCAATGGGTGGCGCTTTGGCCATACCAAAAGAAATCTATTGCATTTGACACTGCATCAGCCGTACAATGATACATGACCTGAGGCAATGGAATATGTCCTGACCTGCCCAGGGGTGGGGTTTGCATGGCACATTTGTGAGTAATACAATTGTTGCTTCACAGATTGGCCTTCACTATGTGTGCCCAATTTTCCAACAACTTGAAGAGTGCAAAAATACAAAATGACTGTTGGCATTCTGAAAGGGACACCTTCCTGCACATACTGCAACTATTACCTGCAAACCTGCCAAACATTGCACCTTGGTGCTAGGATGACTGTATAGGGACTGGGCTGTAGATCATACACATGAACTACTGTAGGCACACACTTTGACCGTGGTCTTTTTCATATGTCCCCACCCTGCACTTTGTGAATGATACACCTCAGTATATTTACTTCACTTTTAGAAATGCACAGCTCCATTTCTATGTACACATTTCTGTGTGATGCATTCTGTTCAAATAGTTTGAACCTCAGACACAGATTGACACAGATCATTTGTAACATGCATTTATTTACCTTTACTATTGTGAGAAATTGATTCAGTTAATTCCACCCCGTGAGAGATCCCACTTCATTGGATGCCCAGTGAGATACAAGAGGTAGGGAAACATGTAATCAGACATGTGTGGAAGAGGAGTAGTTCAGTCAGGAGGTGGTCAGATTGCCATTATGTGGGATGG
The DNA here is from genome assembly GCF_031143425.1 of Pleurodeles waltl. Classification (NCBI taxonomy): domain Eukaryota; kingdom Metazoa; phylum Chordata; class Amphibia; order Caudata; family Salamandridae; genus Pleurodeles; species Pleurodeles waltl. The sequence goes on from NC_090449.1 coordinate 914,452,421, forward strand.
GCACATTGATAGTCCATATGTCTGATTGGTCAACAGTGGGTAAGTGAAGTGGGTACGTACATTGTTCTAGCACGATCTTAAACACAGAGCTAAAGAAACACTGTACATATGCCACAGACTGTGCCTACCGGGATGTTTTACGCATGAGATTTGTTTTTTCTGCATCTTCATCCTCTGATGTGTGCGGTGCCCCCTGTGCCAGGGATTGTGCGGAGTTAGAGTTGAGGGAGGAGAAGAAGTTGAATCATAGGTCCCAGTAGCTGTTAACTGTGGGAAGATGCATCAATGAGAAATTCCTGGATTCTCAACACAGCAGCAACGTCACAGTGGTAGGCAGCCAAAATGGATACCAGCTCCTGCTGCATGGACTACATGACAGTAAGCATTTGCCTCAGCCTGTTAGCAACCTCACTGGTGCCACTTTGGTAGGGAGTTTGTTCGTGCCTCTGCCTAAGGACACCAGCGATTTCAGCCAGGGACTGCCTCAGTACATGCAGTGGGTGGCTCTGATGGCAGCAGAGTTGTCCCTATTGGGATCGAGGCACTTCTGTACTTCAGCTAAGCAGCCCGCCATGGTCTCCATCTCCACCTGACCATTTTATGCCAGCTCCCGCTGGACTCCTACCGCTTTACTTTGGAAAACAGTGTCTGCGTCCTGGGTGTCTAGGGCTCTGTGTGAGCTGGCAGGTGGTGTATGTGCTCTGTTAAGTGAGTCATCTGGAGACCTCACAACACTGTGGGTCCTACCTACGTTCAGTGTTGGTGACTGGATGGAACATAGGATCTGCTGGATGGTCTCTTGCTTGATGGTTGCTAGCTGGTCATCAAGATCGTCCTGGAAGTCCAGGACAGGAAGCTGGCCAAGAAGGATTTCTTCAGTCTATGCAATGAGATGGAGATATATCACTGTTGTCCTGTGCTAGCTATTCTATTTAGTCCTAAGTTTTTAATCTTTTTTGGACTTATTTTAATGGCACTGAGCCACACATTAAGTACCTCATTCACGGGCCCCTGTCTGCACACATATTGTGCAAGTCCACATGTCCAAATCAAGTTACCTCTCAGTTACGCAGCTTTTCATTTGCATCTGCATGTGACACATTTCTTAGCGTACATTGCATGGCATTTGGGGAGCATGGGTATTGTTTGTGGTGTACCATTCAAGACCCATGGAATCAGGCAGAATCTGTTGCATTGCTATATCTTCATTTTAGGTAATGTGTCAGGTCCCTATGTCACCTCACATGTGTTGTAGAAGTGATGCAAGGTGGGTAACTGTCAATGTGCATCCTCCATGTGATCTCTTGTTTTGTGTGCATTATCCTGCCCCATACATTGTAAGATGCACCCACCTTGTGTGTATGTGTCTGTTCAAGGAGGTGTCCCTTCCTGACCAAAAGCGATCATCCCCTCAACACAGGCTCCTTGCAGTATAGTGCTGATGTGTCTGCATAGGCCCATGGCAGCAAAATGTGACAACAGTGGTGTCCCATCTGTTGTGTCTAAGTTACATTAGTTCCCTTTCCCAGTGGTACAGGGAGGCCTTTCCCAGCCTTTCCCAGCTCTTTGTGCCCCCCATGCACAACATGCCTCGTCCATGCTGCCCATTGTGAGTCAGAAATGGCTAGATGGCACAGTTGACACAGGGAAGATAGTGATGTGAAAGTAGTGAAATGGTCTGTTCATATGTGGGGTGGGGTGAGTAGATATTACATGCATTTGATGTGTAGCCATTAGCCTGTCCCATGCGACCCATTAGTATGCATACAGTGCCTCCAAAGTGCCTCCCCTATTTGTAATCTGTAGGTTACAACAGTGCACCACACTGCACCTTACCTTGTGTTTGTTGTGGCTTCTCAATTGCTGCAGTGTCCTGCCACTGAACTCCTTCCACCACCTCATCCGGGATGACCGTTCCACCATCTCCTCCAGCTGCTCCTGGGGTGCGGGGCTTCCACCACTGGTCTGCAGTGCTACCTTTCTGTTGCAGGCCAGTTTCTCTTTAGTTCTATGCTTGTAATTGTGCCAGAGCTTCTTACAGTCCGTCACAGTTCTTCTAACATCGTGCACACTGTTGACTTTATCTACTAATAACTGCCAAATGGACTCCTCCCTACCTATTGGCAATTTAGATGTGACAAAGAGCTGGTGTTGGTGCTCCGTCACCTCTGTGATCAGTATTTAATTTTCCTCCTGACTGAACCTGCACTTCCACTTCCTTTTTCCCTTACACTGTGGCGCTGCATGGGCATCCTGGCTGGTACCTGGTTCATTGGAGTCTCTCCTATCCAGAATTCAAATTTTTTCTATTTTCAAGCTTCTTTTTGGTGTTTTTGCAGGCTTTTTCTGGACCATTTTAACCAAAAAGTGACTCTATTTCGATTAGCTTCAATAGCGCCATTTACTTTTACAACACATTGCTTACATTAGCCCCATTCTTTGTGGCACTAAGCTTCCCTTACCACCATGTTGCGCCACATTGTAAATATGGTGCTTACATGGCTCAAGGAAATGTCGTAGTGCACGTTACATTTTTTGGCACATAACTATGCCAGTACATTTTAGCGCCATATCTTGTAAATCTGGGCCTAAGAAGCATGCAGTAGTTACTAATGGAAACGTGAGCTGACCTTTCTAGTGTGTTCTAAACAGCTAGAAAAAACAACCTATGGGAAATACTTGAAGTGATGAGTGTAGTAGACAACAACAAAAAAATACAGTTATGAAATATAAAACTAACTTTGAAATGAAAACTGTATGCATTTAATATAAGAAATGTCACAAAAATTAAGAAATAATAGATAACATGCTATGCAAGAAAACAAACATTTAACACCATTCTATGGAAATCAGAACAATATGAAACAAGCACTACCAAAGCTAATAGGTCCAGCATGTAAATCAAAATACAAGCCGTTCCCACTACTTGCCGTTCTTGTACTCTTCATTTGCCAAATACACACATTTGAAAACACATTATTTAAGACATTTTGACAGACTTTCATAGACCAATACCACACATTTATAATTGATCAGCTTTGAACTTTTTCTACAATAAACACTTTCATACCCGGAATCCCAGACCTCCTGTGGCATTTTGAGATAATATTTAATTTCTTGTACTCCCAAATGCAATCATTGAGGTAGCCAGCATTTGGTGTAAAGTGTAAGCAGGGGTCAGATCAGAAGCTAGTTTCCTGTTCATTACAGTTGGTGAGCTGCCTAAAAAAGCACGCGAACTGTGATCCTGACCACACATGGAAGCAGGGTCAGTGAGCGTGGGGGCGGAGTAAAACGCATAATGAAAAAGAAAAAAATATTTTGCAACTATATTTTTAGACTTTCAAGTTCAGGTAACTGCAAGTAGAATATAGTGCACACATAATAAATGAAATACAAATGCAAGGTATACAAATCATCACAGAGCGTAAGAACCCACCCTTTTTCCTTTGAACCTGAAGCAACTCACTGAAATCAATAACAGTGTAGGAACGTTTGTGCTTCTCCAAAACGTTGTGGAACTGTTTCGATAAAAGTAAAAAAAGCTTAGGAACGTTGATCCCAGTAGATCCCGCCCACTTCAACATCTGGTCCATTATTGTTTTAAATAGATCGTTTGAGGCAGGATGTGCTTTATACCAACAACATAGTTTTGTGACAAACATCCTGCAGCATACGCTGTCTAAGGAAGAAAAAAGACTTCCACAACTTGCTTTCAGTCCTTGATAGAGAAGTCACTGATTCCAGGTTCAGAATTTTGAGGTTCTAAAGTTATACCAAGGTGATTTTTTGTGTATAAACCTGCTTCAGAGGTTTAATACCATGCTTCCCATCTGTTATAAGGAACTCTAAAAAAAAAAAAACAGAAGCCAGCATGGATTTGCGTGAAAACAGGTTGTCATGGAGTGGGCTAAGCGTGAAGAGTTCTTGCTGAAAGTTAATTTCTAGCAGTGGTACTCAACAACTATTCGTTTATCGCCTTTCAGTAAGCAATCCCGGAACGAAGGAGATTTTTCTTTTGTTTCAAAATAAATGATTTTAACTTCTCAAGCTTAATAATTACATTGTGCATAACAAGATATGTTGAACATTGTGTCCTGTGCATACATTATTAGCGGAATTGGGGAACCGCAGAGAGATCGTGGGAATGACGTACTTTTTCTCAAGTTGGTTGGCAAATCGGGTGTGCACAGCAAAAATAGCAGAGGTGAAGGAACACTCCCTTGCTTCATACCCGAGTTTGTTACTTTGTTTGCAACTCCTATCATTACTTTCATCCATTTGCATTAATCATATTTAACAAAAAAGTAGGTATCCCCAGGTCTCAATTTTTGTTTTAAGAGGGAGTGGAGCGGTCAACAGATGCACAATCTGAAAGATAACAAATTATCTGCTGCACTATAGTTTTGTTCAAATACTCTGAGCTGACAATTAGCTGGATTGTTTCTTTGGCTTTAAAGAGATGACTAATACAATTTCTACACCAGGGTCCTTATACAAATGTTAAAAATTACACATAGGCCCTCATTCCCAAATGGAGCCGGCGGTGTTGCGGCTGTGCGACGGGTGCAGTTGCACCCGTCGCTCTTTTCACTGTCTGCATAGCAGACAGTGAAAAGCTGCATGGGGCCGTGTCAGTGGGCCCTGCGACTCCCCGTACCGCCAGCCTTTTCCTGGCGGTTCAAACCGCCAGGAAAAGGCTGGCGGTAGGGGGACTCGTAATCCCCTGGGCAGCGCTGCAAGCAGCGCTGCCCTGGCGGATTAAAACCGCCGGGACTGAAGTGGCGGTAACCGCCGGTCCCGGCGGTGCGACCGCAGTGCTTCCGCCGCGGTCGTAATACCATGGGAAGCACCGCCAGCCTCTTGGCGGTGCTTCCGCCGGAATAACCCTGGCGGTCTTTGACCGCCAGGGTTGTAATGACCCCCATATTATTTTGCCCATACTGTTCCAGAGCATTAGAAAATGCACATGTGCATGCCCTCTGGGGCATGCGCATGTGCATGTGCATTTTATTAGATTCCCTATCTCTTCTTCTGTCATCATTACCTGATTGCTGTGAGAGGAACATAACCTTTTGACTTTTGCTGGCTCCACTGAATTACTACTTGAAGACGAAGACTTCAGCCTAGGAAATGTCTCCAATTTGAACCACAAAATAATACACAGAAATAAGATTGAACAAATTCATAAATTACAAATTAATAACATTGAAAAATAAAAAATATAATTGAAGTTTAATTTCAATGGGAAAGTTGAAGCTTTTTTCACAATTTGATTCTATTTCTAAAAAGATGAAGAGAAATGCTTCACTCTAGGAGATCACTTACTCACTTTGTCTTTTTTGCTTTAAATGTATGGTCCATTTTGTCAATGACAACTAAGGGCCAGATTTAAAGAAACGTGGTGCAGCGCAGTGCTGCGCCAAAATTGGCAGCGCCACACCGCATCACTTTAGAAACCCAGGGATGTGCTGTATTTAAGGGAATACAGTGCACCCCTGTGTTTCCCCCTGCCCTGGCGCTAAATTTAGCTGCCAGAACCAACGCAGGAATCCTTGCACCATAGTGCAAGGATGTCAGTGTTGAGGGGGTGTGATTGTTTACGTGCAGGAAGGTGTCCCTTCCTGCACATAAACAATCACTAGTGGTGATTTGGCACTTATGTGTGTACAGAACACAGGACACCTTCCTGCAAATAAACAATAATTTTTGGCATTTTGCTTTTCCTATGCGTGCGGCAGAATGCAGCACCCATAGAAAAATCTGAAAATGATAAGGAATAAAACTATTCCTCCTCTTTGCGCCCTGCTAACGCCACCCCTGGGGGTGGCTTTAGATTTTGGCGCTGCCCCAGGTTTACGAGATGTCATACATCTGAGTCAGCGTCAAAATACAATGGGTGTTGCTGTGGCAGGCCCACAGCAACACCCATTGCACGCCCCTTCCAAGCACAGTGCTTTGTGGAAAAGGGCCGTATTTACAAGGTGGCATTCAGCCACAAAAGGTGGCTAAACGCCACCTTGTAAATACGGTGCTGTGTTTAGTGTCACAGGAGTGTCACTAAAAGTGACGCTCCTGTGGCACTAGGGGCTTATAAATATGGCCCCTAAGTGCTTCGGTTGAGCATAAATCAGCCAGAGGATACCAGCTTATACATTTTTAGCATCCAGTTCAGACTCCCTCATATTCACAGACATTTGTAGTTCTACATATTTTTTTGTCTATAAATCTAGTTTATTAATCTACTAATATTAATGAATATTTTAAACAGTTGCAGATCCCCTGAGCAGGCCTTGCAGACCCTCGGGGGTCCGCGTATCTTATGTTTATAGCCACTGAGAATATGCGTTGAAAAGTAATCAACATAAACAGCTTCACCCATAGATTTCTTAGCAGTTGTTGCACCCAAGACTTTAAAAACTGACACCCAGAATTGCAACAAACTGCCTTTTGACAATCAGGTACAACTATAGGACCACCAGCAAGCTTCAAAGCTCTCTCTTTCCTACAGGTATGTGCTTCGACAATTGTTCTTAATCTAGAGCAAATATGTTTTTTTTACTAAGTATGGCCTGTGTTCTAGATTCAATTCTTTGTTTGCAAATAGGTTGAAAGGCTCAAAACCATAATACCTTCAAAATGTTCACACTCAGTAAGTCTGGTACTTTTTTCCTAACCTACTGTCTAATTACAATGTCCTTTATTCTTTTCCAGTTCAGTTCTTTTTATTTATAATAGCTATAGGAGCATATTTATTATTGTGTTGTGTCGCCCTTGCAAAATGCAAGAGGCCGCAATGGTGATGCAACATCAAAATCAGGTTTATTAAGCAATGCAAGACTACCTTGATAAGCCAGGAGAAACGCAAGGCAGCACAAATCAGTGCCTTGCTTTACTCTGCCCCAGGGACGTGCTTCATGGGTGGCGTGGGGGTGTCCCCACACATCCACCCATATAGTTTAGTGCATTCTGAGATTTACCAACACTGGGAATTAATCAAAATGCAAGGCCTTCTTAGGGGAGATGCAACAACCCTTGCAGAGCACATCACACAAAGGTGCCCCTTCCTGCAGAAAAACAAATTGCAGGGTCCATTTGAGAAGGAAATCTAGTCAAAAAAGCTCTTTTGTAGCTCTCCAGTAGAAAATATTTTTCAGAAGTGAGTGTGCACTTGCAGCAGACCGTTTTGGCTGCTGGCATGGCTGGAAGCAATGGGAGAGAACACGAGGTCTCGTACACACTCGCTAGTGGCCTAGGACAATCGTCTTGGGAGAGTGCCAAAACCCAAACTCGCGACAGCGAACTAACTCCGTTCCGCACTGGAAAGCGGAATTCGGGAATTTGGCGCTACTTTGCATAGAGAGGAGTGCCAGAATTCCACAAACTCCTCCAGCACAGCGGAGTTCTACGCCCAGGGCTACTGATTATCAAAGGCCAGCGCTCAATCGAAGTCTGTAACCACCAGTATCAGTCACAAAATGGGGGTGATCAGGGCAAAAACGATGACATTCTAACAGTGCACAGTAGACATTCCGGGAAGAGGGAGTATTCCTTCCATTCAACACCACCCTATTTTGATGCCAGGCTTGAAAGGTTTTGTCCTCGCAGGGTGCCACCCACATGTTCTTGAGTTCAGAGTACCAGGAACTCACTTTATTCAACCACAATCCTTTAATAGCACAGATAAATTGGGGTACCCCATTCCAAACAATACCTACTTGGAGGCTGCAGGGCTCGATGTTGAAGGATGTGGTATTTAGGGATGGGCTAAAAGAGCTCATCAACAAATACTTTATTGACAATGAAGGCACTGCATAGTCACCATCAACTGAAAGGGAAGGATTTTAGACAGTTGTGAATGAACATTGTATTGCAGAAATAATAAGGAGCCGCAGGTCATTGTTAGAGAATTATATGGTCTGGATAAGTCAATGAGGAGGCTAGAAAAAAAACAACAGTAGCAAATTCCTCTGCCATCCTAAAAGAGCAAAGAGAACACTATGCGGTCATAGTGGACAGTCTGAGATGTATGAACTATACAGAATATCTTACTAGACAGCATGGGGAAGTTGATAAGGCAGGGTGCCTTCTGGCATGGCCTGTGACACCCCATTATGCAGGTACAACTATTACCTAGAATAAAAACAGTAATAGAAGTATTCAATGCTCTCAAACTGACTTAAAAGAGATGTTCCTCAACTACTATAGCACACTATATAGGCAGCAACTGGAAGCCTTTGATTATGCAATGGAAGCATATCTGCATAGGTATTCCTTAAAAAAATGTTGATAGAGAACAGTAAAGAGTTGGGTGCTCTCTTCACTGAAAATAAAAGTAGAGTAGCCATCAAGGAAATGGCACTGGGCAAAACACCCGGGTCAGACAGCCTCTCTAAAGAATCTTATCTCACTTTTGTTTACTTGGATATCCTTACACTGCACTTGTCGAGACTTGATGGATAGATCATCCTAAAGACCATTATCATTACTCAGATTACAGAATCCAGAGTAAAGTGCTACCTTACTGGCTGCTGCTCTTAATGATGAGTTTGATACATTCTGATCAGTCTATGTGTGTACCTGGCTGTGAGAAAACAGGGCTGATTGCAGAGGCCCCATAACTTTTTGCCCCCATTTTCCTCTTTTTGCTGGTGTTTTCCTGACTTTGATGGTGCCCTGGGTACTGCTAACCAGTCCCAGGGCCTGTGCTCTGTGTAAAATGGATATGCAAATTAGGCTAATTATAATTGGCTAAGTTAACCTACCTATAAGTCCCTAGTATATGGTAGGGCATGTAGGTTTAGGGACCACAGCATAGGTGGTGCACACCTAGGTGCATTGCTGAGGTGCCCAGTGTCATTTTAAAAGCAAGCCTGCCTTGCTGGCTGCTTTTAAATTAAAGTTATATGCAAATTCGACTTTGGAATTAAAGGTACTTCCAAAGTCTTAAACTACCTTATTTTTACATATAAGTCACCCCTAAGGTGTGCCCTATGTGCCCCTAGGGCTGGGTGCCATGTAACTATAAGCAGGGACTTTATAAAAATAGATTTATAAGCCCTGGTGAGGTAAAAACAGCCAAATTCGTTTTTCCCTTATTGAAGTAAATGGCCTTCATAGGCTAGAATGGGCAGACTTTATTTTAAATTGTAAAGTCTCCTTAAATGTTACATACCAAGAATTTGGTATCAAATTGATTGTTGTAATAAATCCCACAACTTCCAGTTGTGGGATTTAATATAACTTGTCCAGGTAAAAAGTTTAGACTTTACCTAAAAAGTTGCCAATTTCAGCTCTGCATTGTTTTTGCTGCTGTGCTCTGATTGGCCAGCCTGCAGCAGCTTCTGCCAGGCTGCCTTGATGAGGTGTGAAGTGGCCAGACTTCACACAAAGGAATGTGCTTGGGGGAGAGAATCTCCCCTCAGCAGATGGTGAGGCAGGAAGGGGGAGGGCTGCCAAACTGGTCTTCAAAGGCAGAGAAGGACATTTGCAGCACCCAGCAACACCCCCACATCCTGCAACCCCAGACAATTAGGTGCCCCCTTGATTAGATTAGGAGAGGGCAGGAGAGGGGTGTGTTTATGATTTTTAGCCACACCAGTGGGTGGGCTCAGCCAGATGTAACCTCCAAAAATCAGATTCATCCATGTTGGATTTTTAGAGACTGTTGCCTTCTGAGATGGATTTTTGCCACACTTCCCAGGAAGTGGTCATCACAGGGGGACAACCCTGTCCCTGATTGGAGAACCAGGGCCCCCCTGCTTTTCACCCAGGAGCAAGGATAAAACTGGCAGACCTGCACCCACACCTCAGATCCCCTCCAGAATTCAACAAGAAAGGAACTAAAGAAGAAGAAGGACTGCCCTGCTGGACCCCTGGCCTGCACCTGGACCCTGCACTCAGAAGGACTGCACCAGCTGCACACTTGGGCTTCACCACAAGAAGGACTTTGCCTGGCTTCAACTGGTTCAAGGAGGGACTCCCTGTTTGCTACAGGTGAAAAATTGCTAAACCAGAGTCCCCTGCACCAACTCCTGAAGAAAGCGACCAGCTGACCACTGTCCAGTGGCCAAAAAGGAGTTTGCGCCAGGTGCATTCTGGGAGTTGAAGTCTGCACCCCCCAAGGACCATCACAGAACTTCTGGACCCTTGGGGTGAGCTGTGGACCCCAAAGGAACCTTAAAAGAACATCTGGGTGAAGCCCCAGAAGTTTGGAAAAGATTTGAGAATTTTTGGAAAAAAGCTCCAGAGAGGGACCGAGCCGCCGCGGAAATTCTAGCCAGCTTGCCTCAACCGCGGCCCGGCCTGACTTCGTGGTTCGTCCCGGTAAAGAAAAACATCCAAAAAAGAGACTAAGGCGGTCATTCTGACCCTGGCGGTCAAAGACCGCCAGGGCGGAGGACCGCGGGAGCACCGCCGACAGGCCGGCGGTGCTCCAATGGGGATTCGGACCGCGGCGGTAAAGCCGCGGTCGGACCGGCAACACTGGCGGTCTCCCGCCAGTGTCCCGCCGCCCCATTGAATCCTCCAAGGCGGCGCAGCTTGCTGCGCTGCCGAGGGGATTCCGACCCCCCCTACCGCCATCCAGATCCCGGCGGTCCGACCGCCGGGAACCGGATGGCGGTAGGGGGGGGTCGCGGGGCCCCTGGGGGCCCCTGCAGTGCCCATGCCACTGGCATGGGCACTGCAGGGGCCCCCGTAAGAGGGCCCCTACAAGTATTTCACTGTCTGCTGCGCAGACAGTGAAATACGCGACGGGTGCAACTGCACCCGTCGCACAGCTTTCACTCCGCCGGCTCGATTCCGAGCCGGCTTCATCGTGGAAGCCTCTTTCCCGCTGGGCTGGCGGGCGGCCTGAAGGCGGCCGCCCACCAGCCCAGCGGGAATGTCAGAATTACCGCCGCGGTCTTTCGACCGCGGAACGGTAACCTGACGGCGGGACTTTGGCGGGCGGCCTCCGCCGCCCGCCAAGGTCAGAATGAGGGCCTTAGTCCGAACTTAAAAAGTTGACCGGGACCTCCCAGCCATCGTATCCGAGAAGGGCTCCATGGACGTCGGATCAAGATCCAGGTTTACCCCGGTCGAAGGATTTTCATCTCGAAAAAACGACTAAGTCCGAAGGTAAAAGTCTCCACCGAGGAAACCCACATCGCGTATCCGGACAAGGGCTCCAGGAGGTCGGATTCAACTGGCAGGTTCGTCCCGGTGAAGAAAAACTTCAAAATAAAGACTAAGTCAGAAGGTAACTTTTTAACCGAGGCCTCCCGCGACCTGTAGCCGAGCAGGGCTCCATCGCGGTCGGCCTGAAAGTTTGACTTTGCCCCGGTCGAGGTGCAACCAGATGACCCGATTGGCGCTTTTTGTTTCTAAGCGCTAGAAAAGTAATAATTCTTTAAAAATTCATATCTCCGGTTCCCCTGAACCGATTTTAATCGTTTTTGTGTTATTTTAAAGATAAAAATATAAACTATTTTTATAAATTGGTTTTGGATTTTTAAACTGTTTCCTGTGTTTTATTTAATTACTGTTTTGTGATATTTGAATGCTTTACACTTTGTCTCCTAAGTTAAGCCTTGACGCTTGTTGCCAAGCTACCAAGGGTTGAGCTGGGATTAATTTACTGAGACCTAACTGTACCTATGTGGAGGTTAGTGGCTTGTTGCTAGGTGTAGGTACCTACCTGCCCTACCAATAACCCATTTTCCAACACTGGCAAGAGCACCTTGGCTAATATTAGAAAGTTATTTTGTGTCCTAAAGGAGACAAGAAGGGAGGATAGGGCAAAACCCTTGATTCTGTCTATTGATCTAGAAAAGGAAGTTAACACCCTTAGCTGGAATTTTCTGCAAATCGCTCTTAAATTCATGAGTATAGGGTACAATTGGATCATCAGAATTTGATTGTCAAACATATATAGAGAGCCAGTAGCCCAAGGATATTAAAAACCAATCCTGTGCCACGAAAGAGATGAGAGGAATAGACAATAGGATACATCCTCCCATCTAAGAAAGACGGGAGGATGTTTGCCCTGCAGCCAAGCCCCACTGCACACGGCCAAAGGCCATGCGTAGAGCAGGGTTGGTTGGTTAGGGGGGTTGCCTGCAGGGTTGGATTAATGTGTAGTAATGAAAATTACAATACGTAAAAAAAAAAAAAGAAATTCACTGAATAAATCAAAGGTTACAGGGATGTTATAGTTATGAAATAGAATTTAAAAAACATAGAAATTAATTTTAAAAAAACAAAAGGTTACAGGTATGTTATAGTTAGGCTCACATTTTAAGTGTACAAAACCATACAAATTCCGCTATTATAGTTAGAGTTATTTCAAGTAACTATAACTCATGCCCTAGGGTAACAATACCTCGTGCCCTATCCTTGCACTGCTAATTACCCCAGATATTACAGCACTCATGACATCTTTTAGAACACCATTGATAATGTTACTGTAACATTTGCAGTAAAAATATTGATGAGATAACTGTGCATGGCCGGGGCTTGAGTTATAGTTACCTTAGCGCACTAGTTATAGCTACTTGAAATAACTCTTACTATAATAGCTGAATTTCAATGGTTTTGTACATTTGAAATATGTACCTTAATATAACATCCCTGTAACCTTTAGTTTTTAAGTGAAAATCTCTTTCTCTCTCTATATATAGCTATCTCTTTCGCTCTCTCTCTCTATATATATATATATATATATATATACATATATATATTTATATATATGTGCCTGGAGGGGTAAATGGCTTTTGTAATTTTACTGCTCGGCGAGGATGACACTATGTCAATCCTATGCTTAAAGATTTTGCTGCACAAATGGCAAAAGACTTTGTCACTATCTAGCTCGGCGAGGATAGCACTGTGCTGATCCTATGCTTAAAAACTTTGCTAGATAAGCAGACATTTGAGGTGAGCAAATCTAGAGTGTCTCTGGTGTTGCAGAGTGCTCCTTACTAGAGCAGCTCTCCACCTACATTGGGAACTTCCCAGAGTTCTCCTTTGTTTTTTGCATAATTTATGTGTCACTCTAACCCTGAAAGGGCCTTGGTTTGACTTATACTGGGTGCTCCCTTGTGTCTGGACAAAGCTATACCTCTCTGAAGAGCTCTAATGAGAGCGAAACACGTGTCAGGGGTTGCTTTACTCATTCCAGGTTGGCTTGGACGGTATTTGACCAGTCCAAAGCTGTAATACTGTGCCTGGAGGAGTAAATGGCTTTTGTCATTTTACAGCTCGGCGAGGATGAAACTATGTCAATCCTATGCCTAAAGATTTTGCTGTACAAATGGCAAAAGACTTTGTCACTATCTAGGTCGGTGAGGATATCACTGTGCTGATCCTATGCTTAAAAACTTTGCTAGATAAGCAGACATTTGACGTGAGCAAATCTAGAGTGTCGCTGGTGTTGCAGAGTGCTCCTTACTAGAGCAGCTCTCCACCTACATTGGGAACTTCCCAGACTTCTCCTTTGTTTTTTGCATAATTTATGCGTCACTTTAACCCTGAAAGGGCCTTGGTTTGACTTATACTGGGTGCTCCCTTGTGTCTGGACAAAGCTATACCTCTCTGAAGAGCTCTAAAGAGAGCGAAACACGTGTAAGGGGTTGCTTTACTCATTCCAGGTTGGCTTGGACGGTATTTGACCAGTCCAAAGCTGTAATACTGTGCCTGGAGGGGTAAATGGCTTTTGTCATTTTACAGCTCGGCGAGGATGACACTATGTCAATCCTATGCTTAAAGATTTTGCTGTACAAATGGCAAAAGACTTTGTCACTATCTAGCTCTCCGAGGATAGCACTGTGCTGATCCTATGCTTAAAAACTTTGCTAGATAAGCAGACATTTGAGGTGAGCAAATCTAGAGTGTCGCTGGTGTTGCAGAGTGCTCCTTACTAGAGCAGCTCTCCACCTACATTGGGAACTTCCCAGAGTTCTCCTTTGTTTTTTGCATATATATATATATATATATATATATGTATATATATATATATATATATATATTTTATGTTCTCCAGATTGAATATAGTTTGGTGGTTTCCTGGGCAAAGTAACTTAGTCCTGATTATAGCCACAGATCCAATCACCTCCTCGGTTTAGGGCTGAAACATGTCAACTTATACAGAGGGTGTAGGTTAATTATCTTCATAGACAGTCTCCTTTAATATAATTTTTAATCATATCAGGAGCACCATTAATTGAGGAATACATAGGTGTTCTGAGGTATTTTTATTTTAAGACCCTGGCAAGTGCTACCAGGAATATGGTCTAGCCCATCCTGGTTTTTAGGGACCAGGATGAGACCTGATGATGAGACATGACACCAATAGGTTGTGTGAGGGTGGACCAAACAACAATAAGGTCTTATTTGAAGATAAGTGTCATACTTCACTTGGTGTGTGAATTATCCCGGTGTAGCTACTAGGCTAGTGATAAATCATATGGGATTTTTTTTGTTGGAGTGTGTTTGATTGTTATACACCTGACTGTGGCGTGTGTTAAAAGTAAACTCACATCCTCAGCCTACAAGATATTCCAAGGAACACATCAGTTATGCCCTCATTTTCCAATGCTATTTGAAATGGCAGTGGAGTCTTTCACCGAGATGATGGAGAGAAGGGGTAAATATTAGCAGACAGGTTATTTTCAGTATCATTATGTGTCGATGATATGGTAACTGTTAGACTTGTCAGCTATTGGCATGGTTTCCCCTGTCTTGTTGGCTTCTGACCTCCTAATTTTGATCCTGTGCTGAATTTTGCTTTTGCTGACTTTAGGACTTTAGGCACTTTACCATTGCTGACCAGTGCTCTCTGTCTAAATAGTATTGGTGATTGGTTTATTCATAATTGGCATGTTTGATTGCACAGTGTGTGCACAGGGCCTGTAAATCACATGCTACTAGTAGGCCTGCAGCACTGATTGCGCCACCCACATGAGTAGCACTGCAAACATGTCTCAAGCTGGCCATTGCAGTGTCGGTGTGTGGAGTTGTAAACTGCCATTTCGATCTGGCAAGTGCAACCACTTGCCAGGCCAAAACCTTCCCCTTTTCTCCATGTAAATCACCCATACGTTAGGTCCCAGGCAGTCCCAGGGGTAGGGTACAGTGCATTCAAAAGGTAGGACATATACATGTACTGGTATGTTTTTTATGTCCTGATAGTAAAATACTGCTAAGGTTAGCTTTCACTATTGCAATGACTATCTCTTCCATAGGGTAACACGGGGATTGACTTGAACTAACTTTTAAATGCCATTTCCCATTGGGAGCAGATATGGAGTTTGGGGTCTCTGAACTCAAAGTTTAAAAATACATCTTTTGGTGATTCAAAAAACAATTGTTTGAAAATACCACTTTTAGAAAGTGGGTATTTTCTTGCTTAACCATTCTGTGCCTCTGCCTGTCTATGGAATACATGTCTGGATCAGGATGACAGTTGGGCGGTTTGTGAATTCACTCTAGACAGTCACACAGAGGGAGCTGAGGTGTCACCTGCATATCCTGATAGGCCTTCCTGAGCTAGAGTGGTGAGAGGAGCTGACACTTGCACCTGAATAGGGCTGTGCCTGTCCTTACACAAAGCAGTCTCCAACTCCTTGGAATGTGTCTGTGGCTAGGGTGAGAAAGGCAGGATATTGTGCACTACAAAGACTTCTTGTTGAAGTTCGCCTATTTCATGGGCAGAAGTGGGTATAAGTCAGTGGCGGCTCGTGACATTTGAAAGTGGCGGGCATAAAAGTTGGGTATGACGTTTATGTAGAAAGGAAAGTGAGCAAGCTTAATGGACAAACATGGGGTCCAAGGTGAGTTCTCCACCCAAGAAAAATTTGAAAAAAAGGTTGACAAATGGTGCATTCTAAAACAAATAAATTTAATGAGAAAGCAAGGTTTATAAAGCAGTCTCAACGTATAGTCTTGAAATACTAAGGACATTAAAAACTGCCCAATATCTTACTACATTTGTACGTTCAACAGTTGCTTTAACATTCAAATTGTACAATGTGACAACGTCAGGCCATTTAAAGTGTGTTCTTGCCCAGTATCTTGCACTGCATGCAGCATGAACTTTGGGAGAAAATGCTCTAACCAGGTATCAGGAAGCACCTGCAGCTGCTGGCTGCAATCAATCATACAGAAATATGTGCATTCAGATCTTTAAGCGGGGTGAAAAATGTGGGGGTTCTCTAAATAAGAACATGTAAAACAAATTTCTGTGATTCACAGTGTGACACCTGGCCTGTATTTTGGTTTCTCTCTGAGATGTTAATCCATCAAGAAATATAACACAACAACTGACCTACACCTAAAACCTCTCAGAACAATTGGTTTCATCAATGGTTGTTAGCTGTTTAAGATAAAAGAGTAAAAACATTGATCAGTTATAAATAATTAACATTGGGAATGTTTCAATTCTGAAATTGAGAGACTGTGAATTAAATCCTATTAAAGCCTATGGAAGGAGTATGGCCTTCAGTTATGTGTGCTTTGCGTTAGATATGTATGCCCTTTTAATATTCACATCACAGCCACCTGCACATTTTCAACATCCTCTCATTCCTCTTCAGCACCCTATTTTCCCTCTCCCCCGAATGCACTTCCTTGCATCTCCCTCATTTTACCAACCCAAACATACACTGCACACATTCACATTTAAGCACTGAGAGAGCGTAGCTTATTTAATCAATATTAACATGAAATGTTTATGAACCAATGTGTAATAATGCTGCATAGAAAATGTATTAATGTATTTTGCTGTAACGTGCACTTGAAATGTGCCCACGGGGAGTGGCCGCCAATGTATACGGGGACTAATGAAACTGACTAATAATTATAAAATGTTATATTAAGAGATTTGAACTAATAATAATAATAAGTTACACGTTAAGTTTTTGCTAATAAGTCAGGCCTAGCTGCCCGGTTTCATATTAAATGTGTTTTTCTATCTTTCTGAAGGACATGAACTCTTGTTTTTTCTCCAAACTAGAAGCTGAATGTAACTGTAGTAGATCCGTTCTCATGAAATTCATCCTGCCTGTAGAAACATTTTAGTTGAATGCAACAGTGTAGATTAATACCAGGTACAAGGTCGCCTGAACCAGTACAGACAATGGAGCCACTGACTGAAGATGAGCAAAGGACCACGAGAATATGAAATCATACCGGATATTCCACCCGCTAAAGACGTCAATTATAAGGACCAATAAACTACGTGAGAACTGTTATGGGGTGGCAAATATGATAAAGTAATCGGAACTCTATTGGAGGGAGATTGTGGGGTGCAATCCCTTATCCAACCAAATTTTAGGGGAATGTACAACAAAAATGGGATAAAAACCCTTGACACCAGGAAGTAAATCAGAACAGGAGAGAATAGGAGACTAGGAGAGAGTTAGGGAGATGCTGATGCGATTTGCTATGACCCAGACACTTTGTCACTCTGCATAGAGACTTTGCTGTTTGGTTCTTAAAACCATTCTTGCCTTATATTGCCCCTTTACACTTTACCTCCTTATGAGAGAAGTGCCACTTTGCTGAATTCCTGATGACGAACCAACTGATGTCCTGACGACGAAGACCAAACCTGAGTGCTGACCCAAATACGGAGGGTAACTATATGACAATGAAATTGTGATTGTCAGTTTGCTTTTCCTTTCTAGGTACCAACTGCTTCTTTGACAGAGATCATAGCTAGATGTTTTCTAAATTGGTGTTACTAAATTGTTTTGCATGAAGCCCAACATGCCAATGCTAAGTCGAGGATAGATGAGGGGTTCACTAAACTGACGCAAATGGACAAATGACTGAATCTATGCTTTGTTGAATAACGTGATGATGATACTCTGCTAAAGATAACCTATGCTGACACCGGGTTATATTCTAATGTTTGTGATTCTTGCTTTGATGAAATCTTACCAGAGTTGCCATATTGTGACTATGCTAATGGGTTTCTTGGTTTTGAGACTAATAAACTTGCTGGTAGAATTGTAATCAATAAGGAATAAACTTCACAAAATCATATTAAACTGGTGTGGTTATTCATGGCTGAAAGGTCATGGTGATTTGCGAGTTCTATTAAATGTCTTTGATTAATTTGAATTGTCGTATTACTGTCAACTCTGATGACATTACTGACATATTGATTGACATGCTGATTAGCTATCTCGTCCTAAGGTGCCTTCAATCAGGGTCAAAAGATTATTTGGCCTAAAACGAGTCCCAAAGTGAGTAATTTAGTCGTACTGGGCCTCGTTAGCAGTTCTGGTAGCAGAGTGACGGTTTAGGCCCTTTGGGGCCCTAGGACGGAGGATTATTGTTTAAATTGTTTTTAGAGATAATGCAAATTGGAGGTAATGTTGTTTTAGTAGGAGTGGGCGTACTCCGCAGTATGAGAGTAGGGAAGTCAGCGAACTTCATGTGAGTGTGGCGCTTTGTGCTAAAAAATTATCCACGTGGTTGTTGTTGATGTACGGACCCGTCGTGGTCTAAGACTCCGGAGTATATTGACAAGTATAGGAGACACTTGGGTTATGTTGTAATTTGTGCGGTTTAATAGGTCAATCAGGCGTGGTTGACAAGTCGAGTTTGAGTTAAACTGTGTGAATGAAACCTCCGATGGAGATTTGGCAAGTTCTAAAGTGCACTAGAATAAACCATTGACAAATCGAGAGTGGGATTTGCGGGTAGAATTCTGCTTGCAAGTGCGGGAGCTGAGAAGGAGAGAGTAGCGGCTGAGGCTTCAAGTGAAATCTCTGTAAAGTTCTGAACCGAATGTGTTACCCTTCCTGTAGTAAACCAGCAAATTTGGGTTTTGTTGTTAAAGGTGCTTGCAATATATTGCATTAGTTTTGTGTGAGGAGGACAAGCCGCAAGACTTTGTCAGCTGCAGTGTGTGTGAGTGTGACATCTGCGGTGCCGTGTTGGGATAGGTCAGTTGCTGAGAGGGGTCGCGCACGGATTGGTACCCGTCCGTGAGAGGCAATAGGTTGAGAAAGGTGGGTGAAGAGTGTTCTGGGAATTAAAGTCACTTCCTGATTAGATTCAAAACAAAATAAAAGACGCAAAAATGAAGTTTTTTCAAGAGTGCTTTGAAGGGAGACGTATGTATTAGAGCGAGTGTGGGAGAGCCTACACTTCCTGAGGGTACTCCAGCTTACATCGTAATGGAGGAAAAGGGAGCCGCGCCATGTCTTTGGATGAAGCAGTGGTGCAAATTAACAGAGAAGGAGGGATGTTTAGCATTTCCAGAGTATGGAACGTTTAATACAAGAATTTTAGAGAACTTGAGGTGGATGTTAAGTGTGCAAAAACCGCCTCCGAGACCAGCTCAGTATGAGGCATTAGCAATCTGGGAATTGATGGCTATATGACAAAGACAGCAGAAATTTGAAAGGAGAATGAAAAGAGCATAAAAGACTTTAGCTGAGGCTAGATGGGATAATGAGACCAAGATGTGGAGAAGGGGAATAGTTGACGGACTTAAATTGTTCCCGGCAATAACACAAGAAGATGAGACACAGGGGAAGAAAGCCACCTGAAAGACAGACAAGGGCTCTGGTAAGCCAAAGGAGACTCAGAGGTTTTGGGTAGATGAAGATGACTCAGATGATGAAGAGTTTCTAAATCAGTTGTTACATGATCGCCTGCCACCATATGCCATAAATGAGAACGTGCAGAGCACTAGTGTGAGTTCTGAAGACCCGGCACAAAAGAAGGGCGTCTCAAGTACAGTGCAGACAAGTGATACAGTTTTGATACAGAGTGGTGTCAGTGTACCCACTGCACCAGAGACACAGATACAGTTGCAGCCATCACAGATTCAAAGGATTTATCCAGACTTCCAGTATTAGAGACAAATACGAGTCTGATGGTGCCGCCTGATCTGATATATACAAGATCAAAATTAGTGCAGATTGAGCCAACTCCGCAATTGCTGCCCCAGCCGCAGCAACAGCTGGTTCCGAGTTACAATGCAGTCGCAGGACCGCAGTCAGTAGCTACAGCACCTATGCTGAATCAAGCTACGGGAGCTAATGCTCCACAGGGTTTGGGGCTTGGACAGTCACCAGCTGCCATATCATTGCCAATTACTGTTGGTCCACCAGTACCGCTGTATGAGCAAGGTAAGCCTGGCGTATGCGATCAGGGAATAATGACCCAAGAGGCGATAAGAGGAGGGCTCGCAGGAGCTTCCCAAAGAATGACACAAGCAGCAGAAGGATCTAGGTCTTTGTTAAACTTTAGTCCGATTGGGGTTCCTTTGGAGACAATGAGGCAAGCAGGGTTAGGAATGCTAACCCCCCAAAGTGAGTAATTTAGTCATACTGGGACGCGTTAGCAGCACTTTATTTCATTTTGCTTTTGTCTTCAAAATATTTTGACCTCTATGCACCCCTTCACACACATTTACACTGAATTTCATTTGCAGCTAGAATACATGACCATTGTTCTGTGTGCTCTGCATAGAGACCAAACCACTGGCAAGCACTTTGCTTTGCTTTCAGCCTCAGCCCCAGTGCTCTCAATAAAAGCCCCTCATTAACACCTGGCACAAGTCAAAGTATGCACTATGCAAGGATAATACAATGCAGAGAAACACAGCATGATGAAACCACTAACTCTCTTCGGGAATGCAACATTAAGTAAAACATGTGAAATAAGAGGAACTAAATGGCTGGCACACATTTTAACATTCATTGTTCACATACCAATCCATGTTTGTGGATTTAACGTTAAGGGCATGAAGAAAGGGCCAGTTTAATGCCATACAGCAGATAAATGCTGTGAGAAAAGGCCTCTATTTGACTTGGTTAGCCGCCACCTTTTGCATGATGCGTGATGTAGCCTAGAAATTGTAATACCCAGGGCCCCTGCCCCCCACGTTCCCTGGGCCAGAGTTCTTTTCCTAAAATTGTTGTGATGCATTGGCACAGTTGCATACACCCTTCACTACCACAAGTAAAAGGGTACTTAGGTATTTTTATTAAACTTTAAAAATCCATATCTCCAAAAGTATTTAACCAATTTTAATAATCTAGGTCTTAAAAATTATATAAAAGTTCGAAGTATTTGTATTAATTGATCTCAAGTTATTCCTTTGAATGTGTGAGTTGTATGATCGATACAGTGAGTACAACAAATGCTTTGCACTTCTCCAAGATTGGCCTAACTTCTCGACCAAGCTTCCACAAAAATGAGAGCATTAGGTGATCTACTTTTTACCCCTGTAAACTGTGTGGTTGCCTGGACCCCCTGCATAGTGTGCCTAGCTCTGCACGCTAGAGAGGGCCAGCCTCCTACAACTGCCTTTACTGTAAGCATGTATTTCTCCCCTTGCGCTTGACTCGGATGTTTGGATCCATTTCGCAAGGGAGCAAGAAGCCTGTACGTCTTTTGAAACAGTTTTATGACGAACAAGTACAGCATCTCCACTTCTAAGGGAGCCAGCTATCTGCAGTCAGGACCTGGGGTGTCAAAGTCGAGGAGGCTAGTGTGACAAGAGGTGTCAGTACAATAAAAATAATAAAGGATTAGCATTATAACACCTACCATTACCAAAGAGAAGGCACTAAATCACATGTGCTTGCATCCACTCCTATGGCATGACGAATGGGGAAAGGGTGGGATCTCTGCCCTGGAATGACAGATGGCTGCCCTCACTCAGGGATGACTGAGGCCTGTAGTGGATACTGCCTTAGATCACAGTGGAAATTAATGGCTTTAGAACAGTTAGCTCTGTGTCGTGGGTCACAGTGTAGAAAGTTGATTTACTGCCTGGCTTCAATCATGTGCTTCAAAGCGAGGCAGGGCGGACAGTCTGGGACAGAAAGCCCAAACGTAAATGCATCGATTTGTTTAGAAATATAATCGTATCTCCACACAAATTGATCGATTTAATGTTTTTATATGAATGTGTAGGAATTTCAGAGAGGTGCAGCCCCTCAGCTCTAAAAGCGGAACCGGCCCTGGTATAAGTACTGAACCTCTGATCCCCCAAAGATAGAATCCGTCTGAACTGAGGACATTCTGTGAGAAAGAAGAGCTGGATGCTGTAGAAGGGACTGCTACTCTGCCTGTTGCTTTGCTCTGCCGTTCTACTGCTTGCTGCTTCTGTCCTGGAAGTGAAAGGGCTGAACTTTGCTTTCTACATCCTGTTTACAAAGGATCTCAGTTAGACCTGACAGGCAAATGGTGGTCACCCCCAACTTTTTGCCTGCCTCCCTCCACTTGTGACACTGTTTATGCTGCTTTTAGAACCCTGCACACTTTGCCAATGCTAACCAGTGCTAAAGTGCATAGGCTCTCTCCTTTAAAACATGGTAACATTGGTTCATATCCAATTGACATATTTGATCTACTTGTAAGTCCCTATTAAAGTGCACTACACCTGCCCAGGACCTGTAGATTGAATGCTACTGGTGGGCCTGCAGCACTGGTTGTCCCACCAACATCAGTAGCTCCTTAACCCTGTCTCAGGCCTGCCGTTGGAAGGCCTGTGTGTGCCGTTTCACTGCCACTTCGACTTGGCATTTAAAAGTACTTGCCAAGCCCTCAACTCCCCTTTTTCTATATATAAGTTACCTCTAAGGTAGGTCCTAGGTAACCAAGAGGGCAGGGTGCTGTGTAAGTAAAAGCAGGACATATATCTTGGTGTTTTAAGTGTCCTGGTAGAGGAAAATTCCTAAATTTGCTTTCCACTGCCGTAAGGCCCGCTCCTTTCATAGGCTAACATTAGGGCTACCCTAATAAACTGAGTGGTAGATTCTGATTAGGAAGGGGTAAATAGGTCTTATTTAGTATGGCCAGAATGGTAATACAAACTCCTGCTGACTGGTGAGGTTGGAATTCATATCACTATTTTAGAAATGCTACTTTTAGAAAGTGAACTTTTCTATGCACTGAAATCCTTCTGTGCCTTACAGCCTGTCTCCAATCCACGTCTGGGCTGGGCTGGGCTGGTTGACCGCTCCCTTGTGCATTTCACCCAGACAACCACAAACACAGGATGCTCAGTCACACCAGCACACATCTGCAACCTGAATGGGTCTTCCTGGGCTGGAAGGTTGGAGGGCCTGACACTTACATTTCGAAGGACAGTGGCCTGCCCTCACACAAAGAACTGCCAAACCCCCTAATGGGACCCTGGCAGACAGGGTTATACTGAAAGGGGACCTTTTGCACTTCAGAACCACTCTTTGAAGTCTTCCTCACTTCAAAGGCACTTTTGGGTATATAAACTGGGTCCCTGACCCTACCAAATCAGACACTCTGCACCAGAACCTGCAATCTGCCAAGAGAAGCTGCCTGGCTGCCCAAAGGACTCACCTGGACTGCTGTTGCCCTGCTGCCTTGCTGACCTCTTGCTCTGCTGAGAAGTGCTCTCCAATGGCTGGATTGAGCTTGTTCCTGAAGACTCAGGGCCAAAAAGACTAAGGGGCTCATTCCGACTTTGGCGGGCGGCAGTTGCCGCCCGCCAAGCGGGAACCGCCAATTGGCCGCTCTGCGGTCAAAAGACCGCGGAGGCCAGTCTGACTTTCCCGCTGGGCCGGCGGGCGCCCGCCAAGGGAGCGCCCGCCGGCCCAGCGGGAAAGGGCCTGCAACACTGAAGCCGGCTCCGAATGGAGCCGGCGGTGTTGCAGGTGTGTGACAGGTGCAGTTGCACCCGTCGCGATTTTCACTGTCTGCTATGCAGACAGTGAAAATCATGCTGGGGCCCTGTTAGGGGGCCCCTGCACTGCCCATGCCAGTGGCATGAGCAGTGCAGGGGCCCCCAGGGGCCCCATGACACCCGTTCCCGCCATCCTGTTCCTGGCGGTAAAAACCGCCAGAAACAGGCTGGCGGGAAGGGGGTCGGAATCCATGGAGGTTTAGCCCAGCCAGGGGAAATCCGGCGGGAAACCGCCGGATCCCCTTTTCTGACCACAGCTTTACCGCCGCGGTCAGAATGGGCTATGAAGCACCGCCAGCCTGTTGGCGGTGCTTCAGTCGTTCGTGGCGCCTCTGCAAGGCAACTCCTTGTGTTGTGAAAACCAATGCCCAGCCTTCCAGAATCAACGCACAGCAGGTCCAGGAATGAGAAAATCACTGCATAGCTGAACCGGAATGACACACCCCGGCTCCCTGAGTGGAGATTGACGCAGTGCCAACTTTAATGCACAGCCCACAGGATCAACGCATCGCTGAGCCAGAATGACATAGCCCAACTTCCAGCAAGAGGAATCGACGCAGTGCCAGGCGTGTGGCAGAAATTCCGCTGCATCACCCAGCGGATCGTCGCAACAGCTGTGCCTTCGTCCGGCACACCCAGGATTTCCACGCATCAGTCCTGGGCACCAAAAGACCCCGCATCGCAGAGAGGATTCAAGCCTCATTGCTGGAATTCGATGCAAAGCCCTTGCCATGTGGAAAAGAATTGACAAATCGTCTGTGTGACACACACCTACCTTTTTCCATGTATCTCCTCCTCTGTGGTTTTCATGCGTGTAATTTTGACATAAACTAAGTACTTTGTGCCTGCAAGAGACAATTGTTGATTTTAAGAACTAAAGACTCTTCTTATCAATACAAAAGTTTTATTTCCACTTGTGATTATCAGATCATTATTGTTTTGACCTTAGTTTAATCAGATAAATAGCTTATATTTTTCTAAACCTGTGTGGTGTCTTTTTGTAGTGTTCTCACTGTGTTATTGCATGATTTATTGCACAAATACCTTACACATTGCACTCTAAGATAAGCCTGACTTTTCTGTGCCAAGCTACCAGGGGCTGGGCACAGGATAATTTGGATTGTGTGTGATTTACCCTGACTAGGATTATGGTCCCTATTTGGACAAAGGTGTATTCCAATGCCAACTAGAGACCACATTTCTAACAATCTCCAGGGGCATGCCTCCTTTTAAGAAGTCTCTTGGACATCAAAGACTTCATCTGCAGCACCTGGATTCTCTTGCTGAGAGACCTGACTTGCCAAGTGGTACCAAATCTGGTTGCTGGGCCCTTTGGAGTGATTTCTGGTGTAACCAAAAAGAACCCAGCACATCAATTCCAGAGCAACTTCCGAACTAGTGCCACTGCCTAACTCTGCGCGCCATGGTGCATGCTGAGTGCAATGACCGCGACCCATGCCAAAGGCCTAGCTCCACTGCAGCACCTCCAAAGTCCCACCACAGCGTGAGCCCTGGGTGCCGTGTCACTGATGTCCGTGACACCCAACTCCACTGCACCACTGCAGTACCTGTGGCCCCATGGTGTCACACAAACACACCTTTCTACCCCAAAAAAACTACCTATCCTAAACCCTAAAATGTACCTTACCACCCCAAAACTCATACTCACCCTAAACCCTAAAAATACCCTTACCACCCCAAAACCCATTCCCACTCTAAAACCTAAAAATGCCCTTACAACCCCAAAACCCATACCCACCCTAAAACCTAAAAATGCCCTTACCATCCCCAAAAACCATGCACACCCTAAAACCTAAAAATGCCATTACCACCCCAAAAACTCTACCTACCCTAAACTCTAAAAATTACCTTACCACTCCAAAACCCATACCCACCCTAAAACTAAACACCCCTAACCACCCTTACCGACCCAAAACCCATAACCTCACATAAACCTAAAAATGCCCTTACCACTCCAAAACCCATAACCGCCCTTAAACCTAAAAATGCCCTTACCACCCTAAAACCCATACCCATCCTAAAACTCAAAAATGCCCTTACCACCCTAAAACCTAAAAATGCCCTTACCGCCTCAAAACCTATACCCACCATAAAACCTAAAAATGCCCTTACCACCCCAAAACCCATTCCCACCCTAAAACCCCAAAATGCTCTTACCACCCCATAACCCAAACCACCCTAAACCAAAAAATGTCCTTACCACCCCAAAACCCATGCCCCCTGAAACCTAAAAATACCATTACCACCCAAAAAGCCATACCCACCCTAAAAACTATGGCCCTCATTATGACATTGGCAGTAAATGCCCCTTACTGGCATGCTGACAGCCGCCAACTTACCGCCGCAGCGGCGGATATCCGTTCACCATATTATGACACACACACACCAATCCGCCAGAATTCAGCCACAGACACAAATCCGCCAGACCAATGGGCAGTGATAAAGTGGCGGTATCAACCTACACGTCACACCAACAGAACAACGCCCACCACATTATGACCCACGAATCACAATGGTGGACATTCAATGGCGGTAAACCATTGGCGGTACATACCGCTGAGCTCACAATGGACACCCACAGACAAAACAACACCACATTGGACAATTCAAACGACACACACCTGACACCCATACACACACCACACCCACAGCACTATAAAACACACAACCACAGTACCCACAACTCCCTATGACTGCAAATCATTGGCACAAGACTGACACCAAGACCACGTAGCCAAGTAGAGCCACACACCACTCACACCCATACACCACTCATGCACTCCACATCACACACCCCAAAACATTACCTAACCCACCCTCCCCAACACACCTCACATAACACCCATGGCACAACAAACACAACCCGGTTTCACAGGGGAGGAGTTAAGGGTCATGGTGGAGGAAATTGTCAGGGTAGAGCCACAGCTATTTGGAGCACAGGTGCAGCAAATATCAATAGCTAGGAAGATGGAGCTATGGCGGAGATTGGTGGACAGGGTCAACCCTGTGGGACAGCACCCCAGAACAAGGGCCAACATCAGGAAGAGGTGGAACGACCTACGGGGGAAGGTACGTTCCATAGCAGCAAGACACTAGCTTGCCATTCAGAAGATTGCCGGTGGATCCCCGCCTCCTCCCCCACAACTTAAAGCATGGGAGGAGCATGTCTTGCCAATACTGCGTCCTGAGGGCCTGGCCTGAGTCAGAGGAGGACTGGACTCTGGTAAATTAACTTTGAACAATTATCAACCCCCATTCCTGCATGCCATCACATAACCTCACCCTCACTCCCATCACTCCACTCCACCATCACATCTCACTAATCCCAATGTCATGACCTGCATGCTGTTCCAACACCCCTTTCAGCCCTGCATGGACACTCTTTACTAAAGCATGCAAAGCAAAGGGAACTAACAAGCCCATCATACACCAACATACACAAGTAAAAGCCGTCAGGGCAACACCAACCATAGAGGGGAAGCCAGGGATGGACAATATGTCATACACGACCCATAACACATCATTTACATACCCACAGGTTCCCCAGCCAATGTCACTGGAGATGAGGTCCCAGGACAATCCAGTCCCCCAACTGAAGAGGCCGACAGTCATGACAGTCACTCTAGACTTCAGGATCTGGACACTCTACCTGACCCATTAGGGACCACTGGACATCCGGTTCCCCAAGCCCAGTCACAGAACACCACGGAGCCTCCCCCATCAGGAAACAACACCACAGCACCCACCCAGCGTACCCACACCTCTGTCACCAGGACACGTCAATCAGCAGGTTGCCCACCTGTACAGGGACCCCAGGCCACACCTCATTCCCAAGACAATCAGGGACCTGGAGTCTGTGGCAGTGGGCACACGGTTCAGGGGACAGAGGCACAGGCCACCAGGGACACTGGGAGGACTGATGTGCGCCAGGGGGAGGACAGGCCCAGGGAGCCGACTCTCCAGGAGGCACTCTCAAAGATCCTGGGAGCCTATCAACATTCCCAGGACAAGATGGGCCAGATCATGGACAACGTGAAGGAGAACAGGCCACTGCAGGAGGGACAGTACCAGGGGATCAGGGAGGACTTGCAGACCATCAACAACACCCTGATCTCCATAGCAGGGGTGCTGGCAGACATGGCCAACATTATGAGGGAGGCAGTCTCACACCGACGTGCCCCTACCACTAGCGAGTCATCTGAACAGCCTTCCACTTCCACTGCCGCTAGTGGCCAAGAGGCCCCGCCACAGGACTCACAGGCCACCAGCACCCTTCCCCCTGTAGAAGATGAACCACCCCACAAGTGTTCCCTGCAATACAGACATAAGCCAGAAACACTTGCCAAGACCCCCACCAGGAAATGAGACTCTCCTGATTGTCCCCCTTGTGTCCCACACAGGCACCCTGTGCACTTTGAACTGCCATTGCTCCCCTTCCTATGTCCCCTTGGACACTGCACCTGTGCTACAAACAGACTGGAACAATACCCTGGACTTTCCTCCATCATCACCCCATTGCATTGCACTTTCCCCCTATTTGTTAGCACTTTAATAAACACCCTTTGAATACAATCAATTTCGAGTATGTCATATATTTCAAATATGTATTGTTTGAAACAGGTACAACCATTGCAAATGAACTGTACATAGAATGAGCATAGAATAATGACCTGTAGCTGGCTGTAGTGATCACACAAGGAGTATTTGTCATATCACCAACATCTGCAAAATGAATAGCCAGAGGGAACAGTAAGTGGGCTTTGAATTGGGAAATATCAGCATGCTAATGCCACACAGAATACAACCAAAGTCATTGAAATGTAAAGTTACACTGTCTTACCTGTGTGTCATTGGGGGTACTGACAGATTACAATGGTTCTGTTGTCCACACCCTCATCCTCTG
Organism: Pleurodeles waltl; assembly: GCF_031143425.1. NCBI lineage: Eukaryota > Metazoa > Chordata > Amphibia > Caudata > Salamandridae > Pleurodeles > Pleurodeles waltl. Next base: position 914,481,016 of record NC_090449.1, read on the forward strand.
CCTCCTCAACCTCACTGTCCAGAGGTTCAACTGCTGCCACAGGGGAATCTCTTGTCTCCTCATCCTGCAGATAAGGTACATGGCATCTGAGGGCCAGGTTATGCAACATGCAGCATGTCACTACTATCGGGCAGAGCTTCTTGCGTGAGTAGCACCGGGATCCACCTGCTAGATGGAGGCACCGGAACCTGGCCTTCAGAAGGCCAAAGGTTCTCTCAATTATCCTTCTGGTTCGCCCATGTGCCTCATTATAACATTCTTCTGCCTTTGTCCTGGCATTCCTCACAGGGGTCAGCAGCCGTGATAGATTTGGGTAACCAGAGTCACCTGCAATTATTGAGGGACAAAATTTAGCCATACACTATCCTATATGGCCCACACCATACCCATACACCAACATATACTTGGTGGAAACCAGGGCTCAACTATTAGCCTCACCCTGTGCCTTTGTAGTTGGGCCATCACATTTGGGATGCTGTTATTCCTCAGGACAAAGGCATCATGCACCGACCTAGGATACTTAGCATTGACGGAGATGTACTGGTCTGCCAAGCACACCATCCGCACATTCATGGAGAGGAAACTCTTACAATTCCTGAACACCTGTTCAATCTGGCGGGGGGTACAAATGCAATATGTGTTCCATCAATTGACCCAATTATATTGGGGATATGTCCCATTGTATAAAACTCGGCCTTCACGGTGGCCAAATCCTCAACCTGGGGGAATGCAATGTAGTTGCACATGTGTTTTATCAGGGCAGATAATACTCTTGTCAGCACTATTGAGAACATTGGCTGTGACATTCCTGCTGCCAAGCCCACTGTCATTTGGAAAGAACCATTTGCCAGGAAATGGAGTACTGATAGCACTTGCACAAGAGGGGAGATACAAGTGGGGTGACGGATAGCAGATATCAGGTCAGGCTCCAATTGGGCACACAACTCTGTGATTGTGGCCCTGTCCAGTCTATAGGTGAGTATTATGTGCCTGTCCTCCAGTGTAGCCAAGTCCACCAGGGGTCGGTACACGTGGGTATATCTCCATCTCCTATTCAACCACAGCAGTAGGAATCTATGGGACAGAAGAGTGAGGAGCCTGTCACAAACTGAACAATGGAGCCACAACAGTAGTTTGCATTCTGTAAACATGTAATGGGTCAGTGTGATTTGTCCACTAAGTGCCTATTTCTCCTGTGACGCAGCATTATTCTGTAGGGCTGCCCCAACCCTGAAATGGCATCTGTCTGTCCTGTGTGAAGGGACGGGTGGAAGTGAGGTAATTCCGCTGACGTTGTGCACCGTGGCGAGAGGCGGTTGGGAACTGCTGTGCAATTCCTCATTGGTTAATATTGGGCCCTATGGGGTACAGTGGCCAATAGTGATCTACGCCGGCGGTGACGGTATGCACCGCAGTGGACGTGACTGCTATTTTCTATCTGATTCCTCACTTGTTCCCTGGCCTTCCATAGGAGAGGACCTACACTGCATGTGCTTCTGTGACCTGTGTCTGGAACCTACCATGGCCCGTGTGACCAGGGAAAGGGTCACAGCCTTCACTTCGGAGGAGTTGGAGAGACTAGTGGATGGGGTCCTACCCCTATATGGACTGCTATATGTGCCTCCAGACCAACAGGTGAGTACACTGTGGGCACGATGCATGTGGTATGCATGTATGGAGGTGTGTGTGACGGCTCTGTGTAAGGGGTGAGGGATGTCCTCCTGGCTGGGTACACATTGAGTGCTGGGCTATGTGTGTGCCAATAGTGCTGTAAACGTGTATGGTGGGCCATTTTTGTAACTAGCTGGACTGGTTGTCTAATGGTGTTCTCCTGTCTGTATTGCCTTTGCAGGTCAGCGTCCATCAAAAGTAGGGTATATGGTGTGCCATTTCCAAGGACGTTTGGACCCTTCGGGTCTATGGCAGGCGGAGCACCCAAAGTCAGAAACGGTGAGAGGACCTGAGACCCTGTGCACGGAAGACCACGGAGGCCCAGCTGGGGATGGCCTTCCAACGAGGAAGGGGTGCCCGTCGAACCCTGACCCCCCCGATGGCCTACATACTGGCGGTGGGCAATCTAGAACTGGATGGGTGCTTGAGGTCAACACAGCAGCCACAAGGGGATGAGTACAGTGGCTATCATTACAACTTACGCCTGGTGGGGTGGTATCCGGGTGGTGGTTGTGTGTCCTTGAGTGCCCCTAGGCCATGCCAGATAGAGCAGCATAGGTCCTCTGGTGGCTAAGAGTCTGAAGGGAAAATACTGCCTGCCTAGCTTGTTAGGATCCACTACTGGCCAGGGCTGCGTGGGTCCCAGGTGTGCTGCTGTTAGCGATGTGTGCCCCTCCTCATGCCTTAGTGGCTAGTAATATCACTGGTAGTGCAATGCATAGTGCGTAGGCCTGTTCCCTGTGTGTGAGGGTGCTGTGTACACCAACGGTTATGTTGGTGCAGTCAGTGACCCAGTGTATCCTTTCTCTCTCTCCCCCCTTTCTTGTTTTGTCATCCTGTCCTTATGAGTATTAGCATCATCTGGCAGAGGACCAGAGGCACCAGCGACGGAGGGAGCTGCATCCCACAGGACCTTGGAGGCAGAGTCCACCGACGCTGAGGGCACCAATGGGATGGAGGGCGAGGGGAGCACCACGGCGGAGACTGGAGGGGACAATACAGACTCTGAAACCTCCTCTGATGGGAGCTCCCTGGTGGTGGTGGACACCTCTGTGACCACCCCAGCTACAGTTACAGCCGCCACCTCTGTACCAGCACTGTTCTCCCAGCAATCCTCAGCGAGTTGTCCGTGCCCGCTCACCCAGGAGGGTGGGCATCTCCTTCGCCCCAGGCACCTCAGGCCCTGCCCCAATGAGCCCTGCTGCTCTGAGTGAGGAGGCTATTGAATTCCTGAGACCCATCTCTGTAGGGCAGTCAACCATTGTGAATGTCATCCAGGGGCTGGCAGCCCAGATGCAGCAATCTAATGCATTCCTGGAGGGCATTCACACTGGATTGGCAGCCCAACAGAGATCAATCCAGGCTCTGGCCTCCTTTCTGATGGCAGCCATTGTCCCTGTTTCAACCATCCCCCCTCCAACTTCCACTTCCCAGTCCCATTCTCCTCAACCCTAACCCATCCCAAACACACATCCAGACGAGCATGCACACAGGACATCACCCAAGAGTGTCACAGACAAACACAAGCACCACACTTCATCCCACACGCACTCACACAAACACCATTCAGTTGCAGGCACAACAACATCCACTATTTCCACTGTCTCCCCCTCCTCCTCTTCCTCCACCTCCCACCCAGTTACATCCACACTCACACCTGCATGCACATGATCATCATCCACTACCTGCATCATCACCACACCAAGCAGAACACACACCTCACTGGCAGACACCTCCACAACATCCATGCACATGACCCTTGTGTCCTCTCGATCGTGTCTGTCCCCTTCTCCTACGGTACACAAACGCAAGCACTCAGACACGCAACAGCCATCCACCTCACAACAGCATACAACCCATGCACCTACACCCAAATCCAGCAGACAAACACCTCAAACAATCACTCCCTCATCCTCCACTTCCATTACTTCTCCCTCTTCCTGCCCCAATATCCCTAAAAAGATTTTCCTTTCCACCACTGACCTCTTATCTACCCCCCGTCCTGCACGTATGGCCAGGGTATCAAGAACCCAGGCAAGAACTTCAGCCACACAGTCCACAGGCCCATTCCATCCGCACCTACTCTTGGTGGAAAAGATTCCAGGCCACAAATCCTGAAGGGGACGGAGTCTGCACCAGCCAGCAGAAAGGGGAAGGGGCCTGCACCAGCAAGCAAATAGGGGAAGGAGCCTGCACCAGCCAGCAGAAAGGGGAAGGAGCCTCCACCACCAAGCAAGAAGGGGAAGGAGCCTGCACCAGCCAGCAGAAAGGGGAAGGACCCTGCACCAGCAGGCAAAAAGGGGAAGGAGCCTGCACCAGCAGCTGTCACAGAGCCCCCACCCCCATCCGTGGTTGTGCAGCCATCAGTGAGTGCGGGGGCTGAGCAGGAGCCTCCCACTACCACCACCACAGTGCAGCCATCACAGGGTGTAGGGGCTGAGCAGGAGCCTCCCACTACCATCACAGTGCAGCCATCACTGCCGGCGGACGCAATGTGATCCAGCCTCCATTGGCTGCTGTGCAGCCTGTCCCCTCCAGAACCATTGGGCAAGTCACCCACCTGAGAGACTGTGGTTGTGCACACCCCAGGACAAAGCAATGGGCTTGTTGCCCCCTTCAGAATGAGTGGGCAAATCACCCACCTGAGAGACTGTGGTCTTGCACACCCCAGGACCAAGCACAGGGCTTGTTGCCCCCTCCAGAACCGGTGGGCAAGTCACTCACCTGAGTAAATGTGGCCTTGCACTCCCCAGCACCAAGAAATGGGCTTGTTGCCCCCTCCAGATCGCTTCGGAACCAGTGGGAAAGACACCCAACTGAGAGACTGTGGCCTTGCACTCCCCATGACCAAGCACAGGGATTTTTGCCCCCTCCAGAACCAGTGGGCAAGTCACCCACCTGAGAGACTGTGGCCTTGCACTCCCCAGGACAAAGCACAGGGCTTTTGCCCCCTCCAGAACCAGTGGGGAAGTCACGCACCTGAGAGACTGTGGCCTTGCACTCCCCAGGACCAAGCACAGGGCATGCTGCGTCCCTCCAGAACCAGTGGTCTTGTTTCTGCATCCGGCTGAGGTCCCCCCCACCAAGGTGCCTGCCTATTTGCCAACTGATGCCCCTGCAGTGTTCTCTCCATATTGGTGCAGGTAACGAGCGGGCCCCTGTGAACTGAGGACCTGGCAGTGTCCCTTTTTTGTACATTTGTACATATCTGTTGCATTGGCAAATTAATTATTATTAATTTTGTGTTAATCTTATTACAATCATTTTCATCAATTCCTGTTGTCCTTGCATTACTCAGCCAATTTACGGGGATAAATTGTTTTCTTGTACAGGTGGTTGTGTGTATGTTGTGTGTAAATTGGGGGTGTGTGGGGCGTGTGTGTCACTATCGTTTTCCTCCCCCCTCCCTTGTGTGCTAGGCGGCTGTACTCACCGTGGTTGTCTTCGCCGGCGTTGGTGTTCGTGGTGGGGCATAACGTAGAATATCCTCGGAAATACTTGCAGTTCTGGTTCCATGGCAGGGAGGTTCTTCCCTGTGTCTCCAATGGCGAGTCCTTTCACTTCTGTAATGTGTTTCCGACAGGCTTTTGATGGCGTTGGTACTGCCCCGGAAAAAGGTACCGGATTGTGTTGTCATAATATGGTGGGCGGAACATTGACTTTCGTCTGGCTATAGGCGTCTGGCGATTTGGAGATTTTTCCGCCATAGTCATAATTTGATGGTAGTTACCACCAGCCTATTGGCAGTATTACTGCCACTTTATGATTGACCGCCATGGTCATAATGAGGGCCTATATATATATACAATGTATTATTATATATATATATAATACTCAACTCACTTAATACTTACTTACCTTTAAAACCTTTACAACGCATACATCTTTACCATTTATGCCTTGACAACGAAATTAGTTGTAAAGGCATGCGCGGTAAAGTTACATTAGTGGTAAAGGCATGAGTTATAGCCAAATATTGTCACAGACTCAAAACTATTTCATTTTCAACATGACCTAAAAGAGGCCTGTCTCTTAATGAACCTTTTACATTTAATGCAAGTTCTTGATAAACTAACCCTATTCACCTAGAATAAAGCATAGGCTCTAGTGAATTATTAAAAACAATGCAGGGCATATTTATGAGAGTCTTGTGCTGCCGGAACGTCACTTTTTTTGACACTCCAACAGGGCAAGCCTCTCAACCATATAAATGAGGCCAACCAAAGTTGCTTTGCATGGCTTTGCATTAGGAGACACAACCAACACTAGTGTACACATTGTTCTAATCACAGTAGCAGGGGCGTAGCTTGGTCAGTAAGATAAGTGGGGGCTTTAGATTTTCCAACAATCAGGCTAGCATTTAATGTTTAAATATGTTATATGACAAGCAGGGTGCATGGTAGGGGTCTAAGGGGCAGTGAAAGGAGAGAGGAATGCAGATAGGCCGGGGTACTAAGTGAGGAATAACACAATATTTTGTAAAATACCAACATTTTTACGACTGTGAAAACTGAAAGGTAGCGTGTGTGTGTGCGTTTTTGTCTCAATGTATCTAAACATTCCTGATGAAATCTGGCAGACATCTCACCATACCCGACTGGAAGCATCTGTACCCAACTATTTATCAGAAAATCCACCCCCCCACGCCACAGAAGCTACGCCTCTGCAGGGTAGGTAAAAATTCGAAGTGTGCATGACAATTTCTTGTTGCGAAACGTAAATGGTATTTTAATGGATACAGAATAACATTTACATTTGCTAGGCGGATTAAGGATAGGATAGACTTACAAGTTATATAGGGATGCATGTTGGTTCAAATTCCCCACCTCCTTCCTAAAGTGAGAAGGAGCTATCTAATACAAGCGAGCATTTCTTGTGATACACGCACGAGTTGAATTAATACCTCTTGTAGCTTGAACGAAAATGTTAATGTTTTATGATAAGGAAAGTTCCTGGAAATTTAACCAAAAACAGGTAGCATTTTAAATGCCTGGACGCACCAAAAGAGGGAGGAACATATCTGCTCCCCCCTCCACACCTACCACCACCACTCCTCAACCTTTTTAAATCCGTCTTATTCCGATTCTTCAAACACCCTTAAGGGTCCTCAATTGTTCTGCCGGGGTCAGCTTTTTTCTATTTTCCCATGTGACTGAGCTCTGCGCTTGTGTTCTGAGTTGGAACATTGACACTGAGCAGTGTGGGTCTCCTGTAAAGTAGCCGCCCTTATACCTTGATAAAGAGGTACATTTCTGGATAATTGCCTATACTTAGAATGATTCCTCCTGGGAGTCCCCAAATAACAATACCAGATCTTCACCATTGAGCATCAATTTTAAAACAGGGGCAGTATTGCTGAAAATCATGCCACCTTACCACCAGGCTGCACCGGTCCAATCCTCAGTCTCGCCTCGTCTACAGAGAGATTTCTCCAGGAAGTCCGTCCTGCCAGCTCAAGGGACAGTGTTTTTTTGGCGCTGATGCAATTCTTGACACCTCGCGGTATCAATCCATTTTTCACTGCGCCTCCGTGTTCACACGACACGCACTCTGAAACAGGTGCACGGGAAACATGATATGACTCGTGTTTTAATTACACCGAATTACGAACTTGTGGGTTCAGTTTAATTAATGCAGGAACAAATAGGTGTGTATGAATCTCTGTAAAACAGACGTAATCACTAGGTTGCAGACAACAAAGATTCCATCACAGAAGTCTGTCTGAAGTCTGGGTGCGGCTGACCCAACAGTTCTCCGAGTATCAGCGCCACTGATTATTTTTGTATCGTTTTCTAACAAAAGGTCTTCCCTTTGGTACATCTCGACAGCCTATAAGAACAGGCCCCTTATTTGCAATACTCCTTCCCACAGACACTTTGCGTGAGCCACGCAGTGATTGCTCGGTTAACTGTAAAATGAGCACAGCCAAAGGGGCATTCCTCTGCTTACTTATCAATGATCAACGCAACATTCTCTATGACATTTGGTATTCGAAGCACGACTGCGGCCTAGTAGGCCTCACCTTTCCTCAGTTTGTTGGATCGTTGAACAGTGGAATGTACCCTGACCTTAGCCGTCGTTCGTAGTTTCTGGTGACGCGGACACTTAACTATTTGGCTGATCTAAAGGTATGCATTCTCTGTGTTCAGAGGCACATAGCCTAAAATATACAAGAACTGTGCCTTCATGCAGTGTCATCTTAAGGTTTTTGGGGTCCCTGAGCATGGAATATTCTTGGGGGCCCCTATATAGGGAAGAAATGTACATTTTATTACTCGTTTTTTGGTAATTCAAATCTTCACAATGCCCAAAATAAAAAAATTATACGTTAAACTATAACAGGGTCACCAAAAAAACATTTTCAATATGTATTGTCGGGCCCCCAAATTCTTTAGATGACACTGGGTAGAGAGACACTCAAAGATAAATGCAGGCAGGGTGGTAGAGAAGTTTAGAAAGAGAATTAGACTAGAGAGAGTTGTTATAGAGAAAAGGTTCACTTCCAAAAGAGGCCCCTTGGAAGATTGGGGCACGAGGCAATTGCCCACATTGCCCATGCCTTAAAGCATCTCTACTTCTACCAGTTAACTCCCTTAGAGTGAACGCAAGGAAGGATCTGATCATAGCACTGGCGAGATAGAGATTCCTGATTTTTGCCAGGCTTGAGGTTATTGCCAGGCCGACACCCAATGCGTGGAAAAGGCATTCAGCATTCAATTTCTCTAGCTCCTTTGTGGCAACGATGCCTCGGGGCTCAGGGGCTCACCAGACAGACACTGCGGAATGAGTGAGGATAGCATAATGTCTGCTCTGCTTGTGACCCAGACAGGTTCACATTTTAAGGCCTTGAACAGAGCACAAACTACTAACTGGGTTTGAGAACCTCATCAGGCAGACATTGTGAGAGCGTGGAACATTCCGAATGCATTCCCTCACCCACTTGTTGGACATAGTGCCTGCTGGGCATGGGGTCTCAGCATGTAAATATTATGAGGCTCATTTGCCTGCCTTGCATGATTTTCCTGCAAGCAGATATTGCAGGGATTGAATGGTATAGGGCACATATTGGCAAATACGTGGAGTTGGGGAGGCAAGTAGGATGCATTTTTTACCCCCTCTGGATTCTAATGGCTAATGGTGTGAGGTCCAAGCAGGCAGATTTTGAAGTTGTGGGGTCACACTGCTACAGCTCCCTCAATTACGTGGGAGGCAACATGCCTGTCAGATGTGTGGTCTTAGCCTGTGATTGATCTCCATATTGCCTGCCGGACATGGCATCTCAGCAGACAGCTCATTCTTGAGAAGAAGGCATATATCATCTGCACTCCCACCAATTTGGAGGTGCCATAATCCTAAAAGACTTCAGGTCCTTCATATAAATGACAAGACATACCCACAGCACTATGAGAAACCTAGGTATGTTGTGAAAGAAGAAAACAATGGTTCCCAAGGTTTTATTTATGTCTAAATATATGTAGTATTTGATTCTATTAAATACTTTTGGGCAGTATATTAAAAGACACATGATAGGGGCCAAACTATGTGCGAATGCATGTGACCATTGTATTTACATCACATTATCAATAATAAACTTAATCAATATAGACATTTTTACATTTTTAACTGACATTTCAACCTATCTCTACATCCCCACATCAGTGTAACTTTGGTTTTATTCAGTGAAAAAAATAAATAAATAAATAAATATATATATATATATATATATATATATATGTATACAGATACAGATCTTTTTTATCACACCTAACATATGTATATATACACACATATATATATAAATATATATATATATATATATATATATATATATATATATATATATATATATATGTTAGGTGTGATAAAAAAGATCTGTTTTTGTTATAAAGAAGCCTTAGGAGTTCACTGAGAAAACTAGAGTGACTTTATATTTAGGTGAATATCTCAGTGCCCACATTAATGTTTTGAACAACAAAAAAAAAAAACACTGAAATTCATTAGCGCCCTCGCTACACACTGTTCATGACCACACATGTTATGTTATGTTATGTTATTTTTATTTGTACCGCGCACAGCTGCCCCAGCAAAGGGGCGTCCCGGCGCTTTGAGAAGGTAAACAAAACACAGCACTAAAAGCGGGCAAAAGAAGACAAAACACAACAGATAAGCTTAGACAAATAAAAAGGTCTTAATAGCCCGCCTAAACTGAAGGAGCTCATCAATGGCCCGGATTTGTGGAGGAAGAGAATTCCACCAACTCGCTGCCAGGACTCGAAAAGAGCGGCCCCCAATTCTGCTCAGCTTAAAGCGCGGAACCACTGCTAAGTTCTGGCCTAACGATCTAAGAGTGCGAGAGGGAACATAAGGAATCAGCAATTTCTCCATGATTTGCGGGGAAGAACCCTTTAAGATTTTAAATGCAAAACAGAGAACCTTAAATCTAATCCTCTGCTGCACAGGGAGCCAGTGGAGAGAGCGCAGAGTATTGGACACCGAACATCGCCTGGGGAGACCAGTCACCAGTCGGGCCGCAGCGTTTTGAACCCGCTGGAGCCGCCGAAATTCTGACTGGTTTATCCCCGCCAGTAGGGAGTTGGCATATTCCAACCTAGACAGCACTGATGCTTGAACCACCAGCTGTCTTGTAGGTGCATCAAAGAATTTGAGGATAGGTCGAAGTCCTCTGATGATGCCATAGCAAGAAGCCGCCACCTTCTTGGTATGACAGATGAAACTCAGAGAAGAATCAAACCATACCCCCAAGTTTTTTATCTCTGCCGCTGGGAGGGGAGTCACACCCAACTCCGAAGGCCACCATTTATCATCCCACAAAACCACCTGTTTACCAACCACCATAATCTCCGTCTGTTTGGTGTTTAACTGGAGACAGTTGGATTTCATCCAGTTAGCCACTTCCCGCAGACCATCACAAAACCTGGGAGCCTCCAGGTCTGAGTCCCCACTCAGTGTGACCGCCAGCTGCGTATCATCTGCGTAGGATACCATGGTTAGGCCCCACCGCTTGACGACCGCAGCCAACGGTCTCACATACAGATTGAAAAGGGTGGGACTCAGTGAAGACCCCTGTGGGACTCCCTGGTCTAACGGGTAGAGTGACGACTTACCGGGCGGGATCGCCACCTGGAATGACCTATCCATAAGGAAGGAACGAAACCAGTGCAAGGCGGAGCCAGAAACGCCCACCTCCTCAAGACGCCGAATCAGAATTCCGTGCGAGACCGCGTCGAAGGCGGCACTAAGATCTAATAACAACAGTGCCGCCGTCCGACCGGAATCCATCACGGAGCGCAGATGCTCGACCATCGAGAGGAGGGCCGTCTCCGTACTATGACCCGCGCGGAACCCGTTCTGGGTAGGATCAAGAATGTTAAACCTACCAAGGTGGTCTGTAAGAGTGGCATTCACATGGGCCTCTGCTATTTTCGTGGCCCAAGGGAGATAGGGCGGTAGCTTTCAGGTTTAAGGGGGTCAAGGGTCGCCTTCTTCAGAATTGGCGTAACTACTGCCTGCTTCCATCTAACGGGAACCACTCCAGAAGAAAGAGACAGGTTGATCAAGGACAGTACCGGGGAGCGGCAAACCGGTGCCAGAGTCTTAAGTTGGGCGGGTTTCAACGGGTCAGCCGGAGAGCCAGACTTAATTTTGGCGCTGAGATAGTCAAACATCTCCAGAGATAAGGGGGGTAAGATGGAAAGACATTCCCCCTCACCTAAGGTGCGACCAACCTGCTCTAGCATCAGGGATCCCATTGGGAAAGTGCGATAGATGGCTTGCACTTTTTCATGAAAGAAAGAGGCCAAACCCTCACAATGTGAATCCGAGCATATTTCCCCTGCAATTACTCTCTTCGCCATCAGGTCCTTTAATACTTTAAAAATAAGTTTCGATGGATTGGTAGAATTCTGAAACTGTTGAGCATAAAAGGAGGCACGAGTTTGACACACTGCCCTGTGATAAATCTTGATTTTAGCAAGATAACATATTTTCAGATCAGAGTCATATGACTTCCTCCATAATCTTTCGGCCTGTCTACAGACCCTCTTAAGAGATGCCAAGGAAGTGTCATACCAAGGGCTCGGCTCCTTCCGGTGACACTTAGACCAACACATAGGAATCAGAGAATCGAGGGCACCAGAAATCCACTCACAGAAGGAGTCGTATCCACAATCGACCTCAGTGAGCGGACCTAAAGGAGCCTTCTCGAGCTGATGATAAAAATCCTCCAGACTTAATTTGTTCCAGTGTCGTTTAAGAACAAATCTATCCTGAGATACAAAAGGAGAGTCAGACAGAGAGCATGCCATTTTCACCAGCATGTGGTCTGTCCAGACCAACTGAGAGGAACCAAGAACTCTGAGACCTTCTAAATTTGTGAAGAACGGGTCAAGAATATGACCACCTTTATGTGTGGGGAAGGTAATCATCTGCGAGAGCTGTAAAGCCTCAAGATCCGCCAAAAAGCTCCTAATAGTAGGTAAGGAAGGACAGTCCAAATGGAGATTAAGATCTCCCACAACATTAAAATTTGCGCATCCTAGTGCCTCTATGCTAATATACTCAGGAAGAGTAGCCCTAAAAACAGAATCACAGCCCGGAGGCCGGTAAATTAATAACCCAGAGAAGGTAAACTGATGACTAAACGCTATTTTAAATAGGGCACCCTCACACCCCAAAAGTTCAGCGGCTTTCCACTGACAGGGATAACACCGTTTGGTGACCATCGCAATACCTCCACCTCTAGTCGTACGATTTAAAGTAAAAATAGCATATTCTGGGGGAAAAGCTAAGTTAGTTATCGAGGAGTCAGAGTCCTGGAGCCACGTTTACGTCAGAAAAAGCACATCCGGCGAACCATCAGCAAGAAGGTCGTAAATCTCCTGATAGTGCTTTACCACAGATCTGACGTTTAAGCTCCAGATACTCAAGTCCCGTTGTCCTATCCTCTTTACAGCAGGCCCTAAGGAGCGTATAAGGGAGGGGGGTTCCAATGACCATACACCGCACCTACAGTGATATGGGCCACACAACGGGCCTACAGGCGAACACTCGCAACGTGTACATTGACTCCGAAGGGCCAGTAAATCGGACCTACTATAGGTTCTTAAACGAACAGTCATGATTACCAGGTCCAGAGTTCTGCCACGAGCCGCGCTTCCTTAGCGCGGACGGGCGCAGACGGGCACGACTCTGGCACGACTCTGGCACGACTCTGGCACGACTCTGGCACAGCGAAGGCACGCCCGCTGCGCGTATCCGCTGTGCGTTGGGGGGAGCTTTAAATAGGCGTCCCTCCACTCAGCCGGAGCGCTAGACCGCTCGTCAGCAACCCCACCCAGAGTGATCACCACTCCAAGATGGCGCCCAAAATCAATACCCCAGAGACCGGACCCGCCAAACAGCGGTGGGAGAACCGATTAGAGTGCAGGTAAGGGGGTTACAATAAGTCCTATAAAATCAGGGCAATAAACAACTAAAAAAGAACACTAATAGTTATAAAGGTAGCTTTTAAAATAATATCGCAGTATAGAGGCGCATAACGCGATGCAAAGCGCGAGTACCTTCTCAGGGCAGCCCCCAGGGCAGGTCGCCTTAAATAGGCGTCCCTCCACTCAGCCGGAGCGCTAGACCGCTCGTCAGCAACCCCACCCAGAGTGATCACCACTCCAAGATGGCGCCCAAAGTGACCACCACTCCAAGATGGCGCCCAAAGTGACCACCACTCCAAGATAGCGCCCAAAGTGACCACCACTCCAAGATGGCACCCAAAATCAATACCCCAGAGACCGGACACGCCAAACAGCGGTGGGAGAACCGATTAGAGTGCAGGTAAGGGGGTTACAATAAGTCCTATAAAATCAGGGCAATAAACAACTAAAAAAGAACACAAATAGTTATAAAGGTAGCTTTTAAAATAATATCGCAGTATAGAGACGCATAACGCGATGCAAAGCGCGAGTACCTTCTCAGGGCAGCCCCCAGGGCAGGTCGCCTTAAATAGGCGTCCCTCCACTCAGCCGGAGCGCTAGACCGCTCGTCAGCAACCCCACCCAGAGTGATCACCACTCCAAGATGGCGCCCAAAGTGACCACCACTCCAAGATGGCGCCCAAAGTGACCACCACTCCAAGATGGCGCCCAAAATCAATACCCCAGAGACCGGACCCACCAAACAGCGGTGGGAGAACCGATTAGAGTGCAGGTAAGGGGGTTACAATAAGTCCTATAAACTCAGGGCAATAAACAACTAAAAAAGAACACAAATAGTTCTAAAGGTAGCTTTTAAAATAATATCGCAGTATAGAGGCGCATAACGCGATGCAAAGCGCGAGTACCTTCTCGCATATTACATCACATATTACATCACTCATGACATGTTCTATAACATCATTTATGACATTAGTGATGACGTCTCAAATTACATTATTGATTAAATCAATGATGACATCATCCAGTGAGTGTCTTAGTTTGTTTTATAGTTCTCATAGTGCTGAGTAGACACCATATTACTTTTTTACCTAATTTTGTACAGCCTTTATCCAGCTAATGTGTGTAAGTGTTTACAACAAGCATGAGGTTCTGAATCATCATTGGGGAACAGAGGTACTGAAGATGTTTTAAACCTTTGTAATGAAGAGTAACTCTGTGTGCAGATGGCATTTGATGAAATGTCCAGTAGAGGTGGGTAAAATTGTGGAATTTGACCCCCTGAAATTCTACAGGTCCATAAAACTCTGCAAGATTATGCAGGCTTCTGCCAATGGACAGCAATAGGCATGTCCTAGTGCCCACCCTATGATTTAGTGCTGGAAGCACGTTCTACTATGACAAAACAGCGTAAACTGCACCACGCTGCACGCCAGAGCACGCAGCCATCAATTTTCTATTCGTGCAGCAGCCTTTTGACCATGAATGATTGTGACCGCTCGTGACTGCCGTGTTGGAGAAATCTTGATGGATATCCCCCTAGCGACCAACAGTTGCACTGGGGGATGCCAAATCTCACTTTCCAAATTACCGTTTTGAAGTCACATGTGATGCAACACTCCACCATGCAGCAATTGGCAGAATTTTGCCAGTACTTTGTGTTGCAAGTGTAATACAGAGTCAGCTAAATTCTGCCAGTTCCATCTGCGAACAAAATATACTGCCCACTCCTGGTGTCCAGTATGTTCCATACAAGTGTTTGGGTTCAGCAGAAAAGGTTTCCAACAAGGCAAAGATTCTAAGTTGTTGATACAAAGTATTGTAAGCAGCCTTGAGTTATCGGACAGAGTCACTTCAGCATGACAATTTATTTTTAACATAGAAGACTGTGTGTACAAGGTACCAACCTATGTATATGTGTTTCTTTTGCTTCAGAAGATGAGATATCTGTAACATTTTCACCACAGTATAAAGGCTGCATGTAGTATGATCTTCGGCACCTTCAGATCTTGGTTATCTTAAGAGAATAGTTTCTTTTTTGACAAGTGCTGCAAAGAGTGTACACTATTGTTAGTAGATATTTTATAATATTCTGTGGTGTATTTCTCATGAGAGTTTCACTGTGTCCGTACAGTATGGTACAGAGTAAACGCTCTCCAAAGAGTAAACACTGTTTACAGTACTCACTTTTGCATTCATATCAACTTCATTTCTCAGTGTAGGTTTGGTGTTTGTGGGAGGTTTGATAGATAAAAGCTGTCCCTAGTAGGGTATTAATTCAGGATCACATGTTTAGTATCTTGAGGAACTTGGCCTTCTCCGAACAGTTGTATATATGTTGAACACTGTTTTTAATGAGGGTTTTCCACATATCTGTGCTTGATTGTCGATGTGAACTAGGATACCATGAAGTATATGGTATAGGGTCAATGTTCCACATAAAAGACACTTGGTACACTTCAGGGTGTTGTATCTGTGATAGCATTAATGAAGGCTCATGTTATTCTGTGATATATTGTACTCACTTTCAGGCCTCTAATGACATATTAGTTTATAGAGTAATGTTTACAAAAGCTTGGATTATGTCATCAGTGATATCATCAATGATGTCATTTGAGATGTCATCAGTGATGCCATAAATGGTGTCATAGAACATATCACAAGTAATGTAATATGTGAGATCATAAGCAGTGTATGGTGGGGAAGCAAGTTATTGTCAGCTCTGCTAACTATAACTGTATTTCTGTGTTTTTGAGACCTCAAAACATTAATGTTTTCCAGCACCAGAGGCTGGATTCACCAGAAGCACAACTGAAGAAATTCTCGGAAGTTGATCAAATAACCATCAATACAATGTGTCACATGGAATCCCATCTCAGATGGGTGTGCTCTAAATGGAAAATCTTGAAAACAGGTCTTGCAGAGAGAATATATGAGGTGAAACCTTGAAAGGTGATTTTGAACGTGCGGATAAGACCCGGTGTGTGTGATGAGAGACAAGACAAGGGGCACTGTAGCCATAAAGCAGTAATACAGAATTGATACCAGGTGAGGTAGAGAGTCTTAGCACCAAAGAAAGATAATGGCTAATGCCCAGAAACATGACATGCATAACTTTAAAAGCAGTAATATCTCCCTATAGCAAGACTTGGCAGCAGCAACCCTACAGTGACATTGCAACTTAGGAAACTACTTCAGAGCAAGTTAAATACAGATGACTGGACTGTTCCCATGGGAAACAGGTTCAAGACTTTTCTGCATATAGCTGGGTCCTAACTTGGGTGGCATGGTTAGCAAAAGAACAATTAATTTAACCCTGAACTGTGACTGGGGGGTGAGTGTTTGAAAAGTTTCAGCAGTCTGTCCATCAGCTTGTTTTGTTGCTATGTTCACTGTAAGTAGCCAGTGTATGCCCATTTATGGGCTCCTTGCTCACTGTGCCACTGGATTCAAACTATCATGGCTGATGAGGGATGATATCCTGAGACTCGTTCTATAATTTGTGTTTCCAGGCCAGGGAGGACCTGGTCTGGCAGTTCATGCTGGACTGTTCCCATGGAGAACAGTGTCAAGACTGATTTACAAATGGCTGCGTTCAAACTGAGGTGGCATGGTGAACAAAAGGATAATGGGTTTAACCCCGATCTGTGATTGGGGGTGAATGTTTGAAAAGTTTCCACACACCATCCATTATCTTGTTGCATTGCTATGTTTGCCATAAGTGATCAGATATGGGTTCCCTTGGTCAATGTGCCACTGGATTCAAGCTAGCCTGGCTGATGAGGGATGATACCCTGAAATTGGTCCTAGGTGTCAACACCAGGACAGTGCGTGCCCTACGGGCGTTTAGAATGCAAAAAACAAACACTCTCCAGATAATGTAATCTATGCATTGTAATGATATGTTATTGTTTAACCTTTTGCATTACAGAATTCAATCCAAAAGATCAATTTTTAAGGTGCTTATAAATACTGTACATTTGCAATGTATTGCTGCAGGATTTCATAGTGAGTCAGAGTGTGGTCCCTTTCTACGGCCTTCTAGAAGCTTTCCCTGCAGCATGCTTGGGTGTGGCTATGGGCTGGGCCAAAACGTTATAAAAAGGAGTCAGCCCAGCTCCACTTGCCTACTATTCAGAGGTCCCGGTACAGAGCAGCAGCAACTTCCTGAGCTCCTGTTCCAGTGTCCTACCTTGACCTTCCAGGCCTCTGTGCTTCGTTCCTCAGTGGTGATTCTTAGTCAAGGCGGTAAGGCGGAGGTTGGGCTGGGCCCCCAACCCCGTATTCGATGATGCTCTAATTCTTGGGACTAATTTTCAGACGTTAACAACATTCTGTTCATGCAAGTGTAATTGTGCTTTGTAAAACTTTTGTGGGATTTTTATGCACGCATTCGAATTGGCCATACGTGCGATTCTTTCCTTGAGATTAATTCATGTTATTCATTGTGCGCTACCATTCTTTGACAGTTTCATGGTAGCATTCGAATCGGCAAAGCACGCAATTCTTTCTTGGTGTGTAATTCTTGATATTCACTGTACGGTACCATTTTCTTGGCAGTTTCATGGTGACATCCAAAGCGGCAACATGTGCGATTCTATCCTCGTGTGAAATTCTTGATATTCATTGTACGCTGCAGTTTCCGAGGCATTTTAATGGTGGCATTTGAATCGGCAAGACGCGCGATTCTTTACTTAATTGCTTTTCATGTTATTCATTGTGCGCTACCATTTCTGTACAGTTTCATGGTGGCATTGAATCAGCAACACGCACGATTCCTTCCTTATGTGTGATTCTTGATATTCGTTGTACGCTATCATTTCAGAGGCATTTTAATGGTGGCATTCGAATCGGCAAGACGCGCGATTCTTTTCTTGAGTGCTTTTCATGTTATTCATTGTGCACTACCATTTCTTGGCATTTTCATGGTAGTTTTCGAATCGGCAACATTCTTTCCCTGTGTGTGATTCTTGAAATTCATTGTACGCTACCGTCTACGAGGCATTTTCATGGTGGCATTCGAATCGAAAAGATGCGCGATTCTTTCTTTGTGGTTAATTCATGGTATTCATTGCGCGCTACCATTTCTTGGCAGTGTAACAGTGGCGTTCGAATCGGCAAGATGCGCAATACTTTCCTTGTGAATAAATAATGTAAATTACTGTGCGCTACCTATCTAAGTCAGTTCCTTGGTAGCATTTTCAAATTGATAAGTTGTGTGATTTATTCCTTGAATCTATGTTGTGTGATTTTATGGTGCACAATCCTTAATGGTGTTCAGTACTCATAGGAAGATTGGGTATGTGCACACTTTACTTTCCAATGTGTTTTTGAGAAGAACACAACAAGACCAGAGTTCTAGATGTATTGCTGCGTGATACTGATATGTATTCTTAAAAGGAGATTCATATGATTGTTTAGAAATTTACTCAGAGTGTTTTTATGATTCTCATGCTAAAGAAAGTATTTGAATTTGAAAGTTCTATTTAACTTTTTCTTGTTTCCTCCTCAGGTATTCGGTCATCTAAAGTTTAGTCAGTTTTAGAACTATTCTAGAGTTGTTTATGTTTTCAGAAATGACAAAGCTCAGAGTTGTAGAATGGTACTGATTTCATGAGATGTAATTTTGATGTTTTGTGTTTTAACCGTTTGCTTCCTGCAGGTCTCCTTCCCAGCTGTTCCCTTCCTAATCCCCTTTTCCCCACTTGGACTCTCTTAGACTCTGTGACAAAACTAATCAGAATATTGGAGCTGTCTTGTGGTGGAAGTGTTGGGAACGTGCACAGACCCCGAGGATCTGGTGGCTCTGACAGAATAGTGAGCCCACAAATTATTATCCTCTTGGTTTGTGTATGTTCTCAGCATGGCCACACTGGACGAGCTAGTCAAGGCTATCACCCAGCTCCAGTCAGAAGTGGTATCATCAAGAGATTTAACAAATAGTCTAGCTGAGAGAGTGAGTCAGTTACAGGATAAGGTAGAGAAGAAAGAACAAAGTCCCACAGGTGTGTCTTGGCCAGGTACTTCTTCTCAGACTTCTGGAGGTAATCCGACTAATATTTCCCTCAATGTTCCTTCAGCTATTCCTTTACCTCCCCCAGAACGTTTCTCAGGTGATCCCTTGAAAGCGCAATCTTTCCTAGTTCAAGTGGAATTACACTTCACCTGTAGACCACATACTTTTCCCGATGCCCAGTCCAAAGTGGCTTTCTTGTTGTCATATCTGTCTGGAGATGCAGCTACTTGGGCTATTCCTCTTCTGCGCAAAGATAGTCCCCTGTTTTACAACTGGAGACATTTTGTTAGTGAATTTGAGCTAGTTTTTGATCGTAGAACTGTAACACTGTCAGCGAATCTTGAACTATTAAACTTACGTCAGGGGAATCAGGACTAAGGGGGTCATTACAACATTGGTGGTAAAAGCCGCTTACCGCCGTGCAGAAGACCGCCAACACACCGCCACGGAATTCTGCCACAGCTATTATGACCCACATCTCGGAATCCGACAAAATTCAGACACCCACACAAGTCCGCCACACCATAGGTCAGTGATAAACTGGCGAAAACAAAACCTCCACCATCAAGCCAACAGAAATATGCCCACACTATCACGACACACGAATCCACGTGGCAGTCTTTCAACCGTGGTATTCCATTGGCGGTACACACCGCCGTGCTCAAAATACACACACATCTTCAAAACACCACCGCATTAGACAATTCACACACCTGATACACATACACACACCACACCCACACACCCAATACAATATAAAACGCACACCCACATCACCCAAAAACCCCTACGACCACAATTACAGAGAGAAGACCAGAGAGAGACACCACCATCAACAAACTAGCATCCACAGGCACACAACACCATCACCCACACAACTTCCACGCACAAAACACCACACACCACTACATATCACCACACTTATCACCACACACACCACCCCACACATCACCCACACCACCCCATGGCACGGCAAAGACACCCCAGATTCTCGGAGGAGGAGCTCAGGGTCATGGTGGAGGAAATCGTCCAGGTAGAGCCACAGCTATTTGGATCACAGGTGCAGCACACCTCAATTGCAAGGAAGATGGAGCTATGGCGAAGAATAGTCGACAGGGTCAACGCATTGTGACAACACCCAAGAATTCGGGAGGACATCAGGAAGAGGTGGAACGACCTACATGGGAAGGTGCATTCCGTGGTCTCAAGACATCACCTAGCACTTCAGCAGACTGGCGGCGGACCCCCACCTCCTCCCCCACAACTAACAACATGGGAGGAGCAGGTCTTGGCTATTTTGCATCATGAGGGCCTCGCAGGAGTTGGTGGAGGAATGGACTCTGGTAAGTCAAATCTTAACTATTACATCCCCCACCCTACCTGCATGCCATCACATACCCCACCCCTATCACTCCAACTCCTCACAAATGTACCAATATCACAAACCACACATCCCAACACCAAGCCCTGCATGCAACAACAACGCATGGACACCCATCACTAAAGCATGCCCACTGCACATACCCATACATCCCCCTAAACCATCATCACACAAGCTCCCACACAGGAATGCTAGCACTGGGGTACATGCTCACCCACCCATTTCACACCATGACACACACAGATGCAATAATCATGCCTTTCCACCCCTGCAGGACCACTACCCAACGTCACCAGACAGGAGGGTCCAGACTTGTCCACTCCACCCACAGAAGAGGCCCACAGTGATGACAGCACCTCTGTCCACCTGGATCTAGATGACCAGCCCGGACCATCGTGGGCCTCGGGACAGTTGATTCCCCTCACACAGGCACAGGACACCACAGACCTTCCCCCCTCTGGAAACACCAGCACAGCACCCACCCAGCGGGCCCATACCTCAGTCCCCAGGACACGTCAATCAGCTGTGTGTCCACCACTACAGGGAACCCAGGATAACCCACCACCCCAACAACAACAGGGAACTGGGGGCAGTGGCAGTGGGCACATGGTCCAGGGGACGGAGGCCCAGGACCACAGGGGAACTGGGAGGGCTGCTGCGCGACAGGGGGCAGACAGGCCAAGGGAACCCACTCTCCACGAGGCCCTCTCCTCCATCATGGGAGCCTACCACCACTCCCAGGAGACGATGGCAACGGTACTGGCCAAGTTTCAGGAGACCCAGCCGATGCAGGAGGAACAGTATTTGGGGTTCAGGGAGGAACTCAGAACCATCAGCTCTGCCCTGGGCACCATCGTAGGGGTGCTGAAGGAAGTACACAACACCAGGAGGGACACTGTGGCACTCCAAGGGGCCCCTGACACTAGCATGGATGATGAACTGCCCACCACCTCCGCCGGCGAGGAGGCACTGCCACAGGACCACCACACCAGCACCCCACCCCCTGCAGACGGAGCACCACCCCGCAAACGGTCCCTGAGATCCAGGAACAAGACAGAGCATGATGCCAAGACCCCCGCCAAGAAATGAGACCACCCTGATTGTCATCCCACTGTCCCACTTTGTCACCCTGTCCATATTGAAACTGCCCCAGCTCCACTTCCTATGCCCATATGGGCAATGCACCTATGAGACTAATAGACTGGACTCTGCCATGGACACTCCTCCGCCATCACCCCTCACCATTTAACTTCCCCCTCCAATATTTTGTATTTAAATAAACACACCTAAAGCACCAAAAGATCTGGAGTCTGTCTGTGATTTTGAAATAGTGTATTTGCAATTACAGTGACAAAATGTTCATGAAATAGTAATGTCAACATACCTATGTCACACAGCTCTAGTCCATGAGGAATCAAAGCAGATGACACACGTTGGGACCCAGACCTGTGAAACCGTAAGGGAAAGTGGCAATTCAGTGACCATACACTGGGTGAAATCGACAGACAGGATAGAGTTAGAAGTGTAAAAGTACCTGTGGTAGGCAGGAATGTTATCTCACCTGTGTTTCACTGGAAATATTGCTGGATGACTGAGTCCCTGTTCTGCATGTCTTCTTCCTCTGCTTCCTCCTCATCACTGTCCACAGGCTCCACAGCTGCCCCAACACCGCCATCTGTACCATCCTCCTGCAGAAAAGGCACCTGTCGTCGCAAAGCCAAGTTGTGAAGCATACAGCAAGCCACGATGATCTGGCACACCTTCTTTGGTGAGTAGAATAGGGATCTACCTGTCATATGCAGACACCTGAACCTGGCCTTCAGGAGGCCGAAGGGCCGCTCGATCACCCTCCTAATTCGCCCATGGGCCTCATTGTAGCGTTCCTCTGCCCTTGTCCTGGCATTCCTCACTGGAGTCAGTAGCCATGACAGGTTGGGGTAACCAGAGTCACCTAATAGCCACACAGGGTGCCTCTGGAGTTGACCCATCACATAAGGGATGCTGCTATTCCGCAGGATGTAGGCGTCATGCACTGAGCCAGAGAACATGGCATTCACATGGGAGATGTACTGGTCTGCCAAACATACCATCTGTACATTCATGGAATGATAACTCTCCCGGTTCCTGTACACCTGTTCACTCCTGTGGTGGGGGACCAAAGCCACATGGGTCCCATCAATGGCACCTATGATGTTGGGGATTTGTCCAAGGGCATAGAAGTCACCTTTCACTGTAGGCAAATCCTCCACCTGAGGGAAAACGATGTAGCTCTGCATGTGTTTCAGCAGGGCAGACAACACTCTGGACAATACGTTGGAAAACATAGGCTCGGACATCCCTGATGCCATGGCCACAGTTGTTTGAAAAGACCCACTAGCAAGGAAATGGAGCAATGATAGCACCTGCACTTGAGGGGGGATTCCTGTGGGATGGCGGATTGCTGACATCAGGTCTGGCTCCAACTGGGTACACAGTTCCTGGATTGTGGCACGGTCAAACCTGTAGGTGATAATCAAATTTCTTTCCTCCATTGTCGACAGGTCCACCAGCGGTCGGTACACCGGAGGATTCCGCCATCTCCTCACATATCCTAGCGGACGGTGCCTGTGAAGGACAACAGCGAGCACAGAGTCAAACAACTCAGAGCTATGTACCCACAGTCTACACAGAACGCCATTCATACACAAAATGTGGCCTGTATGTGTGTGGAGACTAGGCCTAGGTATGTGTGACGCAGTTGGTAATTAGGCCATGTGGGCCCCTGAAATGGCGGCTGCCTAACCTGTAAAGTGGGACAATGGGATTTGAGGTAACTGCGTTGGCGTTGTACACCATCGCGGTAGGCGGTCGAAGACTGCGGCGCAATGCTGCATTGGTTACCATTGGACCCAATGGGTCCAGGAGCCAATGACGATGTACGCCGGCGGTGATGGTATGTACCGCCGCGGACGTGACCGCCATTTTCTATCTGTTGAATCACTCAATACCTGATCTTCGAGAGGAGAGGACCTACACTGCAAGTGCTGCTGTGACCTCGGTCTGGAAGAGATAATGGCTCGTACGTCTGGGGAAAGGGCCCCTACCTTCACATCGGAGGAGTTGGAGAAGCTCGTCGATGGGGTCCTCCCCCAGTACACGCTACTCTACGGTCCTCCAGACCAACAGGTAAGTACACAGGGAGCATGTTGTATGGGCTATGCCTGTGTGGAGAGGGCTGGTTGTAAGAAGGAAGGGGGCAGAGTTATGCGTGCATGAAAGACGGTGGGTGCATGTGCCACATGGCAAGGGTAGGGATAGGGGCTACTCACTTTGACGGCGCAGTTGGTAATGACTTCTCTTCGTACCCTGTACATTTCATGTAGGTCAGCGCCCACCAGAAAAAGGATATTTGGCGTGCCATTGGCAAGGACGTCAGGACCCTGGGGGTCCACCACAGACGGAGCACCCACTGCCGGAAGAGATGGGAGGAAATTCGCCGCTGGAGCAAGAAGACGGCGGAGGCTCAGCTGGGGATGGCCTCCCAACGTGGGAGGGGTACCCATCGAACCATGACCCCCACTGATGTTCAAGATCCTGGCGGTGGCCTACCCGGAGTTGGATGGGCGCTTGAGGGCATCACAGCAGAGACAAGGGGGTGAGTACACTCCCATTCAACTGACTTTGCGCGCAGTGGAGGTGTCTGGGTGGGGGAGGAGGGCTGTGGGTTTCCCTAGGCCAGGGCGAGTTCCGTAGGCTAGGCCCCTCCGTAAGGCATGGCCCTGTGGCCCCCACCCCACCTCTGTAGAGTGCCAAGTACAGCTATTCATGCACCTGTGTCATCTATGTGTGCAGATGTCGTCCATAGCCTTGTAGGCCATTTCCCAGGAATTGCACTGTAGAGCCCAACAGTGCGACGTAGTGCAGGGGGCTTCGGTGTCTGTCTTGTCCGCCAACGGTAGCGGTAATCCATGCACTCACATGTCTTTCTTCTGGTTCCCCCCCCTTTTTTGTGGTCTCCCTGTTCTCGTGTGCATTAGCATCATCAGGTGGAGGAGCAGTGGCACCAGAGCACAAGGGAGCTGCATCCCACATGGCCATGGAGGGCCACACTATGGACTCAGAATACACCAGTGGGAGGGAGGGCGAGGGGAGCACCACAGCAGGGACAGGAGCTGAAACCAGCGACACAGACTCGTCCACCGATGGGAGCTCCCTTGTGGTGGCGGCAACATGTGTGCCCCTCACTTCTACAGGTACAGCCACCACCCCCCCTACCAGCACTGCCCTCCCAGCAGCCCCTCAGCCTTCGCCGTGTGCCCGCTCACCCAGGAGGGTGGGCATCACCTTCGCCCCAGGCACCTCAGGCCCTGCCCCAATCACCTCTGCTGCCCTCAGTGAGGAGGCCATTGACCTCCTCAGGTCACTCACTGTTGGGCAGTCTACCATTTTGAATGCCATCCAGGGTGTAGAAAGGCAGTTGCAACAAACCAATGCATTCCTGGAGGGCATTCATTCTGGTCAGGTGGCCCTTCACCGATCCTTTCATACTCTGGCCTCAGCACTGATGGCAGCCTGTGTCTAGCCTCCCCCCTCCAACTTCCTCCACCCAGACCCAATCCCCTGTACCTCTGCCTATCCCAAGCAGACCAGCCTGCACACACCTCACCACACAAGGGAAGCTCAGGCAAACATAAGCACCACACATCCCACAGGCACTCACGCAAGCATCAGACACATACAGACACACCAACATCCACTGCCTCCACTGTGTCCCCCTCCTCCTTGTCTCCCTCCTCCCTCCCAGTCTCATCTACACTCACACCTGCATGCACAACCTCTACACCCACTACGTCCCGCACCAGTACACCCACTATCACACCCTGCTCATGTGCAGTCACCACCCCCACTACCATTCACACGTCCCCTGTGTCCTCTCCCAGTGTGTCTGTGACGCCCACTCCGAAGATACACAAACACAGGCACACACCCACCCAATATACATCCACCTCACAACAGCCTCCAGCGCATGCACCTGCACCCAAAGCCATAAAACGTACACCTCCTACAACCACCACCTCTTCCTCCACCCCCAAACCCCCTCCAGCTACCCATTTCAGTGTGTCCAAATAACTTTTCCTGTCCACCCTTAACCTATTTACCACCCCCCCATCCAACTCATATGTCCCGAACTAGCACCTCAGCCACACCATCTCCGGGACCAGTGGTGCCCCTTGTCACAGGTATGTGGAGTGCACCGGCCACCAGGACTCCCAGTGGGGCACGGAGCCACAGCACAGCCAGTCCCCCCCCCCCCCCTGTGAAGCACCAGAAGTTGGCCAGTGCCTGGCGAGAGAGGGGGAAGACTATAGCCATCCAAGCCGCTCCCAGGGGTCCCAGTGGGAGTGTGGACTCAGCTGTGACTCCTCAGAAGGTGGGGAAGGGCCACAAGAAACCCGGCAAGTCTGGGAGGAGCAGCACGGCGGAGAAGACCGCCATCATCCCCGCTGGCCAGGAGGGCCCTGCCAGCCCCATCTTCGCTGCCCAAGAGGTCCACCATAGCCCCATCGTCGCTGCCCAGGAGGGCCACCCCAGCCCCATCGTCGCAGCCCAGGAGGCCACCGCCAGCCCCATCGTCGCTGCCCAGGAGGCCACCGTCAGCCCCATCGTCGCTGGCCAGGAGGTCCCCGCCAGCCACAGCCCAGCTGCCTAGGAGGGCCCCACCAGCCACAGCCCAGCTGCCCAGGAGGGCCCCACCAGCCACAGCCCAGCTGAACAATGAAGGACCGCCAACTCAAGCACCGCTGAACAGGGCAAGCACCGCCGAACAGGGCAAGAACCTCCAACTCAAGCACCGCTGAACAGGGCAAGCACCGCTGAATAGGGCAAGGACCGCCAACTCAAGCACAGCTGAACAGGGCAAGCACCGCTGCACAGGGCAAGGACCGCCAACTCAAGCACCGCTAGCCCATGAGCGGCAGGGGCACTTACGCAACAGGGACAGTCACGGGGTGAGTGATGCACTCTGGGCACCAGTCCCCCTCCAGAGCCAGTGGAGAAAGACATCCACTCCGTCTGTCCTTCCAGGATGAAGCACTCTGGGCACCAGTCCCCCTCCAGAACCAGTGGAGAAACACATCCACTCCGTCTGTCCTTCCCAGGATGAGGCACTCTGGGCACCAGTCCCCCTCCAGAACCAGTGGGGACATGCATCCACTACCTCAGTCCTTCCCAGGATGAAGCACTCTGGGCACCAGTCCCCCTCCAGAACCAGTGGAGAAAGACAGCCACTACCTCAGTCCTTGGCAGGATGAAGCACTCTGGGCACCAGTCCCCCTCCAGAACCAGTGGAGACATGCATCCACTACCTCAGTCCTTGGCAGGATGAAGCACTCTGGGCACAAAGCCCCCTCCAGAAACCAGTGGAGAATGTTATCCACTTGAGAGACTGTGGCTTGGCACTCCCCAGGATGCAGCAGTGAGCAACCCACCCACTGTAGAGACTTGAGAGACCGTGGCTTTGCACTACCCAGGATGCAGCAGTGGGCAAACCACCCACTGTAGAGACTTGAGAGACTGTGGCTTTGCACTCCCCAGGATGCAGCAGTGGGCAAACCACACACTGCAGAGCCTTGAGAGACTGTGGCTTTGCACTCCCCAGGATGCAGCAGTGGGCAAACCACCCACTGTAGAGACTTGAGAGACTGTGGCTTTGCACTCCCCAGGATACATCAATGGGCATGGAGGCCCCTCGTGGATCTGGTGTCTTGCACTCATCCAGCTGAGGTGCCCCCCTTCCCTTCCCCCTGAGGTGCCTGTTGTATTTCTATCTGATGCCCCTGCAGTGTTCTCTCTGTTTTGATCTGGTATCGTGTGTGGGCCTCGCCCATGCATTTTGGGCCCAGTGATCCACGGACTATGAATGGTGCAATACCTGGACTACTAATCTTGGGGTATATTTTGTTAATAGTGTATATATGTATATTTTTGCTTACTGAATTTTGATATATTACAATGGTTACACTCATTTCCTTTTGTCTTTGCATTCTTCCGGGGGGGTTGGGGGGTGTAACTATAATGTATAGATATGCATTAGTGTGTGTGTTGTAGTGGGTGAGGGTGGGGGTGGGGGTGTTGCGTGCTGCATGTGTGTGTCCCTGTTTTTCCCTCCCCCCTCCCCTGTGTCGTAGGTTCAGTACTCACCGTGGTCTTCGCCGCCGGCGTTGGTGCTCCTGGTACAGGAGCAGGAAGACTATCGCAGGGAGAATTTGGAGTTCCCGGTCCATGGTGTCCTTCTTCCTCGTGGAATGTGTAGAGGTGAGCGTTTTCCCTTTGAAATTACTGTTTCCGCCATGTTTTTATTTGCGGTGTATCCGCCCCGGAAAAGGTGGCGGATTGGCCTGTCATAATAGTGTGGGCGGTACATTGCCCTCCGCCTTTCTGTTGCCGGTGACCGCCGAGCTGTTTGTTTGTACCGCCGTGGCGGTCGGAGTGTTTTAGTGGCTGTTTTTGTTGGCGGTTTCCGCCACGGTCGTAATTCCAAACTTTTTTTCCGCCGGCCTGTTGGCCGTCTTACCGCCGCTTTAACACCGTCCGCCAGGGTTGTAATGACCACCTTAGTGTCATATTTAGCCAACTTTAATCGGCTGGTCGCTGAGACATCCTGGCCAGAGGAAAAACAAGTGTTCTTGTTTTGCAAGGGACTCAAAGAAGAGTTAAAAGATATCTTGGCGCAAATCGACCGGCAGCCCACAGACTGTCAAGAATTAATAAACCTTTTCTTGAGGCTTGACCATCATTTAAATGAGCGAAGAGGAATGCGTAAAAAGACAGAAAAATATTCTTGGCGTGTTCATGATAACAGAGACTCAAGAAATCAGAAAGAAAGAACGCCTGAACCGATGGAGATTGGAACCATCAGGAGACCTTTGACCAAAGATGAAAAGGACCTACGCAGAAAAAATGGACAATGTCTCCATTGTGGGCGAAAAAGGTAATTTCGTCAAAGACTGTTCTATCAAACCAAAGAACAAACAAGGTCCAGTTCAGAAGGTTGCAGCCAATGCATCAGTCGAGTTGGAAAACTAAAACACCCAAGATGCAGAGAAGGGTTGTTCTTGGGTGTCACTGTGGACCCTTCACAATCCAGATATCTCAAATTGGGAATTAGAGTTCGGTCAAGAAAAAGACCTACTTCAAGAAGGCTCTAGTCGACTCTGGGGCTACCGGAAACTTTGTTGACGCCCAATTGGTTCATGCATGGGGGATCCCATGTATTGAAAAGAAGACCCCAGAAATTATTCGGGCAGGTGATGGAAAACTCTTACCTGGAGGTCCAGTAACTCTTCACACTGTCCCCTTGACAGTAATTTTTGAAGGTAAAAATCAAAGAAAGAAACATAAAGAGTAATTTATCCTTGACGTGATCCATGCTCCCCAGTATGGGATCATTCTTGGCTTGCCATGGTTAACTCATCACAATCCAGAGATTAACTGGGCAGAATGAAAGATCCTGTTCTCATCAGTGCTATGTGAAGAACAATGCCTCCAAAGGACCCAAGAATCGGAAGTTCACAATTCTTACATAGCTACCGCCGCAGAAAAAGAAGTTCAGTTGTCCAAACAGTATTCATCTTATGAAGATGTATTTGATGAGAAGGAAGCAGAGAACTTACCTCCCCATAGATCTTATGACTATCAGATTGATCTAGTCCCAGGTGCGATACTTCCCAACTGTCGTGTGTATGCCCTGTCAGCACATGAAAATCAACATTTACGAAAATACTTGGATCAATTCTTAGATAATGGTTTCATCCGCCCCTCTAAGTCTCCCACAGCTTCTCCTTTGTTTTTTGTTCCAAAAGCGAATGGAGAGCTTCGAACTTGTATCGACTAAATGTGTCCACAGGCCCATTCCATCCGCATCTACTCTTGGTGGAAAAGATTCCAGGCCACAAATCCTGAAGGGGACGGAGCCTGCACCAGCCAGCAGAAAGGGGAAGGGGCCTGCACCAGCAAGCAAGAAGGGGAAGGAGCCTGCACCAGCCAGCAGAAAGGGGAAGGAGCCTCCACCAGCAAGCAAGAATGGTAAGGAGCCTGCACCAGCCAGCAGAAAGGGGAAGGACCCTGCACCAGCAGGCAAAAAGGGGAAGGAGCCTGCACCAGCAGCTGTCACAGGGCCCCCACCACCATCCGTGGTTGTGCAGCCATCAGTGAGTGCGGGGGCTGAGCAGGAGCCTCCCACTACCACCACCACCACAGTGCAGCCATCACAGGGTGCAGGGGCTGAGCAGGAGCCTCCCACTACCATCACAGTGCAGCCATCACTGCCGGCGGACGCAATGTGATCCAGCCTCCATGGGCTGCTGTGTGGCCTGTCCCCTCCAGAACCAGTGGGCAAGTCACCCACCCGAGAGACTGTGGTCTTGCACGCCCCAGGACAAAGCAATGGCCTTGTTGCCCCCTTCAGAATGAGTGGGCAAATCACCCAACTGAGAGACTGTGGTCTTGCACTCCCCAGGACCAAGCACAGGGCTTGTTGCCCCCTCCAGAAACGGTGGGCAAGTCACTCACCTGAGCGACTGTGGCCTTGCACTCCCCAGCACCAAGCAATGGGCTTGTTGCCCCCTCCAGAACCCTTGGGAACCAGTGGGAAAGACACCCACCTGAGAGACTGTGGCCTTGCACTCCCCATGACCAAGCGCAGGGCTTTTTGCCCCCTCCAGAACCAGTGGGCAAGTCACCCACCTGAGAGACTGTGGCCTTGCACTCCCCAGGACAAAGCAAAGGGCTTTTTGCCCCCTCCAGAACCAGTAGGGAAGTCACGCACCTGAGAGACTGTGGCCTTGCACTCCCCGGGACCAAGCACAGGGCATGTTGCTCCCCTCCAGAACCAGTGGTCTTGTTTCTGCATCCGGTTGAGGTCCCCCCCAACCAAGGTGCCTGCCTATTTGCCAACTGATGTCCCTGCAGTGTTCTCTCCATATTGGTGCAGGTAACGAGAGGGCGGCCCCTGTGAACTGAGGACCTGGCAGTTTCCCTTTTTTGTACATTTGTACATATCTGTTGCATTGGCAAATTAATTATTATTAATTTAGTGTTGATCTTATTACAATCATTTTCGTCAATTCCTGTTGTCCTTGCATTACTCCGCCAATTTACAGGGATAAATTGTTTTCTTGTGCAGGTGGTTGTGTGTATGTTGTGTGTAAATGGGGTGTGTGTGGTGCGTGTGTGTCACTATCGTTTTCCTCCCCCCTCCCTTGTGTGCTAGGCGGCTGTACTCACCGTGGTCGTCTTTTCCAGCGTTGGTGTTCGTGGTGGGGCATAACGTAGAATATCATCGGAAATACTTGCAGTTCTGGTTCCATGGCAGGGAGGTTCTTCCCTGTGTCTCCAATGGCGAGTCCTTTCACTTCTGTAATGTATTTCCGACAGGCTTTTTATGGCGTTGGTACTGCCCCGGAAAAAGGTGCCGGATTGTGTTGTTATAATATGGTGGGCGGAACTTTGACTTCCGTCTGGCTATAGGCGGCTACCGCCGTGACGACTGTTGTTTCCGCCCTGGCTGTCGGTGTGGTACATTGGCTGTCTTTTGGAGATTTTTCCGCCATGGTCATAATTTGGTGGTAGTTACCACCAGCCTGTTGGCAGTATTACCGCCACTTTATGATCGACCGCCAGGGTCGTAATGAGGGCCTATATATATAAAATGTATATATATATATATATATAAATATATATATATATATATATATATATATATAATACTCAACTCACTTAATACTTACCTTTAAAACCTTTACAACGCATACATCTTTACCATTTATGCCTTGACAACAAAATTAGTTGTAAAGGCATGCGCGGTAAAGTTACATTAGTGGTAAAGGCATGAGTTATAGTCAAATATTGTCACAGACCCAAAACTATTTCATTTTCAACATGACCTAAAAGAGGCCTGTCTCTTAATGAACCTTTTACATTTAATGCAAGTTCTTGGTAAACTAACCCTATTCACCTAGAATAAAGCATAGGCTCTAGTGAATTATTAAAAACAATGCAGGGCATATTTATGAGAGTCTTGTGCTGCCGGAACGTCACTTTTTTTGACACTCCAACAGGGTAAGCCTCTCAACCATATAAATGAGGCCAACCAAAGTCGCTTTGCATGGCTTTGCATTAGGAGACACAACCAACACTACTGTACACATTGTTCTAATCACAGTAGCAGAGGCGTAGCTTGGTCAGTAAGATGGGTGGGGGCTTTAGATTTTCCATCAGGCTAGCATATAATGTTTAAATATGTTATATGACAAGCAGGGTGCATGGCACGGGTCTAAGGGGCAGTGAAAGGAGAGAGGAATGCAGATAGGCCCGGGTACTAAGTGAGGAATAACACAATATTTTGTAAAATACTAACATTTTTGACGACTTTACAAACTGAAAGGTAAAGTGTGTGTGTGCGTTTTTGTCTGAATGTATCTAAAAATTCCTGATGAAATCTGGCAGACATCTCATCATACCTGACTGGAAGCATCTGTACCCAACTATTTATCAGAAAATCCGCCCCCCCCCGCACCCCCTCCCCCTCTCCCCCGCCACAGAAGCTATGCCTCTGCAGGGTAGGTAAAAATTCGAAGTGTGCGTGACAATTTCTTGTTGCGAAACGTAAATGGTATTTTAATGGATACAGAATAACATTTACATTTGCTAGGCGGATTAAGGATAGGATAGACTTACAAGTTATATAGGGATGCATGTTGGTTCGAATTCCCCACCTCCTTCCCAAAGTGAGAAGGAGCTATCTAATACAAGCGAACATTTCTTGTGATACACGCACAAGTTGAATTAATACCTCTTGTAGCTTAAACGAAAATGTTAATGTTTTATGATAAGGAAAGTTCCTAGAAATTGAACCAAACACAGGTAGCATTCTAAATGCCTGGACGCACCAAAAGAGGGAGGAACATATCTGCCCCCCCCCCCTCCACACCTACCACCACCACTCCTCAACCTTTTTAAATCCGTCTTATTTCGATTCTTCAAACACCCTTAAGTGTCCTCAATTGTTCTGCCGGGGTCAGCTTTTATCTATTTTCCCATGTGATTGAGATCTGCGCTTGTGTTCTGAGTTGGTACATTGACACTGAGCAGTGTGGGTCTCCCGTAAAGTAGCCGCCCTTATACCTTGATAAAGAGGTACATTTCTGGATAATTGCCTACACTTAGAATGATTCCTCCTGGGTCCCCAAATAACAATACCAGATCTTCACCATTGGGCACCAATTTTAAAAGAGGGACAGTATTGCTGAAAATCATGCCACCTTACCACCAGGCTGCACCGGTCCAATCCTCAGTCTCGCCTCGTCTACAGAGCGATTTCTCCAGGAAGTCCGTCCTGCCAGCTCAAGGGACAGTGTTTTTTTTGGCGCTGATGCAATTCTTGACACCTCGCGGTATCAATCCATTTTCACTGCGCCTCCGTGTTCACACGACACGCACTCTGAAACAGGTGCATGGGAAACATTCTATGACTCGGTGTTTGAATTACACCGAATTACGAACTTGTGGGTTCAGTTTAATTAATGCAGGAACAAATAGGTGTGTATGAATCTCTGTAAAACAGACGTAATCACTAGGTTGCTGACAGCAAAGATTCCATCACAGATGTCTGCCTGAAGTCTGGGTGCGGCTGACCCACCAGTTCTCCGAGTATCAGCTCCACTGATTATTTTTTTTATCGTTTTCTAACAAAAGGTCTTCCCTTTGGTACAT
Organism: Pleurodeles waltl; assembly: GCF_031143425.1. Taxonomy (NCBI): domain Eukaryota; kingdom Metazoa; phylum Chordata; class Amphibia; order Caudata; family Salamandridae; genus Pleurodeles; species Pleurodeles waltl. The sequence goes on from NC_090449.1 coordinate 914,514,278, forward strand.
CTCGACAGCCTATAAGAACAGGCCCCTTATTTGCAATACTCCTTCCCACAGACACTTTGCGTGAGCCACGCAGTGATTGCTCGGTTAACTGTAAAATGAGCACAGCCAAAGGGGCATTCCTCTGCTTACTTATCAATGATCAACGCAACATTCTCTATGACATTTGGTATTCGAAGCACGACTGCGGCCTAGTAGGCCTCACCTTTCCTCAGTTTGTTGGATCGTTGAACAGTGGAATGTACCCTGACCTTAGCCGTCGTTCGTAGTTTCTGGTGACGCGGACACTTAACTATTTGGCTGATCTAAAGGTATGCATTCTCTGTGTTCAGAGGCACATAGCCTAAAATATACAAGAACTGTGCCTTCATGCAGTGTCACCTTAAGTTTTTTGGGGTCCCTGAGCATGGAATATTCTTGGGGGCCCCTATGTAGGGAAGAAATGTACATTTTATTACTCGTTTTTTGGTAATTCAAATCTTCACAATGCCCAAAATTACACAATTATACGTTAAACTATAACAGGGTCACCAAAAAAACATTTTCAATATGTATTGTCGGGCCCCCAAATTCTTTAGATGACACTGGGTAAAGAGACACTCAAAGATAAATGCAGGCAGGGTGGTAGAGAAGTTTAGAAAGAGAATTAGACTAGAGAGAGGTGTTATAGAGAAAAGGTTCACTTCCAAAAGAGGCCCCTTGGAAGATTGGGGCCCGAGGCAATTGCCCACATTGCCCATGCCTTAAAGCATCTCTACTTCTACCAGTTAACTCCCTTAGAGTGAACGCAAGGAAGGATCTGATCATAGCACTGGCGAGATAGAGATTCCTGATTTTTGCCAGGCTTGAGGTTATTGCCAGGCCGACACCCAATGCGTGGAAAAGGCATGCAGCATTCAATTTCTCTAGCTCCTTTGTGGCAACGATGCCTCGGGGCTCAGGGGCTCACCAGACAGACACTGCGGAATGAGTGAGGATAGCATAATGTCTGCTCTGCTTGTGACCCAGACAGGTTCACATTTTAAGGCCTTGAACAGAGCACAAACTACTAACTGGGTTTGAGAACCTCATCAGGCAGACATTGTGAGAGCGTGGAACATTCCGAATGCATTCCCTCACCCACTTGTTGGACATAGTGCCTGCTGGGCATGGGGTCTCAGCATGTAAATATTATGAGGCTCATTTGCCTGCCTTGCATGATTTTCCTGCAAGCAGATATTGCAGGGATTGAATGGTATAGGGCACATATTGGCAAATACGTGGAGTGGGGGAGGCAAGTAGGATGCATTTTTTACCCCCTCTGGATTCTAATGGCTAATGGTGTGAGGTCCAAGCAGGCAGATTTTGAAGTTGTGGGGTCACACTGCTACAGCTCCCTCAATTACGTGGGAGGCAACATGCCTGTCAGATGTGTGGTCTTAGCCTGTGATTGATCTCCATATTGCCTGCCGGACATGGCATCTCAGCAGACAGCTCATTCTTGTGAAGAAGGCATATACCATCTGCACTCCCACCAATTTGGAGGTGCCATAATCCTAAAAGACTTCAGGTCCTTCATATAAATGACAAGACATACCCACAGCACTATGAGAAACCTAGGTATGTTGTGAAAGAAGAAAACAATGGTTCCCAAGGTTTTATTTATGTCTAAATATATGTAGTATTTGATTCTATTAAATACTTTTGGGCAGTATATTAAAAGACACATGATAGGGGCCAAACTATGTGCGAATGCATGTGACCATTGTATTTACATCACATTATCAATAATAAACTTAATCAATATAGACATTTTTAAATTTTTAACTGACATTTCAACCTATCTCTACATCCCCACATCTGTGTAACTTTGGTTTTATTCAGTGAAAAACAAAATATATATATATACATATATATATATATATATATATATATATATATATATATATATATATATATATATATATATATGTATATATATATATATATATGTATACAGATACAGATCTTTTTTATCACACCTAACATATGTATATATACACACACATATATATATATATATATATATATATATATATATATATATATATATATATATATATGTTAGGTGTGATAAAAAAAGATCTGTTTTTGTTATAAAGAAGCCTTAGGAATTCACTGAGAAAACTAAAGTGACTTTATATTTAGGTGAATATCTCAGTGCCCACATTAATGTTTTGAACAACAAAAAAAAAACACTGAAATTCACTTGCGCCCTCGCTACACACTGTTCATGACCACACATATTACATCACTCATGACATGTTCTATAACATCATTTATGACATTAGTGATGACGTCTCAAATTACATTATTGATTAAATCAATGATGACATCATCCAGTGAGTGTCTTAGTTTGTTTTATAGTTCTCATAGTGCTGAGTAGACACCATATTACTTTTTTACCTCATTTTGTACAGCCTTTATCCAGCTAATGTGTGTAAGTGTTTACAACAAGCATGAGGTTCTGAATCATCATTGGGGAATAGAGGTACTGAAGATGTTTTAAACCTTTGTAATGAAGAGTAACTCTGTGTGCAGATGGCATTTGATGAAATGTCCAGTAGAGGTGGGTAAAATTGTGGAATTTGACCCCCTGAAATTCTACAGGTCCATAAAACTCTGCAAGATTATGCAGGCTTCTGCCAATGGACAGCAATAGGCATGTCCTAGTGCCCACCCTATGATTTAGTGCTGGAAGCACGTTCTACTATGACAAAACAGCGTAAACTGCACCACGCTGCACGCCAGAGCACGCAGCCATCAATTTTCTATTCGTGCAGCAGCCTTTTGACCATGAATGGTTGTGACCGCTCGTGACTGCCGTGTTGGAGAAATCTTGACGGATATCCCCCTAGCGACCAACAGTTGCACTGGGGGATGCCAAATCTCACTTTCCAAATTACCGTTTTGAAGTCACATGTGATGCAACACTCCACCATGCAGCAATTGGCAGAATTTTGCCAGTACTTTGTGTTGCAAGTGTAATACAGAGTCAGCTAAATTCTGCCAGTTCCACCTGCGAACAAAATATACTGCCCACTCCTGTTGTCCAGTATGTTCCATACAAGTCTTTGGGCTCAGCAGAAAAGGTTTCCAACAAGGCAAAGATTCTAAGTTGTTGATACAAAGTATTGTAAGCAGCCTTGAGTTATCGGACAGAGTCACTTCAGCATGACAATTTATTTTTAACATAGAAGACTGTGTGTACAAGGTACCAACCTATGTATGTGTGTTTCTTTTGCTTCAGAAGATGAGATATCTGTAACATTTTCACCACAGTATAAAGGCTGCATGTAGTATGATCTTCGGCACCTTCAGATCTTGGTTATCTTAAGAGAATAGTTTCCTTTTTGACAAGTGCTGCAAAGAGTGTACACTATTGTTAGTAGATACTTTATAATATTCTGTGGTGTATTTCTCATGAGAGTTTCACTGTGTTCGTACAGTATGGTACAGAGTAAACGCTCTCCAAAGAGTAAACACTGTTTACAGTACTCACTTTTGCATTCATATCAACTTCATTTCTCAGTGTAGGTTTGGTGTTTGTGGGAGGTTTGATAGATAAAAGCTGTCCCTAGTAGGGTATTAATTCAGGATCACATGTTTAGTATCTTGAGGAACTTGGCCTTCTCCGAACAGTTGTATATATGTTGAACACTGTGTATAATGAGGGTTTTCCACATATCTGTGCTTGATTGTCGATGTGAACTAGGATACCAGTGAAGTATATGGTATAGGGTCAATGTTCCACATAAAAGACACTTGGTACACTTCAGGGTGTTGTATCTGTGATAGCATTAATGAAGGCTCATGTTATTCTGTGATATATTGTACTCACTTTCAGGCCTCTAATGACATATTAGTTTATAGAGTAATGTTTACAAAAGCTTGGATTATGTCATCAGTGATATCATCAATGATGTCATTTGAGATGTCATCAGTGATGCCATAAATGGTGTCATAGAACATATCACAAGTAATGTAATATGTGAGATCATAAGCAGTGCATGGTGGGGAAGCAAGTTATTGTCAGCTCTGCTAACTATAACTGTATTTCTGTGTTTTTGAAACCTCAAAACATTAATGTTTTCCAGCACCAGAGGCTGGATTCACCAGAAGCACAACTGAAGAAATTCTCGGAAGTTGATCAAATAACCATCAATTCAATGTGTCACATGGAATCCCATCTCAGATGGGTGTGCTCTAAATGGAAAATCTTGAAAACAGGTCTTGCAGAGAGAATATATGTGGTGAAACCTTGAAAGATGATTTTGAACGTGCGGATAAGACCCGGTGTGTGTGATGAGAGACAAGACAAGGGGCACTGTAGCCATAAAGCAGTAATACAGAATTGATACCAGGTGAGGTAGAGAGTCTTAGCACCATTGAGACAAAGTAGTGAAGTTGACAAACTGTCTTCTCAAAGAAAGATAATGGCTAATGCCCAGAAACATGACATGCATAACTTTGAAAGCAGTAATATCTCCCTATAGCAAGACTTGGCAGCAGCAACCGTACAGTGACATTGCAACTTAGGAAACTACTTCAGAGCAAGTTAAATACAGATAACTGGACTGTTCCCATGGGAAACAGGTTCAAGACTTTTCTGCATATAGCTGGGTCCTAACTTGGGTGGCATGGTTAGCAAAAGAACAATTAATTTAACCCTGAACTGTGACTGGGGGGTGAGTGTTTGAAAAGTTTCAGCAGTCTGTCCATCAGCTTGTTTTGTTGCTATGTTCACTGTAAGTAGCCAGGGTATGCCCATATATGGGCTCCTTGCTCACTGTGCCACTGGATTCAAACTATCATGGCTGATGAGGGATGATATCCTGAGACTGGTTCTATAATTCATGTTTCCAGGCCAGGGAAGACCTGGTCTGGCAGTTCATGCTGGACTGTTCCCATGGAGAACAGTGTCAAGACTGATTTACAAATGGCTGCGTTCAAACTGAGGTGGCATGGTGAACAAAAGGATAATGGGTTTAACCCCGATCTGTGATTGGGGGTGAATGTTTGAAAAGTTTCCACACACCATCCATTATCTTGTTGCATTGCTATGTTTGCCATAAGTGATCAGATATGGGTTCCCTTGGTCAATGTGCCACTGGATTCAAGCTAGCCTGGCTGATGAGGGATGATACCCTGAAATTGGTCCTAAGTGTCAACACCAGGACAGTGCGCGCCCTACGGGCGTTTAGAATGCAAAAAACAAACACTCTCCAGATAATGTAATCTCTGCATTGTAATGATATGTTATTGTTTAAACTTTTGCATTACAGAATTCAATCCAAAAGATCAATTTTTAAGGTGCTTATAAATACTGTACATTTGCAATGTATTGCTGCAGGATTTCATAGTGAGTCAGAGTGTGGTCCCTTTCTAGGGCCTTCTAGAAGCTTTCCCTGCAGCATGCTTGGGTGTGGCTATGGGCTGGGCCAAAACGTTATAAAAAGGAGTCAGCCCAGCTCCACTTGCTCACTATACAGAGGTCCCGGTACAGAGCAGCAGCAACTTCCTGAGCTCCTGTTCTGGTGTCCTACCTTGACCTTCCAGGCCTCGGTGCTTCGTTCCTCAGTGGTGATTCTTAGTCAAGGCAGTAAGGCGGAGGTTGGGCTGGGCCCCCAACCCCGTATTCGATGATGCTCTAATTCTTGAGTCTAATTTTCAGACGTTAACAACATTCTGTTCAAGCAAGTGTAATTGTGCTTTGTAAAACTTTAGTGGGATTTTTATGCACGCATTCGAATTGGCCATACGCGCGATTCTTTCCTTGAGATTAATTCATGTTATTCATTGTGCGCTACCATTCTTTGACAGTTTCATGGTAGCATTCGAATCGGCAAAGCACGCAATTCTTTCTTGGTGTGTAATTCTTGATATTCACTGTACGGTAACATCCAAAGCGGCAACATGTGCGATTCTATCCTCGTGTGAAATTCTTGATATTCATTGTACGCTACCGTTTCCGAGGCATTTTAATGGTGGCATTTGAATCGGCAAGACGCGCGATTCTTTACTTAATTGCTTTTCATGTTATTCATTGTGCGCTACCATTTCTGGACAGTTTCACGGTGGCATCGAATCGGCAACACGCGCGATTCCTTCCTTATGTGTGATTCTTGATATTCGTTGTACGCTACCATTTCAGAGGCATTTTAATGGTGGCATTCGAATCGGCAAGACGCGCAATTCTTTTCTTGAGTGCTTTTCATGTTATTCATTGTGCGCTACCATTTCTTGGCATTTTCATGGTAGTTTTCGAATCGGCAACATGCGCGATTCTTTCCCTGTGTGTGATTCTTGAAATTCATTGTACGCTACCGTCTACGAAGCATTTTCATGGTGGCATTCGAATCGGAAAGATGCGCGATTCTTTCTTTGTGGTTAATTCATGGTATTCATTGCGCGCTACCATTTCAGTGTAATAGTGACGTTCGAATCGGCAAGATGCGCGATTCTTTCCTTGTGAATAAGTAATGTAAATTACTGTGCGCTACCATTCTAAGTCAGATCCTTGGTAGCATTTTCAAATTGATAAGTTGAGTGATTTATTCCTTGAATCTACGTTGTGTGATTTTATGGTGCACAATCCTTAATGGTGTTCAGTACTCATATGAAGATTGGCTATGTGCACACTTTACTTTCCAATGTGTTTTTGAGAAGAACACAACAAGACTAGAGTTCTAGATGTAATGCTACGTGATACTGATATGTATTCTTAAAAGGAGATTCATATGATTGTTTAGAAATTTACTCAGAGTGTTTTTATGATTCTCATGCTAAAGAAAGTATTTGAATTTGAAAGTTCTATTTAACTTTTTCCTGTTTCCTCCTCAGGTATTCAGTCATCTAAAGTTTAGTCAGTTTTAGAACTATTCTAGAGTTGTTTATGTTTTCAGAAATGACAAAGCTCAGGGTTGTAGAATGGTACTGATTTCATGAGAATGAATTTTGATGTTTTGTGTTTTAACCTTTTGCTTCCTGCAGGTCTCCTTCCCAGCTGTTCCCTTCCTAATCCCCTTTTCCCCACTTGGACTCTCTTAGACTCTGTGACAAAACTAATCAGAGTATTGGAGCTGTCTTGTGGTGGAAGTGTTGGGAACGTGCACAGACCCCGAGGATCTGGTGACTCTGACACTAGGATACTTCTTTCTGATCCAGGGAGGATCTGACTTGGTAGTTCGGGCTGGACTGTTCCTACGGGGAACAGGGTCAAGACAGATTTGCATGTGGCTGGCTCAAAACTGCGGTGGCATGGTGAGCAAAAGACCAATGGATTTTACCCATAACTGTGACTGAGGATGAGTGTTCGAAAAGTTTAAGCACTCCATCTATCATCTTGTTGTGAAGGAAAATCAGTTACTGTGAAAAAAGTAATCATCTAGAAACACACAACGTTGTCAAGTGGAAGCTGGGATTGATGAAAGGTTTTTGTGCAAATTCAGCCACTGCATGGTTATTGTATTCTCTCTCCTATTTTAGATCAAAGCTCAATGCTTTGTGGTTAACTCTTTGAGGTGCAAAATCAGTGCACTGTGTTAAATACAACCAGCTATGCATGTTTCATAAGGATTGGTGGTAGTAATGTTTGAGGGTAAGTTTTTATTACATAAATTAAAATGCAAACCAGAGCACCCACCTGTGGTCAGTGCATTGAAACCATTTGCTCCACATAATTAAAGACTTTACTCATTGTCATTCATCCTTGAATTAATTCATCCACCCTCTGCTCATCATCCTTCCATTGTTTCTTTGAGCCATGGAGCCCGTTCTTCAGCTTCTATCCATTGACTGAATGATAGGACAAGGTTTGATAATGAAATGTGTTCTAAAATATATTTGCAATTCTGTTTAAAAATTTCTTGGAGGAAGAACCCCTTGCAAACCCTCTTCACAGAAGCCAGGCTCACTAACTGCACTCGCTTGCTACACTCACTGACTTCAACCAGTATGGGTCCCGGTCTGACAAAATTTGTTGAAGCTGCCTGTAAATGTCAGTCCAGACCTTGAGCATGGGCTAAATATTTTGGTTGGTATGACACTGTCCTGCTTTCCCTCAGAGGTAACACAAAAGAGAATCTTTGGTTGCTGAGCTATGTTGCATGAAGTATTAGTAAGTCTACCCCAAAGTATCATCCATCCCTTTTAATGTGTCCTTTGTGTGTTGGGGTCCAGCCGAGGCTTCTCCAATTGGGTGGAAGAGCATTGCCGCCACTCCTCCAGGTACAGCAAAAGTGTGAAATAAAATGGTAATAAAATGACTTTATAACCATTTTATTTTTCTTCTGCCAGCCAAGGCTGAGTGTGAGGTCAGAGCGGGCCATTGCTGCTGATTTTCAGCAGGCAGGAGTAACGGTGTCCACTCCACCAGTTTCAAGTGCGCATGTCACTTTGGTCAGCAGTCTTGCGACGGCCAGCCTGACATGCACACTTTATGCCTCTCCTAACCAAGCTGTCTTAGGTAGTTGGGTGGAGAGAAGATGCAAGCCTGCAGTGCCTGAATGGAGGCTGAGCCAGCCTGCTCCAACTAATCCTGGTGCTTCTCTCATGCTGGTTACCAGTGTGAGATCAGCATGTGGATTGGTTAGGGGGGGTGGCTCTGGGGCCCCATGCTCAAACAACTGTAGAAGAACACCAGGACCGGAGGATGTGTAGCCAGTCTGTAATTAAATATTTCATTATCTTTTTTAATGTTTAAGCAATATAAACAGTAACTAAATCACAGACATGCATTACATTAACATTTTAAAGTTAAACATTTTGAATGTTACATGTTAATGTAATGCATGTCAGTGGTTTATTTACTGTTTATTGCATGTTTTTTGTTGATTTTTTTATTTTGCTCGCACCTCTTTGATCCACTGACATGTCAATATGAGAAACTCACACTGCCTTAAGGATCACCTTCAGAGCTCACATTCGTGGCTCTTTATAAACACTCTGACAATTGAGAGCTTTGCCATTGAGCTTAATGGCATTGCTGGTTTCTCTCAGTGCCAGTCCACTCTCCCTACTTAGGGGGTTATTACAACTTTGGAGGAGGTGGTAATCCGTCCCAAAAGTGACGGTAAAGTGACGGATATACCACCAGCCGTATTACGAGTTCCATAGGATATAATGGACTCGTAATACGGCTGGTGGTATATCCGTCACTTTACCGTCACTTTTGGGACGGATTACCACCTCCTCCAAAGTTGTAATAACCCCCTTAATGTTGCCAGCCAGCTGTTGCAGTCAGCAAAAAGTCATAATGTTCCATCAGTTTACAGAAGAAAGAGTGATGAATCATTGTTTTTTTAATTTTTAAATGTATTAGGATCTAAACTAGCTTCTTCATGTACATTTATTTTGCTATTTTGCCTTTTTAAAGATATATGTAATAAAGGGTCTCATTTACAAGCCCCAGCGCCACCGGAGCATCACTGGCACTGTGCCCTTTTCCATATTTACAAGTTGGGGCTAAGCCACTTTGTGTGGCTTACCACCACCTTGTAAATATGGGCCCCCCAATGCAGTTGTCTACAGCAGAGTGGTGTGCAATGGGTGTTGCTGTGGGTGTTGCCACGCAACACCTGTTGCTTTTGAATCAGATTTATGAGAAATCGTACACATGAGGCAGTGTCAAAAACTAGCACCACCCCAGGGGTGGTGTTGGAGTGGCACAATGAGGAGAAATATTTTTATTTCTTCTAGTGTTTGCTTTTTCTGTGTGTGCCGCATTCTGCAGCACACATAGAAAGAGCAAAACAGCATTAATGATTGTTTATGTGCAGGAAGGTCCTTCCTGTGCATAAACAATAATTAAATAATGACAATTTGGTACTTCTGTGTGTGCTGCATTCTGCAGCACACATAGAAGTAAGAAATCGCCATTATTGATTGTTTATTTGTAGGAAGGGACACATTCCTGCATATACACAATCATTCCCTGCAATGCAGGCATCCTTGCACTATGGTGCAAGGGTGCCTGCATTGGCGCTAGGCAGCTAATTTTAGCGCCAGAGCTAGGGAACACACAGGGTGTGCCATATTTTGTAAATACGGCACATCCCTGCATGTTTGAAATGTTGGAGCGTGGCACTGCCAAATTTGGCGCAACTCCATGCTCCGATATTTTCTGTAAATAAGGCATGCTGTTTTGTAATTGCATACTATGGGGGTGATTCTAACCCTGGCGGTCGGTGATAAAGCGGCGGCCAACCCGCCAACAGGCCGGCGGTCCAAAAAATGGAATTCTGACCCTGGCGGGAACCGCCAACACAGCCCGCCACCTTAACACTCCGACCGCCACGGCGGGACACACAAACAGGTTGGCGGTCGACAATGTACCGCCCACCCTATCACAACTCACCAATCCGCCACCTTTTCCGGGGCGGGAGCCCCGCCAATAAAAACACGGCGGAAACAGACTACGAACGGGAAAACGCTCACCTCTACGCACTCCACGAGGAAGGAGGACAGCATGGAACCCGAATTAAACATCCTACCTGCTCTCGTCTACCTGCTCATCTACCACGAGTACGAACGCCAGCGCAGACGACAACGGTGAGTACTGCACCTACGACACAGGGGAGGGGGGACGGGAAAAGTTTACGGCCACACATATATGCGACCCCCACCCCCCCCAAACTATGTACACACCAATGCAGAGCAACAAGTCACAGTGACACCACCCAAACCCCCCCGAGAAAAATGCAAAGACATAATTAAATAGAGAAACAAAATTTATGTAAAAAATAGCCTCTTATAAGTCATGGTCAAATAGCAATAAAAATAATAAAAAAGAAAATAAATATTTCGTGCAATCGATAAACCGAGGCAATTAGTCCTGCACATTTAATGAAATTCCAAGTGTCCGTGGGCCAAAGTGTATCAACACAGGGGCAAAGCCCACACAGGAGACCTGAGTCCGTTGGAGAGAACACTGCTGGGGCATCTGATGATAAAACTACAGGCACCTCAGGGGGAAGGGAAGGGGGGGCACCACAGCCACATGAGTCCACGACGCCAGATCCACGAAGGGGCCACCATGCCCACTGTGCCATCCTGGGGAGTGCAAAGCCACAGTCTCTCAAGTCTCTACAATGGGTGGCTTGCCCACTGTGCCATCCTGGGGAGTGCAAAGCCACAGTCTCTCAAGTCTCTACAGTGGGTGGCTTGCCCACTGTGCCATCCTGGGGAGTGCAAAGCCACAGTCTCTCAATGTCTCTACAGTGGGTGGCTTGCCCACTGTTACATCCTGGGGAGTGCCAAGCCACAGTCTCTCAATGTCTCTACAGTGGGTGGCTTGCCCACTGTTACATCCTGGGGAGTGCAAAGCCACAGTCTCTCAAGTCTCTACAGTGGGTGGGTTGCCCACTGTGCCATCCTGGGGAGTGCAAAGCCACAGTCTCTCAATGTCTCTACAGTGGGTGGCTTGCCCACTGTTACATCCTGGGGAGTGCCAAGCCACAGTCTCTCAATGTCTCTACAGTGGGTGGCTTGCCCACTGTTACATCCTGGGGAGTGCAAAGCCACAGTCTCTCAAAGTCTCTACAGTGGGTGGCTTGCCCACTGTGCCATCCTGGGGAGTGCAAAGCCACAGTCCATCAGGTGGATTACAGAGACCACTGGTCATGAAGGAGGCATGGTGGGCACAGTGAACCGTGAACAGTAGCTCGACACAGAACCGGCACTGTCATTGTGCCAGCGGTGCTTGAGACGGCGGTGGCCACCAGAGCGGTGCTTGACAGAAAGGGCCCAGCGGAGCGGTGCTTGAGACGGCGGGGCCCAGCGGAGCGGTGCTTGAGACGGCGGGGCCCAGCGGAGCGGTGCTTGACAGGAAGGGCCCAGCGGAGCGGTGCTTGACAGGAAGGGCCCAGCGGAGCGGTGCTTGAGACGGCGGGGCCCAGCGGAGCGGTGCTTGACAGGAAGGGCCCAGCGGAGCAGTGCTTGAGACGGCGGGGCCCAGCGGAGCGGTGCTTGACAGGAAGGGCCCAGCGGAGCGGTGCTTGAGACGGCGGGGCCCAGCGGAGCGGTGCTTGACAGGAAGGGCCCAGCGGAGCGGTGCTTGAGACGGCGGGGCCCAGCGGAGCGGTGCTTGACAGGAAGGGCCCAGCGGAGCGGTGCTTGACAGGAAGGGCCCAGCGGAGCGGTGCTTGAGACGGCGGGGCCCAGTGGAGCGGTGCTTGACAGGAAGGGCCCAGCGGAGCGGTGCTTGACAGGAAGGGCCCAGCGGAGCGGTGCTTGAGACGGCGGGGCCCTGTTCAGCGGTGCTTGAGACGGCGGGGCCCTGTTCAGCGGTGCTCTTCTGCACGGCGGGCCCCTGTTCAGTGGTGCTCTTCTGCACAGCGGGCCCTGTTCAGCGGTGCTCTTCTGCACGGCGGGGCCCTGTTCAGCGGTGCTCTTCTGCACGGCGGGCCCTGTTCAACGGTGCTCTTCTGCACGGCGGGCCCTGTTCAGCGGTGCTCTTCTGCACGGCGGGCCCTGTTCAGCGGTGCTCTTCTGCACGGCGGGCCCTGTTCAGCGGTGCTCTTCTGCACGGCGGGCCCTGTTCAGCGATTCTCTTCTGCACGGCGGGGCCCTGTTCAGCGGTGCTCTTCTGCACGGCGGGCCCTGTTCAGCGGCGCTCTTTTGCACGGCGGGCCCTGTTCAGCGGTGCTCTTCTGCACGGCGGGCCCTGTTCAGCGGTGCTCTTCTGCACGGCGGGCCCTGTTCAGCGGTGCTCTTCTGCACGGCGGGCCCTGTTCAGCGGTGCTCTTCTGCACGGCGGGCCCTGTTCAGCGGTGCTCTTCTGCACGGCGGGGCCCCGTTCAGCGGTGCTTGTCCAGTAATTCAAGGGAGCCAGACCTGGCCTGGACTCCCTGCTCAGTCGCCCTCCGACCGTGCAGTTGCTGGACCCTTCGGTGACGGAGTCCTGGGCCCTTGGGTGTCCTCCCTTACTCCCGGGATAGGGCTTGTGGGGCCCTCCTGCTCCGCCCTCCTGCTGGCTGACTTCTCCGCCCTGCTGCCCTTTCGCTCCTTAGATGAGGCTCTCTGGCCCTTGCCTCCCCTGGATGTTGTGGCAGGTGAAGTGGCCGAACTTTGGTCCTTGGGGGCAGCCGTGTCAGTCTTCTCACGGCGGCCCTTGAGTTTCCTGGTCCTCTTTCCAGGGGGGGGCTGGCTGTCCCCTTGCTGCTGACAGATGTGTCACTGCTGCCAAAGGGTGGACTCCAGAACCCATGCACTACAGTGACACTTGAAGCTGGGCTGGTGGTGGCTGAGGTGCTCTTGGGACTCTTAGCAGATGGAGGGGGTGGGTCAGGGGAGGGAAAGAGGTTAAGATTGGAGAGGTAAAGTTTTTTAGGACCAAGGTAAAGGGTGGGAGTAGTGGTGATGGGAGTGGAGGAAGAGGAGGTGGTTGTAGGAGAGTCAGGTGTGCTGTCTTTGGGTGCAGGTGATTGTGACGTAGGCTGTCGTGAGGTGGATGGCTGTTGGGTGGGTGGCTGCCTGCGTTTGTGTGTCTTGGAAGAGGGGGTGACAGACACAGTGGGAGAGGACACAGGGGACGTGTAAATGGCAGTGGGGGTGGTGACTGCACGTGTGCGGACTGTACTGGAGTGTGTGGTGGTGATGGAAGCACTGGCTGATGGTGGTGTGCATGCAGGTGTGAGTGTAGACGTCACAGGGAGGGAGGAGGGAGACGAGGAGGAGGGGGACACAGAGGTGGTAGTGACTGTTGGCATGTCTGCATCTGGGTGTTGCTTGGGTGAGTGTTTGTGGGATCTGTGGTGCTTGTGTCTGGATGAGCTGCCCTTGGGTGTTGAGGTGTGTGCAGGCTGATCTGATGGTGTGGATCGGATAGGCTGAGGAACAGGAGACAGAGACAGGGTGGAGGCAGTTAGAAGAGGGAGGCTGGAAACAGGGACAATGGCTGCCGTCAGTGCTGAGGCCAGAGCATTGAACGATCGTTGATGGGCAGCCTGACCCGAATGAATGCCCTCTAGGTAGGCATTGCTCCGATGCACCTCCCTTTCTACCCCCTGGATGGCATTCAAAAGGGTAGTCTGCCCAACAATGATGGTCTGAAGGAGGTCAATGACCTCCTCACTGAGGGCAGCAGGGGTAACAGGGGCAGAGCCTGAGGTGCCTGGGGCGAAGGAGATGCCCGCCTTCTTGGGCGAGCGGGCACGGAGCGAAGGCTGAGGGGCTGCTAGGAGGGCGGGGCTGGTGCGCTAGGGAGCTCCCATCCGAGGACGTGTCGGTGTCGCTGGTGTCACCACCGGTCCCCGTTGTGGTGCTCCCCTCGCCCTCCGTATCACTGGTGCCCTCGGTGTCTGTACCACGTCCCACCGGGGCCTTGTGACTTGCAGCTCCCTCGTGCTCCGATGCCAATTCTCCTCCGCCTGATGATGCTAATGCACACATGCACAAGAAGATTAAGAAAAAGGGTGGGGGGAGAAATAATAAAACAGGTTGAGTGCATGCAATGTCAACACCGTTGGCGGAGAGGACAGACACAGGAGCATCATGCACTACGCTGCGCAATCGGGGTATACTACTCAGTACTTGTGACCAGGCCTACAGGTCTATGCACAACAAATACACACATGGATGATGCAGGACCATGGATAGGCACCCTACAGAGGTGGGGGGCGGGGGCACAGGGCCATGCCTAAAGGAGAGGACTACACTACAGAAAGCGCCCTGGCCTAATGTCACCCACAACCCTCCTCCCCCACCCAGACGCCTCCACTGCGCATAAAGATAGCAGAATGTGCTGATACTCACCCCCTTGTGTCCGCTGTGATGTCCTCAAGCGCCCATCCAAATCAGGGTAGGCCACCGCCAGGATCCGGGACATCAGGGGGGTCAGGGTACGACTGGCACCCCTCCTAGGTTGGGAGGCCATCCCCAGCAGTGACTCGGCGGTCTTCCTGGTCCCGCAGCGGATGTCCTCCCACCTCTTGCGGCAGTGGGTGCCCCGTCTGATGTGGACCCCCAGGGCCCGGACTTCCTTGGCGATGGCACGCCAAATGTCGACTTTCTGATGGGCGCTGACCTATTTGACATGTACAGGGTTGGAAAGGAAAATTCATCATTTATCTGCATGTTAGATGTGATTGCCCCCCCTCCCCAACTTTGCCATGTGGCACATGCTCTCATCTGTTGTGCGTTGCAATCCTCATTCGCTCCCCACCATCTTACATCCACCCCACTCAACACAGGCATAGCCCATTCAATGTGCACCCAGTGTACTTACCTGTTGGTCTGGAGGACCGTAGAGTAACGCATACTGGGGGAGGACCCCATCCACAAGTTTCTCCAACTCTTCAGACGTGAAGGCAGGGGCCCTTTCCCCAGTCGCAGCAGCCATTGTCTCTTCCAGACCGAGGTCACAGCAGCACTTGCAGTATAGGTCCTCTCCTGTGGATGATCAGGTCTCGAGTGATTAAGCAGATAGAAAATGGCTGTCACGCCCGCGGCGGTGCGTACCGCGGCGGTGCGTACCGCGACCGCCGGCGCACCTCGTCATTGGCTCCTGAAACCCATAGGCTTCAATGTTAACCAATGCGGCTTCGTATAGCGGTCTTCGACCGCCTACCACCACGGTATGCCACGCCAGCGCATTGACCTCACATCCCATTGTCCCACTTCACAGGTCAGGCAGCCGCCATTTCAAGGGCCCACATGGCATAATTTGTACTGCGTCACACAGGCCTAGGCCTTGCATTGCCACACATACACGCCTTTCAATACATAGATAATCGTGTGCTATGCAAGCTGTGGTGAACGTACCTGTGATTTGCTTGACTCCATACTCCATGTTGTCCTTCCTAGGCACCGTCCGCTGGGACTTGCGAGGAGATGGATGAATCCTTGCGTGTACCGACCGCTGGTGGACCTGTCGACAATGGAAGAACGCCATATCATACTACGATACCGACTTGACCGAGCCACTATACATGAACTGTGTGCCCAGCTGGAGCCAGCCCTGATGTCCCCCATCCGCCAACCCACAGGAATTCCCCCTCTAGTGCAGGTTCTGTCAGTCCTCCATTTTTTGGCAAGTGGCTCATTCCAGACAACAGTGGCCATGTCATCTGGAATGTCTCAGCCTATGTTTTCAAAGATTTTGTCCAGAGTGTTGTCTGCCCTGATGAAACACATGCGGAGCTACATTGTTTTCCCTGAGGAGGATGATTTGGCCACTGTGAAGGGTGATTTCTATGCCCTTGGACATATCCCCAACATCATTGGTGCCATTGATGGGACCCATGTGGCTTTAGTACCCCCAAAAGACGATGAGCAGGTGTACAGAAACAGAAAAAATTACCATTCTATGAATGTCCAGGTGGTCTGTTTGGCTGACCAGTACATCTCCCATGTAAATGCCAAGTTCCCTGGGTCAGTGCATGATGCGTATGTTATGCGTAATAGCAGCATTCCTTATGTGATGGAACAGCTACAGAGACAACGTGTGTGGCTAATAGGTGACTCTGGTTACCCCAACCTGCCGTGGCTACTGACCCCAGTGAGTAATCCCCGGACCAGGGCAGAGGAACGGTACAATGAGGCCCATGGGCGAACTTGGAGGATCATAGAAAGAACCTTTGGCCTCCTGAAGGCCATGTTTAGGTGCCTGCATATGACAGGTGGATCCCTGATTTACTCACCAAAGAAGGTGTGCCAGATCATCGTGGCCTGCTGTATGCTGCACAATCTAGCATTGCGACTGCAGGTGCCTTTCCTGAAGGAGGATGGTCCAGATGGTGGTGTTGTAGCAGCTGTGGTGCCTGTGGAGAGTGAAGAGGAGGAAGACGACGGGGACGACACAGACAACAGGGACACAGTTATACAACAGTATTTTCAGTAGCAAACAGGTAAGAATCACCCACGACATTTAACATTTACTTAAAGCCTCCTGCATCTCTACTTTGTGTATTTCCCCCCAGTTCTTTTTAACTGATTTTTGATTTTCCCTTCCCTTTTCAGTGCTGTATGACCCACTGCGTGACTTCTGCTTGGTTAGCCCATGGACTAAAGCTTATTGACATCGGTATGTTGTCATCACAAATTGACTGAACATTATTGAACAGTAATGTGTAATACATTTGTAAAAAATACAGGCTGACTCCTGAATAATTTCAGTGCAATGAGTGATTTATTTTTAGTGCTAGATATTGGTACATGATATTAAAACGGTGATGGGTGATGGTGGAGTAATGTCCATGGCAGAGTCAAGTTCTCAGTTTCACAGGTGCATTGTCCATATGCCTGTGGAAGGATGGAGCAGGGGCAGTTCAAGGTTGGACAGGGTGACAATGTGGGACAGTGGGATGACATCAGGGGGTATCTTATGCTGGCGGGGGTCTTGGCATCCTACTCTGTCTTCCTGTGACATCTCAGGTTCCGCTTGCGGGGTGGTTGTTCTTCAGCAGGAGGTGGGGTTCTGGTGGCCTGTCGTTGTGGTGGGGCCTCCTGTCCACTAGCGCCGGCGGAGGTGGTAGGCTGTTCCTGGTCCTGGCTAGTGACAGGGGCCCTTTGTGGTGCCACATGGTCCCGCAATGTGGTTTCTATCCGGTTGAGGGCCTGGACTATGGTCCCCATAGCGGTACCGATGTTCCTGAGTTCATTGCTGAACCCCATGTAGCGTTCCTCCTGCTGTGCCTGGATCTCCGTGAACCTGGCCAGTACCGTCGCCGTCGTCTCCTGGGAGTGGTGGTATGCTCCCATGATGGTGGTGAGGGCCTCTTGGAGAGTGGGTTCCCTGGGCCTGTCCTCCCCCCCTGTCGCACAGCAGCCCTCCCAGTTGCCCTGTTTCCCCGGGCCTCTGTCCCCTGGACGGTGTGCCCACTACCACTGCCCCCAGGTCCCTGTTGTTGTTGGGGTGTTGGGTCAGCCTGGGTGCCCTGTAGTGGCGGACACACCGCTGATTGACGCGTCTGGAGACAGAGGCATGGGCCCGCTGGGTGGGAGCTGTGCTGCTATTCCCAGAGGGGGTTGGGTCTGCTGTGGCCTGTGTCTGTGTGTGGGGAACCGACTGTCCAGAGGTCCCCGATGGTCCGGGCTGGTCATCAGGTTCTAGGTCGACAGAGCTGCTGTCCTCACTGGGGGCCTGTTCTGGGGGTGGGATGGACAAATCTGGACCCTCCGTGGCGGTGTGTTGGCGTTCGGGCCCTGCAGGGGTAAAAGAGTATGGTTATTGCTTTTGTGTGTGCCATGGCGTGCATTTTGTGAGTGTCCTTGTCCCCCAGTGCTGGCATTCCCTTGTGGGAGGTGTTGTGAGGGTGGTTGGGGGGGGTGGATGGGTATGTGCAGTGGTCATGCATTGGTGATGGATGTCTATGGTTTGTGTTGGCATTCAGGGGTTGGTGTTGTTTAGGGTGGGTTGTGCTGGTGAGACATTGGCAGGGAGGATGTGTGCTGGGGGTTGAGATTGGGGGTGAGGGTGGGGGTGTGGGTTGGCATGCTGGGGGGGGTGAAGTAGTTGTGAATCGACTTACCAGAGTCCATTCCTCCGGGTACTCCAGCGAGGCCATCAGGATGCATGATGTTTACTACCTCTTGCTCCCAGGATGTGAATTGGGGTGGAGTGGGTGGGGGTCTGCCGCCAATCTTCTGCACAGCGATGTTGTGTCGCGACACCATCGAGCGCACCTTCCCCCGTAGGTCGTTCCATCGCTTTCGGATGTCTTCCCGATTTCTGGGATGCTGTCCCACAGCGTTGACCCTGTCTACGATCCTTTGCCATAGCTCTGCCTTCCTGGCTATTGTGGTGTGTTGCACCTGTGTGCCGAAGAGCTGGGGCTCTACCCTAATTATTTCCTCCACCATGACCCTGAGTTCTTGGTCCGAGAACCTGGGGTGTCTTTGGGGTGCCATGGGTTGGAGTGGATGAGGTGTGGGGTGGTGTTTGTGGTTATGTGCGTAGATGTGGTGTGGGTGATGATGTTGGGTTCCTGTGTGTGTTCTGCTTTGCGTTCCCTGTGCTCTCTCTCAGTGTATTGCGCCTTCGCTCAGATATTTGTGGTCGTACGGGTTTGTGGGTGATGTGGGTGTGTGTTTTATATTGTATTGGGTGTGTGGGAGTGTTGTGTGTATGTGTATCAGGTGTGTGTATTTCAAATTGTCCAATGTGGCTGTGTTTTGTATATGTGTGTGTATTTTGACCGCAGCGGTGTGTACCGCCAATAGAATACCGCGGTTAAAAGACCGCCGCGTGGATTCGTGGGTCAGAATGGCATGGGCGTGTTTGTGTTGGCGTGGCGGTGGAGGTTTGGTCATCTCCAGTTTATCGCTGCCCGCTGATGAGGCGGGCTTCCGTGGATGTCGGTTTTTTGGCGGTTTCACAGTTGGAGGTCAGAATGACCGTGGCGGTTTACCGCGCCCGCGGCGGTAGAATGGCGAACTTCTGACCGGCGGTAAGCGCCTTTTACCGCCGAGGTCAGAATGACCCCCTATGTGTCATATCTAAAAAAAGTGGTGCCGCGCACAGTGCAGTGCCATTTTACTTGCACCCTTTACCGCCCCCCACCGCCACCATGTGTGCACCATATTTAAAATACAGTGCACCATGGTGCAGGGTAGGGGGCAGTAGAGTCATTTCTTATGACGGTATTGATGTACTCTGCAGGAGTAGTGCCAAATGTTTGGTGCTACACCTGCAGAGTACATAGGGGCCTGTTGTAAACAATGGTGTGCCCCCTTTTAACGCCTGCTCTAAGCAGGCGTTAAAAGTGCCGAAAAGAATGACGCAAGGAAATCTGTTCGATTTCTTTGCACCATTTTTTCAGCCCCTATAACAGGGGAACTCCCTTTTGCATGCATTATGCCTCCTGGCGCAGACATAATATGGAGCAAAGGTTAACAAAATGGCGCAATGCAAGCACTGCGCCACTTTGTAAATATGGCACAGGGATTTTGGCCTCCTTGGGCCACATTAGCAGCATTATAAATGATGCTAATGTGGTGCAAGGAGGCGCTAGGGGCTCTTAAATATGCCCTTTAATTCTCAGTGACATATCCACCAAAATCGATTACCACATGTTTCAATAATCACTTCGTTCACAAAGGATTATGCTTCTGTGCATTATTTCCTCCACTTTCTTTATCTCTTTATCTCTAAACAGGTTTCAGAGAGTGGAATCTTACAGAGTATGCAAACGTACCAGGTTAAAAGGGAAGGGCCGTGCAACTCATTATCATAGTAGGCTATTGAACACCTTGAGGAAGCCCACACTAAAATTATTCAAATATCTCCTGGTATTCTTCATTGTTTACAGCACGAAGCATAGCTGAAATGTTTTGCATTGCCACAGGTACACCCTATCCCTCTGCTGACGGTGAGAACATTTTTACAACTGCACCTCACACAGAGGCAGCACTAGACATGGGCAGTCTGGGCACTCAGCCCACCAACATGGGGCCGTGCACCAGAGCCCCACAGCTGTGTTATGGCACACCGATCCTCTCGTCCCCACTCGAATGAACAGTGAGACTTACCTTGTTAAAACTGGAAAAGGGGACAGGGTCCTCACAGCTGTAGTGTAGTGAGGCAAAGCCCATGGAGGGGACCCCCTCCCCTGGGCCTAGTTTCAGTGAGACATATTCTTTAGGGTTATCCTGCTCTCAGGGCTCCTGACCTACTGCCTAAAGAGAGACACTATGGGATGCCCATTTTCATGCAGTTAGTACCCGTCCTGATTTAACCCTTTCAAAGTACAATCAACTCTACATTTTTCAGTTCTTGGCAGGCTGTGAAAGAGATGCCTGTGAGTGGCTGGGAATGGGGAGCTGTAGCACAGGATGTGTGCCGCTCAATGCAGCTTCAGGAGCAGGGATGCAAAAACCTTCCACCTGCTTATAAACTGCTCCAAGGGCCAGATGTGCAACTCATTTTACCATTCACAAACGGCCCATAGGCCGTTTGCAACTGGTAAAATGTATTTTACTATGTACAAACCCTATTTTTGAGTTGGTAACCTATTGTTGGAAATAGCCTTTCTGCAAGGTCGCCCCCAAATGCTTTCCCTTCCTCCTTCTCTTTTTCTGGCCAAATTTTTTGCCGGTTTTCGGACTCTGCACTCTTTAGCACTGCTAATCAGTGCTAAAGTGCATATGCTCTCTCTCTAAAACATGGTAACATTGGCTCATACCCAATTGGCTTATTTAATTTACTTGTAAGTCCCTAGTCAGGTGCACTACATGTGCCCAGTGCCTGTAAATTAAATGCTACTAGTGGGCTGCAGCACTTGTTGTGCCTCCCACATAATTAGCCCCCTAACCGTGCAGGGTTGCCACTGCAATGACTGTGTGTGCAGTTTCACTGCCACTTCGACTTGGCATTTAAAAGTACTTGCCAAGCCACTAACTCCCCTTTTTCTACGTATAAGTCACCCCAAAGGTATCCCCTAGGTAACCCATATGGCAGGGTGCTATGCAGATGAAAGGCAGGACATGTACCTGTGCAGTTTATATGTCCTGGTAGTGTAAAACTCCTACATTCGTTTTTACACTGCTGTGACTCCTGCTCCTTTCATAGGCTAACATTAGGGCTACCCTCATATACTGTTTGAGTGGTGGATTCTAATCTGAAAGGAGTAACAAGGTCATATTTAGTATGGTCAGAATAGTAATACAAAATCCTGCTGACTGGTGAAGTTGGATTTAATATTGCGATTTTAGAAATGCCACTTTTAGAAAGTGAGCATTTCTCTCAACTTAAATCCTTCTGTGCATTACAATCCACGTCTGGCTGGGTTAGTTGACAGCTCCCTTTTGCATTTCACTCAGACAACCCCAAACACAGGATGCTCAGTCACACTTGCATACATCTGCATATTAAATGGGTCTTCCTGGGCGGGGAGGGTGGGGGGGGTCTGACACTTACGTGTTAAGGGACAGTAGCCTGCCCTCACACAAAGGACTGCCACACCCCCTGCTGGGACCCTGGCAGACAGGATGGAACTGAAAGGGGACCTTGTGCACTTCTAAGCCACTCTTGGGTATTTAAAAAGGGCCTCTGCCCCTACCAACTTAGACACTTCTGAGGTAGACACTTCTACTTTATCAGACACTTCCTGGAGAAGAAACCCTGAAACAGAACCTTAAACCTGCCAAGAAGAACTGCCTGGCTGCCCAAGGGACTCACCTGGACTGCTTTCCTGAGAAGGACTGCTGCCTTGCTGTTGCCTTGCTGCTCTCTGGCTGTGCTGAGAGGTGCTCTCCAAGGGCTTCGATAGAGCTTGACTCCTGTTCCTTGAAGTCTCGGGACCAAAAAGACTTCATCTCTGCAAAGAACTCCTTGTGCGGTGAAAAATCAACGCACAGCCTGCAAGAAACGATGCACAGCCTGCATTGCAGTGAAAGATTCACCTCACGCTGAACCGGAATGACACAAGGGGAAGATCAACGCAGCGTCAGCTCCGAGACCGGAAATTTGACACACGGCCCATCGGATTGACGCAAAGCCGATCCAGGACGACTCCGCCCAACTTCCTGAGAT
Source organism: Pleurodeles waltl (assembly GCF_031143425.1). Lineage (NCBI taxonomy): Eukaryota > Metazoa > Chordata > Amphibia > Caudata > Salamandridae > Pleurodeles > Pleurodeles waltl. Next base: position 914,536,764 of record NC_090449.1, read on the forward strand.
GAATCAACGCAGCACCTGCTGTTCGGTAGAAATTTCCATCCACGCAAGCACCCACAGGATCAACGCAGACCCTGTGACTTTGTCCTGCAAGTGACAGATTTCAGCGCATCGTCCCTGAGGCAACTGAAAACCCCACAACCCAAAGAGGATCCAAGTCTGTGCGCCGGAAATCGACGCAAAATATCTTCCCTGCGTGAAAACTAAACAACGCATCGCCTGCGTTCGCCGGCAAAATCGACGCACACCTCCCCATTTTCTACGCATATCCTCCTCTACAGTCCCTTGTGGAGGATTTGAACGCAAACCAGGTACTTTGTGCTTGCAAGAGTCACTTGTTGCTTTTTAAGAGACTAAAGACACTTTGTATCATTTTTACAGTGATATTTCAACGTATACTTATTGCATCTTGATCATTCTGACCTGCATCTTATCAGATAAATATTATATATTTTTCTAAACACTGTGGTGTATTTTTGAGGTGTTCTACTGTGTTATTGCATGATTTGCATGATTTGCATGTGTAAATACTTTACACATTGCCTTCTAAGTTAAGCCTGACTGCTCAGTGCCAAGCTACCAGAGGGTGGGCACAGGATAATTTAGATTGTGTGAGACTTACCCTGACTAGAGTGACGGTCCTTGCTTGGACATGGTATAACCTGACTGCCAACCAAAGACCCAATTTCTAACACCTATTATCAACTAACAAAATAGGCTTTGCAAGTCGCTATTAGGAAGGGTTGTATAAAGGGCATCCCTTTCTAATAGCGAGTCGCTCTGGTATGCATGAATGTTAAGTGACCGGGAATGCGGTCTCACAATATTTGTAGATTAAAACCAATTTAAAATGGGTGGTAAGGCATTTGTGAATGGGAATGGGTCTCCTAGAGACCCCTTCCACTTTTTGAATGGGGCTGCCAGCATTTTTTAGAGCTGGCAGTGGTCCAATGGACCACTACCTACTCTAAAAAAGTGAAAAGAAAACTTTTAATTGTTATTCTTGAAACACATCCCATTTCCCTTTAAGGAAAACCAGCTGAATTAAAAAAAGGTCTTTATTTAAAAAGCAGTCACAGAGATGGAAGTCTTCTGACCCCAGCAGGCCACCATCCCTGTGAGTGCCGGCCATTCCCAATGGATCCTGTGTTGCGATCTGACTTATGAATATTAATGAGGCAGGTCCCTTGTGACCCATTTGGGAATCACAAACAATGTATCAGACACTTTCGTACATCAGGTTTTGCGACTTTCAAATTGCAAGTTGCTAAAAATTGTAATTGGCAAATTGAAAAACCTGACGGTCGTACATGTGTCCCTAAATGTGTTAATAAAAAACATGCTGGGCACCTGTCTTGGAAGAATACCCTTCATGTCTATTTTTTCCATTACACATGTGTCAAAGTGCAAACAAATTGTAAGATCTATAGATGGACGCTCAGACAGTTTTATTTGACCAGATCAAACAGTTTTTTTTAGTCCCAAGATTGCAACACATTGCTACTTGCTGCAAAGGCTATACATTTACCACAGTACTACATTTTGATGAGTATACTGTGTGCCTTGCACTTCCCTCCCACCCACAGTAATATCTAGTTTCTTTTTGCAACCACACTGTTACTAGTTTTACACTGTAGTCGAATGCTCCCAGTCTTGCCAAAAATGGGGCAGAGGAATCAGTTCAGAAAAAGTGATTGTCGGAGAGCACGCAATCTGACCAGATGGGAGTCTTGAATTAAAAACTGCCTCTTGGTTCCACATTTCCTAGGGATGTGTTACTGTGTTGTGGGCCCTGCAGAGCTTCGAAATACAATGTTGATTTCCAGCATATTTGGTTGAAGTGGTAAAGCTGAGATTAGATGTCAAACATCCTAGTGTCATGGATAAAACATACCCACTGGACCAGGTGCAGTGGCAGTGGGTAGTTACCAGGCAGTATTTGTGGTAGATATTGACATTTACCACTATTTTGTCAAAGCTTAAGACTGTTTCATTCCATTTGGATACCAGATGTGTTCATTTTCATAACCTGTCTCTCACAATTTGCAATAGCAAACAGTCAAGTATTACGCTAGGAAGTTGTAAACGGATGAGAACTCACATGCAGTATGAGTAGTAATCACATTCAGGAAGATCAGGGTTTGGGCCCTCTTTTCCATGGGCCTCACAGTGCTAGTCTTTGACTGATGGACACAGGACAGTGGGACCCCTTTCATTGGGCCTCACAGTGCTAGACAACAGATTTGAATTCCAGTGGAAAGCACCCACCCATCTGGAACATACAGTTCTGGGTTTTGGTGGTGAGCCCCATGGGAGTAGGCCTGAGGCCCACAGTAGAGGGCTTCCTTCCCCTGGGCCTCGCAGTACAACACCATGGTTATGAGGCATTGGGGAGTGTGGCTTCTAAGCTAGACCTTATAGCTATTGTGTTGGGCTGCAAGGTCTTGGAAAGGGGGTCTCTCCTCTGGGCCCAATTGCAAGTACTTCACAGGAGTGGACTATGACAATGTGCATGGTCTCATGTCAGGGACAGAGCCATCAGTATTGCAGCAGGTTTAGTGGCACTGGAGCCCAGAGAAACTAGGTGGCTAATGTACCGCAATTATGGCTGTGTTTCACTATCCAGCAACATTTGCTTCCATTAGGGGCCATGGCATCATTACTTTGCCACTGGCCACCTCCCACCTTCCTCATGCCATCATTTAGAGCTGCATAGCCCATCAACCCTGGGCCTAGCAGTAGTAGTCCAGTGCTATGAGGGACAAGGGAGGGAACCTCCTCCCCTGGGCCACACAGTAATGGACTATAACTGTGATACCAAAGGGAAGAGCCCCTGTGAGGAGCGATGCTAGCAATAGGGTAGCCAGTGTGGTAGCACCATGGCGTTGTGCGGTCATGGGCCAATGCACCCAAATTATGGCTTTGTTTTACAGTCCAGTCAGTGACTGGGTTCCAGAAGAGCAACAATGTGTCTTGCTTGCACCATAGACTATTGCAACATATATGCCACTGGTCCCCCTTACCTGGGCCTTTCAGCCATGGCCCTCTACTGCTAGGCCTAAAAAAGAGGTGAGGAGGCCCTCCCTCGGGCCTTGCAACAATCTGTACGGTGTCCTGTTTAGAATCCAGCTTAGAAGGTATCCAAAAGATTGTCTTTTACAAACTAATTGAGCTGTTTAACGCAGTTTTTCAAAAGTCCTGCGGAATGGTAGATGGCAAATTGGCCAAAGTTTGAAGAGATCATATTTCTAAAGAATGTTTTTTATTTTAAAAAATATATATTTTGCAGAGGCATTTGACCATGTGATGGGGAAAATATCTAAAGAACACGTAAATAATTCTAGTGGTTGAGTTTTGGGATGAAGGAGAGGGAGTTTTGTGAATTTAGCTTTGCATAAACCAGTGCTTGTAACAACAGCTTGTAACAGTGGAATCAAGATTGGTCTCTTCAATTGGTATGAAAGAGTTTAAAGCAATCACTTTTATGATATTTTGAGTGATCACAGAAATGTTACTGGGTGTAGGAATTTCACATGCCAGGATGTAATCACAATATAGTTTATTCTTATTGCGGAAGAATTCAGCGAAATTATTACATTTTTTTGGGAGCTGAGGAAGCTGTAGAAATTTCACATCTAATACAATATGGAAAAACTATTTTAATAGGCTCAAATCCGAACGGAGCAGTATTTTTTCTTTGTTTTACTGATTTTAAAATAAGTAGTAGCTATGATAAAAAGTTATATTCTTTTTAAGTATCAGCTATTACTCCTTTTTCCAATTTTTCTTCATTGTAGATATAAAAATGCTGGCTCTGCTAGTAAAATACTGGCTAGGTAGAAACCACAGACACCTGGCCCTTCTCTTCTGTGTCTTGCGGCCGTAGTTTAGCACTGTGAGGCTCAATAAATCAGGCTGGTTAGTGAGCCAGTCCACATCACCTTCAAAACCACTTGCATCATCCACAAAGCCATGATGACTGGCACCCCCTGTATACTTGGTTGCCTAATTCTTCTCCTCCGGTAGTTGTCCACACACCCACAGCAAGGACACATTTCAGACAGACGATGAAATGCAAAAAAAAAGAAAAGTCAAAAGGCCATCCGGATAGTCTCAACCTAGCTCCAATTTATTGAGAAAGGGAAGATGTACCTCTTTAAAGAATACCACTTCATGACGTTGTAACAGTCCACAAACCTACTACCTCTCCTAGCATGTATTGATTTTGTCTTTGACTCTGACCATGTACATCTCTCTGCTGCTTTTCAGCTAGGTCTGCACTATTTAAATGCCACATACATAATGCATATAACAACACACTAATTGGGAAACAATTTGTTGACATTTTGGAGAAAACTAGGCCAAACCTTTCCAATCAGTGCGACTAGTATAATGTATTTCAACTTCACATAACTACAAAAAATACAGGTCCTTAATTTATTATAGTTATTGTTTATACTTTTATTGTTGTACTGATATCCAAACCAGGAAAATAGCATTGAAAAAAGTTTCTTCAAGATGCAAACTACAAACGAGGGCACTTCTTGTGATGTAATTCCTGGGTTGTCACACGTTGTATACAAATTAGTGGTGCCTTGCATATTTCCCTTCTGTCCAGGGTCGCACAAATCCTAGAACCGCTCCTGACGGCATAAGTGATTAAATCAGACTTCCATTGTAACTTAAACCTTCGTCTAAAACTTGAAAAAGTTCAATTTGACTCAAATGTATAAACATCGGAATGATATAGGTTAGCACAAAAGAGAGGAAACTGCAAATAGACTTTATTCAGTTCGATTTCACATTAAATAAAATGGGATATTAATCATTTGACCTATTGCTGTAGTCATTTATTTAGTACCAAGAGCTCAACAAGCAAATATTATATGGAAATGGGCGATGTGTGTTTACAACAAACACCTAACTGCAAGTAGGATCATTTTTGGATTTTAATTCCTGGAAGTATTGCTTTTTTTATTGTCAGGACTCATTTGCAATGCTGGCAGAAAGGCACAACACTAGCTTTAGGTGAGTTACTGCTCTACAACACAAGTGTAGGTATAGGTGGGATGTTGGGCGGTGGTGATTATAGAACCCTTGCTGGGCAGGAAGTCATTACTCGTACATTACAAGCATGCCACTTCGGATTCTAACGCACAGATATGTAGGTCATATTGATTTGGGGAAATGCAAATAGCCAAACATCGAATACATGCTTTCTCATCTCAATACTAAATGACGCTCATTCTCAGTAAAAAAAGCAATAGACCAATACTTCCAAGTCAGGCTGAGCAGAGCAGCATAACAACACAGTGTACACTAAGCTCAGCTTTTGGCAACTGCGGAGTTGGTGGCTTTTGTTGTTGTTAACTGTTTTTTTTTTACCATTAAAGGGTCGATACGACAGATCGGGCCATGTGTGAGTCCCAAAGGATGAGAGTCCTAGATATTGAGGGCCATGGATTTCCCACAATCCCAGATTTACATAGTTTTGTACACCTAGGATTGCATGAAATTGCTACCCATCCTAGAGGGTGGCATAATGAGGAGAAAAATATTTTTTTCTACTCACAATTTCCTCTTTCTACCCATGCCACATTCTGCAGCACACATAGAAGGAGGGAAATTATCTGCCTGAAGTGCGCCTGCAGTATAAGAGAGCAGAAATAGTTAGTAGATAGGTTACATTTCCGCTCTCTCCGTTTCATGCTTCAAGGCACAGCAAACTGCCTTCCTGAAATGTGTTGTGGGAAAGGTTTGTAAATCTGGCCCTGAATTTCAGAAAAACCATGCAGGAAAATCCACATTGGAAAATCCACACTGGGAAATCAACACTGGAAAAGATTGAAGTACAAACTATGAAGAATTATTTTAAACATATATATAGTGACTACAAAAGGCAAAAATAGTTCACTGTCAAAATGCAAATACATTAAAAATAGAATAAGGTAATAAAGACTGAGCCTTAATAGCCAGAAGCAAATATAGTGTAGCAGAAGGCAAACAATGAGACAAAGAACAAATTGTCATTGGGACTGCTCAATTGTAAAGGCAAGGGAAATATGGAAACATCTCTAAGCATAAACTCAATCAGAAGACCTACATGGAGTCTCCCTTCAAAAAGAGCAACAGAAAGACCTGTCTCACATCTGAAATGCAGTGCATTGTATACCTTTTCAAACTGAGAACTAGCACTGTCAACTGTGAATCAAACATTACACCACAACATCCATCTGTAAAATAGAAAATTCATCACATAAAAAATGGTTTTGCTCTACCCCTAATGAATTATCCTGAATTACATACCAAAGAGAACAAAAAGGAACATTTAAAACGATATTCATAAACTCCACTAACTAGAGCAAATTGCTTTGTAAAGATATAGGGGGTCATTCTAAGTTTGGCGGGCGGCGATCGCCACCCGCCAAACTTACGCCGCCAAATGACCGCGGGGGCCATTCAGACTTTCCCGCTGGGCCGGCAGGCGCCCGCCAAGAGAACGCCCGCCGGCCCAACGGGAAAGGCCCTGCAACACAGAAGCCGGCTCCGAATGGAGCCGGCGGTGTTGCAGGGGTGCGACGGGTGCAGTTGCACCCGTCGTGATTTTCACTGTCTGCTATGCAGACAGTGAAAATCATGCTGGGGCCCTGTTAGGGGGCCCCTGCACTGCCCATGCCAGTGGCATGTGCAGTGCTGGGGGCCCCCAGGGGCCCCAGGAAACCCGTTCCCGCCATCCTGTTTCTGGCGGTGAAAACCGCCAGAAACAGGCTGGCGGGAAGGGGGTCGGAATCCCCATGGTGGCGCTGCTTGCAGCGCCGCCATGGAGGATTCTCCCAGCCGGGGCTAATCCGGCAGGAAACCGCCAGACCCGGCTGGGCGAATACCACATGAAGCACCGCCAGCCTGTTGGCGGTGCTTCCGTGGACAGCCACCCTGGCGGTCTATGACCGCCAGGGTTGGAATGAGGGCCATAGTCAAGCAAAGCAGTACTCCTTCATTCAGAACACCAGGACAGAAACAAGAAAAGAAAACACATTCTTTTGCATTCATAACAGGACTGTAAAACTGCTTGATTTTTGTTTTTTAAACGCTGCAGGATATTTTAACACTAGGTGCACAGGTAGTGAAATGAGAAAGCATGCCAACTTTGAAAAATGTGCAAATGTACATAGGAGCTTTTTTGAGGTCATGTGATGTCAACCTAAATTTTTTGTTATGTTAAATATGGTGCCAATATTTTATTTGGTACCCATTCATGCTAATTAAACACACAAGGGGGCATATTTACAAGCTTCTTGAGCCACCTTGCATTGCCCTAGTGTAGGCATGCATAATGTATGCAAGAGGGTTGTTCCAATGCAGTGAGGTCCGAAAAGATGGCACAGTGAAATTTACAAGATTTCGCTGCATCATTTTTTCCATCATTTATAACACCTGCTCAGAGCAGACATTAAAATGACGCACCCACTTTAATCAATGGGCCTCCCTGTGATTTGCTGCACTAGCATCAACATTTTTGACACTAGTGCAGCAAAGAGACACAATACCGACAAAAATGTTGACAATCAATCAATCAGGAATTTTTAAAGCGCACTAGTCACCCGTCAGGTCTCAAGGTGCTGAAGCGAGGGCGAGGTGGGACGGTTGCAAGGGTGAAGTCTGTGGAGCAGAGATGCAGGGTCAGGTGTAGAAGGAGAGCTGTCTGTTGAGGTATTCTGGTCTGGTGTTGTGCAGTGCTTTGTGAGCGTGGGTGAGGAGTTTGAAGGTGATTCTCTTGTTCACTGGAAGCCAGTGCAGGTCTGTCAGATGGCCTGTGATGTGGCAGTGGCGGGGGATGTCCAGGATGAGGCGTTCTGGATGCGTTGCAGCCTCTTCTGAAGTTTGGCCGTGGTTCCTACGTAGAGGGCATTGCCGTAGTCCAGTTTGCTGCTTACGAGGGCTTGGGTGACTGTTCTTCTGGTTTCAGTGGGGATCCATTTGTAGATCTTTCGGAGCATGGGAAGGGTGTTGAAGCAGGAGGAGGAGATTGCGTTGACTTGCTGGGTCATGGATAATGAGGAATCCCCAATGAATCCTAGGTTGCGCGCGTGGTCTGTGGGAGTCAGAGCAGCTCTGAAAGAGGCAACCACCAGGAGTCATCCCATGCAGTGGGGGTGGAGCCAAAGATGAGGACTTCCATCTTGTCAGAATTGAGTTTGACACCATTGTTCTAACGACCGCCGGCTCAACTATCGTGTTGGTAGCTTGTGCAGATGCAACGCAAGAAAAGTGACGCCTCTCTCTTGTAAATATGCCCCATAATGTTTAGTGATAAATTCATTCTTTCAGTGTCATTACAAGACAGATCGTACTTGGCCTTTCTAGGCTGGGCACCTCTGTGGTTTTTGTTGTTCATTTGGTTCTCTTGCAGATGTTGTTATTCTTGCTTTTGCTGTGCCTTTGTGTCTTTTTTCAGTCTCTCGTGTTTCCCATGCGTATGCATTTTTTAAAAATATGCACACGTTTTACAAAATTACACATATGACTTGACATAAATATCTTCAATGTCATGAGTCAAATTTCTCTGTGAGCAAGTACCAAAATGTATTGCATAAAACCAGTAGCAGACAAGAGAAAATATTTCGTTTAAGGAGAAAATGTCTCAGCAATATATTTTCTACTCAGCCCAACCTCCGACAGGTAAAAATCACTCACAATTTTGCATTACGCAGAAACCAAATTTTGTGTAACACCAAATTGGGAAGAATAAAGGATTACACCACTGCCACAAAAAATGGCCATCTGCTAAATTCATCTTTGATGTAGCTGTTGACGGAGATGGCGCTTAGGACATCTATTGGTCTGTGTCAAGAGCATAGATTGTTCTACTGTCATAGCACTGCTACTACAACACTACTACTACAATTATAAATTTACCTGTCCTCCATTTAACATATTATTGACTACCAGCTGCTTGGTCTCTTACCCTGCCTTTCCCCTGCCTTTCCCCTGTTTCCTAGGACTCGGTTCTGCAATTAGTGTGGCTGTGCCATGACAACACCCATTGCATATTGTCAAAGCCACTGATTCAACACTATTTGTAAATCAGAGACTGGGACTGAAGTCAATACTACCCCAGGGGTGGTGTCAGGATGGCATAGCAGGGCAATGCTTCCCTTCCTCCTTGTGTCATTGTCCTTCGCATGTGTGCTGCATCCTGCAGCACACAATGAAATGCCACCTTGCAAAAATAGCTTGTACATGTGCAGGAAGGCATGGAAATTATTTTGAAAGGCTTGCAGTGCACTCAGAGTCACATACCATGTCACATGGACTATGCATGTATGTAGTCAGTATGGTATGGCTACATGTGTGTGCATGCCCGTTGACATCTTGACAGTGACATTGGTATGTTTTACCTCTATGTTTGTATATGTGTGTGATGCATGCAATGACTGATACCGTATACATAGGTGCATGTGTAGTTAGACTGTGTCCACATACATGTTAGCACATGTGTATAATGAGTGTAAATATGTGTTCTAACACATATTTGTGGTGTACCCGATTGTAATGTCTGATATACAAATGTACTTATACTAACAACACAATAGATATGATGGGCTATGTCCAATACATGGTAAAGCATGTGATAGCCATGACAAATTGTACTCAGAGGATGCAGTGGACTACAGCTGGGTTGAGTTCATGGTATCCCTTGCAATGTATGTGCATGTGTGTCCACTCTGTGGTGTGTAGTTAGGTTCAGCCTTCACGATGCTCTACTACACGTGTGACATACAGTTCCTGATTCATCTTAGATGCAGGAGATGGTGTACACACACATGTGTCAATGAAGGTTGGCCGTGTGTGTGGAAAGACATGTGTAGTGTCATTTCTGTCATATATATGTCCACAGCAGTGTTCTCATGGGATATGAAACCTCACATATCTATCATCCTGCATGGCCACATATTTGACTTTGACAAATGCCGGTGTAGTCATATCAGTGCCACCTATGCTTCCGTATGTCAGAACACATTTGAAGGTCATTTTTATTCTGTCAATGATCTTGTGATACATATGCACTGACATTTGTGGAAAGTTGCCTTTTGTGCAGCTTCCAATACACATTACCAGACCTATGCCATTTCAGTGGTACATGTGTGCATAGATATCTGGCATATGTGTTCATGCCACCAACCATGTACTCACAATCGACCACATCATGTTTTGTTATGACTGTCACATACAATGGCATACCACTGTGTAACACTACTGTGGGAGTTTTTATGCACACACAGACCCATGGTTGCATGTTTAGGCGCAGGTTTATGGTGCTCCACACTATTCAGTCCACTGTGAACATGCATCAGGCCCCTAACAATGTCAATAGTCTTTGCATTGGTGTTAGGGTGTTATCGGAAGGGATGTAGCTTCCTCATTGTAGGAAAGTACCGTCTTGCCTGGCATTTTACACCCCATTTTTTACTTATATGCCAGTTTATTTTTGCCTGTGTCACTGGGATCCTGCTAGCCAGGACCCTAGTGCTCATAATTGTGGCCTGTATGTGTTCCCTGTGTGGTGCCTAACTGTCTCACTGAGGCTCTGCTAACCAAATACTCAGTGTTTATGCTCTCTCTGCTTTTAAAATTGTCACTGCAGGCTAGTGACTATTTTCTCCAATTCTTATTGGCATTCTGGAACGCCCTTATAATTCCCTAGTATATGGTACCTAGGTACCCAGGGTATTGGGGTTCCAGGAGATCCCTATGGGCTGCAGCATTTCTTTTGCCACCCATAGGGAGCTCAGACAATTCTTACACAGGACTGCCACTGCAGCCTGAGTGAAATAATGTCCACATTATTTCACAGCCATTTTACACTGCACTTAAGTAACTTATACGTCACCTATTTGTCTAACCCTCACTTAGTAAAGGTTAGGTGCAAAGTTACTAAGTGTGAGGGCACCCTGGTACTAGCCAAGGTGCCCCCACATTGTTCAGGGCAATTTCCCCGGGCTTTGTGAGTGCAGGGACACCATTACATGTGTGAACTACATATAGGTCAATACCTATGTGTAGCTTCACAATGGTAACTCCGAACATGGCCATGTAGCATGTCTAAGATCATGGAATTGTCCCCCCATGCCAAATCTGGTATTGGTGTGCCAATCCCATGCATCCCCGGGGTTCCAGCATGGACCCTGGGTACTGCCAAACCAGCTCTCTGGGGTATTCTCTGCAGCTACCGCTGCTGCCAGCCCTCACACAGGTTTCTGCCCTCCTGGGGTCTGGACATCCCAGTCCCAGGAAGGCAGAACAAAGGATTTTCTCTGAGAGAGGGTGTTACACCCTCTCCTTTTGGAAATAGGTGTTAAGGGCTGGGGAAGTGTAGCCTCCCCATGCCTCTGGAAATGCTTTGAAGGGCACAGATGGTGACCTCCTTGCATAAGCCAGTCTACACCGGTTCAGGGAGCCCCCAGCCCCTGCTCTGGTGCGAAACTGGACAAAGGGAAGGGGAGTGACTACTCCCCTGTCCATCACCACCCCAGGGGTGGTGCCCAGAGCTCCTCCAGTGTGTCACAGACCTCTGCCATCTTGAATGCAGAGGTGTGAGGGCACAATGGAGACCTCTGAGTGGCCAGTGCCAGCAGGTGACGTCAGAGATCCCTCCTGATAAGCTCTTACCTGGTTAGGAGCTCACCAGAGTTCCTCTGCACTTCTCTCTTCAACTTCTGTCAAGAATCGACCGCTGACTGCTCCAGGACACCTGCAAAACCACAACAAAGTAGCAAGAATACTACCAGCAATATTGTAGCACATAATTCTGCCAGCTTTCTCAACTATTTCCTGGTGGTGCATGCTCTGAGGGCTGTCTGCCTTCACCCTGCACTGGAAGCCAAGAAGAAATCTCCCGTGGGTTGACAGAATCTTCCCCCTGCTAATGCAGGCACCAAACTTCTGCATCACCGGTCCTCTGGGTCCCCTCTCATCTTGACGAGCGTGCTCCCTGGAACACAGGAGCTGGATCCAAGTGACCCCGACAGTCCAGTGGTCCTTCTGTCCAAATTTGGTGGAGGTAAGTCCTTGCCTCCCCAAGCCAGACAGTAATCCTGTGTACTGCGTGATCTCCAGCTGCTATGGCTTCTGTGCACTTTTGCAAGACTTCCTTCGTGCACAGGACAGCCCAGGTCCCCAGCACTTCGTTTTGCAGTGCCCAACTCGCTGAGTTGACCTCCGGCTTTGTGGGACCCTCTTTTGTTGTGTTGAGATGACTGCCATGCTCAGATTTCTTGGATGCCTGTTCAAGTGCTTCTGCGGGTGCTGCCTGCTTCTGCATGGGCTCTCTGTGTTGCCGAGCACCCCCTCTGTCTTCTCTTCCAAGGGGCGACCTCCTGGTCCTTCCTGGGCCCCGGCAGAACCCATAATCTTCAACTGCCACTCTTGCAGCTAGCAAGTCTTGTTTGTGGTCTTTCTGCTTGAAAACAACTCTGCATGCTCCAGCACGCCGTGGGACATCTTCTTCCCAAGGGAGACGTTTCTGGCACCTTCCATTGTTGCAGAATCTTTGGCTTCTTCCACCCAGATGCAGCCCTTTTGCACCTTCATCCAGGGTTTATGGGCTCCTGCCCCCCCTGGACACTTGCGTGACTCTTGCACTTGGTCCCCTTCCTCTGCAGGTCCTCAGGTCCAGGAATCCGTCTTCAGTGCTTTGCAGTCAGTTGTTGCCTTTGCAGAATCCCCTACGTCATCTTTACTGTCTATCTGGGGTAGTAGGGTAACTTTACTCTTAATTTTCAGGGTCTTGGGGTGGGGTATCTTGGACACCCTTAGTGTTTTCTTACACTACAAGTGACCCTCTACACACTACACTAGGCCTGGGGTCCATTTGTGGTTCGCATTCTACTTTTGGAGTATATGGTTTGTGTTGCCCCTAGGTCTATTGTCTCCTATTGCATTCTATTGGGTTCTACAGTGTTTGCACTACTTTTCTAAGTGTTTTACTTCCATGATTTTGGTTTGTGTGTATATTTTGTGTATTTTACTTACCTCCTAAGGGAGTATATCCTCTGAGATACTTTTGGCATATTGTCATTAAAATAAAGTACCTTTAGTTTTAGTAACTCTGAGTATTGTGTTTCTTATTATATAGTGCTATGTGATATAAGTGGTATAGTAGGAGCTTTGCATGTCTCCTAGTTCAGCCTAAGCTGCTCTGCTATAGCTACCTCTATCAGCGAAAGCTGCTAGAACACTACTAACCTACTGATAAGGGATAACTGGACCTACCATAAGGTGTTAGTTCCACCAGGTACCCAGTATAAGCCAGGCCAGCCTCCTACAATGGATATTTGTACTTTTGCAAGTTACATGGATAATTGTACTTTTGCCGGTTACATGGATAATTGCACTTTTGCCAATACTTTTAATTGCAAGCAAATTTCTGTTTCCTTTTGAGTGTCTGTTTTGTGCTCATAGGGGCCGTCGGTTCGCTTATGTGAAACTGTTTTACTTTTCATTTTCGGTTTATGTGGCAAAAAAAGTCCGGTTAGTTATGTGAAACTGTTTTACTTTTAATTTTCAGTTTATGGGGCAAGAAAAGTCCAGTTAGGAGTTTACAGCGCTAATAGATTTAACTCGAGCAAACGCAAGACCCATTGCATTGCAAATGCTTATTTGATATTGCAGCCCATTCTGTATTTCAATGATAATTCTGCTGCAGCGCACCATTGTTGGAAGCGGTCCGTTCTCGGTTGCTGTGATGGTGCTCCAGCCAGGCAGAACCTACCGCTCCTGTCAGGGGTGGGTGGTTACACTCACTTTATAACCTGCGCTCACCTTTAGGTAGCTCGGCACTGAGCAGTCAAACTTATGAGAGAGGCAGTGTGTAAATTATTGGCTCAGCATTCCCACAATAAATATACTGAATGTCAAAAAGAAACTTCACACGTGTGGTATGTATATAAAGGTTGTATTCAACACAAATATTAATTTACACAATATGAACATTGTGAACTTCTGGGCATATATCACACTTGGAAATATTCTAGCAGTACGAAGCCCAAACCGGGTTAAACTCACATCAATAGTATGCACCCTGCGGAGAGATCCTATGTTGCCCTCCTAGCACCCTTATGCAGTGTGTAATGTTGTTGACCCTAGGCCCTCCACGGAAATTATTATAATGCAATACCACACAATTTAGGGTGCACCCTAGATCACACAAAATCAAAAATGTGTACACACAGATAATGACAGTACTTTTAAGGAGCACTGTAGGGAAAGGCAGCATGGGTGAAACCAATGTCAAACATAGTATTCTCTTGGCAAGAAATCAACGTGTAAAGCAACACGGCCATCCAATGTAATCGCTGATAGGTGGTCATCTGGCAGTCACTCTCCCATGCACACACTCATCCAGCACCAGTCCATGGTGCCACAGATATTAGGCAAGATTATATGGAACACACTCACACACCTATGCATGCAGTACCATAATACGGTGCAACTAATATCGGACAGGGTAATTGATAGCATAATGCAGACCCCCTTGCCCCAAGCCCTCCTCCACCCTCCAGGTTACCCCGACTACCCATCAACCACAGGTTGGAGAGAAATCACCCTTACCCTGATACTAGGCCGATCACGCCTGGAGCCACACTTAGGCCCTCATTACAACCCTGGCGGTCGGTGTTAAAGTGGAAGTAATACCGCCAACAGACCGGCGATAACAAAAATCACGACCACGGCGGAAACCGCCAACACATACAGCCACTTTAACACTCCAACTGCCACGGTGATAGAAACAAACACCGTGGCGGTAACTGCCAACAGACAGGCGAAAGCCAATGTACCGCCCACACCATTACAAGCCGCCCACCTGCCAGCTTTTCCGGGGCAGTACCAACGCCATCAAAAGCACAGCAGAAACAGTACTTGGAAGGGAAACCACTCACCTCTCGCATTCAACGAAGAACCAGGACACCATGGAGCCCGAACTACAGCTGTTACCCATGCTGGTGTATCTTCCCATCTACCAGGAGTACCAACTGCAGTGACGAAGACCTCAGTGAGTACTGCACCTAGCACATAGGGGAGGGGGGAGAAAAAAGAGAGTGACACACACATGCAAAACGCAACACCCCCACCCCCACCCCCAACACCATACACACAAACACATGCACCAACATTACATGTACACCCCATAATCCCTGGAAGAACGTAAGGACAAAAAGAATGGAGTCAAATGAGTGTTATATTGGGAATAGTCAGTGTTAGACTTTTCATCCTTGGCGTGGTCTCCCTTAGCTTTTTGCCTCTGTTCCCCAGGTTGTTGATGTGTGCTTGACTCTGATTTTGCTGTTTTTGTTACTCTGGGCACTTTACCACTGCTAACCAGTGCTAAAGTGCAAGTGACCCTTTACAAAATGTGTATGTCATTGGCTTATCTCTGATTGGCATATTTGGTTTACTAGTAAGTCCCTAGTAAAGGGCACTAAAGGTGCCAGGGCCTGTAAATCAAATGCTACTAGTGGGCCTGCAGCACTGGTTGTGCCACCCACATTAGTAGCTCTGTAATCATGGCTCAGACCTGCCACTGCAGTGTCAGTGTGTGCAGTTATAAACTGCCAATTTGACTTAGCAAGTGTACCCACTTGCCAGGCCTAAACCTTCCCCTTTCTTACATGTCAGACACCCCTAATGTAGGCCCTAGGTAGCCCCAAGGGAAGGGTGCAGTGTATGGTTAAGTCAGGGCATATAGTAATGTATTTTATATGTCCTGACAGTGAAATATTGCTAAATTCGTTTTTCACTGTTGCAAGGCCTGTCCCTCTCATAGGTTAACATGGGGGCTACCTTTAAATCTGATTAAAGTGTAGATTCCCTTTGGGAACAGATGGACATGTGGAGTTTGGGGTCTCCGGGCTCACAATTTAAAAATACATCTTTTAGTAAAGTTGATTTTGAGATTGTGTGTTTGAAAATGCCACTTTTAGAAAGTGAGCATTTTCTTGCTTATACCATTTCTGTGACTCTGCCTGTTTGTGGATTCCTTGTCTGGGTCAGTTTGACAGTTGGGCTGGTTGCACCTACACCAGACAGTGACACAAAGGGAGCTGGAGCGTAGTCTGCATTTCCTGGTGAGCAATCTGTGTTAGGAGGGAGGAGAGGAGTGGTCATTTACACCTGAAAGGGCTGTGCCTGTCCTCACACAATGCAGTCTCCGACCCCCTGGTGAGTGTCTGGGGCCTGGCTTGGGCAAGGCAGGATTTCACATTGAAAAGAGACTTTACTTTGAAGTAGGCCTACTTCAAAGGAGAAATTGGGTATAAGAAGGGCACCAAGATCCACATACTTTAGATCACTTCTGGACATCAAGAGGAACCTCTGCCTGGAGAAGAGCTGAGGAGAAGTGCTGCCCTGCCTGTGACTGTACTTTGTGGAGCTATCCTGCAGTTGTTGCTTCTGCCAGAGTAAGAGGGCAAAGACTGGATTTGTGTGCCTTCCATCTTGTGAAGAAATCTCCAAGGGCTTGATTTAGAGCTTGCCTCCTGTTGTTTGAAGCCTCAGGAACAGCAAAGACTTCTCTCTGCCAGCACCTGAAGTCTCTGGAGAGACTCCTGCTTTGACAAGTGGTGCCCTATCCAGTCCCTGGGCCCTTGAAAGGAAAGCTGGTGGAAATCCAAGGAAATCGACTTTGTACGACTTCGGACCGATGCTGCTGCTGAATCCGGGGACGATGCCTGCACCCGACGCCGTGACCTTCGCTGGAACGCGACGCTCTTCGCAGGCCCGATGCCGCTGAAGTCCCACTGAAGTCCGCGACTCCATGGAAGTCACTGCACCACATCGTGACCGACACCGCTCGAAGTGTGCTGATTCAACGTTTCGCACCGACGCCGCGATCCCCGACTTCGCGCATTGACTTCTTTTCACTCCTCACCAAAGGTACTGTACTTGAGGGTCTATGCAACTCCCTGTCCAGCGCCGCTGGTGTCGGCTTGTTGGGAGCGACTCCGTCACGACGCCGTGTTAACACCTCATCGAAGCATTTTTGTTTCTAAGCGCTATTTTTGAGTTTAATCTTACAAAATTCATAACTTGACTTGTCGGATTTTTGTCATTTTGGTCTTGTTTTGTTTAGATACATATTTGCTATTGTTCTAAATGGGTGTTGTGTAATTTTGTAGTGTTTTCATTGAGTTACCGTGTGTGGTGGTACAAATACTTTACACCTAGCACTCTGAAGTTAAGCCTACTGCTCTGCCAAGCTACCAAGGGGGTAAGCAGGGGTTAGCTGAGGGTGATTCTCTTTTACCCTGACTAGAGTGAGGGTCCGTGCTTGAACAGGGGGTAACCTGACTGTCAACTGTCAAGACCCCATTTCTAACAGTCAGAAAATGTTATCAATTCAAAAATATTATTTACAAAATGTACAATATGTACAAAAGGCGATACAATGTCCACTTGAAATGTCCGTGGGCCACTGGGCCAAAACTAATAGGCCAAGCCCACACTTGACTCCTGCCTCAATACAGAGAGAACACTGCAGGGGCATCAGGTCAAAAACACACAGGCACCTCAGGGGACCGGGAAGGGGGGGGTACCTCAGCTGGAAGATAGGACAACGCCACTGCTCCTGGAGGGGGCTCCATGCCCACAGCGATGTCCTGGGGAGCGCAAAGCCACAGTCTCTCAAGGTTCTCGAGTAGGTGGTTTACCCGCTGCTTGGTTCTGGGGAGTGCAAAACCACAGTCTCTCAAGTATCTCAAGTGGGTGGTTTGCCCACTGCTTGATCCAGGGGAGTGCAAAGCCACAGTCTCTCAAGTCTCTCAAGTGGGTGGTTTGCCCACTGCTTGAACCTGGGGAGTACAAAGCCACAGTCTCTCAAGTGGGTGGTTTGTCCACTGCTTGTTCCTGGGGAGTGCAAAGCCACAGTCTGTCAAGTGGATGTCTTTCTCCACTGGTTCTGGAGGGGGCTTTGTGCCATTTTGCTTCATCCTGCTAAGGATAGGGAGAGTGGATGCCTTTCTCCATTGGTTCTGGAGGGGGCTTTGTGTCCAGTTCTTCATCCTGCCAAGGATAGGGTGAGTGAATGCCTTTCTCTACTGGTTCTAGATGGGGCGTTGTGCCCAGTCTGCTTCATCCTGCCAACGATAGGTTGAGTGGATGCCTTTCTCCACTGGTTCTCGAGGGGGCTTTGTGCCCAGTCTGCATCATCCTGCCGAGGATAAGGTGAGTGGATGCATTTCTCTACTGGTTCTGGAGGCATCTCTGTGCCCAGTGATGCAGCACTTGGGCCATGGCAGGTCACAGTCCCTCACCTGGGTGTCCGAGCCATGAGATTTGCAGTGACCAGGATGCATGATACTCCACGGAGGCAGGGCTAGAGTCCATCCAGTGGCGGCTATGGCTGCATAGTGGTGGTAGTGCCAGTGCTGGTGGGGGTACTGCCAGTGGTGGGGGGAGGCTCCAGCCCTTCTCCTAAAGCCTTGGATGGCTAACCACTTAGGGCTGCTGCTGCTGGCAGTGGTGCTATTGTCAGCGGTGCAAATGTCGGTGGTTGTGGCAGGACTTGCAGCGGTGCAGGTGGCAGTGCTGCCCACAGTGCAGGTGCCAGTGCTGCCAGTGGTAGGGGGAGTCTCCAGCCTTTCTCCTGCAGTCTTGGTTGGCTGCCCACGGGTCTTCTGCTGCTGACAATAATGGTGCTTGAGGAGGTGTAGGTGGCAGTGCAGGTGGCAGTGCTTGAGGCGGTGCAGGTGGCGGTGCTGGCTGCAGTGCAGGTGGCGGTGGTGGCCGCAGTGCAGCTGCCGGTGATGCCACTGGTGGGGGGAGGCTCCAGCTCTTCTCCTGCAGCCTTGAATGGCTGCCCACAGGGGCTGCTGCTGCTGACAGTAGTGGTGATTGCGTCGGTACAGGTGGAGGTGCTGGCCGCGGTGCAGGTCGCAGTGCTGACGGTTGTGCTAGTAGCCACCATGCCTTCACCTGCAGGCTCGGATGGCTGAAGTGCCTTTCCTGGTGTTTTGTGCCCTTTCCTGCCCTTGGCAGATGGTGTTGTCACCTTGGGTCTGGCAGCTGGAGTCTTTGAGGTGGTCTTGCTGAGTGGTTGTGGCTCCTTCCACTTGCAGGAGGCTGTCCCCTTCTTCACCTTGCCAGGTGTCGGAATGGTCTTTGCCTTGGCAGGGGTTGGTGGCACACTGGCTGGGCTGACGGGTGCTCCCTTTGAGCCTCTGGCAGGTGCAGGAACAACAGCGGATGTGGACTTGCTGGCTGAGGTGCTGGGCTCGAGGGAAGGACGTGGGGAGTGGGAGGTAAGAAGTCAATGTTTGCCAGGAAAAGCTTCTTAAGGACATTGGGGCTTGAAGAGGGTGAAGATTTGGGAATGAAGGAAGAGGGAGTGGTTGTAGGTGTCTGTCTGCTGAATTTGGGTGCAGGTGCATGGGCTGGATGCTGATGTGAGGTGGATGGCTGTTGGGTGGGTGGGTGCGTGCGTTTATGTAATTTGGAAGGAGGGGTCACAGACACAGTGGGAGAGGACACAGGGGAAGTGAGCATGGATGTGGGGTTGGTGACTGCCAGTGAGGGGCATGCAGTGATGGGCGTGCTGGTGATGGAGGTAGTGGATGAGGATATAGTGCATGCAGATGTGAGTGGAGACGCTACTGGGAGGGAGGTTGACGAGGAGGTGGAGGGGGACACAGTGTAGGCAGTGGATGTTGGTGTGTCTGCATGGGGATGGTGCTTCTGTGAGTGCCTGTGAGATGTATTGGGGTGCTTGTGTTTGCCAGAGCCACTTCTGTGTGTTGATTTGGGTGAATGCTGGTCTGAAGGTGTGCTTGAGATAGGCTGGGATTGAGGGGATTGGGACTGGGTAGAGGAAGTTGGAGGGGGAGGCTAGAGACAGGGACAATGGCTGCCATCAGTGCAGAGGCCAGAGCCTGAAATGCTCCCTGTTGGGCCGCCACGCCAGAGTGAATGCCCTCCAGGTATGCATTTGTTTGTTGCAAATGCCTCTCGACACCCTAGATGGCATTCAGAATGGTTGACCGCCGAACAGTGAGGGATCTCAGGAGGTCAGTAGCCTCTTCACTGAGGGTAACAGGGCTGACTGGGGCAGAACCTGAGGTGCCTGAGGCAAAGGAGATGCCCACCCTCCTGGGTGAGCGGGCACGGGAAACACGCTGAGGGGCTGCTGGGAGGGCGGTGCTGGTGGGGGGGTGGCGGCCGTACCTGTTGTTGGGCTGGCCACAGAGGTGTCCGCCACCGTCAGGGAGCTTCCATCGGAGGAGGAGTCTCTGTCTGAAGTGTCCCCTCCTGTCTCAGTCGTGGTGCTCCTCACCCTCTATTCCACTGGTGCTCGCATCCTTGGTGGATTCGGCCTCCAAGCCCATGAGGGATGTAGCTCCCTCCGTCACTGGTGCCTCTGCTCCTCTGCCAGATTATGCTAATGCACACAAGGATAGGGTGACAAAACAAAAAGGGGGGGAGAAAGAGGATACACTTTGTCAATGCTAGCATCAACACTGACATTGGCGTACACAACACACAGGGAGCTGCCCTTTCCACTTCTCCATGCACTACCAGTTACAATGCTAGTCACCAGCCCATGGGGTACAATGCCTAACACCATCAGCTGCACACCTGAAACAAACAGGGCCCTGACCAGTAGTAGATGCCCACTAACACCATTAGGGTTGGAATGCCTCAGAGAATGCCCAACAAGGGACCTACCCTGTCATGTTCGCCCTGGCCTAGGGGCACCCACAGTCCACATCCCCACCCAGGTAAAACCTTAACGCGCGCTAAGTCATGAATCTGAATTTGTACTCACCCCCTTGTGGCTGCTGTGATGCCCTCAAGCGCCCATCCAACTCCAGATAGGCCACCACCAGGATGCAGAACATCAGGGGGTCAGGGTACGATGGACACCCCTTCCTCATTGGGAGGCCAGCCCCAGCTGGGCCTCCGCCATCTTCCTTGCCCAGCAGCGCAGGTCCTCCCACCATTTGCGGCAGTGGGTTCCCCGCCTGTCAAAGACCCCCCAGGGTTTCGCACCTCCTTGGCTATGGCACGCCAAATACCCTTTCTCTGATGGGCGCTGACCTGCAGGAAAAATAGAGCAGAAAAGGGATTAGTCATACCGTATGGACCGTCACACTCATGGCCCACCGTATCCCTCCCATCCCCTGATGCACATACATTTACCACCATACATGCAGGACTCTGGCCAGGACGCCTCAGCCCCCCACTACATGTGGCTTACACACAGCACTCTATACATTCATGGCCCATACATCATGCTCACAGTGTACTCACCTGTTTGTCTGGAGGACCATAGAGTAAAGTGTACTGGGGTAGGACCCCCTCCACCAGTCTCTCCAACTCCTCTGCAGTGAAGTCAGAGGCCCTTTCCCCAGACACTTGAGCCATTGTTGCTTCCAGACACAGGTCACAGCAGCACTTGCAGTATAGGTCCTCTCCTGTTGAAGGTCAGGTAGCAAGTGAGTGAACAGCTAGAAAATGGTGGTCACATCCACGGAGGTGTGTAGCGCCATTGGCTCATGGAACCCATAGGCCCCAATGATAACCAATGCAAATTGAGCGGTGGTCGTCGACCACCTACCGTAAAGGCACACAACGCCAGTGTAATTAACTAATTTCCACTTGTCCCTCCACACAGGTCAGGCAGCCACCATTTCAGGGGGGGGGCACAGGCCATGGCACCTAACTGCGTCACAGCAGGCATTGGCACAGCAACTGACTCTCGGATTCACAACCGGGTTCTGTAAATGAAGAAATGCATCATTATTGCAATAGATGTGGGAATATGACCCTCTGCTCACCGTTTTCCTCCATAGGCTTCAACCACTGAGGATGAATATGAGATGGAGACATCCTCCAGCGTACAAACCCCTGGTGGACCTTGCGACAATGGAGACAGACACATTATACTAACCTACAGATTTGATTGGGCCACAATCCAAAAACTGTGTACCCAATTGGAGCCAGACCTGATGTTGGCTATCCGCAAGCCCACAGGTATCGCCCCTCTAGTGCAGGTCCTGTCAGTCCTCCATTTCCTGGCAAGTGGTTCCTTCCAAACAACAGTGGCCATGGCATCTGGGATGTCTCAGCCAATGTTCTCCAACGTTTTGACCAGTGTTGTTTGCCCTGCTGAAACACATGCGCAGCTACATAGTATTCCCCCAGGTGGAGGATTTGGCCACAGTGAAAGCTGATTGTTATGCCCTGGGACATATCCCCAACATCATTGGTGCCATTGATGGTACACATGTAGCATTTGTCCCCCCACCCGGAGAAATGAGCAAGTGTTCAGGAATAGAAAAAGCTATCACTCTCTGAATGTGCAGATGGTGTGTTTGGAGGACCAGTACATCTTCCATGTGAATGCCAAATATCCTGGCTCTCTGCATTACGCCTTTATCTTGAGGAATAGCAGCATCCAATATGTGATGGCACAACTCCAGAGGCACCAGGTGTAGCTAATAGGTGAGCCCAAGTTCCCCACCCAGTATATGTTTGTGTTTGGGTATGGGTTTGTCCCTAAGGGTTGGTGTGGGTCTAACAGGTATCCCCTGAAATTTGCAGGTGACTCTGGTTACCCCAACCTCTCATGGCTACTGACCCCAGTGAGGAATGTCAGGACAAGGGCAGAGGAACATTACAATGAGGCACATGGGCGAACAAGGAGGATCATTGAGAGAACCTTCGGCCTCCTCAAGGCCAGGTTCCGGTGCCTCCATCTGACAGGTGGATCCCTGTACTACTCACCCAAGATGGTGTGCCAGATCATCGTTGCATGTTGCTTGTTGCACAACCTGGCCTTGAGACGCTAGGTGCCTTTTCTGCAGGAGGATGAGCCTGGAGATGGTTTTGTGGCAGTGGTGTGGACAGTGATGAAGAGGAGGCAGAGGATGAAGATATAGACAACAGAAGTACTATCATACAGCAGTACTTCCAGTGCCATACAGGTAAGACACTGTAACTTCATTTATCATTTCTATTTTCTGTTGGACTTTGGACATGGCAGCATGATTTCCCTATGTCTATGGCCACTTACTGTACCCTTTGGTATCTCTATTTTCAGATCTCTGTGCCCCACTCAGGCTCCTGGTGTGTTTACTGCTGCCCACTACAGGTTATACCAATGTATATTTAACTGTACATATTAACTTAACTGTTTTCAGATTGTTGTATTAATACATATTTCAATCAATTGAGAGAATCCAGATTTGCATTTGTTCCAAGGGTGTTTATTAAAGTGCTAATAAGCAGAGGGGGATGTGCAATGGGCTAGGGTAATGGTGGAGGTCTGTCTAATTAGAGTCCAGACTCTTGGTATCACAGGTACATTGTCCAAGGGGGCATAGGAAGGGGAGCAATGGCAGTTTAAGGTGGACAGGGTGACATAGTGGGACAGAAGGGTGACAATCAGGAGAGTCTCTTTTCCTGGCGGGAGTCTTGGCAATGTTCTCCGGATTCTGCCTGGATTGCAGGGACCGTTTTCAGGGTGGTTCTCCGTCTGCAGGGGGTGGGGTGCTGGTGGCCTGTTGTTCCAGTGGCGGGGCCTCTTGTGCACCAGCGCCGGCAGAGGTGGAGGGCTGTTCATCGCTGTGGCTAGTGTGAGAGGCCCGTTGTTGTGCCACTGACTCCCTCATGGTGTTGGCCATGTCAGCCAGCACCCCTGCAATTGTGACCAGGATGGTGTGAATGTGTTTAAGGTCCTCCCTGATCCCCAGGTACTGTCCCTCCTGCAGCCGCCGGGTCTCCTGCAGCTTGGCCAGTATCTGGCCCAAGGTCTCCTGGGAATGTTGACATGCTCCCAGGATCCCATCAAGTGCCTTGTGGAGAGTGGGTTCTCTGGGCCTGTCCTCCCCCTGTCACACAGCAGCCCACTCAGCTTCCCTGTTGTCCTTTGCCTCAGTCCCCTGAACCGTGTGCCCACTGCCACTGACCCTAGGCCCCTGATTGTCTTGGATTTGTGGGGTTGCCTGGTGTCCCTGTAGTGGTGGACACACTGCTGATTGACGTGTCCTGGGGACAGTGCTATGGGCCCGCTGAGTGGGTGCTGTGCTGGTGTTTCCTGAGTGTACTACCAGGCAAGATGGTACTTTCCTACACCCCCCCCAAAATGAGGGACAATAAGGCTAACCTTGCCCAGATGAGTCTTCATTGTCTAAGTCGAAATATCTGGAGAGTCCATCTGCATTGGAGTGGGTACTCCCAGGTCTATGGTCCACTGTATAGTCCATTCCCTGTAGGGAGATGGACCACCTCAACAATTTAGGGTTTTCACCTTTCATTTGTTTAAGCCATAATAGAGGTTTGTGGTCTGTCTGAACAATAAAGTGAGTACCAAACAGGTATGGTCTCAACCTTTTCAGTGCCCAGACCACAGCAAAGGCCTCCCTCTCTATGGCAGACCAACGCTTTTCTTTAGGGGTCAACCTCCTTCTGATAAAAGCAGCAGGTTGATCCTGGCACTCAGTGTTAAACTGTGATAGTACTGTCCCTACCCCTAATTCAGAAGCATCAGTCTGGACTATGAACGTTTTGGAGTAACAAGAGCTTTTTAGGACAGGTGCAGAGCACATGGCCTGTTTTAGCTCATCAAAAGCCTTTTGACAGCTAGCTGTCCACAATACCTTTTTAAGCATCTTCTTACTAGTGAGGTCATTAAGAGGAGCTGCAATGGAGCCATAGTTCTTAATGGACCTCCTATAGTACCCTGTGAGGCCTAAGAAGGATCTCACCTGGGTTTGAGTAGTAGGGGGAGTCCATTCCATAATGTTCTGGATCTTCTCCTGCAGTGGTGCAATCGGTTCTCCACCTACCAGGTGGCCCAGATAAACTACTTTCCCCTGCCCTATCGGGCACTTTGAAGCTTTGATAGTGAGGCCTGCCTTTTGCAGGGCCTCCAAAACTTTCCATAGGTGGAACAGGTGCTCATCCCAGGTGGATCTAAAAATAGCTATATCATCTAAATATGCTGCACTAAAAGCTTCCAACCTCTGAAAAGTGGCAGGTGCATTCTTCAAACCAAAGGGCATAACAGTGAACTGATAGTGCCCTCCAATGGTGGAAAATACAGTTTTAGGTTTAGCATCTTCTGATAATTTAATCTGCCAATACCCTGCAGTTAAATCAAAAGTACTTAGATACTTGGCAGAAGCCAGTGTATCTATTAGCTCATCTGCCCTGGGTATAGGGTGAGCATCAGTTTTGGTTACTTGATTGAGACTTCTGTAGTCAACACAAAACCTCATTTCTCTTTTACCATCTTAACTGTGAGGTTTTGGGACAAGCACCACTGGGCTAGCCAGTGGGCTTTCTGAAGGCTCAGTCACTCCTAAATCCAGCATTTTCTGTACCTCTTGTTGTATGCAATCTCTGACATGGTCAGGCTGCCTATAAATCTTACTTTTGATAGGTAAACTGTCTCCAGTATTGATTGTGTGCTCACAGCAAGTAGTGGTACCTAGTATCACTGAGAAGAGGTCAGAAAATTGGCCTAGGAGATTTATACAGTTGTCGGTCTGCTCAGCAGTAAGGCAATCTGCAAGCACCACTCCCTCCACTAAGCCATCAGCTTCAGTGGTGGAGAAGAAGTCAGGGCGAGGGTCACTCTCTTCTTCCTGCCCCTCATCAGTTGCCATGAGCAGGGTTAAGTCAGCCCTGTCATAGTAGGGTTTTAGGCGATTGACATGGAGCACCCTAAGTGGACTCCTGGCAGTACCCAGATCTACCGAATAGGTAACCTCACCCTTCTTTTCAAAAATGAGATGGGGTCCACTCTATTTGTCTTGAAGTGCTCTTGGGGCCACAGGCTCCAATACCCACACCTTCTGTCCTGGGTGGTACTGGGTCAGGACAGCCTTCTGGTCATGCCATTGCTTTGGAGCTCTTGGCCGGCCTGAAGGTTTTTACTGGCCTTTTTCATGTACTCAGCCATTCTGGATCTTAGGACAAGTACATAGTCCACAATGTCTTGCTTTGGAGCTTTTAAAGGTTGTTCCCAACCCTCCTTCACAAGTGCAAGGGGACGTCTTACAGGGTGCCCAAAGAGGAGTTCAAAGGGGCTAAAGCCCACTCCTTTTTGGGGTACCTCCCTGTAAACAAAAAGGAGGCATGGCAACAGGACATCCCATCTCCTTCTGTTTTTTTCAGGGAGTCCCCCCAGTTTAGATTCACAACAGCCATGGGGTAGCTAAGAGTGTTGTTATAAGCATCAGTCACTTGGTACTGCTGACCAAGTCGTGTTGATCAGGGTGAACCAGTTTCTCAATCGCCATAGTGACACTGTCTCCTGTATCCCTGTAGGAGTCAACCTCAACACCATTTATTAGGGGACGTTGCTTGTACTTACCCCATATTAAAGGGGCAAGCAACCAAGGTGGCAAAGTCAATACCACCATCAGAGACTAAAACAGCCTCTGTGGTCTCCCTAACAAGACCAACCCCAACTACACTACCAATGGTGGGCCCAGCTACACCCTTTGATTGGCTATTTGTAGAATACTTCCCACCAACACTGCTATTACTGGGGCACTAGAGGATGCAGTTGGGGTTGTGGTAGTGGGAGCCTTTGTGTTTTTCTTTGGGCAGGTGGAATCACTTGCCCAATGGCCTTTACTTTTACATAAGTAACACCATGGCTTCTTTTGATTGTTAGAAGAGGATTTGGACCCACCTCTCCAGAGGATTTCTGTGGGCCTGATGAAGACTCAGAATGCTTTTTATCTTTGTCCCCACCCTTGTCAGAAGACTTACAATCCTTCTTCGTGTCATCCTTGTAACCCCCTGTATGAACGTTTCTGTTTACTCTTGTTCTGACCCATTTGTCTGCCTTCTTTCCTAATTATTGGGGAGAGGTCAGATCTGAGTCTACCAGTACTGATGCAACAAGTCAGACATACAATTATTCAAAATATGCTCTCTTAGGATTAGATTATACAGGCTTTCATAGTCAGTCACATTACTGCCATGTAACCATCCCTCCAAGGCCTTCACTGAACAATCTACAAAGTCCGTCCAGTCTTAAGAGGACTCTTTGCTGGTATCTCTGAACTTTTTCCTGTATTGTTCAGTGGTTAAGCCAAATCCATCTAAGAGTGCATCCTTCAAAACCTTGTAGTTGTTGGCAACACTTTATCTGACAGTAAGGAGTGTATCCCTACCCTTACCAGTGAATGATACCCACAAGATAGCAGCCCACTGCCTTTGAGGGACCAACTGTGCCATACAGGCCCTTTTAAGTGCAGCAAACCACTTGTTAATGTCATCCCCCTCCTTGTAAGGGAGGACTATCTTTTGCAGGTTCCTAGAATCTTGTTCTCTTACAGGATTACTATCAAGGGCACTGCTGCTGCCTCCATGGGGAACTAACCCCAACCTCTGCCTTTCCCTCTCTACATCTAGAGATTCCCTGTCTAAGGCCAACTGCTGCTGTCTCAGCTTGAGTCTGGCCTCTTCCGACCTCAGCTTTCTGAGTTCCCTCTCTAGGGTGTTATCCTAAGGGTGGGAGGCTTGGGAATTCTGAGACACAGAGGAAATGTGGGAATTGGCAGAAGTGGACCTGTCTCTAACTGGCTGAACTCTAGTTACCTGGCCTTTTGGAGTGAAAAGTGCCCTACTAGTGTGTACCCCCCTCCCACTACCAGTGTCACTAGGTGGCCTGTTAGCTGGCAGGTCTTTGGATGAACCCACCCCAGAGTCCTCAGGGCCCTCTCCTGATTCTTGCTGGGTACCCCTTCCTCTACCTCCTGATCCTGGGATGGGGCAGACTGGTTCTGGTCACTTTCTAGGAGAAGGCTAAGGAGAAGATCTTTGGTAGGTTTCTTACCAATGCTTAAACCTCCTTCTATGCAGAGACCCCTCAAACTTTTAAAGTTTAAACTACCATAGGTTGCCTGGACAACTGTGGGAGTAAGCTCTACTGCAGACATAGTTGCTAGAAAGGGTTTAGGACAGAGAGAAAAATGTTTTTAGAAACTTTTAAAGAAAAGAGAAAAACTTTTTAAACTTTTCAAAACTTTTCAAAATGTTTTACAAACTTTGTAGAAAGTTTTTAGAAAGAGAGTTAAACTGTTTAGGTTAACTGTGTATGTTTTTCTTATGAAAAGCACCAATGACAAAGTGGTAAAGCAGTTATAAGTACTTATCCCACCGTTGCCCCACCAATGTAGGAGGCTGACCTGTCTTGTAGTGGGTACCTGATGTCAGGTCCAGTTATCCCTTATTAGTAGATTAGTAGTGTTCTGGCAGCTTAGGCCGATAGAGGTAGCTATAGCAGAGCAGCTTAAGCTGAACTAGGAGACATGCAAAGCACCTACTATACCACTTATATCATATAGCACTATATCATAAGAATCACAATACTCAGAGTTACCAAAAATAAAGGTACTTTATTTTAGTGACAATGTGCCAAAAATACCACAGAGGATATACTCCCTTAGGAGATAAGTAAAATACACAAAATATACACATAAACCAAAATCAGGTAAGTAAACAGTTAGAAAAGTAGTACAAACACTGTAGAATACAATAGGATGCAATAGGCCAAGGGGCAACACAAACCATATACTAAGAAAGTGGAATGCGAACCACGGCCTAGTGTAGTGAGTAGAGGATTGCTGGGAGTGTAAGAAAACACTAAGGGTGTCCAAGATACCCCACTCCAAGACCCTGAAAAGTAGGAGTAAAGTTACCCTACTTCCCCAGAAACACACTAGAGTCATGATAGGAGATTCTGCAAAGACCACGACTGACTGCAAAGCACTGAAGATGGATTCCTGGACCTGAGGACCTGCAAAGGAAGGGGACTAAGTCCAAGAGTCACGCAAGTGTCCAGGGGGGGCAGGAGCCCACTAAACCCCGGACAAAGGTGCAAACTGGCAGCCTCTGGGTGGAAGAAGTTGAAGATTCTGCAACAACGGAAGATGCCAGGAACTTTTCCTTTGCACAGAACTTGTCCACAGCGTGCTGGAGGATGCAGAGTTGTTTCCACGCAGAAAGACTGCAAACAAGCCTTGCTAGCTGCAAAGGTCGTGTTTGAAGAAAATGGGTCCTGATCGGGCCCAGGAAGGACCAAGAGGTTGCCCCTTGGAGGAGGTGGCAGAGGGGGTGCTCAGCAATACAGAGAGCCCATGCAGAAGTAGGCAGCACCCACAGAAGTACTTGCTCACAGATTCAAGAAAACTGAGCACAGCAGTCATCTCAACACTACAAAAGAGGGTGCCATGAAGCCGGTGGTCAACTCAGCGAGTTGAGCAGTGCAGGACGGAGTGCTGGGGACCTGGGCTGTGCTGTGCATGAAGGATTCCTTGCAAAAGTGCAGAGAATCCCTAGCAGCTGCAGTTCACGCAGTACACAGAATTACTGTCTGGCATGAGGAGGCAAGGACTTACCTCAACCAAATTTGCACAGATGGACCACTGGACTGTCGGATCTAGCTCCTGTGTTCCAGGGACCCCACTCGTCGCGATGAGAGGGGACCCAGAGGACCAGTGAAGTAGAAGTTTGGTGCCTGCGTTAGCAGGGGGAAGATTCCGTCGACCCACAGGATATTTCTTCTTGGCTTCCAGTGCAGGGTGAAGGCAGACAGCCCCCAGAGCATGCATCACCAGGAAACAGTTGAGAAAGCCGGCAGGCCGCTAGTAGTCTTCTTGCTACTTTGTTGCAGTTTTGGAGGTGTCCTGGAGCAGTCAGCAGTCGATCCTTGGCAGAAGTCAAAGAGGGAGATGCAGAGGAACTCTGGTGAGCTCTTGCATTCGTTATCTGGCGAGAAACCCACAGGAGAGACCCTAAATAGGTCCTCAGACGAGGATTGGCCACCTAGTCTGGTAAGCACCTATCAGGAGGGGTCTCTGACGTCACCTGCTGGCACTGGCCACTCAGAAGCCTCCATTGTGCCCTCATACCTCTGGATTCAAGATTGAAGAGGTCTGGGACACACTGGAGGAGCACTGGGCACCACCCCTGGGGTGGTGATGGACAGGGGAGTAGTCACTCCCCTTTCCCTTGTCCAATTCCACACCAGAGCAGGGGCTGGGGGATCCCTGAACCAGTGTATACTGGTGTATGCATGGAGGGCACCATCTGTGCCCTTCAAAGCATTTACAAGGGGCTTGTCCTCTCAGGCTCTTAACACCTTTTTCCAAAGGGAGAAGGTGTAACACCCTCTCTCGGAGGAAATCCTTTTTTCTTCCTTCCCGGGACTGGGCTGCCCAGACCCCAGGAGGGCAGAAGCCTGTCGGTGGGTTGGCAGCAGCGGCACCTGCAGTGAAACCTCCAGAGAGCTGGTTTGGCAGTGCCCGGGGTCCATGCTGGAGCCCGGGGGATGCATGGGATTATCACCCCAATACCAGGTTTGGCATGGGGGTGACAGTTCCATGATCTTAGACATCTCCCCGCATGCCCTAGCCTCGCCGGACTACATCCTCCTCGGAGACCTCAACTTCCACCTGGAGCAGAACAACGACCCCAACACCACCACCCTGCTCGACAACCTCGCCAACCTCGGTCTCAAGCAACTGGTGAACACCCCCACCCACATCGCCGGACACACGCTCGACCCCATCTTCTCCGCCAGCAACCACGTATCCTTCAGCCACTCCTCCGTAATACACTGGACCGACCACAGATGTGTCCACTTCACCTTCAGATGCAAGACTCTCCACCTCCGCACACAACCCATCCCACGCAGACATTGGAACAAAATCCCCACGGAACAGCTACTCTCCGCTCTCAGCAACAACCAGCCCACCTTCTCCACCGACCCCAACAACGCAGCCCTCAGCCTCACTCATTGGCTCACCAACTGCGCGGACAACCTCGCACCCCTCAGATGCCTCCCAAGACAGACCAGCACCAGGAAACCTCAGTGGTTCACAGACACCCTCAAGGAATCCAAAAAAACCTGCCGTACCCTCGAGAAAGCCTGGCGCAAAGACCACACCGTAGAAAACATGTCTGCCCTCAAAAACGCCACCCGCGAACACCATCAGCTGATCCGCACCACCAAAAGAACTTCCTTCACAGACAGACTGGACAAGAACACTCACAACAGCAAAGAACTCTTCAACATCGTCAAAGAGCTCTCCAATCCTAACGCCAACTCCATCACGCCCTCACAAGACCTCTGCAACTCCCTCGCTACCTTCTTCCATCGTAAGATCACTGACCTACACGACAGCTTTGGACACCAGACCCAGCCAACCACCACAGAACCTATAACCCCAGCCATCACCCTCAACGCCTGGACTCACATCAGCGCGGAGGAGACCAAAGCTACCATGAACACCATCCACTCCGGTGCCCCCTCGGACCCCTGCCCCCACTTCATCTTCAACAAAGCCGACGACATCATCGCCCCTCATCTCCAGACCATCATCAACAGCTCGTTTGCTTCTGCCACCTTCCCTGAGAGCTGGAAACACGCAGAAGTCAACGCCCTCCTGAAAAAACCTACGGTGGACCCCAGCGACCTGAAGAACTTCCGCCCCATCTCGCTCCTCCCCTTCCCTGCCAAAGTCATCGAGAAGACCGTCAACAAGCAACTGACCAATTTCCTTTAAGACAACAACCTACTCGACCCCTCCCAGTCCGGATTCCGAGCCAACCACAGCACAGAAACCGCCCTCATCGCAGTCACAGACGTCATCAGAACTCTGATGGATAACGGAGAAACAGTCGCCCTCATCCTCCTCGACCTCTCGGCTGCCTTCGACACCGTCTGCCACCGAACCCTAATATCCCGCCTCTGCTCCACCGGTATCCAAGGACAGGCCCTGCACTGGATCACTTCTTTCCTCTCTAACCGCTCCCAACGAGTCTACCTCCCTCCGTTCCGCTCAGACCCCACCGAGATCATCTGCGGCGTCCCACAAGGCTCCTCGCTCAGCCTGACTCTCTTCAATGCCTACATGAGCCCCCTCGCCGACATCACACGCAAACACAGCATCAATATCACCTCCTACGCCGATGACACTCAGCTGATACTTTCCCTCACCAAGGACCCCACCAGCGCCAAGACCACTCTGCAAGATGGAATGAAAGACGTCGCAGAATGGTTGAAACTCAGCCGTCTGAAACTGAACTCAGACAAAACGGAAGTCCTCATCCTCGGAAACACCCCGTCCGCCTGGGACAACTCTTGGTGGCCCACTGCCCTTGGCACCGCACCAACCCCCTCAGACCACGCACGCAACCTCGGATTCATCCTGGACCCACTTCTCACCATGACTAAACAAGTCAACGCCGTATCATCTTCCTGCTTCCTCACTCTCCACATGCTCCGAAAGATCTTCCACTGGATCCCCGCTGACACCAGAAAAACTTTGACCCACGCCCTCGTCATACGCCGCCTGGACTACGGAAACACCCTATACGCAGGAACCACCGCTGAACTCCAGAAACGTCTTCAGCGAATACAAAACGCCTCCTCCCGCCTCATCCTCGACATACCCCCCAACAGCCACATCTCCGCCCACCTGAGACACCTGCACTGGCTTCCCGTCAACAAAAGGATCACCTACTGGCTCCTCACCCACGCATACAAAGCCCTCCACAACAAGGGACCCGAATACCTCAACCGTCGCCTCAGTTTCTACACACCCACTCGTCAACTTCGGTCCCCCAACCTCGCACTCACCGCCATCCCCCGCATCCGCCGCACTACGGCAGGTGGGAAATCCTTCTCCTACCTGGCGGCCAAGACATGGAACTCCCTCCCCGCCAACCTCAGGACCACCCAGGACCACCCTGCATTCCGGAGGCAGCTCAAAACCTGGCTCTTCGAGCAGCAGTAACCCCCCTCCCCTAGCGCCTTGAGACCCTCACAGGTGAGTAGCGCGCTTTATAAATGTTTTTTGATTTGATTTGATGTTACATGGCCATATTTGGAGTTAACATTGTGAAGCTACATATAGGTATTAACCTATATGTAGTGCACGCATGTAATGGTGTGCCCACACTCACAAAGTCTGGGGAAATTGTCCTGAACTATATGGGGGCACCTTGGCTAGTGCCAGGCTGCCCTCACACTTAGTAACTTTGCACCTAACCTTCACCATGTGAGGGTTAGACATGTAGGTGACTTATAAGATTCTTAAGTGCAGTGTAAAATGGCTGTGAAATAACGTGGATGTTATTTCACTCACGTTGCAGTGGCAGTCCTGTGTAAGAATTGTCCGAGCTCCCTATGAGTGGCAAAAGAAATGCTGCAGCCCATAGGGATCGCCTGGAACCCCAATACCCTGGGTACCTTGGTACCGTATACTAGTGAATTATAAAGGTGTTCCAGTATGCCAATTAAAATTGGTAAAAAGGGTCACTAGCCTATAGTGACTCTTTTAAAGCAGAGGGAGCATAAGCACTGAGGTTCTGATTAGCAGAGCCTCAGTGACACAGTTAGGCACCACACAGGGAACACATTCAGGCCACAACTATGAGCACTGGGTTCCTGGCTAGCAGGATCCCAGTGAGACAGGCAAAAACAAACTGACACACAAGTAAAAATGGGGGTAACATGGCAGGCAAGATGGTACTTTCCTACACTGAGGGGGGAGGGTCTGTGGTGGTATGGGACTGTGCCTGAGTACACAACTGTCCAGAGGTCCCTGATGGGCCAGGTTGGTCATCGTGATCCAGGTATGCAGAGCTGCTGTCATCATTGTGGGCCTCTTCAGAGGGGATTAGATGTTGGTGGCACCTCCTCTCCGGTGAAGTTGAGTGGGGGTCCTGAGGGGATGTAAATGCAGGTTTATTGTATCTTTGTGTGCCATCTTGTGCATGGGGGTGTTTCCCTGTATGGTTGTGATTGCCCTGTCAGCTTTGCGTGGTGTGCATGGTGATTTTGTGTGCTAGGTGATTCTCTATAATGTGCATGCTTTAGTGATGGGTGTCCATGCAGGTCTGTGATAGGTGTCCATGCATAGGTGTTGCATGCAGGGCTTGGTATTGGGGTGGGGGGGTTGTGATATTGGGGTATTTGTGAGTTGGTGGAGTGATAGGTGTGAGGGTAGGGTTAGGAGTTTGTGATGGCATGCAGGTAGGGTGGGATATATACTGTAGTAATAAAGATTTGACTTACCAAAGTCCAGTCCTCCTGCTACTCTTGCGAGGCCCTCAGGATGCATGATCGCCAAGACTTGCTCTTCCCATGTTGTTAGTTGTGGGGGAGGATGTGGGGGTCCACCGACAGTCCTCTGTACTGCTATGCTGGTGTCTTGCAACCACAGAACGCACCTTCCCCCGTAGGTCGTTCCACCTCTTCCTGATGTCATCCCTTGTTGTGGGGAGCTGTCCCATGGCGTTGACCCTGTCCACGACTCTCCGCCATAGCTCCATCTTCCTTGCACTGCTGCACCTGTGATCCGAATAACTGTGGCTCTACCCGGATGATTTCCTCCACCATGTTCCTTAGCTTAACCTCTGAAAACCTGGGGTGTCTTTGGGGTGCCATGGATATGGTGTGAGTGGTATTTGTCAGGATGTGTGGGGTGATATGTTGGGGTGTGTGCTGTGAGGTGCGTGGATGGTGTATGGGTGATGGTGTTCTGTGTCTCAGATTGAGTGGGTGCTCCTGGTTTGTCTCTCTCTGTTTGCTATCTTTTTTTCGTTGAAAGGGTTTTGGGTAATGTGGGTGTGTGTTTTATAGTGTTGTGGGTGTGTAGGTGTGGTGGGTGTATGTGTGTCAGGTGCGTGTAGTTTGAATTGTCCAATGTGGTGGAGTTTTGTTAGTGTGTGTGTATTTTGAGTGCGGCGGTGTGTACCGCCAATGGTTTACCGCAGTTGAAAGACTGCTGTGGTGATTCATGGGTCCTGATACTGTGGGCGTATTCCTGTTGGCGTAATGGCGTGGGTTTTGGTACCACCAATGTATCACTGACCTTTGGTCTGGCGGACTTTGTGTGGGTGTCTGTATAGTGGCGGATTTCTCTGTGTGGGTCATAATACCTGTATCGGTATACCACTGCGGTCACGGTATGTTGGCACCCATCAGCACAGCAGTAGGCGGCATTTACCGCCAAGGTTGTAATGAGGGCCTTAGTCAGGAAGGTGGGGTGAAGGTAGCAGTAGTGATTGTGAGGCAGTTGTCAACTGGGGGTTTGGTGTCTACTCGGGAAGATCACCCTCAAGATGCAGAGCAGGAGCGGCTGAGGGCAATAGTTTGTTGAACCCAAGGATTCTGTTATGTTCCTTCTGGCACCATCCCAGTTCTATGAAGCAACGGGGAGGCGGTTGCACAGTCTTTTGACCCACTTCTGATCGCTCTTGGAAGTATTCCTTCAGCCCAGTCAATTATTGTAACCACCTAGGCCCCGTCTGGGCAATACTACCAGGCCACACAATGTCTTGGAGGGCCGGGTGAGGAGAGGGAAGGTAGTTTGCCACAAGGAGGGTCCAAAAGGAACTAACAATGAAGGCGACTGTAGCACGGGAGCGTCTTGGAATAGAGAGGCACCCTGTCATGTGCACGGTGTTCAGAGACGCACCCAGGCAATCTGGGCACAACGCCTGATGAACGTTGATCTGGGTCGCAGCAGACAGTTCTGGTCACACACAACAAAAAGTTATAAATACCATGCCTCCTTGGAAATGAGGCACAAGACGTGGTGTGCATTGATACAGGTCGCACCAGACAGTTCTGATAAAATACAGTGAAGAGATGCCAATTCCATGGCTCCCTGGATGTGTGGCACAATGCCCGGTGAGGGTTGAATCAGGTGGCACCATACATTTCTGGTCACATGCAAAGGCACAAGTTCAGCAGTGCTGCACAAGGTAGAATGAGACACTATTACAGGTGCACCCCCACCTCCAAGAGTCACCCCCTGTGAATCGGACACCACACGCAATGAGCATGCAGTCGGCGTCACATGAGAGAGATGCAGCATGTTCAATGAAGTGGGCCACGTGGGGTCCTGCAACTAGTGAATCCACTCACCACTAACAAGATGCTTATGCGTGTTGAGGCCCCACAATGCAGGGGTCACACTCTTTAGATGCAGACAATGCTTTTGGGGCTCAGCACCAGGTAATCTGGTCTCCAGTCACAGTTCTTAGATCCACACTCAGGTCTTTATTTTCCCTTATACCTCCACAAGAGAACTGGGAGCAAGCCAACAATCCCTTGGAGAGTACACTTCTGGGTGCCACACAGCAACAGGTAGTCAACCCAGGCTAGCCACTATTTAGGAAGGGTGCACAGTCCCTTCCAATGGCAAAAATCTTTCTTGTGCACAACAGATTCCTCTGGCAGTGTACACTGTGTGGACCAGGTTCCTTGGTCCCACTTCCCCAAAAGTGTATCTCTGCTCTGCTGAAATATGGCACCAGTAGTTACACTGTACTGCTCCTTTAAAGTAGAGGGTGGTTCAGTGGTTTTTCCTTTAAAACACAGATGTCTTTCTTAAAATTCAGTCCTGTCTGCCATAGGGCCTTGGAATGCAGATCTTAATCTTTAGTGGAGACATGAGCTGGCTCCCTGAGGCCAAGTGTAAAACCTTTCCCTCCAATTTATCAAGTCAGGCACTCAAATGGCAGAGGTCTGTTGTTCCCGTTGCATGCCCATTGTTTATATCTGTCGCTGAGGAATGCACAGATGTGCTCTCCGAGCCTCCTATGTGGATTAGAGCCAAGTTGAAAGGCGCACAACAAATAAAAGAGCAGAGAAATGACCAAGTTCCAGAAGTGGCACTTATAATGCCAAAACCACCTTTACCTTAGGAAGGGGTTTCTCATTGTGAATCCAATGACATGAAACATTATGAGGCTACTCTACTAAACTCCATTTTTGTAGTTTGGAGTGATTTTAGTCAGCCCCCCATGTTAGCCTTATGGGAAGCGCAACCCTCAGAGGTCAGGAAAACACACATGGGAATTCTTCTCTACATCAGCAGAGAACACTGTGTACCTATCCTGCCTTTCACCAACCACTCGCTTCACCCCTACAGGACTTACCCTCGGGGTGCGCTATTGATAGTGAAAGGTCTCCTCAGGGTTGGCTGGGGATTTGGAAAGGCCAACCCGAGCAAATGTGCAATGGCGCTCACATAGCCTGCATTGGAAGGCTGGACACATGTATAAAACACCATAGTGCAAACGTGCACACTTAGGGCTGCAATGACAGGCTAAGCACATGTTTAAAAACACCCTTGGTGCAAGTGCACACACACTGACCTGCAATGGAAGGCTGGACACATGTTTACACTATGGTGCAGGCGCACACACCTCAGGGCTGCAATGGCAGGCCTAGCACACATTTGGAAACACCCTTGGTGCATGTGCGCACACACTGGTAAGCACCACTTCCTAACATGTATAGGAAGGGCTCACGCACTTTCACACCGTACTTACAGTGGGAAGGTGTCTATAGCTCTAAGGCCACTAAAAAAAGTCAGTCAAACCGATGAGAAGAACCGATCTCCTTGGTAAGGAAAACCTAGCTGGGGGTTTTTCACTACCAGGATATGGAACACCAATGTGTACCAGCCCAGCCTTTCACCTACCACCTGCTCTGCCCTTCAGGGGGTGCTCTCAGGGCACTGAAAGGCCCACTCAGAGCGGCTAAGGAGTGAGTCATGCCAACCTAAGTACAAACGCAACTGCACCTCCACCGGCCTCAAATGTGGGACCTGATACATGCTTGACAGGCTATTCTGGTGGTGGGCACACTCAGTGCTGTGTCCCATTGCTAGCCAGGGTCGTACCCGCCTTGGGTATGGTGTACCTTTTTATAGCGCACTCGTCGGTACAGCACCTAAACCAATCACATAAGTGCCCCTTCCTGGCATGTGTAGGAAGGGTGTGTCAGTTTCCTACTGCAGTACAGGGAGAAAGTGCCCAGAGTCCTAAGGCCAAGCAAAAACAGTCATAAAAAAAACACAGGAGAAAAAAGTAGAAAGTTGAAGGAAAATCCCCTAACAAGGGCCATGTCCAATGCCCAGGAACATCCAAACCATGACAGGTTGTTCAAACTTAAGCCTGTCATGCAACATTTGTCTTCTAAATTTCGAGAGCTGGAAACTCCTGGAAAGAATATAGCGGATAAAGGGTCATCAATGCTGCATAAAGGATGGGTGCTGTTCAGTTACTATGTTTCAAGCAAAAGAGTTTGTTATGGCCTCAAAGTATGCATGCTGTGTGAGAGCTCTGCTGTTTATGTATACAGTCTGACAGTGTATTCAGGGCAGAACTCCGCTCTTAATCCTATGGGTTTTTCCTTCTACCCTAGGGATCATTGCATAGCTTGTAGGGAGCTTCTCCAATCACTCCTCCGTACAGGTTATAACTTTTATGTGGACAACTTCTATACAAGAGTAAGCTGTTCAGCAAGCTGTACAAAGCTGGCACTATGGCATGTGGTATAGTTCAATGTCACTACAAAGGATTCTCAGACAAACTTGTTTGTAACAAGCTCTAAAATTGCCAGAGTATTGTGTTGCATTCCAACAAACTGCTCATAGTCATATTCTCAGATATGTTATGGTATGTTATGTTATAATGGTTTATATAGCGCCTAAACTGCCCAACGGCCTTGTAGCGCTTATACTACCATGGCGGAGACATACTGTTTATGTTCATACATGAGATTTAAATTTTAAATAGCCAAGTCTTCAGATCCTTCCTAAAAGACATCTCTTGAGAATTTGATCTCATCTTGAAAGGGAGATTATTCCAAAGCAAAGCACCTTGGTATGCTAGTGATCTTCCTCCCCATCTAGCTTTCCTTGCTATTGGGACTATGGCCGGTTGGCTGAGGAGGATCTAAGTGGCCTGGCTGGAATATAGACCTGTGCCAATGTTTTCAACATTTCAGGCCCATTATCAAATATGGATCTATGAATGTGACAAAGGGCCTTGAACTGAATCCTTTCCGCCACAGGGAGCCAGTGTAGGGAAGCGATTCCTGTCCGTATCGAGTGCTGTCTAGGAGTATTTAACAGCAGACGAGCCGCTGCGTTTTGTACCCTTTGTAATCTTTGAATCACATATCTCGGTGAGCCTATAAACAAGGCATTGCCATAGTCAATCCGAGAACCTATCAGTGCTTGAATAACCAATCTTCTGGCAGAAAACGGCAGAATAGTTAAAACCTTCCTCAAGGTCCTTAGCAGAGCAAATGCGGTTCCTGCTATTCTATTTGCATGTTGGGCCATTGAGAGAAGAGGGTCCAACCATACCCCCAGGCTTTTAATAAGACATTTAGGGGGTGGAAGGGTAGGAACCCCTCTCAGTAGGCTAGAATTGATCAAGGGCATTTTATTTCCAAAAAACATAACTTCAGTTTTGTCGTTGTTGAGCTTCAGTTTACTTTCAGACATCCAAGTTGCAACTGCTTTCAGGCAAGGACCTAGTGCTGTGCCCATGTCTGGGTGGGTATTGGAGAAAGAGACTACCAGTTGCGTATCGTCTGCATATGATATCAGGTTCAATCCAAATGGCTCAACTATTCCTGCTAGTGGCCGCATATAGACGTTAAAAAGTAATGGACTCAGAGCCGACCCCTGAGGAACACCACAATTACTGAGAGTGCTCCTGGAGATATACGCTCTCTCGAGTACCTGGAAGGACCTCCCATGTATAAATGAGAGAATCCATTCTAGCGCGACTCCGGCAATTCCACATCCCCGCAATCTGTCTTTGAGGATATTTAGATCAACTGTATTGAATGCCGCACTCAAGTCTAGGAGGATGATAGCGGTTTCAATACCTTTATCCATCCTCTTCCTTGCTTCTTCTGTAATGGCAACCAGTGCGGTTTCTGTGCCATGTTTAGGCCTAAAACCCATCTGGGTAGGATGTATAAGTTTATTTT
The DNA here is from genome assembly GCF_031143425.1 of Pleurodeles waltl. Classification (NCBI taxonomy): domain Eukaryota; kingdom Metazoa; phylum Chordata; class Amphibia; order Caudata; family Salamandridae; genus Pleurodeles; species Pleurodeles waltl. The sequence continues at coordinate 914,576,587 of NC_090449.1, forward strand.
CTTCCAGAAGCGTAGACAACTGAGAATGTACATGCTTCTCCGCAAGTTTGGCAATTAGAGGCAGCAATGAGATCGGTCTATAGTTGCTCAGTGTCTTAGGATTCAGATTAGTTTTTTTTAATGCTCATTACAATCAATGATGAGAGCACTCCTGATCAAGGTTTGTGGTGAGTTTGTAAATACCCAACAGTATACTTGATTATAACAAGAACATAGATAGAGTGGAAAAAAATGACCAGGTACTTTGGGCATATAACATGAGTTGCAAAACTATTAAATGGTATAATATGTTCTTTACTCACCTGATCCAGTTGGCAACATTCAAAGCATATGTTGTTTGCCACAAGACCACCACAGGAAGACCGATGTCTTTCCTTGGCTTTTTGTTGGCTAACATTGAAAGTTCTACTGCTACAGAAGTGTGAGAAACTGGGATGTTGTATGACTGGGTTGTGAGCCGTGGTCAAGCAGTAACCACAATCCTTGTCAGGGTAAGTCACAATAAAGCCCCAAATTAAACTGTGCTCACCCTCTAGTAGCTTGGTACAGGCAGTCAGGCTTAACTGGAAGGCAATGTGTAAAGTATTTGTGCAACACTTCAAAAGGTTAAACAGTGAAAACGCCACACAAAAAGGATCCAACACCAGGTTATAAAACTAGAACATAATATAATAAATAAAACAAGGCCAAACCTATAAAAGTCCAATAAGAAGAACTTCAGTTATGTATTTTTAAGGAATAAACTGTAAAATAGCACTTAGAAGCAAGAAGTGCCAACCAGCGATATCTGCTTTTACTGGACCGAAAAGTTCAGGCTGACCATGATGAAGTGTGGGCTGGTTATAGGAACCCACATAGGCCAGCTGAAACAAAGTACATTAAATCCTGCTTGTAGAGCATTGGTTGGATCCGGAACAAAGGTGCACTGCACAGGTGAGGTGTTGCATCGGTTCTGAGATGCGGCTAGGCTGCAGGACTCTATCAAAAAGGCTTGTAATGCAAAGACTGGTGTTGAGGATGCGTAGCCCAGCTGAGGCGATGCGTTGGTTCCTATCTATTGTTGCTTGAATGTGGATTTACCTTAAAAAAATTAAAGACAAGAGATGTTTGACAAAACAGGAACAGTTGGTGTAATAAAATGCAGTGACTGGGATAGCAGTACAGAGTTTTGATCTGATGGCTGTCTCAAAATACCTTGATTCTGGGCACCATTATATACATTTCTCAAAACAGCACAAAACAATCCAATGTATTCTTTGAAAAAAGAAATCTAAGACTAGTCACAGAGTCATAAATGACCATCTGATAAAGTGGGCAGGTGGGTCTTAACCTTGCGTGGACATATTGCGGGCCAGTAGGTAACATGTCCAGATGTCTGTCATGGGGAGCGCGTGATCAACTGTGTGTTGTGTGTGTGCTGTGTTTTGATTGGCTGAGTGTTCCTAACTTCATGTGGCATCCCAACTTTATGGAGTTTTGGGAACGCATATACCTCTGGCCAAATGTATTTCATTGGGGGCCAATCTCCTAGGACCATTATGGTGTTGCTGCCTATCGGAGGGATTGATATGGGTTTTTCCTGTTTACACATTTGTTTGCGGGCTATGTGTCACCCCACCTGTGATCTGTCAATGAGCTGCTTCAGGCCTAGGTCGCATGGCTTGTCTGACCACATATTTCTGACCCAAGCTTGATGAGGAGGTCAGATTGGGTGGATTCAACAACAGTGATGCAAATTTGTTGTTATGCGTACACATATCATGGTGTACATTTGTATTGTTTTTATCAATATTAACATTCCTCCCTCTAGTTAAAATTTCAACTACATTATCCTCCCATCACAGTCACATTATTTGAGATGTGGCGTGTTTATGTTGTATCTATTACTATTTCCCTAGTTAGTTGCATTCTACCTAATTTGAGGACTGCACTTTTAAAGCAGAAAACCCCCACTTGTAGGAAACTACACAAAACTGCACAAGAATGGGAATCTGTAGCAATGGCATGCACAGTCTGGTCACTCACCTGGGGAGCCAGGAAAACCAATCAAATAACCAGTACTGCTCAGGGGCACCTCCCTCCTTTTTCATGTTGGCTTGTAGACAAGGCAGTGCTTGGATGGCAAAAGATAGGGGCATATTTATACTTTTTGGTGCAAAACTGCACTAAAGCAGTTTTGCACCAAAAAGTTGAGCACTGACTTGCAACATTCCTGAACACCAGCCTGGCACCATATTTATTGAATGGCCAAGATGGTGCAAAGGGTGGGCTAGTGTAAAAAAAAATTATGTTAGCCAGGTGGAGCTAGCGGTATGGGAGAATGGTGTTTTGCACCCAAAAATGACGTTAGGCTGGTTAGAGTAAAAAAAGATGACTCTAATCAGACTAGTGTCATTTTGAGATGCAAAACCATTCATACCACATTACTCCTGTTTTAGAAAAGACAGGAGTTATGCCGACCACCCCAATGGCCAGCACAGGGGACCAGTGTCCCCTGGGCATGGCCATTGCACCCTGTGCCATACAGGGAGACCCAAGTTGGGCACCTGATGGCAATTTAATTAAAAAAAATAAAAATAAAAATAACTTACCTATACTTACCCTATTTACCTAAAATGGGGTCCCCCATCCTCCGGTGTCCCTCTGGTGTGGGTGGGGGTGTTCCTGGGGTTTTAGGAGGGCACCTGTAGACCCATTAAATGGTGTTTAACCATGAAAATGAGTCCACAAGTCCCTTAACAGCTGGTCTGACCCAGACGTTAAATGATGGTGCAAAGCAAGCTTTGCACCATTATTTAGCACCTCTTCCCACCTGTGTGTCATTTTAGCACAGGGGGACAAATATGGGGCTATGGGGTTAGCACCATTTTTTAGATAGGAAAGCCTACCTTTCATCTTATTGACGCAAGGTAGGTGCACGCATCCAAACAATGGTGCAAACTCCAATATTTTGATGTTAGACTGGTCTAACGTCAAAATATAAATATGGAGTTAGTTTTGCGCAAATTTTTTGTAAACAAATGACACAAATTTGGCGCAAATGGGGTATAAGTATGCCACAAGTGTCCCATTGTTCAGGTTGTTACAGGGGATAAATGCACAACAAAATGCATTGATCTTGGTACATAGCCCACCCCCCATCGTGGTCATCACGTCCAACACATACCAATGTTGCATCACCATTAGGCGAATGGCTATTAATTCTTCCTTGATAGTATTTAGCCCAAGCTCAGTATCGTTGATCCTTTTTAACATCTCCGATCTTGTTATTTGCAACCAGCGGGCATTTGCTTTTGTCTATAAGGTGAAGAATTATACGGACCCACCCACATTTACTTGAGCATCGCTGAATAATCTAAATTATTTCAGAATGTCCTTGTTCTGAGCCAAGCCAAAATAATCAGCAGTTCTTTTTTCTCGAACCTGATGCAACAGAGTTGTTTTCTTCTGTAGCGGATGTTGAAACAACTGGGACAGGTCTTCTCCAGGGATGACCAGGGTCGGGGTGTGTATGGTCACAAGGGAGTAGATGTCCCACCATCCGGGGATGAGCAGAGCTTAGGCCAATTCTCCACACTGCCAGTAGAAATCCATCAACTGAGAGATGGCTCAGTGCATGTCTGGTATGTGCAGTATTGCTTCACAATTCTCATTAGTGCCTCTGAGACAAAAGGAACACACGTTAAGTTCCTGTACAATTAGGAGTGCCCCTTCTCTTCTAACCACGTGTACCTATCTATCTCAGCACCCCAGATTTTCTGACATGGGGTATCTATGCTGGCACTCAATCCTCCCCTATGAGACTCATTTCCCCTTGTGTCATTGAGGTGGATTGCCCTACACAATAACTTCATGTCTGGGGTCCATTTGTTATTAAAGATGACTGTCCCAGAAATGCTAAAGGCTGCCGGGGACCACAGACAGAGTCAGTAGGGAACAAGTTTGTGCACTGGTGCTGTGGATTTGCTACCTCCAAGAACCTTTCTTCTGGAAAGTCTTGGGCCAAACAGTGTCCTCCTCTACAGGACCTGTGGATCCTGTCTATCTAGCTCAGTCTGAATATCGTTAGACTCAGTGTAAAGGTACAGTGTGGTGAGATTGGTCTCATATCGAATTATGTTTACTACCACCCTATGGAGTTCAATTATACTAGGTTGTAACTTGGCCCTAACCCTACATAAGTACAGATGGATGAGACATTTTGCTTTATCAGAGGGTATCTCCTGGGATAGATAAAGCCTATCTGCTCCTACGGCATGTTGTATCAGTGAACCAACGTAGCGCGGTCTGGCTGATGTCTGATTGCCCACGGTGGTCATGTGCTGATAGCATGCGTTGTGTAAAATTGTGCTGTGTAGTGCATGTAGAATGTTAACATTAGGTTCAGGGTAATTGTAGGTGAGGTAGGAAAGGCCCCTACGCAAGCACTGTAGAAATGTTGAGGTATGCTCCATGTGATTAGGCAGATTTCTGGCTATGGATGGATGCTGCCAGACCCACAGCAAACAGAGGGTATAAAATGGTGCAAAAATACATTAATTGTGCAATTTTTCAGATCTCAGGATGGCGTCCCGGAGAAACATCTATGGTCTTCTGGTGATTGGGGGTGTCTCTGCTCTGGCAAAAGTGCTGTGGTACCAGGGGTGTCTTTGCTTTTGGAAAAAGAGTTTTGTTAGACCTGACATGCCTTAGGGTGGTCACCCCTAACTTTTTGCCTGCCTCCCTCCAATTTTTTGGACTCTGTTTTTGCTGGCTTTTAGACTCTGCGCACTTTACCACTGCTAACCAGTGCTAAAGTGCATATGCTCTCTCCCTTTAAACATGGTAACTTTGGATCATACCCAATTGGACTATTTAATCTACTTATAAATCCCTAGTAATGTGCACTGTATGTGCTTAGGGCCTGTATATTAAATGCTACTAGTGGGCATGCAGCACTGGTTGTGCCACCCACTCAAGTAGCCCCTTTACCTTGTCCCAGGCCTACCATTGCAAGGCCTGTGTGTGCAGTTCCACTGCCAATTCGACTTGGCATTTAAAAGTACTTGTCCAAGCCTAAAACTCCCCTTTTTCTACACATAAGTCACCTCTAATGTGTGCCCTAGGTAGCCCCTAGGGCAGGGTGCTGTGTGGGTAAAAGGCAGGACATGTATCTGTGTAGTTTACATGTCCTGGTAGTGTAAAACTCCTAAATTCGTTTTTGTATTGTATTGTAATCGTATTTATATAGCGCTTACTACCCCTGAAGAGGCGTCAAAGCGCTTTTTGATGAGTAGCACGCTACTCCGGAACCCAACAAGAATTAGTGATGGATTAGTATAGTTTAATAATGAGTACAGTTTTAGTATTATTATGAGTTAATTTGAGCCGCGGATATGAGAGTTTGTTAGTTAGATTGACTGGAGTAATGGAGGGGTGGAGGAGGAAAGAAATCCAGAAGTGTTAATTGGGAGTATATCCTTCATTTACTCAACCCAAAGGCTTGGGATGAATAAAGGGGAGCGGAGGGGGAAGAGTATGTGGAAGGGTTGGGGAGAGCATAGTAGCAGGGTGAGATGAATGCAGGAGAATTTAGTAGGGTTGTGTGGGAGGTCACAGAGGTAGAGTGAGGTTTGGTGAGTTAGATGTGGAGGTGGAGGGAAGAGCTTAGGCAGAGATATTTAAGAGATGAAAGTGGTAGAAGGGATGAGTCAGAGTGAGAATGGAGGATAGTTTGATAGAGACATGATATAAGAGTGATGAGTAGATAAGTGTGATAAGATGAGAGCAGGAATTCATAGATATCTGGAATAACAACCCAAAAACCAGGAGCCATGCAATGATCCACGAACATGCCAAGCACAGAAACAACATATACACATACATACACATATATATATATACACACACACACACACACATGAATACACACACATATGCACATACAATACATAATTAGAATCATGGGTAAAAAATACTTAGTCAGACAGGTTTAAAGAGTGTGTGTATTTTATTGTTATGACAGTAGCAATACATATTTTCCAAAGAAACTATAAATAAATAGACATATACAAATAATCTGAAAAAATATTTATCCACATAGACATATGAAGTTCATAGTTGTTTGAAAAAGGTGGTTATGAAGGAAAGAGCCAACTCTTGAGTAGTTTTCTGAAGACAAGAATGTTATCTGTGGCTCTTATAGTTGGGGGTAATGAATTCCATAGTTTGGCTGCTTGGACAGAGAAGGATGTACCACCTATAGTCTTTTTCTTGTCTCGTGGGGGAAGATGCGTCGTAAAGTCTTTAAGGTGATGAAGCTTGTGCGTGCTAATTAGTCTACTTGGGCATTCATAGTTAGCTTGGAATCCATGGTGATTCCTAGGTTTTTCACTTCCTTGGATAATTGAGGAGGTGGTCCGAGATCGTGAGGCCAGACGCACAGAGGGTCATAATGTTTCCAGTCACCACATATGAGTATTTCTGTTTTGGAGGTATTTAGTTTGAGATGGCTCCAGGTCATCCACTGATCAACGGCTCTGAGGCAACTGAAGATTTGTGAGTTTTCAATGTTTTTTGGGTCTTCTAATTTAAGTAGTATTTGAGTGTCATCTGCATAGTTGTAGCATGTGAGATGGAAATCATTGATCAGTTCTGGTAAAGATATCATGTAGATGTTGAAAAGCAAAGGTGAGATGATTGACCCTTGGGGGACCCCTGCTTTTGTGAGTTAGGGTTCGGACGAGAAGGGGGGCGAGTGGATGATATTCGCTCTTTTTTGGAGATAGGAAGTAATCCAGTCGAGAGCAATCCCTTGTATGCCGGCTTTGTGGAGTCTTTGAGTTAGGGTGTCATGGTCAACCGTATCAAAGGCAGCTGAGAGGTCCAAGAGAAGTAGTGCAGCAACTCCATTTCGGTCGACTGTGTTTTTAAGATCGTCCCAGATGGCCATGAGTGCTGATTCAGTGCTTCTTCCTGGGCGGAATCCAGTTTGGAAGTCTGAAAGTATAGAATTGTCTTCAATGAATTGTGACATCTGGGCGAATGCTGCTCTTTCTATCAATTTGCCCAGGAAAGGTCCATTTGTGATAGGTCTGTAGTTGTTGGGGTCTTGCGGGTCTAGGTTTGTTTTCTTTAATAATGGTCGTATGTATGCCTTTTTCAGGTCTGCAGGAAAAGTTCCTGAAGTTAAAGAGTTGTTGATGATTCTTCTTACAGGTGTGGCAGCAGAAGTAGATAGCAGGATGTTCTTGAAGGTTTGTGGTGGGCAAGGGTCAGAAGGGTAACCAGAAGGTCAAATTCATCCTGGGATATTTGTTTGAAGGACTGTAGAGGTTGGGATGGTTTATTCTTAGAGGGTATTTTAGTAAAGGGGTTGGTGCTGATGGTTTTCTTCTGTTTTAAATATGAGTCCAGTGTGTCTGCCTTGGTTGTGTAGTGAGTTGCCAATTTGTTTGTGAAATCTTGAGTGGTGGGATGACTTCCTTCCATGCATGTAGGTTTTCGAAATTCATTGAGAATTTTATAAAATTCCTTGGTTGTAGATTGATCATTTTGAATTCTGTCTGAGTAGTATTTTTTTTAGCATTTTTGATTGATGATTTGTATATCCTGTTAAGTTTGTGTAGCTGCAGTTTGTCTTGACTGTTGTTTGTTTTGAGCCAGGTCCGCTGCAACTTTCTGATTTGTTGCTTTATCTTTTTAAGTTCTGTGTTTCTCCAAGGTGTTGGTTTCCTTTTGTCGTGTTTAGTTTTTCTGAGTGGTATTAGGACATCAAAAGCTTCCTGTAGCCACTCATAACATTTTGGTACAGAATTAATTGTATCTAGATCTGTGTTTGCTGTTAGTTGTGTTTCTAAGTGATCCAAATTGAGTTTGCTCCATGGTCGATAGGTGTATGTATGTAAGTAGTTGTGGGGTGTGTTGATTTGTGGAGTTGTATGTCGGAAAGTTATCAAATGGTGGTCTGACCAAGTGATTGGTGTGATGCTATGAATAGTAACTAGTTCAGGCTTCGCAAAAATGACATCTAGGATGTGTCCATCGATGTGTGTGGGATTGTGTACAATCTGATGTAGGTTCAATGCGAGTAGGCCAGTGGTGATAGCTTTTGGATGGGGCATATTGGGTTTGTCAAACCAAATGTTTAGATCCCCAAGAATGCGTAGATTGGAGTATAGTGTAATAAGGTTTGAGACTGTGTCAAGAAAAACATCAGGGAAAGTGGAGTTGTTAGGTGGAGGTCTGTAAAGGAGTAGAAAGTTACAGGAGGAAGTTGGAGTAGGGTGGCATCTGGTAAGGAGGGCTTCACAACCTTGTGTGGAGAAGTTGTCTGTTTTACTGAGGTTTATTGCTTGTTTGAATATAATAGCTAGGCCACCTCTTCTCTTGCCTATACGGTTTTGTGTGATGGTTTGATTGCCCGGAGGAAGGGCTTCGTGCAACACTGGTGCCATGTCATCTCCCAACCAGGATTCCGTAATGAACAGTAAGTCAGGTTGTGTGTCTGTGAGCAGGTCGTAGATGTGGTGCTTGTTTTTTGAGAGTGATCGAGCATTTATGAGCTGGCAGTTTAGATAAGGTGTGTTAGTGGTAGTGTTGTTTTGTTTAGTAGAAGGGTAAGTAGTGTAATGTGAGCTTGAAGCAGGAGTGTTGCTAGTTGTGATAACTGTTTGAGGCTCACAATAGTATTGCTTTTCAATGTAGTGTTCCTCTTCCAGCAGGTTAAGGAGGCATTTTGTTGGGTCTGTGTGTGTGGGTGGTGGACTTGGTGGCTGAGAGAGCCATGAGGAGTGTAATGTTTTTTGTAGGGTAGTGTTATTATGTAACAGACAAGGGGATGCGAGGTTGCTATGAGTGGCATGTTTTTTATGTTGTTTGCATTTGTTTAGTGTGGATGGAGTATGGGTTAGGGGTTTACACTACTGTGAGGCCTGCTCCCTTCATAGGCTAACATTGGGGCTGCCCTCATACATTATTGAAGTGGTAGCTGCTGATCTGAAAGGTGCAGGAAGGTCATATTTAGTATGGCCAGAATGGTAATACAAAATCCTGCTGACTGGTGAAGGTGGATTTAATATTAATATTCTAGAAATGCCACTTTTAGAAAGTGAGCATTTCTTTGCACTTAAATCTTTCTGTGCCTTACAATCCACATCTGGCTGGGTTTAGTTGACAGCTCCTTGTGCATTCACTCAGACACACCCCAAACACAGGGTGCTCAGCCTCACTTGCATAAATCTGCATTTTGAATGGGTCTTCCTGTGCTGGGAGGGTGGAGAGCCTGCTCTGACACAAAGGACTGCCACACCCCCTACTGGGACCCTGGCAGACAGGATTGAACTGAAAGGGGACCTGGTGCACTTCTAAGCCACTCTTTGAAGTCTCCCCCACTTCAAAGGCACAATTGGGTATAAAACAGGGCCTCTGACCTACCACTTCAGACACTTGCTGGAGAAGAAACCTGAACCAGAACCTGCATCCTGCCAAGAAGAACTGCCTGGCTGCTCAAAGGACTCACCTGACTGCTTTCTACAAAGGACTGCTGCCTTGCTGTTGGCCTGCTGCCTTGCTGAACTCTTGTCTTGCTGCAAAAGTGATCTCCAAGGGCTTGGATAGAGCTTGCCTCCTGTTCCCTGAAGTCTCAGGACCAAAAAGACTTCTCTTTTTCAACTGGACTCCTTGTGCGCCGAAAAATGTGACGCACAGCTTCCTCAGCGGAGAAAAATTCACTGCATGCCGATCCGGAAAGACGCAGCTTGACGCGATGCCTGCGGTGCGACTGGAACTTCGACGGACGGCCCACCTGGACAACGCTGCCCGACTTCCAGAGAGGAAATCGACGCAACACCTGCCGTGAGGAAGAAAATTCCATGCACAGCCCACCGGAACGACGCGCAGCCGGATAACAAGCCTAGGATTGCATGCACAGAAACTGGGACATCTGGTAATCCTGCGACCCACAGAAGGAGACAGTCTGCATGCCGGAAAACTACGCACGTCTTACCCGAGTGAAAAATAACAACACATGTCCGTGTGTGAAGGGGCGAAACCGACGCACACACCATTTTTCTTCCAGTAGAACGACGCACGTCTCCACGCTTGGAAAAGAACGACGCAAGTCTGTGTGTGAAGGGGCAAAACCGACACACACACCATTTTTCCATGCATCTCCTCCTCTGCGGCCCTCTGCGGAGATTTTCCACTCCAAACCAGGTACTTTGTGCTTGAAAGAGACATTGTTTGCTTTTTAAAGACTTAAGACACTTTGGCCCTCATTCTGACCTTGGCGGGCGGCGAAGGCCGACCGCCAAAGTCCCGCCGTCAGGTTACCGTTCCGCGGTCGAAAGACCGCGGCGGTAATTCTGACTTTCCCGCTGGGCTGGCGGGCGGTCGCCTTCAGACCGCCAGCCAGCCCAGCGGGAAAGAGGCTTCCACGATGAAGCCGGCTCGGAATCGAGCCGGCGGAGTGGAAGCTGTGCGACGGGTGCAGTTGCACCCGTCGCGTATTTCACTGTCTGCGCAGCAGACAGTGAAATACATTTAGGGGCCCTCTTACGGGGGCCCCTGCAATGCCCATGCCAGTGGCATGGGCACTGCAGGGGCCCCCAGGGGCCCCGCGACCCCCCCTACCGCCATCCGGATCTCGGCGGTCCGACCGCCGGGATCTGGATGGCGGTAGGGGGGGTCGGAATCCCCGCGGCGGTGCAGCAAGCTGCGCCGCCGCGGAGGATTCAATGGGGCCGCGGTACACTGGCGGGACCCCGCCAGTGGTGCCGGTCCGACCGCGGCTTTACCGCCGCGGTCGGAATCCCCATTGGAGCACCGCCGGCCTGTCGGCGGTGCTCCCGCGGTCCTCCGCCCTGGCGGTCAAAGACCGCCAGAGTCAGAATGACCACCTTTATATCACTTTTTTGGTGATAGCTCTATAATTTCATATTGCATCTTTTATCGTTTTGAACTGCAAATACCCAGATAAATATTATATATTTTTCTAAACACTGTGTGGTGTATTTTTGTGGTGCTTTATTGTGTTATTGTATAATTTATTGCACAAATACTTTACACATTGCCTTCTAAGTTAAGCCTCACTGCTCAGTGCCAAGCTACCAGAGGGTGGGCACAGGATAATTTGGATTGTATGTGATTTACCCGGACTAGAGTGAGGGTTCTTGCTTGGACAGAGGGTAACCTGACTGCCAACCAAAAACCCCATTTCTAACAAGTTTGTAGAAGAATGTCCATAAAAAAACCAGTTCAAAACACTCAGTGGTCTTTGTCTTGCACACTTGGGTCTTGTTTGGGGCTCTGGAAGTTGCTGCTGAAGAGGTGGTGAGCCGCTGTAAAGGTGTTGCACTTGTGGCTCAGTCGCAGACCTGTTAAATAAGAGCTGTGGGTTGTAGAGTAGCTTCAGCAAAACATACATCATTATTTAGTCTCAGAAGATTTCTGTGTCTTTATGTTCTGTACATTTATTTTGAATGTGGGTCCAGTTATGATGACTATTTTTAGGGAGCGGTGAGTGTTTTAGTTATGGATCACCTGAGTTTTATTATGTGGGCCATTTGGTTCTCTCCTTACGCCATGACAGAGGAAAGTGTTTCTATGGGATGATCTTCATGATCTTCATGGGATTATTATCTTTCCTAACCATTTTTCCTTAACGTGTGTGTGTGTGTGCTTTACCGATGCATTTGAAACCTTTTGACCGTCGCAATTTGGGGGTTGCTGGTGAGCGCAACATGCTATGAGGACACATGTATGCCCCTGTAGGCCCTGCAGATGGCATGAGGTGTTCCCTAATGGAGTCAGGTGTCTTGGCTATGCCCTTTTTCGGGGCACCTCCCTAAATGTTCATGTAAGGCTGTTTTTTTGTGGTATACCAGAGAGGGTTGGAGAGGTAATCTGTGACCCCTGTGTGTTTTTGAGGCAGCAATGACTGGGATTAGGCCTATTGCCTACTCAGACGGTGTGGGAGGAACTTGTGAGCTGATCGATAGGCCGGACGTGGCAGTGAGCATATCCGTGCACCTCACATGGGGATGTAATGGTCATTTACGGAATCCCTTTTCCTCCTGGCACCCCCCTCTCCCTCGGATCCAGGATGTTGAGGATCCGCTGTCCCAGCTGGGGCCAGCAACTTCTATCTGGCGAAGTGCTGCTCTCACTTGCTTTGCACAGACATGATCTAAGGAGCAGCCTCTAGAAGTTTGGAAGCCTTTTGGGGAGATGAGGAGGTAGAGCACTTGCTTACAATGGGAGTCAGGTGCGCGGCCAGGAGTCATTGAGATTTACCTGATAGGGGTGATGGACTGGGATGGCTGATTGCTCTGATGAATTTCCCTACTGACTTGGTGTGATGTTGTTGCTTCATAGTCTGTCAGATTTGTGCATCGACTTTGGAGTTTTATTGGGACATCATTATCCCGATTGCGCAGGAAACCTGGCTCCTGGCACTGGAACATCACTTCGCTTTGGAACCAAAAACATGGCCTCCATTACTTGGAGGCCTGTTGTTGAAGAATGCGGTCATTTAATTTTGGAGCCCTTCCTAATGACTTTGGTGAGGGGTACTGGGCACCTGTTTTTATGTACTCGTTGGGGTCTGCCCAGCCCCCTCATCAGCAGTGGTTGGGGTCTATCCATCTGCCTCGCCAGACTACTCTCCCCCTTGGGAATGATCACCCACCCCCGCCTGGAGAACCAACAGTAGCAGTAGAGTAGGCCTAGGCCACTTCTGGCACTGGAGTGACGGACTCCAGTGCAGTTTCCCGATCGTCAAAACATACAGCAGCCCTAAGGTTTTCCCAAATGCAAGTAAAGGCATGCGTTTTCCTACTAATGTCACTAGTTTTTATTTTTTTTAGATGCGTTTTGAAGTGGGCATGATAAGAATTAAAACTTGTTGAGATTTTGGACTAACTGTACATTTGAATTTTGCGATTGTTTAAAGGCATTGCCTCTGCAGGCAGTTACCCCTTTTTGTCGTGATTGTGGCTCTGGTCCTTGTTGGGCTGGGATCCCTGTCTGCTGCTGCTATTACCATGTATTTGACAAACCACCTGGTCCCTGCTGTAGTGGTGTGGTGGCTGCCTTGTTTCCCTGCAGCTGAATGCAGGATGCCCTTGGGCCAACCTGGGCTTGCTTTTATGGACTGAGATTTCCTGGGAACGGGCCTGGGCATATCACTCTTTGCTCACAATATGCTTTTAGATGGCATTGGTCGGCCACCTGTGGAAAAAGTAGCACTCCCTGAGGTCTGGCTGCTGCCAGCCTCCCTGGAATCTGCTGTTAGGACTGGATGGAAACCCTCTGGGGTTCTGAGGCAGAGCTCCTTTCAAGACTGGTGCCATTTGTACTCTTACAACCAACGCGTCTCCCTTGAGGGTGGTCTTTTAATATGTATGTTGAACCAGCTAGGAGGGGTCTCTTCGAGCTTGCTCCTGTTTTTCCCTGTCCTTTTCCTGTTTCTTTCTGTAGTAGTGTAATATGTAGGCCTGTATTTCCTGCCAAGGTTTCATGTCTAATCCTACTAAGCTGTCCAATTCACTCTGTATTTCAGTGGGCAGCCCTTGTTTTAGGATGTTGTAAAATAATGCAACCTGGCAGCCTGTATTGGTCCAAGGCTTCTCTGTCTCACGTCCCCATTGTACCCTCATTCTGTCTAGAAAGTCACTCATGGTTTCCCCAGGCTTCCTTCTCTGTTCCACCAATCCTCCTACATCCTGGCAGTCAGGGAACATTTCCCTGAGGGCCATTCATATCTGGTGCCTGAATTAATTGAATGCGACCCAGTCATACTCAGTGTTAGTCAGCATGACTGCTGTGATGTGGGCTCAGGAGAACACTGTGTTAGTCTGCTCGCCGTGATCCTGCTGAGCAGACTCTTGACATTGCCTATTGCTAGGTTTATTCCTGCAGTGTTTTTCTGAAAACATGAGATCCATTTTCCTGCCCTATTCATCAACAGGGGCAGTTTGGTTCTGAGCCCCTTGGTCTGTCTGCATCCATGGCATATAGATGGTCCCTGACATGCCCTTCTGTAACAACTGGCATATTTTGTCTTGGAGCTGCTCCACTGGTTTTTCCTCAATGTAGCGCTCTCATGTTCTCAGGCATTCCTGCATGAAGGGTAAGATCCATTTGGGATCTCCCCCTTGTGCCAGATACAGTCTTCTGTGATGGTCATGTCCTCTGGTTTGAAGGATCCATTTTGGCCATATTGACCCTTCCTTTCATTCCAGTGGGCTGGCAGGTGGAAAAATGGTCGCACAAAGGCCTTGCCTTCTTTTCTAGACACTATCGCTCCAGGGGTCAGTTTGTCTGACCGGCGTATTCAGGGGGAGTGGTGGACGTCTTTGTTGCTGCTCTCCTCGTGTGTGCGTAAAGGTGCCATTCTGCTTCTCCTATGCCTTAATCGGGTTTGGACTAGGCTACTCTAATTTCTAAATTCTTGGTCAGCCCCTCTCCTATGCTAACGATCTGGTGGGGTTCAGGTCCTCCCTTCTGATTCTACATCAGCCCAGGGCTTACCTTCCCTCACATCTGGGTAAGGGCGAGCTGTTCTATTCTCCCTTTGCTTTTCCCAGGTGAGAGCTCTCTCTCTCCTCAACCCGCGCCTTTCTTCTAACTCCCACCTGGACTGCCTCCTTTGCTCAGTGCTGTGCGTAGTTCTCCTTAGTGGGAACATGCCCTCAAGCTCACTTTGTGTCATCTCTTCTGTCAGCTGGGCACACTTGTTGGGAGTGTATCCAGTGGTGTACCCCTTGTTTTCGGACCCTGGAAGGCTGGAAACTTTTTCAGCCCCCTACATGGGTAGTGTCACTGTCCAGGTTCTCATTCAGGCTCTCATCAAAGCTAACTTGTACTTGTTGAACCAATCATGTATGAGCTACTATTTCAATTCACTCTGATTGGTTCAGCAAGTGCATGTTAGCATGGATCATAGCATCATGCTTGAATTCCTGGTGTTGCTTCTATTTTTAATGTCAAAACACTGGAGTAATGCCATTTATAGTGTAGTAAGCTCGATTTCTATGACAGGATTGGATACCTCCTTTGTATTTCATTGGGTGGGTGGTAAACTGTGCCACACAGTGGAATTAGAGGAGTTGCTGTCCAACTCAGTGCTCCAAGTAGAGCACGGAGTGGGCAAAACTCCCTGAACTCTGGAGGTGGAGCAGAGTTCACCGCCTACCCTTAGATAGGACACAGCCAATTCAGATGTAAGTGCAGCTGTGTCCAGTTGCTCCTCCCATTCTGTCCAGGGTGCCCCATCAAGGCCCATAAAGTCACACCTAAGCTCCCATTGTCTGCAGTAGTCTAGGGGAAATACACAAATCCCAGCTGTCACCCACCCATGACAAGTGATCAGACTGCAGGATCCAAATGGCTCAGGCAAGAAAATGTCAACTTTCTAAAAGTGGCATTTTCAGAATTACAGTTTCAAATCCAACCTCATGATAAGTTAGAATGTTAAATTGTGATTCCAGAGGCACCAAACTTGGGGGTGAGGGTTATCTCTTTCCATTTAGAAATTACACTTATAAGGTATAGTATGGTAACTCCAGTGCTATCCTGTGGGAGAGCTAGATCTTGCACTAGTAAAAAACTAATTTAAACGTTTTTGTAAAACTTAAAAGTACATATCCAACTTTTTAAATACACTGCACCCTGCCCTCGGAAAGGTCAAGGACCTCTCTTAGGCGTGACTTATATATATTCAAAAGGAAGGTTTGGGCTTGGCAAAACACTTAGGGCCATATTTATACTTTTTGACGCAAAACTGCGCTAACGCAGTTTTGCGTCAAAAAAATTAGCGCCGGCTAGCGCCATTCTGAAGCGCCATGCGGGTGCCGTATTTAATCAATGACGTTAGCCGGCGTTAGCCGCCGGCGCTGCCTGGTGTGCGTGGAAAAAAAACGACGTACTCCAGGCAGCGCCGGCGTAGGGGGATATGGAGCTTGGGCGCCAAAAAATGGGGCAAGTCAGGCTGAGGCAAATTTTTCGCCTCAACCCGATTTGCGCCATTTTTTTCGACTCCCAACCCCCATAGAAATGACTCCTGTCTTAGCAAAGACAGGTCATGCCCCCTTGCCCAATGGCCATGCCCAGGGGACTTCTGTCCCCTGGGCATGGTCATTGGGCATAGTGGCATGTAGGGGGGCACAAATCAGGCCCCCCTATGCCACAAAAAATAATAATAATTACTTACCTGAACTTACCTTAATGTCCCTGGGATGGGTCCCTCCAGCCTTGGGTGTCCTCCTGGGGTGGGCAAGGGTGACAGGGGGTGTCCCTGGGGGCATGGGAGGGCCCTTCAGAACCCACAGGTCCCTTAACGCCTGCCTTTTCCAGGCGCTAAAAAACGGCGCAAAAGCGGCCGTACGTCATTTTATTTGACCCGCCCACACCCGGGCGTGAATTTTGCCTCGGAGTCAATTTTTTAGACGGGAACGCCTACCTTGCATCTCATTAACGCAAAGTAGGTGTCCACGCTAAAAAATGACGCAAACTCCATGGACTTTGGCGCTAGACGTGTCTAACGCCAAAGTATAAATATGGAGTTAGTTTTGCGTCGGAATTGCGTAAAAAAAACGACGCAATTCCGGCGTAAACGGAGTATAAATATGCCCCTTAAATTGCCTGGTTGACATGACCGTTTAAAACTGCAAACACAGGCTCTGCAGTAGCAGTCTTCAGACATGTCTAAAGGGCTACTTAAGTCGGTGTCACATTCAGCGATCCAGGCCCACTGGTAGAATTTAATTTATAGAAGCTAGTTACAGGCAGTGGACTTTACAAGAGACTTATAAGTACATTAAAGATGCCAGTTAGGTATATGTCAATGTTAACATGTATTAGGGAAAGAGCACAAGTATTTTAGCACTGGTTAGCAGTGATAAAGAATCCTAAGGCCAGCAAAAACAAAGATATGTTTTGGCCATTGATTAGCCTTACATTTTTAGGCCTATCTGCCCCCAAGGGAGGGGGGGATAAGCCACTAGACCATCAAGGATTTTATTATATATGACACAGAGGGGGTCATTTTGACTTTGACAGATGGAAAAGCCAGTCTGCCGAAGTCCCGACGTGCAGGTTGCAGCCAGTGCGGCCGCCTTTCCATGGGCCCCATTAAGAGTTTCCTGCTGGCCTTGTTGCCCAGGGTTGCTCCCCTTGAAGGGCTATAGATTTTGGCCATTTCTGCCCCCCTTGGTAGCAAATTGACTATATTTTTAGGCCTATCTGCCCCAAAGGGGAAAAAAACATCAAGACACCAGGGAAAGTTTCCGTGTGTGTGAGCTGGAGTTCAGCTGATTGTCTGCGTGTACTGGGTGTGTATGTGCTAGCGAATGGCTGGTGATGTGCATGGACTGGCCCTTGGCTGGGGGTGTGCATGAAATGGCACTTCGTGGGCAGTGTACGTGGACTGGCATTTGGCTGACTAGGTGTGTGCTGGCATTTGAATGATGAATGGTAGACTTTATAGTGTTTTATAATCGTAACTGTTTCTTTTTTTGTCATCATTTGTGATAGTAATGTTATATTTCTTCTTTTTATTCTAGTGCAAAGCTTTTGTTTCCCTTTGTTGTGACTCATGCTTGTGGTTTCAGCACTGGCAGGTTTGCAGTTCATGTAGTTGAAAGCATTTGGTAGGAACACCTTGTTTTACTGTATACTCCAAATGAGTATCAATGACCTGCATGAATGTGTTTTTTGGAAATTTAATAATAGCAGCATGTTTAGCCTCTTTTTGAATGTGTGTGAAATTTCCCTTGCATTTCTACACAATGGGGGTCATTACAACATTGGCGGTAAAAGACGCTTACCGCTGTCAGAAGACCGCCAACATCCCGCCGTGGTAAACCGCCACGGTCATTCTGACCCACAACAGGCAAACCGCCAAAATACAGACATCCACAAAAGTCCGCCACACAAAAGGCCAGCGAGAAACTGGCGATGACCAAACCTCTACCGTCACGCCAACAGAAATACGCCCACACTATCACGAAACACGAATCCACACGGCGGTCTTTCAACCGCGGTATTCCATTGGTGGGACACACCGCCGCGCTCAAAATACACACACTCCTACAAAACACAGCCACATTGGACAATTCAAAATACACACACCTGATACACATACACACACCACTCCCACACACCCAACACAATATAAAACACACACCCACATCACCCACAAACCTCCACTCCTAGAGAATCGGTACCACGCACAGAGAAATAGATATCCAAGCACCCAGACGCGCATATCACATTCACCCAGCAATATTACCACGCACTTCACACAACACACCAAAACACATCACCACACTTAGCACCACACAATCCACCCCACACATCACCCACACCACCGCATGGCACCGCAAAGACACCCCAGGTTTTCTGAGGATGAACTCAGGGTCATGGTGGAGGAAATCGTACGGGTAGAGCCACAGCTCTCCGGAACACAGGTGCAGCACACCTCCATTGCCAGGAAGATGGAGCTATGGAGCAGAATAGTCGACAGGGTCAACGCTGTGGGACAGCACCCAAGAAATAGGGACGACATCAGGAAGCGGTGGAACGACCTACGGGGAAAGGTGCGTTCAATGGTATCCAGGCACAACATCGCGGTTCAGCGGACTGGCGGCGGTCCACCACCTCCTCCCCCAGAATTGACAACATGGGAGGAGCAGGTCTTGGCGATCCTGCATCCTGAGGGCCTCGCAGGAGTATCTGGAGGAATGGACTCTGGTAAGTCTCATCTTCACTACTTCATCCCCCCACCCCACCAGCATGTCAACTCATACCCCCCACCCACACCCTCACCCCCATCACACCTACTCCTTGCAAATGTCTCACCATCACAACCCACCCATCCCAACCCCAAGCCCTGCATGTGACCACAAAGCATGGACACCCATCACCAAAGCATGCCCACTGCACATCCCCATCTCCCCCCAAACCACCGTCACAAAAGCCCCCACACAGGAATGCAAGCACTGGGGTACACGGGCACCCACCCATTGCACACTATGGCACACACAGATGCAATAACCATCCTTTTATACCCCTGCAGGACCCGAATGCCACGTCACCGCGCAGGAGGGTCCACAAATGTCCACTCCACCCCCAGAAGAGGCCCACAGTGATGGCAGCACCTCTGTCGACCTGGATCTAGATGACCAGCCCGGCTCATCGGGGACCTCGGGACAGTCGGTTCCCCTCAGACAGCCACAGGCCACAGCAGACCTTCCCCCCTCCGGGAACACCAGCACAGCACCCACCCAGCGGGCCCATACCTCTGTCCCCAGGACACGTCAAGCAGCGGTGTGTCCACCACTACAGGGCACCCAGGTTAACCCACCACCCCAACAACAACAGGGACCTGGGGGCAGTGGTAGTGGGCACACGGTCCAGGGGACAGAGGCCCAGGGAAACAGGGGAACTGGGAGGGCTGCTGTGCGACAGGGGGGGGACAGGCCCAGGGAACCCACTCTCCACGAGGCCCTCGCTTCCATCATGGGAGCATACCACCACTCCCAGGAGACGATGGCGACTGTACTGGCCAGGTTTCAGGAGATCCAGCTCCTGCAGGAAGAACAGTATTCGGGGTTCAGGGAGGAACTACGAACCATCAGTTCCGCCCTGGGCACCATTGTAGGGGCACTGAATCTGGTAGTCACCACATTGCAGGACACTGTGGCACCACAAAGGGCCCCTGACACTAGCATGGACCAAGAACTGCCTACCACCTCTGCCGGCACTAGTGGACAGGAGGCCCCGCACAGGACCAACAGGCCACCAGCACCCCACCCCCTGCAGAAGGAGAACCACCCCGCAAGCGGGCCCTGAGATCCAGGAAGAAGACAGAGTAAGATGCCAAGACCCCCACCAGGACAGGATACCTCCCTGATTGTCATCCCACTGTCCCACATTGTCACCCTGTCCATCCTTAAACTGCCCCTGCTCCACTTTCCACAGGCATTTGGACAATGCACCTGTGATACAAATAGTCTGGACTCTGCCATGGACAATCCCCCACCATCACCCCTCACCGATTTGCAACCACCCACCAATATAGAGCACTGTAATAAACACAGTTATTGCACAAAACAATCAGGAGTCTGGCTGTGATTTTGAACAAATGTATTAGACATTACCGTGCCAAAATGCTTATTTACATTGTGATGCCAACATACCAATGTCACACAGCTGTAGTTCATGGGGAAACAAAGCAGATGTCACGCAGTGGGGCCCACATCTCTGAAATCGGAAGGGAAAGTCACAACTCAGTTACCATACACTGTGGGAAAAGGACAGACAGTAGAGAGGTAGTAGTGTTTAAGTATATGTAATATGCAGGTGTGTATTCTTACCTGTGTGTCATTGGAAATACTGCTGTATTACTGTGTTCCTGTTGTCTATGTCGTCTTCTTCTGCTTCCTCCTCTTCACTCTCCACAGGCTCCACAGCTGCTACAACATCACCATCTGGACCATCCTCCTGCAGAAAAGGCACCTGTTATCGCAAAGCCAGATTGTGAAGCATACAGCAGGCCACGATGATCTGGCACACCTTCTTTGGTGAGTAGAATAGGGATCCACCTGTCATATGGAGGCAGCGGAACCTGGCCTTCAGGAGGCCGAAGGTCCGCTCGATCACCCTCCTAGTTCTCCCATGGGCCTCATTGTAGCGTTCCTCTGCCCTTGTCCTGGGATTCCTCACTGGGGTCAGTAGCCATGACAGGTTGGGGTAACCAGAGTCACCAATTAGCCACACACGTTGCCTCTGGAGTTGGGATGCTGCTATTCCGCATGATGTACGCGTCATGCACTGAGCCAGGGAACTTGGCATTAACATGGGAGATGTACTGGTCTGCCAAACACACCATCTGCACATTCATCGAATGATAACTCTTCCTGTTTCTGTACACCTGTTCACTCCTGCTGGGGGGGGACCAAAGCAACATGTGTCCCATCAATGGCACCAATGATGTTGGGGATATGTCCAAGGGCATAGAAATCACCCTTCACTGTAGGCAAATCCCCGACCTCAGGGAAAACGATGTAGCTGCGCATGTGTTTCAGCAGGGCAGACAACACTCTGGACAACACCTTGGAAAACATAGGCTGGGACATTCCTGATGATATGGCCACTGTTGTTTGAAATGACCCACTTGCAAGGAAATGGAGCACTGACAGCACCTGCACTAGAGGGGGGATCCCTGTGGGTTGGCGGATTGGTGACATCAGGTCTGGCTCCAGCTGGGCACACAGTTCATGAATAGTGGCTCGGTCAAGCCTGTATGTCAGTATGACATGTCTTTCCTCCATTGTCGACAGGTCCACCAGCGGTCTGTACACCGGAAGATTCTGCCATCTCCTCGCATGTCCCAGCGGACGGTGCCTATGAAGGAAAACAGCGAGCACAGAGTCAATCAACCCACAGGTACGTAACCATAGCTTGCACATAACATGATTCTCACTCCATTGAATGGTTTGTATGAGTGTTGATGCAAGGCCTAGGTATGTGTGACGCAGTAAAAATTAAGCCATGTGGGCCCCTGAAATGGCGGCTGCCTGACCTGTGAAGTGCGACAATGGGATGTGAGGTAAATGCGCTGGCGTGGCACACCGTGGCGGTAGGCGGTCGAAGACCGCGGCGCAAAGCAGCATTGGTTAACATTGACCCCTATGGGTCTCAGGAGCCAATGACGATGTGCGCCAGTGGTCGCGGTACGCACCACCACGGGCGTGACCGCCATTTTCTATCTGCTTAATCAATCGATACCTGATCTTCGACAGGAGAGGACCTACACTGCAAGTGCTGCTGTGACCTCGGTCTGGAAGAGACAATGGCTCATGCGACTGGCGAAAGGGCCCCTGCCTTCACAGCTCAGGAGTTGGAGAAACTTGCGGATGGGGTTCTCCCCCAGTACGCGCTACTCTACGGTCCTCCAGACCAACAGGTAAGTACAATGGGAGCATGCTTTATGGGCAATGCCTGTGTTGAGTGGGGTGAATGAAAGATGGTGGGGAGGGGAGCGATTGAGGGGTGCATCAAACGACGGTGAGAGCATGTGCCACATGGCAAGGATAGGGATGGGGGGCCACTCACATTGAATATGCAGAAGGTGATGACTATTTTTCTCCCCCTGTACATTTCACATAGGTCAGCGCCCACCAGAAGATCGATATTTGGCGTGCCATCGCCAAGGACGTCCGGACCCTGGGGGTCCACCACAGACAGGGCACCCACTTCCGGAAGAGATGGGAGGACATCCACCGCTGGAGCAGGAAGACGGCGGAGGCTCAGCTGGGGATGGCCTCCCAACGTGGGAGGGGTGCCAGTCGGACTTTGACCCCCCTGATGTCCCGGATCCTGGCGGTGGCCTATCCCGATTTGAATGGGCGCGTGAGGACATCACAGCAGACACAAGGGGGTGAGTACACTCTCAATCTGCTGACTTTGCGCGCAGTGGAGGTGTCTGGGTGGGGGATGAGGGCTGTGGGTATCCCTAGGCCAGGGCGATTTCTGTAGGCTAGGCCACTCCGTAAGGCATGGCCCTGTGCCCCCGCCCCCCACCTTTGTAGGGTGACTAGTACAGCTATTCATGGCCCTATGTCATCTATGTGTGCAGATGTCGTCCATAGGCTTGTAGGCCATGTCCCACGGATTGAGTAGTCGACCCCAAGTGCACGGCGTAGTGCAGGGGGCTTCTGTGTCTGTCCTGTCCGCTAACGGTGTCACCAATGCATGCACTCAACATGTCTTTATTTCCTCCCCCCCCTTTTTTGTGGTCTTCCTGTTCATGTGTGCATTAGCATTAGGAGAAGTGGCATCGGAGCACGAGGGAGCTGCATCCCACATGGCCATGGAGGGCCATGCAACGGACTCCGAATTCACCAGTGGGACAGAGGGCGAGGGGAGCTCCACAGCGGGGACTCGGGCGCAGACATCAGTGACACCGACTTGTCCTCTGAAGGGAGCTCCCTTGTGGTGGCGGCAACATCTGTGCCCCCCGCAACAACAGGTACAGCCGCCACCCACCGCACCAGCACCGCCCTCCCAGCAGCCCCTCAGCCTTTGCCCCGTGCCCGCTCACCCAGGAAGGTGGGCATCTCCTTCACCCCAGGCACCTCAGGCCCTGCCCCAGTCACCCCTGCTGCCCTCAGTGAGGAGGTCATTGACCTCCTGAGGACGCTCACTGTTGGGCAGTCTACCATTTTGAATGCCATCCAGGGTGTAGAAAGGGAGGTGCGCCAGAGTAATGCATACCTGGAGGGCATTCATTCTGGTCAGGCTGCCCTTCAGCGATCGTTCCAGACTCTGGCCTCAGCACTGATGCAGCCATTGTCCCTGTCTCTAGCCTCCCCCCTCCAACTTCCTCCACCCATACCCTATCACCTGTACCTCTGCCTATCCCAGACACACCATCAGACCAGCCTGCACACACCTCAACACCCAAGGGAAGCTCAGCCAGACATAAGCACCACACATCACACAGGCATTCACACAAGCAACATCCACATACAGACATACCAACACCCACTGCCTCCACTGTGTCCCCCTCCTCCTCGTCTCCTTCCTCCCTCCCTGTCACGTCTCCACTCACACCTGCATGTACAACATCTTCAGCCACTACGTCCCTCAGCAGCACACACAGCAGAACCCCCCGCACACGTGCAGTCACCACCCCCACTGCCATTTACACGTCCCCTGTGTCCTCTCCCAGTGTGTCTGTGACCCCCTCTTCCAAGATACACAAACGCAGGAAGCCACCCACCCAACAGCCATCCACCTCACGACAGCCTCCAGCCCAAGCACCTGCACCCAAAGAAACCAAACTTACAACTTCTACAACCACAACCTCTTCCTCCACTCCCATACCCACTACACCTACCCGTCCCACTTCTCCTAAAAAGCTTTTCCTGTCCAAACTCAACCTCTTCCCACCAAGTCCCCCACCCCGTCCATGTCATAGGACTACAGTCAGCACCTCAGCCACGACAAAACCTGCCCCTGTCATCACAGTCTGCCATGGACTGTGGAGTGCCCCACCCTCCAGGGCAGCCAGTTCGGTACGAAGCCAAGGCACGGGCAGCCCACCCCGGAGAAACATCCCAAGATAGGCAGTGGCCGGCGCGAGAGGGTGAAAACACCAGGGACTAAAACCCCTACCATGGCTCCGGCAGGAAGTGTGGAGACAGCTGGCACACCGCCCAAGGTGGGGAAGGGCCACAGGCGACCAGGGAAGGCTGGGAAGGGCAGCACGCCCGACAACGCCGCCATCAGCCCAGCTGGCCAGGAGGGCCCCGCCAGCCCCATCCCAGGTGGGCAGGATTCCACCAACAGGCCTGGCACAGCTGCCCAGGAGGGCCCCGCCAGCCACAGGAGAGATGGGCAGGAGGGCCCCGCCAGCCACAGGACAGGTGGCAAATGACCTTCCTGCCATGGCCGGATCCGCTGAACTGGGCCCTTCATCTCAAGCACTGCTGCACTGGGCACCGCCGTCTCAAGTACCGCTGCACTGGGCCCTTCATCTCAAGCACCGCTGCACTGGGCACCGCAGTCTCAAGTACCGCTGCACTGGGCCCTTCATCTCAAGCACCGCTGCACTGGGCACCGCCGTCTCAAGTACCGCTGCACTGGGCACCGCCGTCTCAAGTACCGCTGCACTGGGCCCTTCATCTCAAGCACCGCTGCACTGGGCACCGCCGTCTCAAGTACCGCTGCACTGGGCACCGCCGTCTCAAGTACCGCTGCACTGGGCCCTTCATCTCATGCACCGCTGCACTGGGTCCTTCATCTCAAGTACCGCTGGCCCATGAGCGGCAGGGGCTGACCCGCATCTGTGTCGGGCAGGGCTGCACGAAGCACTCTGGGCACCAGGCCCCTCCAGAACCAGTGGAGACTGTTATCCACTTGTGAGACTGTAGCTTTGCACTCCCCAGGATGAAACAGTGGGCAGCCCACCCACTGTCTGGACTTGTGAGACTGTGGCTTTGCACTCCCCACGATTGAACAGTGGCCATGGAGGCCCCTCGTGGATCTGGCATTGTGCACTCATCTGGCTGAGGTGCCCCCCCTTCCCTTCCCCCTGAGATGCCTGTAGTTTTGCTATCTGATGCCCCTGCAGTGTTCTCTCCGTTGGAGTCAGGTATCTTGTGTGGGCTTTGCCCATGTGATTTGGGCCCAGTGGTCCACGAACAATGCCTGCTACAATGCTCGGACTTGTACATTTATGTATATAAGAGTTTTTGGTGTATATATATTTTTTGGGCAGTAATACAATATATTCCAATGTTTAGAATCATTTCCTTTTGTATTTGCATTCTTCCGGGGGGTTTGGGGGGTGTCACTCTGATGTGTTGCTATGCATTGATGTGTGTGTTGTAGTGGGTGAGGGTGAGGGTGGGTGTGTCGAGTATGTGTGTACCCGTAATAATTTCCCCTCCCCCTCCCCCCTCCCCTGTGTCGTAGGTGCAGTACTCACCGTTGTCTTCTGCGCCGGCGTTCGTGCTCCTGGTAGAGGAGCAGGAACACTATCGCTGGGAGTATGTGGAGTTCGGGTTCCATGCTGTCCTGATTCCTCGTGGGCTGTATGGAGGTGGGCGTTTTCCCTTCGAAATGGCTGTTTCCGCCGTGTTTTTATCGGCGGGGCTACCGCCCCGAAAAAGGTGGTGGATTGATAGGTTGTGATACATTGTCTCCCGCCTGTCTGTTGGCGGTGACCGCCGCGCTGTTTGTTTGTACTGCCGTGGCAGGCGGTGTGTTGATGTGGCGGTTGCTGTTGGTGGTTTCCGCCAGGGTCGGAATTCCATTTTTTTTCCCGCCAGCCTGTTTGCGTTTTGGCCGCCGCTTTAACACCGACCGCCAGGGTTGGAATGACCACCAATGTGTATTGTGTTATCTTGTGTGTAATTTTTTTGTTTTTGTTTTCTAGTGGGGTATTGTTGGTGCTTGCTGTGTCTTTGTAGAGTAGGTGCTGGTGAGTCTAGCTGTCTCTGACAAGTGAGTGGTATTTACTGTGTATAAGTCTTTGGGTGCTTTGATTTGATTGACTTTATCTTGCAATTGCTATATGCCAGTACATGTACTTTTTTTTAATCAAGCCTCACTATATTTATTACTTATTTTACACAGTGTTAAGTATTGTTGACTTGTTTGTCAAGTCACTTGTTCTAGTAAGGATTATGGCTACCCACAGGATGACTTCTCAGCATGTTATTGGTATACTTCTTGAGTCTTCCTCCGACCATGATTATGAGACTGACTCTGCATCTGAGGCAGAAGAGGAAGGCCAGAATTCTGGCAGTAAATTCTCTGTCTGAGTGGAATCATCTGATGAAGAAGCCACTGTCAGTACAGATGAAATGCCACTTTTAGAGAAAGACACTGATGAGCCAATAGTGCAGAAAGAGGATTCCCATTGGAAGTGCTGGACTCTGGGTTGCCCCAAACATGGTGCAGCCGGTGGTGCCTGCCTTTACTGGTGTTGCAGGGTGTAGAGTGAAAACAGAAAACGTTTTGCCTATACATTTCTTTCAGTCGTTTATGGACGATGTATTTTTGGATGAGAATGTTGAGCAGACTAAATTGTATGCTGAACAGTATTTGAGGGACAAAAGTGCCAGACTTAGGCCACACTCTAGAGCTACCCTGTGGATTCCCACAAATCTGGAAGAGTTGAAGAAGATCTTCAGAGATCTATGTTCCAGGGAAAGAAGCAGCTGTGGACGAGTCTTTGTCCTGTTCAAGGGCCATTTGGTTTTTAGGCAGTACATTCCTAGCAAAGGGCATGTTATGGAATTAAGATGCATATGCTGTCTGAGAGTAGTACAGGATATGTCTATAATGTTTATATCTACACTGGTAGGGGTTCCAGTATTGACCCCCCTTGTTCTCCGTCCACTTTTGGAGTTAGTGAGAAAATGGTGTGGGAGTTTGGTAGACGACTATTTAAGAAAGGTCACATTTGTATCTAGATGAACTTCTACAATGGTATGCAATTGTTCAAGGAATTGTCCAAAGTGGACACTGCTGCTTGTGGCACAATCCGCTCACACTTGTAAAGGCTATCCAAGGGAGCTTGTGTGTAAAAAGTTTGAGACGGGACAGTGCAGTGCTTTGCGTAATGATGAGATGCTACCTGTGAAATTTGCAGACAGGAGGGATGTCTACATGCTACCATATACTAACATCCATGATGAGCGTACTTCACCTGTTACTTTTTGGGGTCAGGTTGCATGCATTTTACACAACAATAAGCACATAGGTGGTATACATAGAGTAGATCAGAGGTTGGAGCCTTACACTGCTGTTCGTAAGGCTTATGTTTGGTATCCGCTCTTCCATTTATCAACTTTTAATGCTTCTGTTGTGTTCAAAGATTGTTCTCCTGAGTCAAAGATGACATTTGTTAAGTTTCAAGAGTCTGTGATAGAGAGCCTTGTTTTAGTGCAACAGGCAAGAGCTTCTAGAGAAGCAGTGGTGGAGGATGTGGCTAGATTGAAAGATTGTCACTTTCCTGATCACATTCCTCTCATGCCCAAAAAACGCTTTTCCGCTAAGAAATGTAGAGTCTGTGCGCAAAAAGGTATCCAGAGGGATACTTGTACGCACTGCCCCAATTGTTCTTCTAAGACTGGGCTGTGTGTGGCCGGCTGTTTCAGAAGTTGCCACACACAGAAGAATTAATGGGAAATACCATAAAAGTGAACTGCCTGTTCTGTATGGTTTTATATTTTTTGTTCAGTTTTCACAGTTGGCATCACTGTCATGTATTTAGTTAGAGCTTGTGTATAAATCCCAGCTTCTCCACTCAACCATATTGTGTGATCCTAGGCAAATGTTTTACTCCACTTTACCTCCTTTTTTCCTTTTTCTTCATCATCACATGTAAGAACCTTGAAATATGTCTTCAGGATGTATGCTGTATGAAACCTTCTGTTTTTGATTTAATAAACTATAATGTTGATCATGTTTCATAGAAACCCAGCCCTCCCAAAGAGTTCTCATAGCAACTGACTTGCCTTTTAGTTCACATTTCACATTGCTGTATGGGTGTGTAGGATGGAAGGGGATGAAAGTTTCTAAATTCATTTTTGAAAACTATCACTTTAAAAATACTTCCTAATGCAGTGATATAATGTTGTGTACTAAGGTGAAATGGTTCTGCAGGTTCATGAAATGCACTGTTTGAATTTCACACAGATCATATTTTTATATTTTTTCTGCAAGATGTTTTTAGTAATGAAGGTGTTTCTAAAGTTAAAAGTTCCAGAACACCCTAGTTACTCCTTTTCTTCAACTTCAATTAGACTCCAAATAAATACTTGCCTGTTTATTTAACAATTTTTTGTGCCAGTGCTGAGTCAAATAAACAGCAGCACAGTGCTGCTGTTGACCTGGGGGCCGCACGTAAATGTCAGGAGGGCCACATGCGGCCCCCGGTCTGCTCTTGTATCACTGAGTTAGAGCTTTTGTATTTGTAGTTTTGTACTTATAATTAATTAGTGTTTTCTTTTTTGTTAAAAAAGTGATGGCAGTGTGCCTGGAGTAGCACCTGGCTGCAGTATGCATGGAGTGGCACTTTGCTGGTGGTGTGCGTGGAGTGGCCCTTGGCTGGCAGTGTGCCTGGAGTAGCACTTAGCTGGTGGTATGCATGGAATGGTGCTTGGCGGGTGGTGTAAATAGTGACTTGTTGTTGGTCACTACAACACACTGCTAGCCAAACGGCAGTCCACAGACTCCGTCAGCTGGTCTGATTGCTGTGTCAGGCATGTGGGCGTATGAAAGTGATGGGCCCCTGAATGGCGCTGTCTGTTGATGTGAGTGTTGTAATGTGCTAGGCCTGTGGCTGACAGCGTGAATGGTCTTGTGTAGGTCACATATGAAAGGTGTGTGAATTGACTGTAAAGCGGTTGGTGCCTTGACGTGGCTTTACAGCTCACGAGCTGTGAGTCATTGGTTGCGTTTTTTGGCCTTTCAGTTATTAACAGTGCATTTTATTTTTGTGAAATCTCTTGTTCATAAAATTTGATGTATTGAGCCATCACTCACCCTCGTGCCAAATCCAACCAGTGTGTGTGTGTAAGAAAAAAAAAATGGAAAAACCCGTTTGGCTATAATCAGGTGTCACAACACACCCTTGACATGCTAGGTGTCTCGGGTGGGACCCCAATGATGAAACATGCCACCAACTAGGTTGGTGGGTGAGGCGTCTTTTTACCAAATCCTAAGGGTGTTTCTTTTCACAATTTGAGTGTTTGGAACATCAGAAAAGTAAGAGTGTTGGTAGCGTGCTCGCTTCTTCTCTAGGGAAAATGTGCCAACTCTAGATAAGTTTGAAAACTAGACACCTGGTGGAGTACAGGGCGGTGAGCCTCTTGTGGATCTTAACAAGTTTCTTAGCCCCAATGCCCTGTACTTCAAAATGTGATTAAAATCACATATTTTTCTTGTATTTCTGTGCCATATTCTTACAGAAGCAAAAATAAACCATAAACTAAATAAAAATGTTACTTCACTTGTGTGGGTTGGCCAAGTGCCCACGACAGGGAACGGGCCAAAACACAACGTGGACACATCCTGGATTCCCCAAGGTGCCTACTTTCCAAAAATGTACAGGTTTGCTAAGTTTCTTTAGGTACCGGCTGATCTAGAGGCCAAAATTCACAGCGAGGCACTTTGGAAAAAACACTTCCGTTTTCATTGGAAAAATGTGATATGTCCATGTTATGTTTTGGGGCATTTCCTGTCGTAGGCACTAGGTCTACCCACACATATGAGGTGCCATTTTTATTGGGATACTAGCGGGAGTGGTGGGTGAAAGAAGGTTTGTGGCTCCCCTCAGATTTCAGAATTTAGCAGCACCGAAATGTGACTCAAACATGTTTTTTAGCCAAATTTAAAGGTTTGCAAAGGATTCTGGGTGACAAAACCCAGTGGGAGCCCTACAGGTCACTCCATCCTGGATTTCCCATACAAGTGAGGTAAGATTTTTATCGGGAGACTTGGAGGAACACAGAATAGAGGAACAAGTATTATTGCCAATCGTCTTACTTGACATTTTTGCCTTCCAAATGTAAGACAGTGTGTAAGAAAGAGGTAATTTTGAGAAATGTCCTGTAATTCATATGCTAGTATGGGGAACCCCGATTTCAGAGATGTGCAAATAACCACTGCTGCTAAACTCCTTAGCTTGTGCCCATTTCAGATCTACATAGGTTTCCTTGATACCTATTTTTCACTCTTTATATTTTACCAATCCAATTGCTGTATACCGGGTATACAATGAAAACCCACTGCAAGGTGCAGCCCATTTATTGGCTCTGGGTACCATGGGCTCCTGATGAACCAACGAGCCCTATATATCCCAGCAACCAGAAAAGTCTAGCAGACAAAATGTTATATCACTTTTAAAAATCAACTCAATTTAAAAATGTCTTTTATTTCAACTGTTACTTTCTATGGAAAGACCTTGAGGGATCTACACAAATGATCCCTTGCTGCATTTAGAATTCTGTCTACTTTTCAGAAATGTTTAGCTGTCCAGGATCCACCATTGGTTTCATATCCATTTCTGTCACTAACTGGAAGGAGGCTGAAAGCACAGAAAATATAAAAAATGGGGTATATCCCAGTAAAATGCCAAAACTGTGTTGAAAAATTCGGTTTTCTGATTCATTTCTGCCTGTTCCTGAAAGCTGGGGAAATGGTGATTTTACCACCATAAACCCTTTTTGATGCCACTTGCGAGGGAAAAGCACGTTATTCCCTTTTTCCCCAAAAAAACTACATTTTAGCTGTATCTAGGCTAATTTCTTGGTCTCCTCCAGGGGAACGCACAAACTCTGAGTAGGTTTAGAATCCCCAGAATGTTGGGAAAAAAGATGCAAATTTGGCATGGATAGCTTATGTGCACAAAAAGTTATGAGGGCCAAAGCACAAACTACCCCAAAGAGCCAAAAACGGCTTTGCACAGGAGGGGGAAAAGGCCTGGCAGGGAAGGGGTTAATATACATTGTTATTGTTTTTGAAGCTGGGGAGACATTTATAGAATTTATTTTCATTTTTTCTTAATTTTTAATTGGAATATTTTTATGACAATTGTATTTTTAATATTAGATTTTTTTTTTATTGCAAAAAAGGTTTGCTAATTATATATTGATTTCATTTTTTTACCCTTAGGTAACTGCTTCCATGATATTATTTTATGTGGATAATTATTGTAGGTTTATACTATATTTGCATGTTCATATTGTTATAATTAATGGCTTATAGAAAATGTTTAAACTTTGGTTAAATAAATAATAACTTTGATTTTGTTTTTTTAAAAATGTATTATTGTTTAAATTCATTTTCATTTATTTTTCTCAAATATTTTTAATATTTTTTGAAAGATTAGTTTAAGGTTTTGAATATATTTATGCAAAGTTATTGAAAATTGACTTTGGAGTTTAAAACATTTTGTAGTTGAATTTTGTGTATGAAATGAAATGTATTTTTACAATGTTTTATTTTTTATTTTTATTGTGAATTTGTGTTTTTTTTTAAGAGAGAGTTTATGTATTTTTTTTACATGTGTATCATCATCTTGTTAGTCTTTATTAGGTGACTTAAACGCATAAAAGATACAAACAATCCAAACTGGTAAAGGTAACCCACATTCAATGACACCAAATTTAAATCTTGGGTAAAAAATACCCTTAAAAATATGTACATAAAAAATAATAATTCAAAATGTCCAGATTAAAAGTGTTATAAGAGATTCATAGCACAAACATAACATCAATGGGTCTGAAATGCAGGAGCCTGTGTATGTTGTTTATGTCTGCTTCTCACTACCCCTGTTATAAACTGTCCACTTTAAAACATATAAATTAATTTGACAACATCTGTTAATAAATAAAGGAAGGTCTAACTTGTGTAAATATTTTCCTTCTGAGCAGATGTAAAATGTACTGTTGCCTCAAAGAACTATAATGGTCACAGAACATTACAAAGTGCATAGTATCCTGACCTGAAAAGATGTTGCAACTACATGGGCATAAACTTGTGACTTCATTCCATCCCTGCAGTTTTGCTAGGAGCCTGTCTTGTTGTTGTTACTAGGATGAGCGTCTGTCTAAGCTCATATAGTGTGTCTTTCCTTCCTGCAGCACAGAATGCCTTGGCTGCAGAGGACACCTTTGACAGGGGAGACTACACTAGATCTTCTACGCTGCCCTGTAGCGATGTTGGGGATTTGTAACTGCTGTCAGATAAGGTTGTATTGACAAGATAGACTTTAGTGTGATGTAGGCTTGCACTGAGGGTTTGCACATTTCACTCCCTACTCTACCTGAATGAGCTGTAGATAAGAGATGTTCCTTACCCCATGTCGGATCCTCACATATAATCCTTTGTGGGGCCATGTATAGATCGAGATGTCCCAACTTTGCCAGTGAAGACCTAACATAACTAAGCTATGGATTAGTAGTGGCCCTCTCAAGAGACATGCAATCATTCAATATGTTCTGATTCAATTCCAAATCTGGTTCAACCATATTGTGATCCATGTTTTTATTGGCTGAAGCGCTAAATTGTCTGAAATAAAGTAATTGCAGCCCCCTCTAAAATGCATTTTCTATGACCCTTCCATCAAGGGGCATTAACCATTATGTGAGATTTACTGTAATTGGTACACAAATCTAGACTGTTCATAAAACCTACAAAAAATTGAGGAGTTGTTGAAGTCCCATTGGTGTTCTTGCTAGCAACGCCACTTTTTTGGCATATAAAAGTACTAGAATTAGCTGGGATAATGCTCGTGAGATATCTTTACTAGCGGTGCTTAGGGTTGAACCCAAACTCTTTATGCACAGAGGAAACCAAATTGTGGTTAAAATACAACCCTGTCTAACCAATTAACAATTCCTATAGGAGAGGATAGACTACTGGACTGGTCATAAGTTACTACAGGAGACAGGTCTTGATGTAATTCATGCAGAAAATTCACTATGTTTTTATCAACCCCATGTTGTTGAGAATTAACCACAACTTTGACCTATTGACTCTATCAAAGGCTGATGTCAGGTCCATGAAGGATAAATGTAATGAACCCCCTTTGTCTAGTGTATATTTCCTGAAGATCATCTATAGATTCAAGCATTGATCTAGTGCACTCCTCCCTGGCTTAGACCCTCAATGCAGGTTGGAACCACATTATTTTCATCCAGCCAAGTGGTTAGCATACAGAAAATTACCCTTCCCATTACTCTGACCACTGAAGGAAAATGAGTCTATAACACTGCCGGTTATTTCTCTGTCCATTATTGAATATCGGTATAACTATAGACCTTGACCAGGATGGGGGTATGCCCACTGTATATACAGAAGTTAGAACATTGGTTAAAACATTGGACCATTTCCTGGGGTTAATTTTATATAAGTCAATAGGGACTCCATTGGGGCCAGGTGCCTTATCATTTGACATGAAAGAAATGGCCTCAAATATTTCTTCTTTGAGAAAAACCAAAGCAAATTTCCTGCCTTGACCCACACTGTTGCTATTTGGGGTTTCTTCTGAGGTGCACCCATATATCCCCTGGAAGTGTTTGACCTAGATATCTGGTGCTATGTTACACTCCAGTATACTGTTGGACATGTCATTGAAATAAGGATGATTAGCTACTTTCCTAAATATAGCACTACTTTTCAAAATGTCAGCCTGAAGGAGCTTCCCTTCTAATTATTTTTTTTCAGTCAGCTAACACTACTTTGTCTTTCTCCCTACATAAAGCTATTTCAGAATTGCTCCTCAGATTTTTTATAAGGCTAACAACAAGCTTTGATACGCCTTAGAACATATTATTGTCAAACCATTTGTTGCCTAAAAATCTGGGGGCTGATTTAAGAACCCCTAGCACCTTCTTGCACCACATTAGCATCATTTTTTTACACTAATGTGGCCAAACAAGGCCAAAATTACTGCGTCACATTTACAAAGTGGCGTAAAACAAGCATTGTGTTACTTTGTAACCCTTTGTGCTACATTATGCCTGTGCTAAGCATAATGTATGCTAAGGGGCCGTTCCAAGTTAGGGGGGCTGAAAAAATGGCGCAAAGAAATCGAAGAGATTTCTTTGAGTCTGTTTTTCAGCACTTTTAACACCTGCTCTGATGAGGCGTTTAAAGGAGGCACACCATTGTTTTTAATAGACCTCAGTGGGCTTTGCAGGATTAGCGTCCACATTTTTGGTGCTAATCCTGCAAAGCTCTGAACTAGCATAATTTTTTTTGACGCTAGTTCCCCTAATTACCGCCATGGTGCGCTGTATCTTGGATACAGCGCACACATGGTGGCGTTAGGGAGGCACTAAGGGGTGCAGGGAAAGTGGCGCTGCACTGGGTGCAGCACCACCTTTCTTAAATCAGCCCCCTAATTATTCCACCCATTCTCGTTGACTGCCTTGAGATATGCTTACACACTGTTGAATGCACTCAGCAAGGTTTCTGGCTGTGGAGAAATCTCTAAGCACTGTCTAGTAGCCTAATTACATTCATAGTATAGACTATATACAAAGTAATCAGGAGAAATGTTATTTCATTTCAATCTAAACGCTTCATTGCAAGGCAACAATGTTGTAACTCTTAGGCCCTTCTCTGGATCCTACTTCCTCCTCCAGTCTCCTCTCAGTACAAAGGACTAGTAGATTGTGATCACTGAACTTATCCCAAGAAACTTCAAAATGCAGATCAAATTGCACTAAAAAATCTGAGATAAAAATATGTTCAATAATAGAATTAGAGCTTCTGCCAATAAATGTGGGAATTACCTCTGCTATGCCCTGTCTTTGTTGCTTTGGGTTAAGTGTGGTAAGTTGTGATTCACGGAAATGCTGTTCAGCAAATTCCCTTGGTTATTTTGCTCAAAGTGGCCTTGATTACAATCACCCATTATTGAGTCTTCACTAAGATAACACAGTATATGACATGGGTGGATAGTTAAATTTCCAAGCAGGACTATCAGAAATGGGGTGTGATGCACTTCAGCATAGGCCTAAAAAAAAAATCTCAGAGGCCAATATCTTTTCCATTAGTTTAGTCTGTGAAAAGCAAAATGTAAGCGTTCTAAGCTAATAAGCTAGTTGATCTTTTAAAATCTAATCTTAACACTGCAAAACATTTGATTCAGTCTCCACCTAGGAAATAGTACAAGAAATATTTAAAGATACCAGTGTAAGTAAACCACCCCTGGGTCTCCCAGCTAGTGACGGTAAGGCAAGGGGAAAACATGAGGTATACCCATCCAGATAAAAGAAAGAGTGTACATCCCATGTTTCTTGTAGACCCACAATGTGATGGCTCTTTAATGTATTAAGCCATCTCACATCTGCTCTCTTATAACTCAGCCCTGCAATAGTTCAGCTCAAGAACATCAGGCCCCAGTCAGATTTCTTCTTTTTAAATTACTCAAAATATTATGTGAGGGAAGAGTTAACACTTTGTCTTGGGGATTATGAAATGAATTAAGCTCCTGTGAGCTAGGGGGTGTATGGCCAGTTCGCGTCTTGAATTATCCATCAATACCATCCCCAGTTTCCCAAAAGTGGTTTCTGTAACAGACAATTTCTCATAAAGTCAATCCATAGCAGTTTTGGTTAGCTTGTCAACATTATCATACAAGTTGGTCAACAGAGGTTCAATCACTATCTTTATATTACTAGATTAATGAGTTAAATCCTTATTGCATGGTTAGTTGAAGGTCCAAAGGTGACAGAACATCATTGATGTCCTTCTTGGAGCTATCCCTTCCCATACCAGACCTGTATCTGATCCTCAAGTCTTTCTTTTTCTTTTTCTTAGTAGATGGAGCCCGTTTGAAGGCAGGAGTGTCAGGGTCATGGTGGATCTTTGCTGTCATAACCACCCCTTGTAGGGCCTTTCTTTGTGGGGAGCTCCCTGCTTGTTCTTGTGGACCATGCCTATAACATCCCCGTCCCTTATCTCCTTTGACTGGGATGAGGCTGTGAGGTCCCAAACCTAACTTTTTCCACACTCTGGATTTCTTCATTTAATGCCCCTACTGCAACGGTGAGAAACTAAATGATGGATGGACATCAACGGGGACCATTTTGACTGACAGAGCTATTTAGACATGAAGATTTCCACTTACCTATTGTTGTGACAGACTGGCAGCTAAAAGAGAGGTGGCCCAGCCTAGCTTCTTCTGGGCTCTGATGGGCACAGAAAGGCCAGATCTTGGTGCAGGCCTCGCCCTGGCACTCGTCCGGCGCACCCTGCTTGTATCCCATGCTGTGGATTGTCAAGGCACTTAGGAGCACGGTATGGCCCCACCTTCAACTTCAAGACAGCTGGGGGTTGTAGTCCCACGGCAGCAAACAGCAACAGTCAAATGTGGGCCAAAGCAGGTTCAAAGGGTGTTCAGCGCTGCAGGAGGTTCAGGCACTTATGAGCACGGTATGGCCCCTCCTCCAACCTCAGGACAACTGTGAGACATAGTCGCACCACAGAAAATAGCAACAGTCAAATGCAGGCCAAAGCAGGTTAAAAAGGTGTACTTTTTACATTTGGAAATTTATGCTAGGTATTATTAGGCTTTGCAATTGTTAGTGATTTTCCGAGGATTGTACTGTAATTTTTATTTCTTCAAAAATTTATTTTAGGTTAGTCAGTTTGGTGTGGTATTAGGAAATCTAACCCCACACAAAAGTCCAACACTTTCTTCAATGTGGCTAAGTTTGGAGTAGGTATAGCAAATATGACACTTTGCCCAAAGTGAATACGTTTTGAGAGGGAATAGTGCTTTTGACCCCCTCCACAAAGTACAACACTTTACCCAAATTGTCTAGGTTTGCAGTGGGAGTAATAAATCTGCACCCCACACATATGCCGTCATTACGACTTTGGCGGTCTTTAGGGAACACCGCCATGGTGGCGGCTGCCAAAAGATCGCCAGTGTTGGCGGTATCCCACCCGTAGTATTAAGAGTGCACAAAGTATTCCAGCAAAAAACAGCCACAAATCCGAAACCCCCAAGACAAAGTAGAGCGGGATAGAGACGGTTGCACCACCTGCAATGCCACGCCGAAAACTTTCCACACACCAGATTATGACCCACAAATCAGCAAAGCGGTCCTTCCAAGGCGTAAAACCATTGGCGGTCCGAACCGCTGCGCTCAGAGATGACTCCTGTCAGAGCACAACACAATATTGGACAGTTCAAATTACCCACACCAGGCACACTCACTCACAGCACTGTATAACACACCCCCACACAACCCCCATCCTTTGAATAACTAACCTATTAAACAGACCCCAAAAAGCCACAATTCCAACATATAGCACATTTACACCATAGGCACTCATACACTTCACACTCACCACAAACCACACCACAGCACCACCAACACCATACACACTTCACAACTAACACAACACCAACACCTACCACCACTCACAGCCAAACACCCCCACCCCGCCAAGCACTTAACATTGTACACCACACACACAACATCCCCCCCAACACAACCACCATGTCACAGCAAAAGCACCCATGCTTCACCGATGAGGAGCTGAGGTTCATAGTCAATGACATCCTCAGGGTAGAGCCACAACTCTTTGGACCACAGGTTCAGCAGACTTCCATAGCCAGAAAAATTGAGTTATGGCAGAGAATAGTCGACAGGGTCAATTCAGTGGGCAGCCATCCACACAAAAGGGAGGACTTCAGGAAGAGGTGGAACAACCTTACGGGGAAGATGTGTTCCATGGCGTCCAGGTACCAGCTAACAGTAATGAAGAATGGTGGTGAACCCGCACCTCCTCTCCCAGAGTTCCCATTGTGGGAGGAGAAGGTTTTGGATATCCTGCAATCTGAGGGTCTGACTGGAATACCTGGAGGACTGGACTCTGGTGGGTAGCTAACACTTCCTTACCAGTAAGTCGTCCTGAACAGTATGCTTCCTCACCACCCAATCACTCCCCAAATAATTCTATCTCCCACCACACCTCCCACCTACTCACCCAACACCCCTCCCCTGCATGCCACACCTCCACTCACCCCCAAAGCCCACACACTCCCTGCCAAGTGCACGGACAGCACTGCCAAGTACACTCACTACGACTCCCGCAATGCACTAGCCCATCCACCACAAAACCTGCTTTGTGCATGTCACATCACACCTCTTGCATGTATGACTATTGCACTAGCTACAGCAACTGGATGCCTTGACTGAGGACCACTACATGGCAATGACAGCAATGCAATGACACTATACAATTGGAAACTAGCCCAGACATAGACACAGCACTGTTGCCAATCCAAAGGGCCACTAATCCAGGAATACTACCCTGAAATGGACCAATCCTGCCCACTACAGTAAGGTGGTATACTCCATGCA
Source organism: Pleurodeles waltl (assembly GCF_031143425.1). NCBI lineage: Eukaryota > Metazoa > Chordata > Amphibia > Caudata > Salamandridae > Pleurodeles > Pleurodeles waltl. Next base: position 914,614,980 of record NC_090449.1, read on the forward strand.
CAATAGGCACAGACAGGACAACCAACCTTTGAGTCACACATACCCACCTCTCATGTGGACACCATGCTGCAATGTGCAGCCATTCCCAACCACATACCTAGCAAGCCAGAATGCCTATCAGCTAACAGGGCAAACCTGTCATATGAAACATCACATAGGAACACAACCAACCACTGAACGAAAGTGACCAGGCATAATGCAAGCAAACACAAGGAGCATGGAACACTTCTCAATCTACCATCAACAAACAGTGTTAGCAGTGCTGCACCTGTCAATGCCATTGCTGGAAATGAAACCAAATCCCCTGTATGCATCAGACTAACAGACAACCATACACACCTACAACATGTAACTCTCTCTCACTCCATCCAGGTAGCCCTGCCATAGCAATAACAGACATGTTACCAGAGACTGCCAGCCCTCCTCAGGATGAAGGCCCTCAGTGAGGAAAAGGCTGCTGGATGTCTGGACAGAGACAACCTACCTGGCCTATCTGAGAGCCCTGGTGTAGGAGGCTGGTCTGGTTTGTAGTGGGTACCTATGGTTCTTATACCTTATACCAGGTCCAGTTATCCCTTATTAGTGAAATGTAGGCAGTGTCTAGAAGCCAGACACTCTGAGGGTAGCTGTAGCTGAGCAGCCAAGGCTTATCTAGGAGACATGCAAAGCTTCTGCAATACCACTGTAATCACACAGCACTCACACATGAAAGAAAATACTCAGTGTTACAAAAATAAAGATACTTTATTTTGGTGACAGAATTGCCAAAAAATACCCTAGAGGCTATACTCCCTTGGGAGGTAAGTAATACACAAATTATATACACTAGTATGCAAAATCAGGTGTAAAAACAGTTAGAAAATGGTAGAATTAGTGAAAATCACAATAGTTAGAAACGGGCCTAGAGAGAACACAAACCATATACTAAGAAAGTAGAATGTGAATGTTGGTTTCCCACCTTGGCAAGTGTAGTGTGTAGAGGGGCGCTGGGAATATTAGAAAACACCAAAGGTAAGTAACAGAACCCACCCCAGAGCCCATGAAAGCAGGATCAAAACACAGTAACGTTCCTAGAACCCGGTAACACGAGAATTTAAATTATGCAAGAACCAGAAGAGACTGCAAGATGCCAACAGTGGATTCCTGGACCTGAAGACCTGTGAAAAAAGGGGACCAAGTCCAAGAAGCACACAAGAGTCCAGGGAGAACAGGAGCAACTGCTAACCTGGATGAAAGTGCAAAAGAAGAACACCGTTGAAGAACAACAGTCAGTACTGCACCCAAGAAGATGGATGCGGGTTCCTGGTTGGTGCAGATGATGTCCCACAATAGATGGAAGATTGCAGTCTGGTTTGCGTCGCTGGATTCCAGCAACAAGCCTTGTGTGGGAGGCTGGCCTGGTTTGTAGTGGGTGTCAAAAGTACTTACACCTTATACGAGGTCCAGTTATTCCTTATTAGTGAAATGTAGTCAGTGTCTAGAAGCCAAGTTGTCTGGGGTAGCTGTAGCTGAGCAGCCAAGGATTACATAGGAGACATGCAAAGCTCATGAAATACCACTGTAGTCACACAGTACTTACACACATGAAAGAAAATAAATACTCACTGTTCCAAAAATAAAGGTACTTTATAATTGGTGACACAAATGCCAAAAGTACGTTGGAGACTAAAATCCCTTAGGAGGTAAGTAAAATGCACAGTATATACACTAGAATGCAGTAATAGTTGTAGAAACAGTTAGAAAACAGTGCAAATAGTGAACATCACAATAGATAGCAATGGGGCTAGGGGGAACACAAACCATTTACTAAAATAGTGGAATGCGAAAGTCGATTTCCCACCTAGGCAAGTGTAGTGCATAGAGGGGCGCTGGGAGTGTAAGAAACCACCAAAGGTAAGTCATAGAACCCACCCCAGAGCCCAGGAAAGCAGGAGTAAATCACAGTAAGTTTTGTAGAACATATAATAGAAGATTATGCAATAACTAGAAGAGAATGCAAGACACCAGCAATGGATTCCTGAACCAGAAGACCTGTGGAAGAAGGGGATCAAGTCCAAGAAGCACTGAAGAGTGTCTAGGGAGAACAGGAGTCACTGCTAACCCAGATGAAGATACAAAAGAAGAACCACAGGTGAAGAACAACAGTCAGTACTGTACCCAAGAAGAGGGATGGGGGTTCCATGTTGGTGCAGATGATGTCAAACGCCGAATGGAAGATTGTAGTCTTGTTTGCGTTGCTGGATTCCGCCAACAAGTCTTGGCACACGCAAACCTCGCTGTTAGTGGAAAATGGCACTGCCTGGGATCAGGAGGGACCTGGTGGTCTCTACCTGGGGGGGAGGCAGAGGGGGCTCTCAGCAACTCCGAGAGCCCTCAGAAGACCAGGCAGCAAGCACAGGAGTCCCACAGCACAGGCACAAAGGAGTTGCAAATGGAGGCCCATGCAGCATCACACAAAGGATTCCCACGCCGCTGGAGAACCACTCAGGATGGAGTGCTGTGGGACAAAGCTGTGCTGTGCACGAAGAACTTCTTGGAAGGTCGCACACAAGCCTTGGCAACTGCAAGTCACGCAGTGCAAGGGGGTACTGTCTTGCGTCAGGAGGCAAGCTCTTACCTCCACCAAAGTTGGACAGCTGGATGTTGGGACTGCCGAAATCACTTTAGTCCACCACCCGTATTGCTGGGTCCATGCCTGTCATCTGGAGAGGGACCAAGCACCGGTCGTCGTTTCAGAGAGGTGTTTGCTGAAGCAGGGAAGTGACTCCGTCACTCCATGGGAAGTTCTTTCAGTTTGTTTAGTGCAGGCTGAAGACAGGTAGACCTCAGAGGATGCACAACCTGAAACCTGTTGCAGTTGCTGGCAGGAGCTGAAGTTAAATTGTCGCAGAAGTCGTCTTTGCTTTTTTGTTGCAGTTTTATAGAGTTCCTGGAGCAGTCAGCAGTTGATCCGGCGGTAGAAGATGAAGTAAAGGATGCAGAGGATTCCTGCTTGAGTCTTGAAATCCGAATCTGAAGCAACACCTAGTGGAGAGACCCTAAATAGCCCTGAGAGGAGGATTGTTCACCTAACCCGGTAACCACCTATCAGGAGGGGTCTCTGACATCACCTGCTCGCACTGGCCACTCAAATGCTCCCAGAGTGCCTCATCAACTTGGAATCCAAGATGGCAAAACCAGGGACACTCTGGAGGAGCTCTGGGCATCACCCCTGAGATGGTGATGGACAGGGGAGTGGTCACTCCCCTTTCCTTTGTCCAGTTTCACGCCAGAGCAGGGACTTGGGGTCCTTGAACTGGTGTAGACTATATTATGCCAGGAGGGCACCATATGTGCCCTTCAAAGCATTTCTATTGGCTTGGAAAAACTACCCCTAGCAAGCATGTAACACCTATTTTCAAAGGGAGAAGGTGTAACACCCCTCTCCCAAAGGAAATCCTTTGTTCTGCCTTCCTGGGCTGGAGCTGCTCAAGCAACAGGAGGGAAGAAACCTGTCTGAGAGATTGCAGCAGCTGGGGCTGCCTGGAAAACCTCAGAGGGCTGGAGTGGCAATACTGGGGGTCCTCTAAGGAGCCCCCAGAGTGCATGGAATCATATAACCAATGCTTGCAAAAGCCTTGGGGTATGATTCCAACATGTTTGATACATAACATGCCTATGTTCGAAGTTACTATTATGTAGGTGGACATAGGTATTGACTTATGTCCAGTACACGTGTAAAAGTCTGGGAAAATGGTCCAGGAGGTCGTGGAGACACCTCTGCTAGTGCAGGGGTGCCCTTACACAGAGGCACTCTGCACCCTGCCCTCAGGGCTGTAGGGCCTGCTATAAGGGTGACTTATAAGTGATGTGGTGCAGTGTAAAGGGCAGTCATGCAGTAGCCTTTGCATGATCTCCCTATAGGTGGCAAAAGAAATGCTGCAGCCCACAGGGATCACCTGGAACCTCAATGCCCTAGGTATCTAGGTACCATATACTAAGGGCTTATAAGGGGGCCCCAGTATGCCAATTTTGGGTGAAATACTGGGTTGCTAGTATGCAACAACAACATTTAGAGGAGAGAAAGCATAATAACTGGGGTCCTGGTTAGCAGGATCCCAGTGAACTCAGTAAGCACACTGATATGATGCAGAAAATGGGGGTAACCATGGCAAAAAGACAGTACTTTCCTACACCTGGTCAGTCTACCACTCTCTGCCTCACCCTGCCCACACCAACCCCCCACCTTGTGGCAACAACAACTCAGCTAACCCATTGTCCGCAAACCTTTGCACCAAGGACTAGTCAATCAATAGTGTGCCCCACAGTACAGGGAACTGAGTGGATGCCTTACACCCAAGACAATGAAGGTCCTGGTGAAACTGGGAGTGGGCACACCATGCCAGGGGCACAGGCACATGGGGGCAGGGGGCGTGGGAGGGAACCTATGGGCCAGAGGACGGGGAAGCCAAGGCCAAGCCAAGCAACCCTTTCTCCTGCTCCTCATCCCTCACACCACACACCAACCATAGCGACGCCCCAACAACAAACACAACACACCCAACGCAATACTCACCTGCTCTGCCCCCACCCCCACCAACCCGCCCCGCTGCACACCACCCCACAACCAGAACACACCCCGCAACAACACCCTCCTGCACCACACCAAAACTACCCACCACAACCACCTCAACTGCCTGCTCCTCAATACCCGCTCCCTTCACAAACATGCCATAGAACTCTGGGAACACATCACACTCACCTGACATCGCCTTCCTCACAGAAACCTGGACCAACCCCTCCTCGGAACCCGACATAGCCATCGCCACCCCCAAGGGATACAAACTCCAACGCAAAGACCGCCTCAACAGGCCAGGTGGTGGCATCGCCATCCTACACAAGGACACCATCAAAGTCACCACCAGCTCCCAAGACACTATCGACAACACAGAACACATGCACTTGCTAATCCACATTAACAACAACTCCACCCTCAGAGCTACACTAATCTACAGACCACCAGGACCACGCCCCCCTTTCTGCTAAACCATCGCCGACACCATCAGCTCGCACGCCCTCACCTCCACAGACTACATCCTCCTCAGTGATTTCAACTTTCACTTGGAGAACCTTCAAGACCACAACTCAACCTCCCTCATAGGCAACTTCACCAACCTCGGACTCAAACAACTGGTCACCGCACCCACCCACTCAGCAGGACACACGCTTGATGCAATTTTCACCTCAAGCCAACACATAGCCTACACCCACACCACTGAACTCCACTGGACTTACCACCACTGCGTCCACTTCTCCTTCACCAAACCCCCCACACACCACCATCAACACACCACACCCTACCGCATGTGGGACAAGATCCCCACAGAACGCCTGAACTCCCAACTGGATCACAACCTACCCCCCACACCAAAGACCCCAACACAGGAGCACACAACCTCTCTAAATGGATCACTACCTGCACAGACACACTAGCCCCCCTCAGAAAACACATCGCCACCCGCAACATCAAGAACGCCCCATGGTTCACCCCCGAACTCCAAGACTCCAAGAGCAAATGCCGCCAATCGGAGAAAATATGGCAACAAGAACCCTCTACAACCAACTTCTCCACCCTCAAAACTACCTTTCGCACCCATCACTAACTCATACGCACCACCAAAAGAGATCACTACAAGACACGCCTTGACAACAAATCCAAAAACAGCAAAGAACTCTTCACCATTATTAAAGAGCTAGCCAAACCCAAAGCCAGCAACATAGAACCCACACAGCCCCTATGTGACGTCCTCTCCAACCACTTCCACCAAAAAATCCTGGACATCCACAACAGCTTTACACCACACACACCCCCCACACACACCCCTCACTCACCCAACACAACCCCCACTCATGACCCCCCCCACACACTCACCACCTGGGCCCCCACCACACACGAAGAAACTGGAAAAAACATGAACTCCATCCACTCCGGATCCCCCTCCGACCCCTGTCATCATCGCATCTACAACAAAGCCAGCCCAACCATCGCCCCCATACTCCGTGACCTAATCAACTCCTCTTTCGAATCCGTCACCTACCCAAACCCCTGGAAGCACACAGAAATCACTGCTCTCCTAAAAAAAAACAAAGCTGGCCCGGTGGTCCTCTCCTACTATCGCCCCATCTCCCTCCTCCCTTTCCCCGCCAAGGTTGCAGAGAAACTAGTCAACGCCCACCTATCCCACTTTCTTGAAGAAAACAACACTCTTGACCCCTCACAATCCGGGTTCTGCAAGAACCACAGCACGGAAACCGCCCTCATCGCATGCACTGACAACATCAGGACCAAAGTCGACAAAGGCGAGACCGTCGCACTCATCCTCCTAGACCTCTCCGCAGCCTTTGACACTGTCTGCCACCACACACTCCACACACGCCTCCAAAACACAGGAATTCGCCACAAAGCCTTAGACTGGCTCACCTCCTTCTTCACCGACCGGACCTAAAGAGTCGCCTTCCACCTTTCCACTCCACCGCTACCAAGATCATATGCGGAGTCCCCCAAGGGTCCTCCCTCAGCCCCACACTCTTCAACCTTTACATGATCCCCCTAGCTGACATCCTCTGACCACACGGAATCACAATCCTCTCCTACGCAGACGACACCCAACTGATCCTCTCCCTCACCCGTAACCCCACCACTGCCAAAACCAACCTACACACTACTCTCCTTGACACCGCCAACTGGAGGACAAGTAATCACCTCAAACTTAACTCCAACAAAACCGAGATCATCATCTTCGGCCCCAACAAAACCATATGGGACGACTCCTAGTGGCCCACCACCCTAGGCCCGCACCCACCCCGCAAACCATGTACGCATCCTCAGCATCATCCTGGACCCTCCCTCGCCATGACACAGCAAATCAATGCACTAACCTCCTCCTGCTTCCACATACTCCGCACTCTAAAAAAAAAATCCTTCAAATGGATTCCTCCAGAGACCAGGAAGACAGTCACCCATGCACTCATCAGCAGCAGACTAGACTACGGTAATGCACTCTACGCCGGCACCACACTCAAACTCAAACGCAGGACGTGCTCAGTGTACCAGACAATTACACAGGGAACAACAGATAATACCTCTACTGCACCATTCGCAGGAAATACACCACCAAACACTGTACATGGCACCTCTCATGTTAATATCCGCAGGTGGTAGTGACCTAATTCCACCAGCTCATGTCGTCATGGCGGTAGACGGTCCCAACTGCTGTGCAACTTCTCATTGGCTAAATTGCTGCCTGTATGAGACTGGGGCCAATGGTGATCACTGCTGGCGGTGGCGGTCCTGTACGCGGTGGCTGTGACCACCATTTTCTGCAGCCTAGTTCACTTGACTCCTGACACTCGAGCAAGCAAGAACTCCACGTGATGAGCTGCTGTGTACTGTCTCTGGGAGCCATCATGCCATGTCCTGCAGGTGACAGGGCCCCCACCTTCACCCCGGAAAAACTTGAGAGGCTGGTGGATGAGGTCCCACCCCTGCATGAAAAGCTTTATGGGGCACCAGAGGAACAGGTGAGCCCAATGTCATAGTCATGTGTGATAGGGGTGTATGTGAGGGTGAATGGCTTTCATAGTTGGACTATTGCTCTAGGCAAGACTGCTGATTTAAGGATGACAGTACTTGTGTTTGTAGGTGACTATGCCAATCCTACAACAAAATGCAACTGTTGTCCCAACCCTTCCGACTCACAAGCAGTACCTCACCAAAAACCCAAAACAGTCAAAGGTGATTTTTGCCAGCCTTTACGCATGGACTCAAAAGTGTGACATCTCAGGGAGCGTTGTGGTTCAACGGAGATTACCCCTTTGTCACATTAACAACATGTCTCAAGCACACACAGGCAATGAAGAAGATGCAGTAAAGTTTTAATAGGTTTTATTTTAGTAAAACTGCAATCTGCAATAAGTTGCATGGGCTGCAATGACTATGACAATGAAAAATGCAAGAAACAGAATGGTAAAGGCAAGAATCATTAGTACAAAGACCCCCCTACCATCTTGCAAGATCATGAAATAACATGGAGGTGTTATTGGCTCTAAGGAGCCCCCAGAGTGCATGGAATCATATAACCAATGCTTGCAAAAGCCTTGGGGTATGATTCCAACATGTTTGATACATAACATGCCTATGTTCGAAGTTACTATTATGTAGGTGGACATAGGTATTGACTTATGTCCAGTACACGTGTAAAAGTCTGGGAAAATGGTCCAGGAGGTCATCGAGACACCTCTGCTAGTGCAGGGGTGCCCTTACACAGAGGCACTCTGCACCCTGCCCTCAGGGCTGTAGGGCCTGCTATAAGGGTGACTTATAAGTGATGTGGTGCAGTGTAAAGGGCAGTCATGCAGTAGCCTTTGCATGATCTCCCTATAGGTGGCAAAAGAAATGCTGCAGCCCACATGGATCCCCTGGAACCTCAATGCCCTGGGTATCTAGGTACCATATACTAAGGGCTTATAAGGGGGCACCAGTATGCCAATTTTGGGTGAAATACTGGGTTGCTAGTATGCAACAACAACATTTAGAGGAGAGAAAGCATAATCACTGGGGTCCTGGTTAGCAGGATCCCAGTGAACTCAGTAAGCACACTGAAATGATGCAGAAAATGGGGGTAACCATGGCAAAAAGACAGTACTTTCCTACACCTGGTCAGTCTACCACTCTCTGCCTCACCCTGCCCACACCAACCCCCCACCTTGTGGCAACAACAACTCAGCTAACCCATTGTCCGAAAACCTTTGCACCAAGGACTAGTCAATCAATAGTGTGCCCCACAGTACAGGGAACTGAGTGGATCCCTTACACCCAAGACAATGAAGGTCCTGGTGAAACTGGGAGTGGGCACACCATGCCAGGGGCACAGGCACATGGGAGCAGGGGGCGTGGGAGGGAACCTGTGGGCCAGAGGACGGGGCAGCCAAGGCCAAGCCAAGCAACCCTTTCTCCTGCTCCTCATCCCTCACACCACACACCAACCATAGCGACCCCCCAACAACAAACACAACACACCCAACGCAATACTCACCTGCTCTGCCCCCACCCCCACCAACCCGCCCCGCTGCACACCACCCCACAACCAGAACACACCCCGCAACAACACCCTCCTGCACCACACCAAAACTACCCACCACAACCACCTCAACTGCCTGCTCCTCAATACCCGCTCCCTTCACAAACATGCCATAGAACTCTGGGAACACATCACACTCACCTGACATCGCCTTCCTCACAGAAACCTGGACCAACCCCTCCTCGGAACCCGACATAGCCATCGCCACCCCCAAGGGATACAAACTCCAACGCAAAGACCGCCTCAACAGGCCAGGTGGTGGCATCGCCATCCTACACAGGGACACCATCAAAGTCACCACCAGCTCCCAAGACACTATCGACAACACAGATCACATGCACTTGCTAATCCACATTAACAACAACTCCACCCTCAGAGCTACACTAATCTACAGACCACCAGGACCACGCCCCGCCTTCTGCTAAACCATCGCCGACACCATCAGCTCGCACGCCCTCACCTCCACAGACTACATCCTCCTCAGTGATTTCAACTTTCACTTGGAGAACCTTCAAGACCACAACTCAACCTCCCTCATAGGCAACCTCACCAACCTCGGACTCAAACAACTGGTCACCGCACCCACCCACTCAGCAGGACACACGCTTGATGCAATTTTCACCTCAAGCCAACACATAGCCTACACCCACACCACTGAACTCCACTGGACTGACCACCACTGCGTCCACTTCTCCTTCACCAAACCCCCCACACACCACCATCAACACACCACACCCTACCGCATGTGGGACAAGATCCCCACAGAACGCCTGAACTCCCAACTGGATCACAACCTACCCCCCACACCAAAGACCCCAACACAGGAGCACACAACCTCTCTAAATGGATCACTACCTGCACAGACACACTAGCCCCCCTCAGAAAACACATCGCCACCCGCAACATCAAGAACGCCCCATGGTTCACCCCCGAACTCCAAGATTCCAAGAGCAAATGCCGCCAATCGGAGAAAATATGGCGACAAGAACCCTCTACAACCAACTTCTCCACCCTCAAAACTACCTTTCGCACCCATCACTAACTCATACCCACCACCAAAAGAGATCACTACAAGACACGCCTTGACAACAAATCCAAAAACAGCAAAGAACTCTTCACCATTATTAAAGAGCTAGCCAAACCCAAAGCCAGCAACATAGAACCCACACAGCCCCTATGTGACGTCCTCTCCAACCACTTCCACCAAAAAATCCTGGACATCCACAACAGCTTTACACCACACACACCCCCCACACACCCCTCACTCACCCAACACAACCCCCACTCATGACCCCCCCCACACACTCAACACCTGGGCCCCCACCACACACGAAGAAACTGAAAAAAACATGAACTCCATCCACTCCGGATCCCCCTCCGACCCCTGTCATCATCGCATCTACAACAAAGCCAGCCCAACCATCGCCCCCATACTCCGTGACCTAATCAACTCCTCTTTCGACTCCGTCACCTACCCAAACCCCTGGAAGCACACAGAAATCACCGCTCTCCTAAAAAAAAACAAAGCTGACCCGGTGGTCCTCTCCTACTATCGCCCCATCTCCCTCCTCCCTTTCCCCGCCAAGGTTGCAGAGAAACTAGTCAACGCCCACCTATCCTAATTTCTCGAAGAAAACAACACTCTTGACCCCTCACAATCCGGGTTCTGCAAGAACCACAGCACGGAAACCGCCCTCATCGCATGCACTGACAACATCAGGACCAAAGTCGACAAAGGTGAGACCGTCGCACTCATCCTCCTAGACCTCTCCGCAGCCTTTGACACTGTCTGCCACCACACACTCCACACACGCCTCCAAAACACAGGAATTCGCCACAAAGCCTTAGACTGGCTCACCTCCTTCTTCACCGACCGGACCCAAAGAGTCGCCTTCCACCTTTCCACTCCACCGCTACCAAGATCATATGCGGAGTCCCCCAATGGTCCTCCCTCAGCCCCACACTCTTCAACCTTTACATGATCCCCCTAGCTGACATCCTCTGACCACACGGAATCACAATCCTCTCCTACGCAGACGACACCCAACTGATCCTCTCCCTCACCCGTAACCCCACCACTGCCAAAACCAACCTACACACTACTCTCCTTGACACCGCCAACTGGAGGACAAGTAATCACCTCAAACTTAACTCCAACAAAACCGAGATCATCATCTTCGGCCCCAACAAAACCATATGGGACGACTCCTAGTGGCCCACCACCCTAGGCCCGCACCCACCCCGCAAACCATGTACGCATCCTCAGCATCATCCTGGACCCTCCCTCGCCATGACACAGCAAATCAATGCACTAACCTCCTCCTGCTTCCACATACTCCGCACTCTAAAAAAAAAATCCTTCAAATGGATTCCTCCAGAGACCAGGAAGACAGTCACCCATGCACTCATCAGCAGCAGACTAGACTATGGTAATGCACTCTACGCCGGCACCACACTCAAACTCAAACGCAGGACGTGCTCAGTGTACCAGACAATTACACAGGGAACAACAGATAATACCTCTACTGCACCATTCACAGGAAATACACCACCAAACACTGTACATGGCACCTCTTGTGTTAATATCCGCAGGTGGTAGTGACCTAATTCCACCAGCTCATGTCGTCATGGCGGTAGACGGTCCCAACTGCTGTGCAACTTCTCATTGGCTAAATTGCTGCCTGTATGAGACTGGGGCCAATGGTGATCACTGCTGGCGGTGGCGGTCCTGTACGCGGTGGCTGTGACCACCATTTTCTGCAGCCTAGTTCACTTGACTCCTGACACTCGAGCAAGCAAGAACTCCACGTGATGAGCTGCTGTGTACTGTCTCTGGGAGCCATCATGCCATGTCCTGCAGGTGACAGGGCCCCCACCTTCACCCCGGAAAAACTTGAGAGGCTGGTGGATGAGGTCCCACCCCTGCATGAAAAGCTTTATGGGGCACCAGAGGAACAGGTGAGCCCAATGTCATAGTCATGTGTGATAGGGGTGTATGTGAGGGTGAATGGCTTTCATAGTTGGACTATTGCTCTAGGCAAGACTGCAGATTTAAGGATGACAGTACTTGTGTTTGTAGGTGACTATGCCAATCCTACAACAAAATGCAACTGTTGTCCCAACCCTTCCGACTCACAAGCAGTACCTCACCAAAAACCCAAAACAGTCAAAGGTGATTTTTGCCAGCCTTTACGCATGGACTCAAAAGTGTGACATCTCAGGGAGCGTCGTGGTTCAACGGAGATTACCCCTTTGTCACATTAACAACATGTCTCAAGCACACACAGGCAATGAAGAAGATTCAGTAAAGTTTTAATAGGTTTTATTTTAGTAAAACTGCAATCTGCAATAAGTTGCATGGGCTGCAATGACTATGACAATGAAAAATGCAAGAAACAGAATGGTAAAGGCAAGAATCATTAGTACAAAGACCCCCCTACCATCTTGCAAGATCATGAAATAACATCGAGGAACAGGTGAGCCCAATGCCATAGTCATGTGTGATAGGGTTGTATGTGAGGGTGAATGGCTGTCGTAGTTGGACTATTGCTCTAGGCAAGACTGTTGGTTTAAGGATGACATTACTTGTGTTTGTAGGTGACTATGCCAATCCTACAACAAAATGCAACTGTTGTCCCAACCCTTCCGACTCACAAGCAGTACCTCACCAAAAACCCAAAACAGTCAAAAGGTGATTTTTGCCAGCCTTTTCGCATGGACTCAAAAGTGTGACATCTCAGGGAGCATCGTTGTCTCAAGCACACACAGGCAATGAAGAAGATGGAGTAAAGTTTTAATAGGTTTTATTTTAGTAAAATTGCAATCTGCAATAAGTTGCATGGGCTGCAATGATTATGGCAATGAAAAGTGTAAGAAACAGAATGGTAAAGGCAAGAGTCATTAGTACAAAGACCCCCCACCATCTTGCAAGATCATGAAATAACATGGAGTTTGTGATATGTCCTAATACCCCAACATGTAGGACTAACCTCTAACCTAGAAGAGAGCTAGGTATGTTAAACCTCAATCTACCAATGCCATGTCCAAGAGAAGAGCCCCCAACCCTTGTTACCTTAGAATGAGGTCTCTAGCCCAGACTCCACAGGAACACGAAGACTGGGTCAGTGTCAAGGCGATGTGCCACATCGATAGTAGTGATGGCATCTGGTTGGAATCCTTCTGACTATTTGATAAAGTCAGGAGTATTTATACAGATCTACTTGGACCCCTAACGTAGGTTTGTTCCCAAACAATAGATAACAAGGTATGCTTGGGACAGTAATTAATATGAACAATTCTTTCAAAAGCATGAAGAGGGAAAGTACCTAAAGTGAACACCTACAGTTTGTTTGTATTTGTCGCCTGATCTTTATGTCTTAGCGCGGTGGGACTGATAATGCAAATCAAAACATGGGCCTAAGTCAAAACAAGGCAGCCATCTTAAAAGAATTAATTAAATAAATGCGCTAAAACAGAGCAAGCTAAGCAGGGTAAAAGTCACTGGGTGACGTGGGCACAAGTCTGCAAGCCACAGGCTAAGCTAACTCCTGTATCCCATTAAAACAAACTAGGATTCACTACACCCTCCCCATTGATGTAATAAGTAGGACGCCATATGTGGACACCACCGAAGGTGAAATGAATCCAAATGCTACAAATGCTCTGGACTAAAAGCTAAAAGCATAAAAACTAGCTACAAAATCCTCTTAAAAAACACCTTAAAATCAATAGCCAAAAAACATATCATGAGATATAATGTCGACCATGACAAGCAAGGCAGGCCAAAGTAAGAACAATCAATGTATACTTTGATTTTAGTTGAAGCCAATCATCAAATTATTTATAATAGTCATGTTCTTGATGAGCATCTCCGGAATCACTGAATAGAAGGACCCCAAGAAAGAGGCCACATCGTCGAATGTTAGGTCAATCATGGGATAGGCAGATGGGTCCACGGAGCAGTAGTGCGTGGAAGTCTCTTGTGAGGTCTATCTGCAGTAGTGTCATCCTCCATGGTGTAACAAGCCAACTATGTGAGCAAGGATGGCTCATAGGAGGCCTCGCGAATCAGCCTTAGTCTCAAGGGACACGACTGTGAGTGAACCCTCATCGGGACAAAAGCAGTACTTGGTCCACAGGAGACACCGCCGTAACAGCAAGGCACACTGTTGGCAAATATTCGAAGAGGCACCACATGCAGCGAAAGGCTGATTGCACGCACCATTGGAGTGGTCGGAATGACAATGACCAAACACGCTCCAATTCCACCAGCAAGGAAGCATCGAAGATCTGAACCATGCGATCTCGGCACAGTTGAGCTGGTGGCAGTGGCTCCATTGCTTTGTGTAGCTGAAAAGACACAACCACTGCGAATCAGATGAAATAGCAGCAGTATCCCGCCAATCAATTTAAAAATGATTGGAAAGCTGCCAAACACACTTGAAAAGAGTGAATGGATGGCCGATGGGATGACTCCGAAGACAGTCTGGAAGATGGACACGAATCCAGACCCAACAGACTTAAAGTAATGGACAATCCCAACTGTGCTCGAGGCTTTAAAAATTCTGGATACCAATTCTCCAAAGTGCTTGGGGAAGTTGGTATTTAATAGGGAGTGTATCTCAGCTGATGATCTCACAATCTGCAGAGCATACGTCTCTCTGGGTGACGTCAATGTGACCTGGTTTTTAAACAGTAGCGCCTTTAGTCTGCTGAGCTTGTAATAATTTACATTAATAGTATCAATGTGAGGCCACATGTCTGATACCTTTATCTCTTGTGTGGGGGGGAAGAAAACATGTCCACAACCTTAGAGACTGAAATTGCGTAAGCAATTCCTGGTCACATACAGCAACAGCTTTGGTCGCTCAGTACCACATAACTTCCATTCGAAATTACATGAAATGCCAGTCGAATCAAAGGGACGGGAGTACCCTTCAGAAAACAGGCCAAGTTTGTGAACCCCGCATTGCAAAGGCCGTCAAGGGACACCTGTTTGCAAATCATTTAATGACTAACAGTAGTCTCACATTTGCTTCCGCTAAGAAATACCTCTGTTTTGCCGTTCAGACACTTGTAATCAAAGGGCAACTTCCACTCTTCTTAAATATAGCTATCGCCCAGCCGCTTGTACCTGCCCACGGCAAGATGTTTCATACATTTCGAAAAGTGAAAAGTGAAAAATGGGCAGATTAATGATGCCATGTAAGAGCCATATAGTTGAAGGACTCTACAACAGTGAAAGGCTGCATTTCGAACTTCTCTATATGGAGCATAGTGAAACTCACTTCCCTTTTTATCCATCGTCTGCTGTTCTTTGAATAAATTAAAAAAATTAAAAGCAGTGAACAATTCACTACCATTAATATATATCCATGGAATCCGGCCATTTTTCAATGTCTGTAACGTCCAACCTAACTGCATGATGGAACGCAGCTGACTTTGTCCATGATATAAACGGGACATGTCTGTCTGAATGATATCTATCGCAGATGACAGCATGTTTGTCAGTGAATAAATTCTGTTGGACAAACTGTTCACACCGTTATACAACAGCTAAAGCCTTTTGTGAGTTTTCTCTATCTTTCTGCCTTAAGCACGCAGCAGCTTCCATCTGACAGAGCTTCCAGATCTCGTTGTACATAGCATATATGAATCTTTTAGAGCATGGTTTTCTAGGACCAAGCAAAAAGTCCTGCAAGTCTACATCTTCAGAAAGAGTGTTAACATGTTCTTTGACTGCGGCTAACGTGTTAGACTGTACCCATTGTTGGCACAGTTTACCCACACTATGGCCCTCATAACAGCCCTGGCGGTAAATGGCACCTATCACCGTGCTGACAGCTGCCAACATACCGTGACCGTGGCGGTATTCCGCTGTGGGTATTATGACCCACACTGAGGAATCCGCCACTATACAGACACCCACACAAGTCCGCCAGACCAAAGGTCAGTGATAAATTGGCGGTAGCAAAACCCACATCATTATGCCAACTGGAATACGCCCACAGTATCAGGACCAACAAATCACCGCAGCGGTCTTTCAACCGCAGTAAACCATTGGCAGTACATACCTCTGTGCTCAAAATACACACACACTAACAAAACTACACCACATTGGACAATTCAAACTACACAAACCTGACACACATACATACATCACACCCACACACCCAATCCAATATAAAACACACACCCACATTACCCACAACCCTTTCTATGAAAAAAAGATAGCAAACAGAGATAGACAAGCCAGGAGCACCCACTCAATCAAAGCCACAAAACACCATCACCCATACATCATCCACGCACCTCACACCACACACCCCAACACATGACCCCACACACCCTCACACATACCACTCACACCACATCCATGGCACCCCAAAGACACCCCACGGTATCAGAGGAGGAGCTAAGGGTCATGGTGGAGGAAATCATCCACAGCTATTCGGATCACAGGTGCAGCAGACGTCCATTGCAAGGAAGATGGAGCTGTGGCAGAGAATCATGAATAGGGTCAACGCCGTGGGACAGCACCCCACAACAAGGAATGACATCAGGAAGAGGTGGAATGACCTATGGGGGAAGGTGCGTTCTGAGGTTACAAGACACCAGGTAGCTGTACAGAGGACTGGCGGTGGACCCCCACCTCCTCCCCCACAACTAACAACATGGGAGGCGCAAGTCTTGGCGATCATGCATCCTGAGGGCCTTGCAGGAGTAGCAGGAGGACTGGACCCTGGTAAGTCAAATCTTTACTACTATCACCGCCCAACCTGCATGCCATCACATATCCCCACCATCACTCCCATCACTCCACCACCTCACACATACCCCACTATCACAACCCACCCATCCCAATACCAAGCCCTGCATGCCACAACAATCCATGGACCCCCATCACAGTCCTGCATGGACACCCATCTCCACAGCCTGTCTAGTAGAGAGAATCACCTAGCCCACAAAATCACCACGCACACAAGGCAAAGCTGACAGGGAAATCACAACCATACAGGGCAACACACCCAAGCACAAGATGGCACACGCAAATACAATAACACTGCATTTGCATCCCCACAGGACCCCCACTCAACGTCACCGGTGAGGACTTGCCAGCAACATCCAGTCCCCCCCAGAAGAGGCCCACAATGACAACAGCAGCTCTGCATCCCTGGATCACAATGACCAACCTGGCCCATCAGGGACTTCTGGACAGTCGGTTACCCTGCCACAGTCCAATACCACCACAGAGCCTCCCCCCTCAGGAAACACCAGCACAGCACCCACCCAGCGGGCCCATGCCACTGTCCCCAGGACATGTCAACCAGCAGTGTGTCCACCACTACAGGGACCCCAGGCAACCCCACAAACCCGGGACGATCAGGGACCTAGTGTCAGTGGCAGTGGGCACACGGTTCATGGGACAGAAGCACAGGACAACAGGGAAGCTGGGAGGACTGCTATGCGACAGGGGGAGGACAGGCCCAGGGAACCCACTCTCAAGGAGGCACTCACCAACATCCTGGGAGCATACCACCATTCCCAGAAGACCATGGGCCAGATACTGGCCAAGTTGCAGGAGACCCAGCGGCTGCAGGAGGGACAGTACCTGGGGATCAGGGAGGACCTGAAACACATCTACACCATCCTGGTCACCATTGCAGGGGTGCTGGAAGACATGGCCAACACCATGAGGGAGGCAGTTGCACACCAACGGGCCCCTGACACTAACCACACCGCTGAACAGCCCTCCACCTCCGCCAGCACTAGTGGACAGAAGGCCCCACCACAGGAACAACAGGCCACCAGCACCCCACCCCCTGCAGAAGGAGAACCACCCCACAAACTGTCCCTACGATCCAGGCAGAAGCCAGAGAACATTGCCAAGGCCCCCGCCAGGAAATGCAACTCTCCTGATTGTCACCCTTCGGTCCCACTCTGTCACCCTGTCCACCTTGAACTGCCATTGCCCCCCTTCCTATGCCCCCTTGGACAATGCACCTATGATACCAAAATACTGGACTCTAACTGGACATTCCTCCACCATCACACCAGCCCATTGCTCATCCCCCTCTACTTATGAGCACTTAAATAAACACCTGTGGAACAAATGCAAATCTGGAGTCAGTCAAATGATTCAAATATGTGTTAGTACAACAACATTAAAGCATTGCAAGTCATATGTACAGTTAAATTTACATTGGAATGACCTTTAGTGGGCAGCAGTAAACATACTAGGAGCCACCGTGGGCCACAGAGATCTGTAAATAGAGATGTCAAAAGGTATACTAAGTGGCCATAGACATAGGGAAATCAGGCTGCCATGTACAATGTCCAACAGAAAACTGAAAAGTAAAGTGAAGTTACAGTGTCTTACTTGTGTGTCACTGGAAGTACTGCTGTATGATATTACTTTTGTTGTCAACATCTTCTTCCTCTGCCTCCTCTTCCTCACTGTCCACAGGCTCCACCGCTGCCACAAGACCATCTCCAGGCTCATCCTCCCTCAGAAAGGGAACCTGGCGTCTCAGGGCCAGGTTGTGCAACATGCAACGATGATCTGGCACACCTTCTTGGGTGAGTAGTACAGGGATCCACCTGTCAGATGGAGGCACCGGAACCTGGCCTTCAGGAGGTCAAAGGTTCTTTCAATGATCCTCCTTGTTCGCCCATGTGCCTAATTGTAATGTTCCTCTGCCCTTGTCCTGGCATTCCTCACTGGGGTCAGTAGCCATGAGAGGTTGGTGGAAACCAGAGTCACCTGAAAACATCGAGGGACAACTGTTAGACACACACTAACCCTTACAGACAACCCCATACCCAGACACCAACATATAATGAGTGGAGACACTGGGCTCACCTATTAGCCACACCCAGTGCCTCTGGAGTTGGCCCATCACATATGGGATGCGGTGTTCTTCAAGTTAAAGGCATCATGCACAGAGCCAGGATACTTGGCATTCACATGGGAGATGTACTGGTCCGCCAAACACACCATCTGCACAGTCATAGAGTGATAGCTTTTTCTATTCCTGAACACATGTTCATTTCTCTGGGGGGGGGGGGTGGACAAATGCTACATGTGTACCATCAATGGCACCAATGATGTTGGGGATATGTACCAGGGCAGAAAAGTCAGCTTTCACTGTTGCCAAATCCTCCACCTGTGGGAATACAATGTAGCTGTGCATGTGTTTAAACAGGGCTGACAACACTCTGGTCAACATATTGGAGAACATTGTCTGAGAAATCCCTGATGCCATGGCCACTGTTGTTTGGAAGGAACCATTTGTCAGGAAATGGAGCACTGACTGGACCTGTACTAGAGGGGGGATACCTGTGGGCTGGCAGATAGTTGTCATCAGGTCTGGCTCCAATTGGACACACAGTTCTTGGATTGTGGCCCGATCAAGTCTGTATGTTAGTATAATGTGTCTGTCCTCCATTGGCGCAAGGCCCACCAGGGCTCTGTACACTGGAGGATGTCGCCATCTCATATTCATCCTCAGAGGTTGAAGCCTATGGAGGAAAACGGTGAGCAGAGGGTCATAATCACACATCTATTGCAATAATGATGCATTTCTACATTTACAGAAGCAGTATGTGAATCCGAGAGTCCGTTGCGGTGCCAATGTCTGCTGTGACGCAGTTAGGTGCCATGGCCTGTGCCCCCCTGAAATGGCGGCTGCCTGACCTGTGAGGAGGGACAAATGGAAATGAGGTAATTCCGCAGGCGTTGTGCACCGTTGCGGTAGGCGGTCGATGACCGCCGCGCAACTTCGCATTGGTTATCATTTGTCCCTATGGGTTCCAGGAGCCAATAGTGATGTACGCCAGCGGTGACGGTACGCACCGCCACGGACATGACCACCATTTTCTATCTATTCACTCACTTGCTACCTGACCTTCAACAGGAGAGGACCTACACTGCAAGTGCTGCTGTGACCGTTGTCTGTACGTGACAATGGCTTATCTGTCTGGAGAAAGGGCACTTGCCTTCACTGTGGAGGAGTTGGAGAAACTGGTGGATGGGGTCCTACCCCAGTACACGTTACTCTCCGGTCCTCCAGACAAAAAGGTGAGTACACTGTGAGCATGATGCGTGGGCCATGAATGTATGGAGAGCTGTGTGTGTGTGTAAGCCACATGTGGGGGGGGCGAGGCATCCTGGCCAGAGTACTGCATGTATGGTGGTCAATGTATGTGCGTGAGGGGATGGGAGGGATATGGTGATCCATAAGTGTGACGGTCCGGACGGTTAACTAATTCCCTTTTCTGATGTCTTTTTCCTGCAGGTCAGCGCCCATCAGAAAAAGGGTATTTGGACTGCCATCGCCAAGGAGGTACGGATCCCGGGGTCTTTGACAGGCAGAGCACCCACTGCCGCAAACGGTGGGAGGACCTGTGCCGCTGGGCAAGGAAGATGGCGGAGGCCCATCTGGGGCTGGCCTCCCAACGAGGAAGGGGTGCCCGTTGTACCCTAACCCCCTGATGTTCCGCATCCTGGCAGTATCCTATCCGGAGTTGGATCTGCGCTTGAGGGCATCACAGCAGCCACAAGGGGGTGAGTACAAAGTCAGAATCATTACTTTGCGCGCATTAAGGTTTTACCTGGGTGGGGATGTGGACTGTGGGCGCCCCTAGGCCAGGGCGATCATGGCAGAGTAGGTCCCTTGTTGGGCAGGCTCGGAAGCACTCCAACCCCAATAGTGTTAGTGGGCATCTACTACTTATCAGGGCTCTGTTTGTTTCAGGAGTGCAGCTGATGGCATTGGGCAATGTACCCCATGGACTGGCGACTAGCATTGTAACTGGTAGTGCATGGAATAGTGCATAGGGCTGTTCCCTGTGAGTTGTGTACGCCAACGGTAGTGTTGTTGCTGGCATTGACCAAGTGTATCCTCTGTCTCTCCCCCTCTTTTTGTTTTGTCACCCTGTCTTTGTGTGCATTAGCATCATCTGGCGGAGGAGCAGAGGCACCGGCGACGGAGGGAGCTGCATCCCACATGGGCCTGGAGGCCGAATCCACCGACGGTGAGGGCACCAGTGGGACAGAGGACGAGGGGAGCACCACGACGGGAACAAGAGGGGACACCACAGACAGCGACTCCTCCTCCGATGGAAGCTCCCTGGTGGTGGCGGACACCTCTGTTCTCATCCCAACAACAGGTACAGCCGCCACCCCCCCTACCAGCACCACCCTCCCAGCAGCCCCTCAGCGTGTTTCCTGTGCCCGCTCACCCAGGAGGGTGGGCAAATCCTTCGTCCCAGGCACCTCAGTCCCTTCCCCAGTCAGCCCTGCTGCCCTCAGTCACGAGGCTATTGACCTCCTGAAATCCCTCACTGTTGGGCAGTCAACCATTCTGAATGCCATCCGGGGGACGAGAGGCATTTGCAACAAACAAATGCATACCTGGAGGGCACTCACTCTGGCGTGGCGGCCCAACATTTCAGGCTATGGCCTCCGCACTGATGGCAGCCATTGTCCCTGTCTCCAGCCTTCCCCCTCCAACTTCCTCTACCCAGTCCCAATTCCTTCAGCCCCAGCCTATCCCAAGCACACCTTCAGACCAGCATTCACCCAAATCAACACACAGAAGTGGCTCAGGCAAACACAAGCACCACACTTCATCTCACATTGGCAGGATGAAGCACTCTGGGCACAAAGCCCCCTCCAGAACCAGTGGAGAAAGACATCCACTTGAGAGACTGTGGCTTTGCACTCCCTAGGAGCAAGCAGTGGGGAAACCACCCACTTGAGAGACTGTGGCTTTGCACTCCCCAGGACCAGGCAGTGGGCAAACCACCTACTTTTGAGACTTGAGAGACTGTGGCTTTGCACTCCCCAGGAGGACTTGAGAGACTGTGGCATTGCACTCCCCAAGAGCAAGCAGTGTGCATACCACCCACTTGAGAGACTTGGGACACTGTGGCTTTGCACTCCCTGGGACCAGGCAGTGGGCAAACCAGCCACTTGAGAGACTTGAGAGACTGTGGCTTTGCACTCCCCAGGACCAGGCTGTGTGCAAACCACCCACTTGAGAGACTTGAGAGACTTTGGCCTTGAACTCCCCAGGACATATCTGTGGGCATGGAGCCCCCACCAGGAGCAGTGGCATTGTCCCATCTTCAGGCTGAAGTGCCCACCCTTCCCTGTCCCCCTGAGGTGCCTGTGTGTTTTTGACCTGATGCCCCTGTAGTTATCTCTCCGTATTGAGACAGAAGTCAAGTGTGGACTTGGCCTATGAGTTTTGGCCCAGTGTCTCACGGACATTTTGAGTGGACAATGTACCGCCTTATGTACATATTGTATATATTGTAAATACTGTTTTTGAATTTGTAACATACATCTGACTATTTCTAATAAGACTCTCTTATTTGACTCAATTCCTTTTGTCCTTGCGTTCTTTCAGAGGGTTATGGGGTGTATATGTAATGTTGTTGCATGTGTTTGTGTGTATGGTGTTGGGGGCTAGGGTGGGGGTGTAGCGTGTGTGCGACACACTCTCTTTTTCCACCCCCTCCCCTGTGTGCTAGGTGCAGTACTCACTGTGGTCATCGCCGCTGCCGTTCGTACTCCTGGTAGATGAGAAGATACACCAACATGGATAACACCTGTAGTTAGGGCTCCATGGCGTCCTAGTTCTTCCTTGGGTGTCGAGAGGTGAGGGGTTTCCCTTCTGTGTACTGTTTCCGCCGTGCTTTTGATGGCATTGGTACCGCCCCGTAAAAGCTGGCGGATGGGCGGGTTGTAATGTGGTGGGCCGTACATTGTCTCCCACCTGTCTGTTGGTGGTTACCGCAGCAGTGTTTGTTGCTACCACCATGGTGGTCAGAGTGTTAAAGTGGCTGTATGTGTTGAAAGTTTCCACTGTGGCCGTGATTCCATTTTTTTTTACCGCCGGCCTGTTGGCGGTATTACCGCCGCTTTAACACCGACCGCCGGGTTGTAATGAGGGCCTATATCTATTCTGTGGGGTCTCCGTATGTGGAGATTCTCCCCTTTCTTTGTTACCAGTTTGTTGTTTTTTATCCCAGCATTTCTTGTTACCCTCAGGAGCTTTCTTGGAAAAATCTTTATTAGATTTACCCTGAAACTGCGGTTTAGTTGGTCTGGCCCCTAGACTATCTCGACCAATACTAGAATAGGTCTCAGTGATAATCTTTCGCAGCTCGCATTCTTGATCCTGTTGAGGACCATAGAAGCACTGCTAGCTCAACTGCTTCCCCTTTGAGGTTACTTAAAATGATTGAGGTTGCCGTGGCAAAATTGCCCATTAATTGCATCCCCAAATCTAGGGCTGGGGCAGTCCCGTATTCATCTTGAATTTGTTTAGACACTTCCAGAAAATTGGCAAGTGTCGGTGTACCATGTGCAGTAGTGTAGAGAACGGCAAACACCGTGCCCCATGTATTGCAGTTATCTACTGTGGGGTCATCCCAAATCGCAAGCACATCGTTAAAATTCTATGTTTATCCTGAGGTCCCATGTGGGGAAATACTGCTTCCAGTGCATTTATTTTTTGAGCTAGCCAAGACGGAGTTTCCTCTTGTTTGGCGGGTCCTTTTCCCATGATCGAATGTACAGTTGCAGGGTTAATACCTGGCATCACTGCATGTGGTTGCGCTGGAGCAGCACGTGCTGGGTTTGCATTCAATGTTTGCATTACAAACTGTACTAATCGTCTATATATTGTCGTCAGGTCAGTATATAAGCGACTGACTTTAGCTACTGCTAAGTTTGCTACTGCAGGGTGAGGTGTATAAGTGGCCAATAAAGGCCAGGCAGGACCATCATTTTTTAGAGGACCTAATCTAACTGTTAAAATCATGTGGGGTAGGGCGCCATCAAGCCAATTATTATGTTCTTGATAAGATAAAGGTATTTCTAAACATGCATATGCTGTGTATTGTCCAGGTACGTTTGCAAGTGTTTAGTGATGAAAGTTGTTTTCATTCCAATAAACTGCTGGAAATGTGACCAAAGAATAGAAAAGTTCTATAAGCTGCATCTGTGTCAACAGCAAATGTGACTGGATCCCCCTGGGCGTTGGGCCATTTGCCAATAAATGTGCAGCCAGGGGTTGCCTCATAATAACTGCAAATGCTACCTGTTGCGGATTCGCCATAGTAGATGGTAACTTTGTTCAGAGAAGGCACGTGAAATAGGGATTTTCCTTTTAGAGTTCAAGCTTGAACAACCTCCTACATCAGATAGGATAGCCTACTTAGCTGAGGAGGTAATCATCAATACCACGGACGTCTCCGTATATCATACTGAGGTGTCATTGTATCTAATGAGACAGAGGTAATCAGGAGGACCTGAAAATTAGAGCCTGACCCTAAGTTGGCAGCGCCGTGTCAGGTAGGCTCTCATTATTCTAGTGAGACTACTGGGTTTTGAGTGGCAGAATCACCTACGGTGTGGGAGACTGAGTCCGACCCACTGCAGGTGACACCTGCCACTTCAATCTGGGTTTTGCTCCGGATAACTAGCAGTGCCTCATCTCTACCCAAGGGCAGAGATGATTGGGCAGCCGAGCGCATGACATAAATGGTTTCTCAGGGAAGCCGTGGTCACTCAGGTCTCATCCATTTCTCTCAGTTACATTAGTCTCATATACAAAATGACAAACGGAGGAAGCATATGTTTCAATACGATTTTAATGAAGCAACTGCATCTTAGATAGCAAAGAGTGAGCTGCAATAAACAGGACGACACAACATAATAAGATGAAAATTGTGACTAAGAGAGTAAAACATAGAAATAACGCTACCATGTTGTCACTAGAATCAATAGACTAATTCCTACATAGGCTAGAACAGAGCACAGCTTGCTAACCTCTAATTCTGCCCTTCAGGTTCCCCTGGGAAGACATCATTCCCCATAGCTGAGCAAAGGCCTGAAGTCTGCATTAGCAGCTGTAGCGAAGCATTCGGCAATCAGTATACAGTCATGGTTCTCTGGCAGGAATCTCCCTCTAACGTGTAAAGGACAGGGAACTGTTTTTATAATAAAACAGCTGATGTTCTGAGAAACTGTCCCTATGTAACGATGTGTGTTTTTTATGAATGTCAGAGACTAAACTCATACCACGTTCACCGGCAACCTATCTTAATGCAGCCTTGGAAGAAGCACAGAGTGAGGAAGAATGTCTTGTTTGAGTGCTGGCCTAGGCAAAACCAGTTAGATAGAGCGAAATAAAGCAAGACCGTAAAAATGGCTATTGTAACAATAATAAAGCAAAGCTGAATAAAATATATCTAGGTTAAAGTGCACAGCTGCAGGCCTAGTATGCTAAAATAACGTGTATGAAGGTATAACTAAAATGGCTACACAACACCCCCACATTCTTTTCAGAACATTAGAGACAATGCCTGCCTTCCTTATATGCCATTGACTCCTTTTTCGCATCATCTAGCAAGGCTGCAACGAAGATCATTGATTAAAAGATTGGGAGTGACAATGACAATTTCCAATGTGTTGCTACTATGAAAGTTGAGATAAGATTTTCAATTTACCACTGTGCCTCAATTGTAAGAGGTAACTACTAACTATAGCACCAATGAGTGGTGATATGCTGAGTGAGTGTGAGTGATGTTGATTGATGTATGTGGTGGCAGACAATGAGGGAAGGAGTTCAACAAATTTGTAAACTTGATTTCAAAGATTTGCAATGTTTGGAGGCTGATGGGTGATCATTTTGTCCTGAAAGCGATTGAAGAACCACATTTCGCTAGGTTTGAAAAGTCAGAGACCAGACCTGTCACTTTAGTTACCAAACACAAATCTGTACAAAATACTCCAATTCTGTTTCTTTATTTGTTCTCCAACAGCCGTGCACAACACAGGTCTACCTTGCTTGGTTTTGGACTGCGACAGAGCTACTCAGAATCAGGAGGATGCAGGTGAAAGGACTCTGGGTGGGACTACCTCAAAAGCGAGAAGGGGAAAGTTATCGACTTCAAAGAAAAACCATGATAATGGTGAAGACTCTGAGGCCTAGTACTCACTCAGCTGTGTTGACTGAAGAGAGGTTTATTGATTTGGGAAATGCTGCTGAGTATGTGTTTGCTGCATTGCAGGTTCAAACGTGAAACTCCTCTTCATGTTCTTGCTCTGCCTCTGAGTCTTCTTGGTACACTCCTGACTCCTCATAAAGCTTACCTTGCTTCCCTTTGTGCTTCTACTTTATAATACAGTTACTGTTTATCAATATACAGGCCTTCTCCTAGTCTTCTACTACATGAACAAAACTTGGTGAAAGCTCAAAACTGCAGCTTACCTACCGGACAGCTTCATCCATGCATCTAAGAGTGACGGACATTCTGAGAATAATGGAGATGCACCGCCCAATTTGGCAATACAGTATCTTTATCCTTTTAAATATCTTAATTTGTGGTACTGGGTGGGTTGACTTCAATCCTCCATAATTTGTATTTTTCAAACCTAGATGACAGAACTTTCAGAGATGTACTATCTTGGGCCTCTCTGGGGCTGAAGGACTTGTTGCAATGCATTTAGGTTAACTGTGTCATACTCATCCCTTTATCATTTCCTTCCACACCAGATTGATGATTGTGTGCTGCTCAGTGTCCCAATGAATATTATTGTACTTTCTTTTGTGTAATTTTTGCCTTTGTCACACTTTTCCCAAAATCCCCTTTGCCATTCATTCATCAAGCCCTTAACCCTCTTCCCCTCGGCTGTGGGATCTATTGAGGTGTGACTTAACATTAAACCATAAATGGATCACACACTTGCTGGGGTGGATGTGATAGAACTGATATCAACTCACTGCAGGACGTTCTACTATCTGAGCAATATTCCACACCAGCCCCATCAACATAATCTTTCAGGCCTTGTGCTGTGTGTTACATAAACGCTCAACCTTGTCCAACCACTCCTGAATCTGATCCCACTTCTACTGGCCCAACGATTTAATTTCCTAAGTTTCGTTTTTTTACATTATAGCTCCCTATTGCTCAGAAGAAGTTGATATCCCTAGTTTTTATTACTATATAATGTCTTCTTTGTTGTGTGTCAAATACTGTCATCTTGGTAGCCTGGTCTCAGTCTTTCTAAAGTTATGATATGATATATAACCCCCTAGCTCTTTGTTTTCTTTCAATCTAGTTGACAGTGATGAATAGCCCAATGATTAATTCTGCAGTTTGAGTTTGCATAGGTGGGAGTGGCACATGGTGTCTTCCCTGTTAGCACACTACCCTGCTACTATTACTACCCCCCCTTTAAGGTAAGATGCTACCTTGGGAAACCCTGCAGTAAAAAGACTGAGGTAGTAGCCCTTGATTCATCTATTCAGAGAATTGAAGATCTATGGACTGAAGTGAACGTGTCTAGTAATTATCTTCTACTGAAGAAGATGTTGTTAGTATGCATCTAGGGTTTTATAGGCAAAGTAGTCAATGTCAATCAGCTCTTAGTGGGCAGTAGTTACAGAGACCAGTAATGTAAAGGTATAAGTAATTGGCATTTACTTTTTTAGCGAATTTAAAAAGCAATCTACACAAAAAAAGACAACAGTACAAACTAGAACACCAAAATAAAGATTTGAGGCATATATGAAATAAAATAAACTATACCCTTTTATTTTTTACAAATAGAAAACCCACCCTTTCCACCCACACAGGCACACCCCACTCCCCAAACAAATGGCAGCATCCACAAAAGTCAATCAAAAGTTCACAACAAAAGTCTAAATAAAAAGACCAAAGTGCGAAAAAGGTCCCAATTCCCTTTCCCACCCTCTCCACCCACAACAAGTGTCCCTCCCACCAAAACAAAACATTAAAAAAGAGTCAGAGCCGGGCATTCTCCATGCGGGTCTGTAGATCATCCAGGGTTCTCTCATTATGTGCTACCCG
This sequence comes from Pleurodeles waltl, assembly GCF_031143425.1. Lineage (NCBI taxonomy): Eukaryota > Metazoa > Chordata > Amphibia > Caudata > Salamandridae > Pleurodeles > Pleurodeles waltl. Next base: position 914,642,990 of record NC_090449.1, read on the forward strand.
GCGGTCGAATCGCGCAAAGTGTTGCATAACACGGCATTGGAAATTGCGGTCTGGGCATGACGGAGGGCACCAGTGGTGGGACAGGCTGATGTCAGCTGGCAGCGGCACTGATGGTGCCATTGGGAGGTGCTAGGACTGTTGGGCATGTTGGCTGCAGGCTGGTCCTCGTCCTCCTCCTCCTGAAGAGCCACCAGCCACTGATATTCATTTTGGATGTCATCCAGCCTCTGCTGCCACAGCTGGGCTGCTACCGCCTGGCAAGTAGCATGCCTACCAGGAGTAGCTATAGCAGGAAAGAAAAAGGAAAAATAGAAATTGTAAACAGTGCTCTATGCAAACAATTTTTTTAAAAGTAGAGTGGCGCAGTAGCAGTAAATTGCTGGTCCCCCAGGGCCACTGGAATTTGATGGGGCTGATTACGAGTCACAGGGCATTTTTTTACCCTCACAAGCCTCACTGTAGTTGATGAATGAAGGATAAAATCTTAACTGGCATGAATCTGTTATGAACACCATGAAATATTAATCACTTGTTGTTATAAATGGGGTTTCTGGTTGGCTAGGTTATGCATCTAAGCCAGGCAGAACCCACCCACTCTAGTCAGGGCGAGGGGGTTACACACCCAGGATAACCCCCGCTCACCCCCTTCGTAGCTTGGTAGATTGGCACGAGCAGTCAGGCCTAACACGGAGGCAATGTGTAAAGTGTTTGCCCAACACACACAACACTCATGACGCAGCACACACACCACAAAGGAAACACAACACCAAGTTATATAAAAATAAACTGTATTGTACACAACAATATAAGACCAAGCACAACATGTCAGTAATACAATCCTACCCTAGCAGTGGTCAGAACATTACACAGTACTGTTATTCTGCAAAAAACAGCAGTAGTCACATAAAACAGTTTACTGATTATTGTGCAACATAAGCAGTAGTAAGAAAAACATTGCTAAAAAGTGCACTTGTCATATAATCATCACAAATGCCCATAACAGGAACATTAGAAAAATATATGGCAAGTCATAGCACATGTCATGTTAAAGCGCGTGTCATCAGATATGCCGAAGGTCATAATAAGCATAGATGCCCATGAAAGGAACATCAGAACATTAGAGAATACATGGCAAGTCATCCAAACTGTATCACCATAACTGTATGGGTTATTGTCGACCCATTACCAAGAAATGTTCACGCAGACGGAGCATCGCACCCCTGCATAATGAATACAACCCCTGAGGACAGTACTGGAGCTCTTATCAGAAGAAGCACCATACGTAGTTTAACATCAGGTCGTAATTATCGCCAGGAATGTGCATAATGTGATAACCATGCTTCCATCAAAGCATGACCTTTCCCTAATCAGAAGGATATGGTGAGCAGGAGAAAAGAAGGGGGGTGTCAAACCCCAAGGGGTCACCACCCCAGATTGCCACCCTATATACCAGGGATGAAGCGCTCCTGCACATTGAAGATCTGATTCCCGGTTGCCCCCCGCAATCAAGTCCCCCGTGATCCCCAAGGATTCTGCTGCAGGGGTAGGGGAGGAAGTGGGGCTCACCCACCTTCATCTTGGGTGGAGAAGCCTCTCCTGACCTCCCTGCGCCAAGTCCCACACTCTTGTGGCAGCCGTCAGTGTCCGCGGGGGGCTGCTCTTGCAGGCGGTTTCTGGGCACGTTGCGATCCTATTTAGGAGCAAGCCTGGGGCTGCTCCTTCTAAAACCATGAGGTGGCCGAGCCCAGACGAAGCCTTCCTTGTCGACTGCGGGGCCGGTAGGCTCCTCTTTCTCCATGCCCCAGCTGCACGGATCCCTAGGCTCAAAAAATGGATGCCTGATTCTGCCCCGGGGGTGCCTCTTGACGCACCGGGGTGGAGTGCTCCTGCTCCTGTCTTTCTCTCTCTCATGCCCTAGGGGCACTTAAAGGAGAGCACTTTCGGCGCACTTGGATTTCCAAAACACCCAGGTCGCAGCGGTTATTTCTTTTCAGCGGGCACGTGATGAAGAGCTCTCCAGGCGCTATAGGAAGGAATGGGTGCTCTCCGGGAGCCTTCAGGACAATGAGATAGAAATCGCCTTTCCAGGCACCTACACTAATAAGCAGCATTTCTCACTACCATTACAACCATACCAAACATGCCTACGCTATCCCTCAGAAATCAGACAATACCCCCTAGACATACGTCAGGGCATTTCTAATGTAATCCTATTAGAAGGCAGCAAACCAAACAGGCTGTTTTTCACTGCCAGGACAGGCCAAGCTACCAGGCACATGTCCTGCCTTCTACATACATAGCACCCTGCCCATAGGGCTAGCTAGGGCCTACCTTAAGGGAGACTTACATGTAGTAAAAGGGGAGTTCTGGGCCTGGCAAGTAAATTTAGATGCCAGGTCCCCTGTGGCAGTAAACTGTAAAAACAGGTCCTGTGCTAGCAGGCCTGAGACAGGTTTGAAAGGCTACTTCTGTGGGTGGCGCAAGCTGTCCTACAGGCCCACTAGTAGAATTGAATTTACAGGCTATTGGTGTAGTGATACCACTGTACAAGGGACTTGCAGGTAAATTAAATGTGCTAATCATACTACGTTCACAAGGGAGAGCACATGCACTTTAGCACTGATTAGCAGTGAGAAAGTGACCAGAGTGACATCATAATGTCACCCAAAAAAGAGTTAAAAAAAAAATAGGAGGAGAAGACAAAAGGTTTGGGGAATGACCTGTAGAAAGGGCCAGGTCCAACACTTGTACATAAACGTATTGCATGTCAAAAAGGATTTTTCAATTTTTTTTTTGCATATCTGGGACAGAACTTTGGAAAGAATAAAAGAATGAGGTACTAGGAGGTGAAAGAGTGGCCACTGGGAAGAGAGGGAAACACACCTTGTTTTAAATTTGCAATATATTGACAACTTTGTAAATGCTGCATTAACTTAAGCAGATGCATATTGCACAGACAGTGCTATTGTACTGCTGAATTGAACCACACTAGTTACATCATAGTAGCACAGGTGACCAATGAGGAGGCAGGTATGATGATGGGTCGGAGGATCCATACCTGCCTTGCTTGACAACTAAAATGAGTTAAGGAAGTAGATAGAAAATATAAAACCTCCACTTTGAACCAAATCTTTGATAACCATGAAAACCAAGCGAGGTAGGTAAGCATACACATCCCTCTCCAGAAGAGGTCCCTTATTTCTTGATCCAAGCAATTAACCATTCATCTTTTCATTCATCTATTCACCCTTTGATACATGCCATTTAAACTTTACACTCTCTCATCCAGTCTTTCACCATTCCAATCCAGCCATCCATATATCCACTCGTCCAACCATACACTCACCTATCCACCCATTCAACCACTCTTTTAACTATCCATCCATTTACCTATGTATCATTCATTACCATCCACCCATCCCACCAGAGCATTGTTTTACCCATCCACCTTTCACCCACTGAGGCAGCCTTTCACCTCTTTTATCCTTCCTTTTACTCACCCACGCATCCCCGATTACTCACCACACGTCATTTCCTTTCACCACATATCCTTTCAATCATATACCATTTCACCCATTCTTTGCTTTAGCCGTCCATCCTTCACTTTTCTATCAAGCCATTATTTGTAGAGTCCATTCATTATGAGCTTTTGTCTGCTGGAGCTGCTAAATCAGGGGGTTCACAAGCAATGCCTTTGTACTGAGTATACTAGTAATTGTCAATGAGCAAGAGCAATATGACTTACCAACGCCCATTCTTGCTGCCAATGGCACACTGGTGCTGCCTCTGGTCCCTACACTGGTGGTCAGTGTAGCTAGAAAAACATTACACATTTTAGATTTGAACAAAATACAACTGCAATAGATCACTACTGTTATATCTTCCTCTATCGTTCACTTTAGGAATGTTTTTGATTAATTATGTGAGAAAGGCCAGGTAGACAAATTAACCACAAATATTTCATAATGGAAGAGCAGAGCTAAGTCACTGAACTAAATATTGGAGTGGAATATTTTGGTCATTCCAAGAGGATCTATTTTGAGGTCTTGGTTGGCAAATGCAATGGGCATGTGTGAGGCAAACAAAACCTTCACAAACATGCGCAGAAAAACTGTCTTGGGCATGCAATCCTATCGGTAGAGTACCTGTCCTAAAAATCAGTACTTTTAGTATTAAACTACCAGTCTGCAAGATACATATGAGGGAGAAAGGAAAGCTAAGCTTAGTAACAAAGCAGAAGAAAGCTAGTACAGACAGGAGGAAGTCAGTTAGAGAAACATGAAAATAGATAAATACATCAATAACAAGAATTTAACAAAGCTTAGATGGAATGAAAATAAGTATTAAAAAAAGTTCGACAAGCACAGTAAAAATAAAAATAAAAATATTCACAATGGGAAGAGGTGAAACTTAGGGAAATAATAATAATAATAATAATAATAATAATAATAATATAACAGGAAAACTTACTGGGGCCAGCAGGTATGCTAGCTTCCACACTGGTGGTGGTACTGGCACCCTTGTCTCTTCCTGGACCCACCATGGATGTTGCTCTCTTCTTCCCCTTGTGTGCTGAAGTAAGGAATAAAGAAGATAAAAGTAAAAATTAGTGATATAGTTAATCTCCCCAAACATAATTTGATAGGCAAAGGCAAACACAGTAACATTGCACTTTTCTAAATCAGATTGCTTAGAATCGACTCTACTCGAGTTGACCTATTATTTTTACTTTCCTAATTCCTACACCTAAGCCCTACTCCAAATTTCCTAAACTACATTTACAACTGCTTACCACTAACAGTGCATTCATATTGCAATGAATGATCTTTGCTTCTCAACCTCCTTTGATGGGGCAATATAGCCTCATTTTTTTTCAATGCATAGGAATGAGTGCATAAGCTGCACAAAAAGGCACAGAGAAGGGAATGCTAACTCACTGGTATTGCTTACTACTACTACCACAATTGTATTCTTGGTGACAGGAGGAGTCTCAACCGCTGCTGGGTGTGCTGCACCCCAGTGTGCCAACGCACCAACTGGTTCACCCTCCTCCACAGCAGTTGTCACTTCCAAAGAGCATAACCACTCCCAGGCCTGCTGCCAACTACAAGCATGGAGGGGAGGTGGCACAGCACAAAAAAGACAAGTGCCACCATCTCCACCTGGGTGAAAATGTGGTGGGGCTACACCCCTTGGTAGCGCTGATGTCCACAAGGTAAGCACCTAGCAGCCAGACCCACACCACTACTTCTCTCTGCCGCCCTCTGCCATGGCCATGGTGATTAGGAGGGACTGCATAAGCTACATAAAGAAAGGCACAGAGAAGGGAATGCTAACACACTAATATTACTTACTACTACTATCACAATTGTATTCTTGGTGAAAGGAGGAATCTCAGTTTGCATGGCTTCTCATATAATCAGCCCAAACCTGCACCAATAAGTACAATTAGGATGCACTGACTGAGCACGTGGCTAGCTCAAACTGGATCACACTATATTAATTGGAACATAAACTTATCGTACCTCCGAGAGTCAGCACTCATATTAGAAAAAAAATAGCGTTGTGGAACATACACAACAAATAAATAACTATTACCCGCAAAGCTCCGACACCTCGACGACCAGCAGGTCAAGCAGGTCCTGTTCACGGTCCATGATGTCTTCCAACTGGTATGTCAACTGCTGCTGGGGGCGCTGGACCCCGGTGTGCCTACACACTAACTGGCATACCCCCCTCCACAGCTGTCAACCCTCCAGAAGGGCATAACTGCTCCCAGGCCTGCTGCCTACTGCCAGCATGGAGAGGAGGTGTCACTGAACAAAAAAGACAAGCGCTGCCACCTCTACCTCAGTGAAAATGGAGTGGGGCTCATCTCTTGGGGGCACCTACATACACAAGGTAAGCAGCTAGCAGCTGCACCTGCACCGCCCCCCCTTCTGCCACCTTCTGCCATGGTGCTAGTTGGAAATAGGAGAAGGGAAAAATTGGAAGGAAAGAAAAAAGAAAAAAAATATAAAGAAGCAAAGGGAAAAGCAAAACAAATAAAGTATTCAAAAAGTCACAAGAAACACACCAAAAAAATGACAGAAACATAAAATATACAAACACAGCAAACACTGATGAAATAAAGGAAAACGAGGGTGAATAATTTAGAAAAGGGTGGGATTACTTAGATTTAGGGAGGATTACAAGTTAGGCCCAGCACCATGCAGAGGGAGACAGACAAAACAAAATGGCCTCACCCGTGCAAACTGCGTTTTGTCATTTGCATGATATTTTTATAACTTGAGAATGTGCATTATACTCCTAAACCCGAAACATTTGGGTGTAGTAAGCAACTCTGCCCAGTGGCAGAATTTTGCAGAGCTCACAGAGTTTTTTAACAACTTTGTTTAATTCTGTGTAGTGGGACTCCATGAGCTCTGCCCACTCCTAATGAGGACCTCCAGTTTAAAGTGTTTGGTGAAGCACAGCAATGCTTGCATTTAATCTGGTCCAGGAGGCAGTTCACATTCCAGGTCATAAGTTTAAACAAGGGCCTGGTGGACTACAGGAAGCATGTGAGAGGATCCGGTGAAAGACCCAGTTTGGAGCAAACATGCGCACTTGTGAAGGATGGGGAAGCAGATGACTAGGAAGCTCCCACATGAAGTGAAATGCAAATGCAAGGAAAATAAGTGGTAGTTGAAACACAGACCAACAAAAAACCCCAATGAACAAACCAATCCCAAAATTCCCCCAACTCCCCCCACCCCTTAAACAACTGTTGACCTAGCTAGACCTCAACGCAGATGAAGAAAAGAAATAAATTAAAGGGCGAGAGGGAAGAATATAATGAGCGCAGGAAGCCCCAGAGAAACCCCCGTTGGGAACAACACTGTGCCAGAGTAAGATAGAGTAAAGGCAAAATACAGTCTGTAATGGGCAAACCCAGCAGCCACAAGAGACAGCCGTCCAATCATATAGTACCAGGACCATCTACACATGATCACACAGGGGCTGTCTGAGAAACCACTATCTCAGGGGCATGTGTAGGCGAGGCCCCACTCAGTCGGTCCCCAGTCCCCAATGTCTTGGATGTAGAGGGCTCTGATTCCAGGCCTGACGAGTCACATTTGCCATCATCATGGGTGTGTGTGATGTAGGAGAAGGCAGGCCTTTTCTTTTGACGGTTGACCCCTCCACTGCAGGTTTTCCGAACAGGGCCTTGTCTGTCTGGTGGGGTGCAAAGGTCCTTCCTTTCCTCAACCCATTCCCAGGCCTGCTCAGGAGAGATAAAGAAAAACGCTTTGATTTAAAGAGGTCTTTAAGCCCTGCTGGGAATAGGTGCATGTATTGAAGATTTAGCATCCTGAGTATTTGCACAGCCCTAGTATGGTCTGGAAATAGCATAATAGTGTGTTCTGAAAACAGAGTTCTGACCGCCCACCTGTCTCCTTGAGAATTGTCTCTCTATCACAAAAGGTAAGGATCCAAGCAATCAGAAGCTGTCCCGGGGCCACTGGGGGCCACTGGGCCAAGGATCTTTGGTCTCACTCCACAAAAAACCAAGAGTAAAGAATTGAATCTGGGACCCATGAGCAGAACCAATCTTCTAGGGACTTTGCAGCACCCAGTACGTCTGAGCCCTCCAGGAAGGACACTTGTCACAGATTATTGCAGCAGGAGCAGTTATCAGCATCCTCCACCCACTCCTCCAAGGCCTCTGAAGAGGAAAGAAAGGCTGGACTCTTGCTGCTTCAGGATGGACACCTTGTCTTCCACAGAGAACACCAGAGGCTTACCCTTGCCAACTCTAGCAGCCACAAAACAGAGGTCTTGGCAGAGAAGCGCCACATCAATCTGGACCTTCCTCACCCTGTTCTCCAGGACAGTATTTTAGTCATTTATGGCCTTAAGGATTGTGGCCAAATCAGGTTGAGCTAGTCCAGCGGTGTCCGCAGCTCTGGAGGGTCCTCCAGAGCCCATAGGCCTGGTTGCAACATAGTGAAGCAATCTACTTTTGTCCGAGCCAGGGCAGGTGGTGAGGCCTTATCCTTACCCCTGGTGAGCAGAGTGAAGTTATGTCTGCAGAGTATTACCAAAGGGAGAGTCCTTATCTGGCCCGCTTACAACTTAGCAGCATGAGAAGTCTGGAGGTAGCAGTTGCAAGAAAACGTGGGGCGAAGGAACTGGGAAGGTAAAGGTGAGGTGTAGGGATGTCCCTCCTGGCCCGCTTGCCTCGTGGCAGCACAAGCAGCCAGGTTGTCTTCAGGAGTGAAGTGAGGGATTGAGCAGTTAGTGGGTGACTGCACACAAAAAGCGTAACCAGAGAAATGTTGTGTAAGTCAGCACATTTTCTGTAATGCAGTCATGGTGTGATAAATGGGAGTCTGCTAGGACATTCATGGGTGCAAAAGTGAACCTACACAAAGGCACTGATCAAAATTAAGAAAAAGCTACAAAATGCAGTCCTTTGCGTGTGGATTTTCAGTTTGCCTCTAAATGATGTCCTTGCCTTTTTGCAAACGGAATAATCTTAGAAAATGGTCCAATGCTAGCCGATAGGAGCAGAACACACTTGGTGAGATCATTGATTAAATAAATGTTACCCTCAGTTTATTTCTCTAAGCCTCTGAATCCTGTGGCTCACACAGCTAACACTCATAAACAGGGAGATACTGCAGAAGTCAGGACTTTTTGCCTGTGTTGCTGATCAAAGGCGGATGCAGAACTTGCTGTGTTGAATGACCTTTAGTTCTATACCCTGTAACTTGCGATATAGATGAGCTCTACGACTGTTACAAAAAGCTAGATAAATTAATTACTGCACTTGCACATTCCTCCTGGTCTGGACTATGCTGCCCACAATCCTGTGGAGCCCTACCTGTGCCTGGAGGCTGGACTTCTTGTTGGGTGCCTTTTAAGTCATTGTGGCTACCCCAGCATGGGATGCGCTTGCATATTCCTGGTGGCCTGGACTTCATTGCCCACAATCCTCTGGGGCCGTAACTGTACCTAGAAGCAAGACTTCCTGTTGTGCACCTTTTAAGGTATCATTGCTTCCACTGCACAAGGTGCTTATGGGGCAAGCCCGGTGTTGTCAATAAGATGAATGAACAATGTTGATTGATTAACAGAGTTTATTTATCTCATAACGCCTCCAAGTCCACACACTATCCCCATCCAGTTCCCTTGTTAACATTCTCAGTTAGACGCCCGGACATGCGATTGAGAGGGTGGATGCGGGAGGAAGGGAACAGAAGGGAAAGGAGTAAGTAAATTATTACTTATTAACTTATAAGTAATAATTCATAAATATAATATCACATGAACTATGTAAATTATGACACCCGGGTAAAAACAGGGTCAAGAGTGGGCTCGTCTGTACCCGTCTGTACCCGTCTGAACACCGATGAGGATGGGCTGGGTTCCATCTCTTGACTTACTGCTTTGACACCTGAGGACATAACTTAGGAGGAGGTGGGTGATTATTACCATTCATTATGGGGAAAAGAAAAGCCACTTCATTTAAAGGGATTAAGGAGTACTCACACAAAGTTACTTCTTGCAATTACCAATTATTAAACATTGGTTATGGGGGTAATAAGTTGTGAGATTGAAAATATCGAAGAAAGGATAGACTCTGTGCAGTCCCAACCAGTGCTTTTAGAAGCTCACGTGAATGTTGCAAATCAATTGCCTCTTACTGAGGAGGGAGTCAGAGGTTGTTTGCACAGCATTAATGTGAGTAACTTAAAAAGCCCTTTTGAAGTTACATTGCACAACTCATACGAACTCAGTCCTATTATAAATGTGGTCCCTGAAGCAGTAGAGAGGGATTTGACCCTTTTGAGCCCCCTTCAAATAAAAAGAAGAGAAGGGAAAGAGTAGTACTTGCTTGTAAGAAACCGATATCTCAGTCCGTTACTATTTTTTTCAAAAGGCAAAACTGTTATGTTAAACAATGTTGTAATTATGTGGTATCTGGAAATTATGAGATAACGTCCAAGCATAACAAAATGATGGACCATTGTAAGCATGTTTTTTCACAATTAGAAGCTCCTTTCCAAACTTTTCATACTAATTTGGAAACAGTTGTCTCTTTTGGCAGCTAGGATTACTCGCCATTTTCAATCAAGTCTTCCTAAGGCCAGTTATACTAACGGCCACGGTATGAAGATCCTCTTCGTCGCCCCTGGCCACCACGATACACACTTGTTCTTCAGCGGTTCCTTTGGAAAGAAGTTCAACTCTTGAGGCCCAGCTGGCAGTACTGTTAAAAAGGGCCACAAAAAAACTTAGTTCAATCTAATTCACATAGGAACAGTGAGGTTCATTTGAATCATTCACAGTGTAGCAACATTTTGTATTTACAGCCGGAATATACCCCGTACAGTTTTGTTCTTAAGTATGTCTCACCATTAGGATCTGGTTAAAAAAAGGATGGGATGTTTTTGAAGCACAAAGTTGTATATTGGCTGAAAAATAACTTTGGGAGGCGGGTTGATCTCACTAATTAAGTTCTTTTTGCACAAAGTGTTGAGAGAGTTGTCTGGAACCCCAAAAACATCTAAAGAGAATTGTGTGAAGATCAATTTTAATAATTCCCAAATTGTCAGACATTTAATTTCGTGATTGAGACAGTAATTACCAACCACAGCGGAATTCATGCCTATCCTCTGGGCATTTTAATAGGCCACAGCATGACTTTCTTAATAACTATTAAAATTAAATGTCAACCAATAGGCACCAGGATAGTTATAATGTGGAGATAAGAAATTGTTATGAACCCTTAACTGTTCACAATGACATTGATTGACTATTAAATCCTATAAACAGTGCTGTTGATTTACCATTGATGTAAAGCAAGTTCTGCCAGAACTCCCCATATCTTTTTGTCTTGGCTTGTCCAGAATGATTACCAAGTGATACTGTTTCTACTAATGCAGGCGGGTGGAATTTCATTTAATGGAACTTAGCCAGACTGGATGATGTCTATTAGCAACTATATTATCTGCTGCCAAGAGTCATGGATGTCTGGCCAATTGCACATTAAGGGTTGTTTTAGCTTTTTGCCAACCAATCATAGACTCTACACCCGGCAGGTCAATAGGTGGCCTGGCCATGTTTGAGTCTATCAAACATTCCTCTGTTCCCATGGAGAAAATCTGGAGTTCACGTTTTTTTTACTTGCATTATTATCTTTTCTGGGTTATTTTGATATTTTACTTATACATTTTTACCACAACATTTTTAATCAGTGGCTTTCTGAAGTGATTGATCAATTCGATATTTTTTGGATCATTTTTGTTTGAGTCACAAGCACAATACTCATGTTGTTTGAAATTAGGATTTTAATATCCCAATTTGTGAACATGGGGCCAGATGTAGGTACAAAAAAATTAGCGACTCGCAATTTGCGAGCATGTGCGACTCGCAAATTGCTTGTCGCTAATAGGAATGCAGGTACAATGTCGGTGTACAAATTGCGACTCGCACCCGGAGTCGCAACGCAGATAGCGAGTCCGCTGTCTGCGAGGTCGCTGTTTGCGACCGCACAAAAAACGGACTCGCAATTTGCGAGTGGGTGTCGCAAATTGCGAGTACCATGTAAATTGATTGCAGGTGCTGCAGAACACTCCAGAAACCACTCCAGAACACTCTGGAAACACTTCCTGGCACATGATGATGACATCATAGACAGGAAGTTTACTAATACACCTGGGAGGAGGGAGGACCACACCCATTTTAAACTGCTGAACAGCCAACAGGAGGAACAGCAGCTACAATGGCAGAAACACCCAGAAAGAGAAAACTGAAATTTTCTGAGAAGGAGCTGGAGGTGCTGACAGAAGAATGCTGTCAGCACTATGATGATCTTTTTGGAAAGGCAGCCCTCAATGTGCCAGACTCAACAAAAAAACAACTCTGGCTGGAAATTCAGGAAAAAGTGAACTCCCTGGGGGTCAGCCACAGGAGTGTGGATGAGATCAAGAAGAGGTGGTATGACCTCCGCTCCCGGACCAAGGAGAGGGTGGCAGAAAGGCTCCGGGAGATGAGAGGCACAGGAGGGGACCATCATCCGTACCACCACCCTCACCCCTGGAGGAAAGGGTGGAGGAGACCCTGAAGCAGGAGGCAGTTACAGGATTTGGAGATCTGGACACCTCTGAGCCCACTACATCAACCGGTGAGTACCATGTGATATGCCTGTACCCCCATCAATGCCATACCCCCACCCACCATGTACACAGGGTCATGCACAACCAAGATAGCTCCATTTCAGGGTAGCAAACACCAGAATGATGCATTATGGGCAATGTAGTCAAGTAGGCAGTCAATAGGCAAATGTTTATTAGGAAGTGTGCAACAGATAGTAGACACTGACAGTCTTTTCCCCATGTCCCACAGGTCTCCCACAAGACACCACCACAAGCCACAGCAGCCAGGTGCCAACAGTCAGCCAGCCCCATGAGGAAAGCACAGGAGCTGCCACCACTCCAACCTGCACCACCAACACCATCCCCTTGATGACTACACCTGCTGCAACAGTGGTTCCGGAGGCTGCGCCAGCAACAGCCAGGAGTGCCACGGTACAGCTCACAGGGCATCCACTGCTGCGCAGGCGATGCAGGTTGAGGAGAGCAGGGCTGCAGGCTGAGTCCGGGCATCCATCGACCACCATGACCGAGGCACAACTGCTCCGTGGTCAGCGCCTGCAGAACCAAATGTTAGGGAGAATTAGTGGGGTTCTGCACCGCTTTGTGAGGAGCAATGAGACCAGCATGCAGCAGCTCCATGCCCAATTGGACGTCATTGGCACAAACACTGGGGACCTAGCACTGTCCATGCGGGAACTGGTGGTGGACTACTGTCACAGAGCGAGGGTGGGAGGCGCAGGGACCGCCAGCTGCTTCAGAGGCTGGACAGGATGGCCTCATCAATTGGCAGACTGGCAGTCAACGCCACTGGCCTGTCAAGAAGGACAGTCGGCCTCCAAGTGGAAATGGGCCACTTTGCAGGGGATGTGGCAAGAGGCCTGGGCCGGATCACACATGTGATCGATTTAATGGAGGCACGGCATGTGTCCAGGGATACAGGGGATACCCCCCAGGACAGCGAAGAGGGCTCCACTGTGAGCAGTGTCTCTGCCAGTGACACTAGGGTGCTCTGGAGAGGGAGTACCAGGCAGAGCACTGCAGAACAACCTGGGACCAGCCAGGCTGGCAGAGGCCGCCGTAGGTCATAGACTAAACCCTGTCGCTGATGTTGGGGCACATGACGGCAATGTGCCCCATGCATGGTTGGCTTTATGAAGTACATGAACAGTTTGTCATTGTAAATAGTTCAATTTCTGCACATATTAAATAGTTTTTTTGTTCCACTTAACAAATGGAGTTTTTGGTCAATAGGTGAGTATGGTTGAAGTTGACACGTACCTTCCAAAGTATTGGGTTGCGATATGTTGCCGTTTCAGTCTGCCTTGATTTGCAATGCTCCGATCCCCATGATGGCGATGTGGTTGCTCCTGCTTTTCATCCTCAGAATCAGGGTCGGCAGGGGTGAGAGGTAGCCGACATCGGGTGGCAATATTGTGCAGGATGGCGCATGCGACAACAATTTTTTATGCTGTAACGGGGGTATACTGGAGGGCACCTCCACTGTGGTGGAGGCATCTGAACCTTGCTTTCAGCAATCCGAAGGTGCGTTCAATCAGGTTCCTGGTCCTCTTATGTGCACTGTTGTATCGCCTCTCGGAATCATTGCTGGGTCTTAAGAACTGAGTCATTATCCATGGCCGTAGTGCATATGCACTGTCACCTGTTGGGCACAAACATTACATTGTTAGAAAGTCCTGGTTGGTGTGCACATTGATCTGTGTGTATGTCTACGAGGTGATTGCAGCTCTACCTAGGAGGTATCCGTCTCCAAACTCCCCACGTTCCAGGCGTTGGTGTATCCCACTGTGCCTAAAACTATATGAGTCATGGGTACTGCCTGGAAATTTTGCGACAATGTCAGTGATGACATAATGAGTGTCACAAACAACCTGAATATTCAGTGAGTGGGTACACTTTCTGTTGCGGAACAGATATTCCAGGTTAGCAAGGGGGCATATTTGAATATGTGTCCCATCTACACACCCTATGACATGGGGAAAGTTGACAATCCGGTAAAATTCCAACTGGGTGCTGTTAATTTCTACCTCATTCCTGGGTAGGTATATGAAGTGAGACATGTGTGTGAGTATGGCATCTAGGAATGCCCTGAGGAACCTTGATAGTGCACTTTGAGATACCCCACCTGCCACAGCAATGACCCCCTGATAGCTCCCCGAGGCCAAGAGGTTCAGTGAGCATAGCACTTGCAAATGCGTAGGGATGGCGCAGCCGCGCAGAGTCTGGCGTTCTAGCTGTGGTTTTAGTAATTCAATTAATTCTAGTATGGCTGCGCTGCTAAGTCGGTATTTGTCATAGATCTCTTCCTCAGTTTGCTGAAAAAGAGTCTGCCTTGTTCTGTAAATCTTCTCCTGTCTCTGGCTCCTCCTCCTCCTCTGCTGCGCTGCGTGGACTCTCCTCCTCACTGCTATCAGGTATATCTCCGCCATCATGAGTAACCCAGATGCCTTCTGGGTCTCCTTTTATACTTTGGTAATGATTACCACCTGCTCTGAGTTAGTGGTAAATGGGACATGCAAACTGGGCTTTTTGCGACTAGTCGCAATTTGCGAGTTGCAATTGCATATGGTTTGCGACTCGCAAATTGCGACTTCCTATTTGCGGGTCGCAAAATGGGGTTGCAATTTTTGCGAGTCGCTAACGGCTCGCATCGCTTTTTGTGAGTCGGAAATGGGATTTTTGCATCCCATTTCTGATTTTGCAGAGTCGCAAATAGCGATTCGGGCCATTTGCGACTCGTAAAACTTTGCTACATCTGGCCCTAAGTGACGAGTCTATATGTGGCATCATAGATCTAAGCTTTGATGTTATGGCGCATTTTAGACGCTGGGTTTATGGGGAAGGGATAAACAATTTAATATTGAAACATTAATGTATTTTTTGTTAGTAAAACGGGAAAAGGGAAATTCTCCTCATCCCAACCTTTGCCAGTAATCCCAAGAGAAGTACTATTGACTTTATTTCAGTTTCTGATTATCTTTCTGCTTTGCTGAATAATTTTCAAGTTATCAGAAAATGTATTAGTGTTCACAATCTGGTTGTAATCTCTGAACTTAAATTTGTAAAAAAATAATGCTGATAAGGGCTAATTGCGTACTCAGAAAACAAGGGTGCAAGGATAAACTTGGATAAAGTCGACCCAAGAGTTTTTTATATGAATTAATTACTGAAAATCATGCAACTTTTCACCCATGTTTATTTTTTAGGTAGTTTGCCATGCAATTTTAGAAGGTTTAGATATCATTTGCTCTTCAATTTCTAACATGCTAACTGTTAAATTAGCACCAATCATGATTTTTCCACAGAGATGAGTTAATTCAACGTGCTCTGCAGCAAATAGGGTCCTTAAAGAAGCATTACAATCACACCCTACATTCAAATTGTTAGAGGTGATAAAGGCACATTGGGAGAATAAAACATTTCTTGCAGGACGGAAAGCAGAAATAAGAACTGAAGCGTAGGATGATCTATTGGAGACAGGGAAAGCTAAAAATACCTGGAGGTTTTGGGAAGTAGTTAATCGTCTTTTTTTCTGACTTTTCAACTCCGAAGTTTGAGGCCTTAATCCCGTTGGAGTTGTGGACAAGGCATTATCCTAACATATTTTCCTCTGTTCTGATTGAGGGGCATCTCATTGAAACAAATGTCAATGTATCTGTGGATATTGAAGAACAGTGAGCATGAGTTTTGCATCTCTATTTCTGTTAATGAGTTATTTTAGCAATCCAACTGAGCTCATCAGGGAAAGCACAATAACCTGACATTTTCTTTATAGATATTTTTAAAGAGAATGTTCCTTTTTGGGCACCGCTTTTTATGAATGTCTTGAGAGCAGTGGTCATTGGCCCCATCCCAGATTCTTAGAAGGGAGCTATTATAGTCCTGATTTTCAAGAAAGGTGACAGGAACAAAGCTAGCTTCCACCATCGAACTTATTTATTGGACTCTACAACTATGATCTTGGATTGAGTCCTTTTGTCCTGACTGAAACATTCAGTGGCAAAACATAATATTTTATCAGAGGTCCAGTTCGGGGTCCATCCAGGAATAAGTGAAAAAGAGCAGTGTTTTAATCTCTATTTGTTAACTGGTAAATATGTCACTGCTAGGTGAAGAACCTTATCATTAGCTCTTATGGATCTATCCTGTACCTTTGACTTGGTCAACCATTTCAAACTGTGGAGAATAATCGAGAATATGGGGGTATAAAAGGAACTTTTAAACTTAATTAGAAAGTTATATTGTGACACACAGTAAGGGTGTGTTAAGGTCCACAGGGGGAGTTTACTTCACAAATTAATTTAAATAGAGGTCTGGGATAGGGCTGTACTCTAGCCCCATTTCTGGTTTTATCATACATTAACGGGGTGGAGCATTTTCATGACTTAGAAGAAAGGACCGCCATCAAATGGGGAATCGTCCCATACCAATTTTGCTTTGCACAGCGGACAACACTATCCTCACTGCAAGAACATTAAACAGCTTACAGTTGCTTCTCAGTCTATTCCTGTCGTTCATGGAAGTCCAGGACCTAAAGTTAAAATTTGCAAAATCTTTCATTTTGACTTGTGGTCCTCGTAATACTAAGTTCAAACCTTACACAGCACCGGGCTTCAGAGTGGACAAGGTAAAATCGTTCGATTATTTGGCAGTTATTTTTACATCAGCATTAAATTGGGCTTCACCTTTTAAACTCTAGCTCACAAAAATGTAACAGAACCATAGAGGCCATCTTCTGATTTTCCCGCTGGCCAGGTAATAAACCTGTGTGTGTACTGCTTCCAAGCTACATTAGTAATCGTTAACTGGTGTGTCTATAAAGGTCGGGTATTTGGGACTACAGTAATCCTGTAACATTACAAAGAGTCAAGAATAGTTTTATTTCTAGACTTTTATCAGATCCTGTTAGTCAGCTTCTTATATTGGGTATGCTAATATAGGTGTATATCACCTGGAATACGATGTTGGACTAAGTAGTCTATTGTTAGGGATAACAGCTTGAGCAAACCTGAGGCTGGCTTGGCACTGTTATTGCCAAAGGATAGTCAAGACTTACATAAAAGTGACCACATTTCCTGGCTTGCCTAGGTGTGGCAAACATTAAGGCCCAGATTTATACTTTTTGACGCAAAAATGCATCTGCGCAGTTTTGCGTCACAAAGTACAGCACTGCCTTGCACCATTCCAGGATGCCAGCCGGGCGCCATATAAATGGAATGGTGCAATCGGGTGCAAAGGGTGGGCTAGCGTAAAAAAAAATAACGTTAGCTGGGTGGGGGTGATGGTATGAGAAAATGGTGTTTTGCACCAAAAAATGACGTTAGGCTGGTTAGAGTAATAAAAGATGACTCTAACCAGCCTAGCATCATTTCTTGATGCAAAACCATCCATACCACATGACTCTTGTATTATAAAAGACAGGAGTCATGCCCACCACCCCAATGGCCAGCACAGGGGACAAGGGTCCCCTGGGCATGGCCATTGCATCCTACGCCATGCCAATGCACTTTAAAAATGTTCAAACCACTGACCTCTACTTACCTATCCTGTGGTGTCCCTCTGATGTGGGTGGGGGTGTTCCTGGGGCTGCCAGAGGGCACCTGTGGGCTCTTTCCATGGTGTTTGACCATGTAAATGGATCCACAGGTCCCCTAGCGCCTGCCCAGGTGTAAAATAATGGTGCTAAGTAGGCTTAGCACCATCATTTAGGTCAGCCTCCCTCCCATGCACCATTTTTGCATGGGAGGATAGATAAGGCACTACGGCCTTAGAGTAATTTTTTGGATGGGAATGCCCACCTTGCATCTCATTTACACAAAGTGGTTTCATGCATCCAAAAAATGACTTTAACTCCAACATTTTGGCGCAGGACTAGTCTAGCTTCAAAATATAAATATGGAGTTAAGTTTGCGCTGAATTAGCATAACAAATGATGCTAATTCAGCACAAACAGAGTATAAATCTGGGCCCTAATACATTGGGTACACCTGCGTTGTTTTTAAACCCTACTTGTATAAATGAGATCTCAAAAAAGTGTGTTAAATCAGTTTATTATAGCTTTTACTCCACAGAGGGTTGCTGTTTCTACCACTCAGGAGTTGGAAGTCCTTCTTAGTCCCCGTTATACAAGATGTGAACATTAGGCATTATAAGACTAAGATGCTTTTTAACAACAACTAAGTTTGCCACATATTTGTTGTTAGACCATGTTTTTGATACTGTTTTGCTGGTTTTAATACTCCACTGCTATTCTGTGCTAAAGTGCATATGTTCTTTCTCTTTAAACGTGATGACATTGGATCATACCCAATTGGATTATTTAATTTACTTATAAGTCCCTAGTAAAGTGCACTATATATGCCCAGGGCCTGTAGATTAAATTCTACTAGTGGGCCTGCAGCACGGATGGAGCTATCCACTTAAGTAGCCCCTTAACCATGTCTCAGGCCTTCTATTGCAAGGCCTGTGTGTGCAGTTTCACTGCCAATTCAACTTGACATTTAAAAGTACTTGCCAAGCCTAAAACTCCCTTTTTCTTCATATAAGTCACCCCTAAGGTATGCCCTAGGTAACCCATAGGGCAGGGTGCTGTGTAGGCAAAAGGCAGGGCCTGCTCCTTCCATAGGCTAACATTGGGGCTAACTTAGAGGAAATGTGTAAAAGTATTTGTTCAACAATTCAAGCAGTAAAACAGTGAAAACACCACACAAAAAGAGTCCATACAAGGTTACAAAAATAGAACTTAATCTGATAAATAAAACAAGACCAAACTGACAGAAATCCAATAAGTAGAAGTTGTGATATTCATTTTTAAAGAATAAACTGTAAAATAGTGCTTAGAAGCAAGAAGAGCCATCCACGACAGACAGGGACAAAGTCAAAAGTTCAGGCCTACCATGATGGAATGTGGGCCGGATACAACGACCCAGTGAGGCCTGATGAACAAAAGTGCCTTATTCCAGGTTGCTTTGATGTTAAAGAAATGGGTTCCAGCCGAAGCAATGCGCTGGTGTCAATCCTCGCAGCTGAGGAGATGCATTGATTTTCCTGATGCAGTAGATGAGATGCATCAAATTTCTCCATGGAGCAGTGGTGCTGCATCAATTCTGAGATGCGGTGGGACCAAAGGTCTTTTCCTGCAACATCGTCGATGCAGTGAAGTCGAGCCTAGCATAAGCGAAGCGTCCCTCCCAATTCACACAACAGGAGCAACGCACGGGTTGCGATCCACGTGGCAGGAGTGATGTGCAGGGTGTGATCCACACAGCTATGTCAATGAGTCGGGTTGACAGCTGATGCACTGCTTCTGCAGGAGGAGCAGCTTACATCCTGGTGACCGGCAGAGTCCACGTGGAGAAGTTAGTTGGCTGGGAGTTTTTTATGTCCCCGAAACTTCAAATCAGGAGGCCAGTCAGTTGGCCCTTGGAGTCACTCTGGGTTTGAGTGATGCAGGTCTAGTCCTTCTCACCCAGGCTGGGGAACAGCAGTCCTCAGGCAGCACAGCAAGGAAGGAGTCCAGCAAAGCAGCAGTCCAACAGAGTGGCAGTCCTTCAGCAGCAAAGCAGCCCTTCTTCCTTGCAGAGTAGCCACAGTTTCAGAAGTGTAGTTGGTGGTGTCAGAGATCCAATACTTACACCAAGTTTGGACTTTGAAGTAGGGGAGACTTTGGAACAGCCCTTTGTGTGGGGACAGGACACAACTGATTTATGTGTAAGTGAGGCTGTTGCCAGCTCCTCCCTCCCATTCTGCTAGGATGGCCCATCAATGCCTATTAAGTCAAACATAAGCTCTCATTGTCTGTGTTGTCTTGGGGGAATACACAATATCCAGCTGTCAACTACCCTAGATAAGGGATCAGAGACCGGCAATAGGCATCAAACGGATAAAGTAAGAAAAACCCAGCTTTCTAAAAGTGGCATTCTCAGAACTACAACTTAAAATCACAATCAGTGTTGCATGCACACAAGTAGCATTTAACTTACAGGCCCTGGGCGCATGTGGTGCACTATATTAGGGATTTATGTTATGAGGTTCCTACTCAGATAATAGGACTGCATGTTTAGGATGGCAGAACGGCAATGTGTGGGAGACTAAGGGCATGATTTAGAACTCGGTAGACAGAATATTCTGCAAAGTGTTGTGTCCGGGAACAAACTCCTTTTGGTCTGTATACAACAGCTCTGGGAGGACCTGAGCATACTGAGCCACCAGGATTTTTTATTTTTTTATTTTTTTTTATTATTGGAAGGAAACATATAACACATATAGGTGGTCATTCTAACCCTGGCGGTAAAAACCGCCAGGGCGAATGACCACGGGAGCACCGCCAACAGCCTGGCGGTGCCCCTTAGGGCATTCTGACCGCGGCGCTTTGGCCGCGGTCAGTGCAGGAAAACCGGCGGTCTCCCGCCGGTTTTCCGCTGCCCGTCAGAATCCTCCAAGGGGATTCTGACACCCCCTACCGCCCGCCAGGAACAGGATGGCGGTAGGGGGTGTCGCGGGGCCCCTGGGGGCCCCTGCAGTGCCCATGCCAATGGCATGGGCACTGCAGGGGCCCCCGTAAGAGGGCCCCGCTTGTATTTCAGTATTTCAGTAGCACCCGTCGCACCTTCCCACTCCGCCGGCTCGATTACGAGCCGGCTTCATGGTGGGAAGGTCGTTTTCCCCTGGGCTGGCGGGCGGCCTTTCGGCGACCGCCCGCCAGCCCAGGGGAAAACTCAAAATACCCGCCGCGGTCTTCCGACCGCGGTACGGTATTTTGGCGGCTCCCGCCGGGCGCGTGGTGATCGCGTCCGGCGGGAGTCAGAATGACCCCCATATTCTTGAGTCATTTTACACTGAAGACTTACAATATTTTTTCAGGATATAGAGTGGAAAAGACAAGAGGAAGACATCACCCAGTTAAATCGTACATAATACAAAACCTAACCACCCCTCAGATCCTATCTAGAGATGGTACCCATTAATTCCGAAGAGGGTGGCCCCGATCATTATGGACCTGCATCCAAGCCTGAAATGGACCCCATTGTGATGGGTCGCTCCATTCCGACCCACACAGTTCTCTTACTTGTGCTGACTCTGCCACACACGACCTGGTGCATACTGTAGACCCCGGCGATTTGATTGGTCACTTATGGCAACCGCGGGACCAACTGCGGGTTAAAAGCGGAGCGTCAGAGAGATCAAGAAAAGAGGAGGCGAGAAGGAGTGGAGACATACGAGCGACAAAGGAGGAACAGGAGGACGAGGGAACCACCATCGAGGAGGAGGACGGCCGGAAGACGGAGCCAATGGGAGCTGGAGTATCGCCGAGGAGATTTGGAGACAGCTGGCCCGGGGAGCCCGCTTATACGCCGCCACGCTTCCGGAGAAGTGTGGCATCTCCAGGTACGGAGACGAAAACGGGGAAGGGAGGCGGGAAGTGAGGAGCGGGGAAGAGGAGGGGACAGAAGGGAGAGGGAAAAAAGGAGAGGGCGAACGGGCACTTGGGACGGGGAGCACTGCGGGGAAAAGGGGACGGGGCAAGAAAACACTAGCGGTCATTCAGATACAAAAAAAGAAAGGGAAGAGAAATATAGGAAATACGATACCAAGAAGATAGAGCATACACAGGAAGAGATTTACGATTAAATACACTAACCGAATAAACGAGAGAGAGAGAGAGAGAGAGAGAAAGAGAGAAAAAAGGAGAAAGACGGAAAACAGTACATAAGCGAGAAAAGCAGGACGCAAGGAAACAGGCAGGAAGGAAGTCTGGCAGGAGAGTCGGAAGAGGGACAACACAGGAGAAAAGAAGTAAGACAATAAGAAGACAGCGGAGGCAGGGACGAAGAGAGTGAGAGAGAAAAGGGAAAGACGAGAACAGTTAAGCCTTAACAAACCTCCCCACTTACCGTATCTATTTATTTTCTTGTTTCCATGCTCCCCGCGAGGCCTGGGAAGGAAGAAGAAGGACGAGCCAAGAGGACCTACTACTATTCCATAAACTTTGTACATATTACTCATCGTATAAACTGTTTCAAGAACCAATAAAAGACAGTTCTTTGAAACCACGATATTGCTATTCAGCGTCATAAATTTGCCATCCTCGCACAAGTGGTGTCAGAAGTGAGATTTGAACCCCACACTCACACGGAGAAGACGATGGAAGAAAAACCCACCATGGCGGATGTAATTGCTCAGCTCGCAGAAGGACAACGACATCTACAGTTGATGTGGGAGCAGCAAATGAAAGACGCCAAAGAGGAGAGAGAAGCGTTACAGACGGCCCTTAAAAGTCAGGCCACAATTATGGCCAACAATCAACTAGTCCATGAAACTGCCATGAGTAAATTAACAGAGACCATTGCACATACCAAAGTACATCCGAATGTGCCGAGCAGTGTTCTACAAAAATACCAGGATCAGGAAGATCCGGATTCATTTTTTCTTAATTTTGAAAGGGCTGCCAGTACAGCCAACTGGCCCGAAGACAAATGGGGCCAATATATAGCCCCATTATTGACTGGACAATTGCAGGCCACATATCAAGCCATCAATCCCATGGGCACCCTCCCCTACAAGGAGATCAAAAAGACTGTCCTAGAAAGGATAGGACTAGACCACGAAAGTTATCGGAGCAAGTTCCGGCATATGAAATGGGGATTACAAGAAAATCCTCGTGCCTTATACTACCGGGTCCAAAACGCGGCGGGACGTTGGTTAAGGCCCACCGAAAAGACTCGGGAAGAAATGTTTGATGTGATTGTATTAGAACAGTTCCTGGATGCACTGCCCTCAACCACAAGAAATTGGGTTCGGCAACACCCCGGATTAACTAACGAAACAGCAATTGACTTAGCCTGTGCCTTCCACAGGAGCCCAGATTTCAAAACCACCCCTTATCGGGACCCTGGACCATCTCCTGTACGGCCAAATATAGGGAAAATAGCACCTTCACGACCACTAAGTTCCCATGAGCCAGAGAGAATTCGTAGTCCCCCTCCACCTCCAGCCTCTTATACGTCTAGCGGTCCTCAATGTTATAATTGTTCTGAATGGGGTCATATCGCCCGCTTTTGTCCACAGAAAAAAGACATAGAAGAACCCATGGAAGTTGGCGTCACTAAAGGCAGGGTTTTCTGGGCTGGGGAGGCTAGGCCTACCTATACGCTTCCCATATGTCTAAATGGACAAGAGAAAGTAGCTTT
The DNA here is from genome assembly GCF_031143425.1 of Pleurodeles waltl. Lineage (NCBI taxonomy): Eukaryota > Metazoa > Chordata > Amphibia > Caudata > Salamandridae > Pleurodeles > Pleurodeles waltl. The sequence continues at coordinate 914,666,343 of NC_090449.1, forward strand.
AATTGACTCTGGCTGCAGTCAGAGCGTCATTAGACAAAACCTAGTGGAAGCAAGGCACACCATACCCCATACCCAGGTATTGATAGCTTGTGTCCATGGTGATCAGTCATATTACCCAGTAGCTAGCATTCGCTTTCAGTGGAGGGGTGAAGAAGAAATCCTCAGGGTTGGAGTATTGCCACATCTTGAAGAGGATATTATTATTGGGACCGACTATGTAGCTTTTCCACAATTATTGCACAAAGCCGGAGAAGAACATCTGATGAAAAAATGGTGGGAGGAAGTACCCTATGATATTGAAATAGCTGAGACTCGCCCTCTAAAACCCCACGTAAGCAAAAGACAGAAAATAGTCCAGAGACAGCAATATTGGGAGGAGAATCCAGAAACCAAGAACTCACAAAAAAGCACCGGAAAGGTATACACCATTGCCGGGGATTTTAGACAAACACAGAGAGAGGATCCATCCTTAAAGAATGCCTGGGAAAAGGCCCTTAATCGGGAGGAAGGAGGGGTAGGACCCACATTTCACATACATAATGAACTGTTATATAGACTACCCCAGTCAGGTAATATGGACCGGAGACAATTATTAGTCCCTGGGAGGTACCGAGAGCAGGTCTTACAACTAGCCCATGGGGAGACAGGGGAAGGGCACCTCGGAAGAGATAAGACTGAGGCAGCGGTCCTCCAGCGATTCTACTGGCCTGGGGTATATGGGGATATACGGCGGTATTGTCAAACCTGTCAGAAATGTCAGTTCTATAACCCAGGAATGCAACCCCCTGCCCCTTTACAACCCCTCCCGATTATAGAAACCCCTTTTTCTCGTGTAGGAATGGATCTTATTGGTCCCCTCACCCCATCTACTAAAGGAAGACAGTATATATTAGTCCTGGTGGACTACGCCACAAGGTATCCTGAGGCAATCCCACTTCCTAGTATGCATACAAAGGTAGTGGCCCAAGCTATGATCGAGTTCTTTTCAAGGGTCGGGTTCCCTAAAGAAATTCTGACTGATCAGGGTACTCCTTTTATGTCTAGATTAATGAGGGAGGTCAGTGACACGTTGGGGATAAAACAAATCCGAACCTCGGTTTACCATCCCCAAACTGATGGACTTGTGGAACGATATAATCGGACCATCAAGTCGTTACTTAGGAAAAGCGTGGCAGAGGACGGAAGAGACTGGGAGAAAAAACTACCACTCGTATTATATGCCATACGTACACATATCCAGGCTTCCCTTGGACATAGTCCTTTTGAGATGTTATTTGGTAGACCTCCTCGAACCCTCCTTGATATGTTGGTAGAACAATGGGAGGAAAGAGATGAGGACATAAAGGATCTACTGACCTATACTAAAGACTTAAAAGAAAATCTACAGGCTGTATGGGATAGAGCCCATGAGAATTTAAGAGAAGCCCAAGACAGGCAAAAGAAGAATTATGATGCTAGAAGTGTGTTCCGTACTCTTAAGGTGGGAGATAAGGCTCTAATCCTTCTCCCCAGTAGTGAGAATAAATTGTTAGCCCGATGGCAAGGACCATATGAAGTGTTAGAACAAATCAACCCAACAACATACCGGTTGGCTCTTCCCCATCGACCCCAAAAAGAACAAATCTATCATATAAACTTGTTAAAAAAATGGCAAGGAACTGAGCATAGCCATAAAATCCAACATATCGTGACAGAGCAGATAGAAGACATTCCTTATCCCGCTCTTTCCTTTTGCCCCAATGAAGGAGATGATAAACCCCGGATCAATACCTCTCTTGCTGACAGTTATCAAACCTCTCTCTATCGAATACTTACCACCTATGCAGATGTATTCTCCCGACACCCTGGCCACACTAATTTAACCGAACATAGTATCAGAACCAAGAACGAGGCAGTTGTAAGACAAAGACCCTATAGGATTCCGGAAACCAAGAAAGCTGTAATCGAACAGGAAGTTACTAAAATGTTACAATCCGGGATTATTGAACCATCCAGTAGTCCCTGGTGTTCCCCTATAGTGTTAGTACCCAAGCCAGATGGAACCACGCGCTTCTGTGTAGATTATCGGAAGGTGAATGAGCTCACCTATTTTGACGCTTACCCTATGCCTCGCATCGACGAACTGTTGGAGAGAATAGGGCATGCCAAGTTCATGTCTACTTTAGATCTCACAAAAGGATATTGGCAGATCCCCTTAAAAGAAACAGACAGGGAAAAGACCGCATTTTCAGCACCCTCTGGGTTATATCAGTTTACAGTTCTCCCTTTTGGACTACACGGAGCCCCTGCTACCTTTCAACGGCTAATGGATATGATTTTAAGACCCCATCGCTCCTATGCCTCAGCCTACTTAGATGACATTGTAATATTTAGCGACTCATGGACTGACCACCTCCAACATTTATCAACAGTACTACAGACACTGAGGGAAGCTCACTTAACTGCCAATCCGGAAAAATGTATGTTAGGCTGTACATCAATCAAATACCTGGGGTATGTCTTAGGACAAGGAAAAGTCTACCCTCAAATTGAAAAAATTACAGCCATAAAACAGATTCCAGCACCTAAGTCAAAAAAAGAAATACGCTCGTTCCTTGGGCTCGTCGGCTACTACAGGCGGTTTATTCCTGGGTTTTCGACCATAGCTGAGCCTCTTACAAATCTGCTGAAGAATGGGTCTCCTAAAACATTCTCCTCCTTACCAGAAGCAGGTATGCACAGTTTTTTGAGGCTTAAGGAGGCCTTGGCTACCAACCCTGTGTTGTGCTGCCCGGATTTTGGTCGTCCTTTTATCTTACAAACCGACGCTTCTGATGTTGGTCTAGGGGCAGTGTTATCACAAACCCAAACTGATGGGTCGGTTCACCCGGTTCTGTTTATCAGTAGGAAGCTTCTTCCCCGTGAGCGTCCATATCCCACTATTGAGAAAGAATGTCTCGCCATTAAGTGGGCCATTGAGTCTCTCCGGTATTATCTCAGTGGCCGTCCTTTCACCCTCCTGACTGATCATGCCCCACTCACTTGGCTGTCTCGTCATAAGGATACGAATCCTAGAGTCCTGAGATGGTTTCTTTCCTTACAACCCTTTTCGTTTCAGCTGTTTCATTCTCCGGGGCGTCTCATGGCCAATGTGGACTTTCTCTCCAGATGTCCTTCGGATGAGCGTCGTCTACAGACGCTCTCTAGGGGGAGTGTCTGTGATGGGTCGCTCCATTCCGACCCACACAGTTCTCTTACTTGTGCTGACTCTGCCACACACGACCTGGTGCATACTGTAGACCCCGGCGATTTGATTGGTCACTTATGGCAACCGCGGGACCAACTGCGGGTTAAAAGCGGAGCGTCAGAGAGATCAAGAAAAGAGGAGGCGAGAAGGAGTGGAGACATACGAGCGACAAAGGAGGAACAGGAGGACGAGGGAACCACCATCGAGGAGGAGGACGGCCGGAAGACGGAGCCAACGGGAGCTGGAGTATCACCGAGGAGATTTGGAGACAGCTGGCCCGGGGAGCCCGCTTATACGCCGCCACGCTTCCGGAGAAGTGTGGCATCTCCAGGTACGGAGACGAAAACGGGGAAGGGAGGCGGGAAGTGAGGAGCGGGGAAGAGGAGGGGACAGAAGGGAGAGGGAAAAAAGGAGAGGGCGAACGGGCACTTGGGACGGGGAGCACTGCGGGGAAAAGGGGACGGGGCAAGAAAACACTAGCGGTCATTCAGATACAAAAAAAGAAAGGGAAGAGAAATATAGGAAATACGATACCAAGAAGATAGAGCATACACAGGAAGAGATTTACGATTAAATACACTAACCGAATAAACGAGAGAGAGAGAGAGAGAGAAAGAGAGAAAAAAGGAGAAAGACGGAAAACAGTACATAAGCGAGAAAAGCAGGACGCAAGGAAACAGGCAGGAAGGAAGTCTGGCAGGAGAGTCGGAAGAGGGACAACACAGGAGAAAAGAAGTAAGACAATAAGAAGACAGCGGAGGCAGGGACGAAGAGAGTGAGAGAGAAAAGGGAAAGACGAGAACAGTTAAGCCTTAACAAACCTCCCCACTTACCGTATCTATTTATTTTCTTGTTTCCATGCTCCCCGCGAGGCCTGGGAAGGAAGAAGAAGGACGAGCCAAGAGGACCTACTACTATTCCATAAACTTTGTACATATTACTCATCGTATAAACTGTTTCAAGAACCAATAAAAGACAGTTCTTTGAAACCACGATATTGCTATTCAGCGTCATAAATTTGCCATCCTCGCACACCCATATTGCCTTCCCTTTCCTCCTAGCCTGTTTCCCCTTCCGTTCATACAATGCCATCTCCAAATGATATACAGACAGCAGCCTAGCCAACCATTGTTGCCAGGACGGGGGTCGTAAATCCAACCATGCTGTTGATATACAAATTTGATACACCGCCATAGCTACAAAGATAAACGCTCTATGTGATCCAGCTATTTCGCCATCAGTCCCAAAGACCATGATCTCAGGTGTAAGGACAAAATCATATCCCAATACCTCCTTCAAAACAGATTGAATGCCTTCCCTTAAGGCCTTTAATTCCCCGCATGTAGCATCATATGTATGATGTCTGAACCATACATCCCACATCTTGGACAGTTTATTCCTGACACACATCCCCATTTGGCGAGGTGGGCTGGTGTATGATAGAGATCAAACATAGTCTTGTAGTGTTGCACTTGCAAGGAAGATGATAATAGAAGAGTGCAACCCAACTCCAGTGACCTCATAAAATTCTTACTGCCATCTACCAACTTCTTGCTCCACCTCTCCTTGTTCTTTTCTAGATCATCTGATTTTTCTATCATTAAGAAAGGATAAATTGACCTAATAGTTATACTAGGATTAGCCAGAATATCATTCAGCAGTTGGTTACTTTTGAATCCCTGGACCCCCCCTGTTTTTTTCCCTAAAAAATCCCTTATCTGTAGATATTTGAAGAAGTCCCTTTTCTCTAGACCATACTGTTCCTGAAGATCTCGAAACGTCTTGACCCCCGAGTTATCAAACAAATTTCCTAACCTGTTTATACCTAATGCGGACCAATTTGCCATATATTTATCATGAAATATTTCAGGGAGTAGTGGATTCTTCTCGATCATGGTATAATAATTGTATCTACCAAATCCTTTTTGTTTGTACCATAATCGCCAGCACTTATGAGCCGCTCCCAAAACCTTGTACCTAGTTTTCTTATAATATCCAGGCTCGTGATATGTTACCAAACACCCATTGGCTACTGCTCCTATCTACAACTCTTATACATTGGGGCAGTCTGCTTTTATAACTCCTTCTTTATTAGGCCCCCATAACGGGCGCATGTACTGGAAAGCTGCTGCCATTTGATATAATTTTATATTCGGTAAGGACCACCCACCCCTTTCCCGAGGAAGAGACATAAATTTGCTTGATCTCCTACACTTACCATATGCCCATATAAATCTCATGATTACTCTATCGATCTCTTTAAATTTTAAGTTAGAAAAGTTCAGTGGTATAGCGCGAAATAGATACAACAGCTTCGGGAGGAAGATCATCTTTACCATATTGCATCGCCCTACAATAGTTAAATGCAGGTTATTCCATCTGCATATATCTTCTCTCAGTTTTGCAAGTATAGGATCTATATTTAAATTGACAACTTCATCTACCTTTGGTGTAATATTAATACCCAAATATACTGCATGATCCACCCTCCGTGTGTCTTTAGTATTTGTGTATTGATTAGCCAACAGCTGTGTTTTAGCTCCATTTAACAGATATCCGGAAAACCTTCCAAATTTTTTCGCCACCACTTCAATCTCTCTCAATGCTGCATCAGGAGAGGGGGTTAGTATGGCTATATCATCTGCATATGCTAAGACTTTGGTATCCCATCCCTGCCTATGGATTGGTGGAATCTTACTGTTTTCTTCCAACTGTCTCAGCAGAGGGTCTATATACAAAGCAAACAGGAGGGGGGAGCATGGGCATCCCTGCCTGGTACCTCTCCTAATTGAAATACTCTCAGATTGTCCTCCCATTAGTTGTATTCTGACAGCTGGGGATCTGTATAAAGCCCTTACTGCTATAATAAATTTCTTCCCTAGCCCATAATACTCCATAACATACCACAAATACTTCCAATTCACCCGATCGAATGCCTTCTCTGCATCCAAAAATGCAGCCGCCATAGGTTCTTTTGCTACTTCCGTAGAGTCAAAGAGTGCTAAAACTCTCTGGATATGATTAGTTGTATCTCTTCCTGGGACAAACCCATGCTGCCGCGGAGAAACCAGCTTCTTAATCACCAGTGATAATCCAACTGCCAAGATCTTTGAATATATTTTGGCATCACTATTTATTAATGTGATCGGGCGATATGAGGCTGGATTTAACGGGGGTTTTCCCTTCTTCTGAAACATAACTATATTAGCCAGATCCCAAGATGGGGGGATTTTCCCTCCATTCTGTACCTGAGTATACAGCTCTAACATAACCGGAAGTAACAATAGTTTAAAAGTTTTATAAAATTCTAAAGGAATCGAATCAGGACCAGTAGCTTTCCCTGTGGGCAGGTTACTCATTGCCATTTCTATTTCTGTAATATCTATCTGCTCTCCAAGGCGTGACTTGTCGCTCTTATCTAGTTTCTCCATCTTAATGGGGTATAAGAACTCTAAAATATCTTCATCCGAATATACTGATGTTTCATCATATAGTTCCTGATAATATCCATGGAACACCTTTCTGATTCCACCCACTTCTGATATTATCTGTCCTTGCCGGTCTGTGATCTCTCTAATTACCCCAGCCGCTGTTTTCTGGGTTGTCCGTATCGCTAGCAGCCGCCCAACTTTTTCTCCAAACTCAAACCCTTGTGCACGCTGTGTTAAATATTTCTCTGCTATTCTTTGGGCTGTGACCTCGTTTACTGCCGCTTTCACTATGGCAACTTCTTCCTGCGCTCTCCTTATATCTACTCCAGTTTCTATAGCTATAGCCAGTTGTCTTTCTGCAAACCGCAGCTTCGCTTGGGACTCTATTATTCTCCCTTGAGCATCCTTCTGCCTTTTAATACTAAAACTTAATGTTTCTCCACGAATACCTGCTTTCAGAGTATCCCAGACTATCTCTACTGAGGCTGACCCCTGATTAAACCCCAAAAATTCAGTTATCCACTTACTCATATGCTCACAGTATTCTGGGTTTTTTAGAAGCCCCCTTTCAAATGTCCATCTACTAACTTTTGGTTCTAACCCATCCAGCTTCACATCCAGGACTAAAGGATTATGATCTGACACCATCCGTGAGTATAACTCAAACCTGGCTTATTTTAGAAATACAGGAGAGATTAGAAAATAATCAAGTCGTGCTAACTTCGCATGAGGGGCCGAATAATAAGTATATCCGGTGTCGGGCTTACGCAACTTTACCCAGGCATCCACTAACCCTAATTCTTGCTGAATAGCACCCATTGCCTTATATACCCGAGGTTTACGCCCTTGATACTTCTCAGTTGTGGACGTTAATAAATCCTGTAGTACCTCCCACGATCCATTAAAGTTAAAATCACCACATATAATATAGGGAGGGGCCCATCCTGTTAACTCGATAGCGAGGGTATCAACTACTATTGGGTCGTCCGTGACTACCCCATATATGGAACATAGTGTAAAGCTATTATGACCGTAACTACATTCTACTATTACCCATCTTCCACCTGTATCTGCCTTCTGCCGAGTACATTTTAATTTATTAGTCCGGTCTAGAATCGCCACTCCTTTAGTTCTAGCTTCTTGTTTTGACCAAGCAATTACCTTCATACCAAGCGAGCAGAGGATCCCAGAGTTTTTATATTCCACATGTGTTTCTTGTAGGCAGAAAATATCTGCCTTGAAAGTTTTTAATTCTTCGGCAACTCTCCTTCTTTTACGAGGATCATTCAGTCCACATATATTGATTGATACAATTCTAAGTCTAGCCATAACCCTTCCTTTTTGTCATTTCAAATCTTTTCTCTTTGGGATCCCTCAGGTTTACATATTTAACTGCACCGTCTCTTGAATTCTCTTTCCTTCCTTTTCCACTTCTTTGCCCCATATCTCTCACCTCCATTAATCGTTTCCTTTCCATTTTCTTCCCATGATTCACCCCTGTCACTCCCCCCCACCCCCTCCTGCTTTCCCCTTCATGTCCCCCCTTCCCCCACCCAGGACCAGTCTCCCCTTACCCCCTCCCCGACTCCCTCCCTCCCCCCCTGAAACTGGCCCCCCACCCTGTTGAGCAATCAGACCCATAATGGCCTGAATGTTGGTGTCGTGTATGCATCGGCCTACCCACCCACCGGTACCCTAAGTGCCTTTACCTTCCCTGTTCTTTCTATACTCTATAAATTCACCCCCATCAGGTATTCTTTTGCCTTAATTTCTGGAGTAAAAACTTTCACTTTTCCATTCATTATTGTTTTTAGCCTAGCAGGGGCCAACAAATAAGCCTCCCCTCCTTTCTCGAAGAATGGCTTAATAAGCTGCCGGAGCCGCCATCTCCGCTCCACCGTGGCGTGACAGAAATCGGGGCGGGTAAAGAAGATAACCCCGTTACAGGAGCGTGGGGTATTGGGAGGAGTCTTATCAGCTATCTCCTGACGTACCATATAGTTCCCAAAATATACCAGAATCGCTCTTGGGTATTTAGAGTCTGCCCGTTAACCCCCCTCCCGTCGGTTTGTTGGGAACCTATGGACCCTCTGCACCTCATTGTCCCAGTCCCGATCCCCCAGTTCTGGAAAGGCCCTGCGCAAAAGAGTAACCATGTATGCCTGTATATTGTTCCCTTCTAGTCCTTCTGGTATACCCAGAAATCGAAGATTGTTCCTTCTCTGTCTATTTTCCAAATCTTCTATTTTCCACATCACATCCGTCAATTGTCCGTCTCTAGCAGCATTCTGCTCTTTGAGAGTATCCATATCCTCCTCGACTGCCACTATCCGATCTTCCATAGAACATAGCTTAGCTTCAATTTCCATGCATGATTTTGCTACCTTACTGACAGATCCTTGCAGTCTCTTTGTAGCAACCCTTGCCCGACGACTTTCGATCCTGGTCTCTGTTTGTAACTCTTTAATTGAACTGTATATTGACTGCAATATCCCCGCCTTGGTGCCCATCACATGAATATTACCGGGATTGCCAATGCTCCCGGCTGCAGCTCCCAGATCACTTCCATTTTTATCATTGGCCGGGCTTTGGTTGCCACCGGTAGGAGTATCTGCTAAGCCGATCCCCGAGTAATCCCACCTTAAAGTCCTACCACTCATAGATGCCGTGCTTTCCAAGCCCTGTTGTAAACCAGAACGTGATTTAACAAATTTACGTTGACGAACCTTACGTACTGTATGTTCACCACTTGGAGATTTGTTGCCCGTCTCAGATGTCTCACTCTCATCAGTTTCACTAAAACTGCCGTCGGCGCTGCCGAGATCAGACTCTTCTGTCAGAGAGTAAAACTTGTCACTACTATCTTTGCCCCAATCCATTTGTTGGGGATTTTTCCCCCCCATAATTTTATCCCATTTTTTAGGGCTACCTAAAGGGTTAGTAGAGTCGTTCTCCTCTGCTGTAGGTCCTGATGAGCTTCCAGTTTTCCCCTTATTTTGATGGTCCAACTGTTTGCTTTGATCTGTTTGTTGAATTTGTAGCTGTCCATTTCCGGGGAGACCGAGCACCTTTCCGATTGTCTCCCTGTTAATGTCCTGAATTTCTGACGGGCTCTCTATGGATTCATCACAATAATCTTGGTTTCCAATACTTAACTCTAGGGGAGTAGATTCTTTTCCTGACCAATTATTTTCAAGGGAGGGGATTACATTCACAGTAGAGGTACCTTGTACCCCACCTGCAAGAAAAGCCGTAATAGTAGATTGATTTTTACCTTTCAATTTGCTTTCCAACAGGGAGGTAGTGCTGTCACTCATCTTGGCATCTTTCATCAGTCCTGAGGTTTTTTTCCCACCCGCTTTACCAGTTGTAGACGTCAATCATTTATTTAAACCGGCTGACTCTCCTTTTTCCCTGCCAGTGCGTGAGGTCTTAGCGCCCTCACTTCTGTCTCCCAGATTCCTACTAACTTTGGGTGCCATATTTATTGTTATAGTATGAGATAACAATCTGATGAATCTTGTTATACCCACCGCTATAGCCAATACCTCTGTTATTGTTTGTTTAATCACACTCCTTGATGGCCATAGGGGGGTAGACATATGCCAAGATACATTACTATGTGTGATCGAGAGCATTGGAGCCTCCTAGGGCTCCTCCTCTTCCCTCCCCTGAATAATGGACTCTTTTCAGAACTTTTTCAGATCCTTCTCCTCTATTTTCCTGATGGTGGGACAAAGGGACAGGGAAGAGAGAAAAAAACTAGCAGAATCAGATACCGCTGGCTAATATCATTTCTCCTATCATGATATCCTTTCTCCTATAGTTAGTATATTTTCCCTTGCTTTCCAAGTCCTTGGTTGCAGAAATTCAGAAAAAAATTCCCTGGGTAGCCACAGAGTCAGAAAACCAGGGGAGTTTTTCATCACCTCGGGATAGTGCTCTTTTTTAACGAAATTTTTACCCTCCTTGCCGGCACATGGCACTTCAGCGTGCTCCCGCTGTTTTCAGTTCTTACCGCGTTGCTCCAGCCCCTGTGTTCCTTGCCACCGATAGACACTCCTTGTTATACTTATTATACTCGCACGGGGCAGTTACGGCTGTGTGCCGAGATCCTGTGGCTGTCCTCATTACAATGGCTGCCGCGGTGAAGAAGCGGCGGCCACTATATGTGGCAAAAACGGCAACAGCTGCAGGTATGCACCAGAGTCCTCGTTGTGGTGGCTGTCGCGGTGAGAGAGAGCAGCAGCCACTTTATAAGCAGCAAGACAGTTATGACTCCGCTAAAACGCTGGTGTCCGGGGGGGGAGTTCCCTTTTCTGTGGCATCCGCGCCGCGGTATGGTAGGGCGGCAGTCAACACAGCCAGCAGCTATCTGATAGCTGCCGCAACTAGAAAGACAGCCAAACGCGGCGCGTAGCTCCAGTGGACGTAGTCTGCAGGCTTCTCCATTACGCCTTCACCATCTGCTTAGATAGCGGTTCCCCTCGCATCCTTTCCTTCCTTATTTGGCCCAGCCGTAAAGTTTTACAGGGCCATCACGGCCCAGCCTCGTGGGATTCCAGCCCGTGATCAGGGCTCGAGCCGCCCTACTCCGGCTTCTTGATTTTACGATGTTTCCCGCACAAGTCGTTATCTGTAAATTGCCGCTTCTGCCGCCACTCTCACCTCCTCTCAGGGCAGAATCCCCAGGCGCCGACAAGCCTCGCGATTACACGGCCACCATGTTGCTCTCGGAGCCGCCAGGATTTTAAATAGAATTTTATCATTGACTCTGAGAAAGGCAATGGATCTGTAGGAGGGAGGGGTCTCTATCCGGTTTAGGAAGGGAAACCAGAAAGGACTCTCAGAGGGACTGAGACAGCTCACCATTGTGTAAGGCCACATTATACATTTCTGCCAGCTGTGACACCAAGAGTGAGGTGAAGGTGGAATCGTACTCCAAGGGCAGCCAGTACAGTCCCGGCGTCTTGAAGAGGGCCAAGTTGCAAATTGCATGTTTTACATCAATATGTGTGATTTCAACTTCCAGAGATTGCCTGCTTGAGGTTGGAATACACAGGAGATCTATCTCTGCCAGGAAAGCTGTGATGTGGTCAAGTTTCGCGTAGGAGGGGACTCTATTGATGGATGAGTAATAGTCCTAGACGGCGTGAAAGATGTCAGGTTGCGTGTGGACAATGACACCTGCCAAATTGACCACTTCAGTAATGGATCAGTTTTCAGAGTTTCACCTGCATAACCAGGCCAAGAGCCTGCCAGACTTTCCTCCCTCATGATGAACCCTTGCTATGTGCACTGTGAAATTACACAGTGCAGGTCTTCCAAAAGGCCCACGTAAATTGTTCTTGCAACTGCTAGGCACAGGACAGTGTGGGGTCAGTGTCCGCAATCTTAGTTGCCTCTGCCAAGGAGTGTTGAGTTGGGGGTACGTCCCTCTCAAAGTTTCCATGTGGTAGTGGGGACGGCAGAGGGAACCACCTGAGGTCCATGATGTGCACATCATAGTCAGATACTATACATCCTAGGTAGTCCATGTGTTGAAGTAAGGGTACACATGAAGAAGAGAAGAGGAATTGATTGAGCCACACTTGCAGGTTTTGTGGGATGGAGTGAAAAGAATAGAGCTTGGTTCTCAGATGTTGAAACCGCCACACATCTGTGGGTAACCAGTGGAGCAACCAGCTTTGAAAGCAGTCCATTTGTGCATGCAGGGGGAAGAGGGGGATTGGGTGGTTGGATCTATCTAGTGGTGGATTTAGCACACAAATAAAGCCTCCGCCAAGCACCCATGACATAGTGGTTTTAAGGGCCAGCCTGGTGGAAAGGGTATCCTAAAAATTCCCCTGGTCAACTTTGGGTGAATAGATGCTACCAAGAAAGAGTGATTTGCCATCCAAATTGCCCTCCAGGAGCACATATTGGCCCTCCTTGTCTATGGCTCTGTCAGTTTCACAGAAAGGTACTGCTGGACACACGCAGATCATAGCACCTATCATGTACATTGCATATGTGGTGGCACAGAAGAGGTCTCTCCAAAGCCTGGGCAGGCGTTCAAGTTCACCCATTGTGATATGAGTCTGTTGTAAAAGGCAATTTGGGTCCACTGCGGGGATATCGTACAATCCATTGATATTTTTATGGTGCAAAGATTTATAATGCCCTTGCGCCACCTTGCGCCACCTTAACGTAACTATTTTTGGCATTAATGTGGCCCAATGAGGCCGAAATCCCCACGCCGTATTTACCAGGCATTATGTATGCAAAGGGGGTGTTCCCCCATTAGGGGAGTCAGAGAAATAGCGTAAGGAAATCATTTAATGTCTGCTCAAGAGCAGGCATTAAAGGGGGTTTCCACTCTTTATAATGGGGCTCTATCAACTCTGCAGGAGTAGCGCCAACATTTTGGCACTACTTCTGCAGAGTATATCAATAGCACCATGAGAAATGACGCTATTGCCCCCTACCCTTCACCATGGTGCGGCGTATTTTTAAATACGGCACACACTTACTGGGGTGGAGGGGTGCAGGGAAAGTGTCCCATAGTTTGCGGAATCCCCGAAATCATAGGCTGTGAAACAACTATGGGGACACCTTGAACCTTAGAGGGCCAAACTCCACACAAAAGGAAAAGGTACTCTTTAGTTTGAAAGATTTATATTTTACTAGGGATCCAAATAAGAGAGTAATGTTTTAAGACACTGAAAGACTGATACCAAAGCTCCCAAGTAAATAGGGCTTTCTTTAAACTGAGACAGAGGGCTATGCGAATTATTGGTGCTCCACGGTTTGCATTAAAATAGCAGTATTGGCAACATTCACCTGATGAATTATTTAACAAGTTTCCTTTTTTCAAAGGTAGCTCATAGGAAAATAGAGATTATACTGAGTTGGGCGCAGATTGTACGGACCTGCACTCAGTGGCGTCGCGTGGGGGGTGCAGGGGGGGCCGGCCGCACCGGGCGCAACATCTGGGGGAGGGCGCGCTCGCACTCACGAGTGCTAAAATCCACGGGTTAGGGGGCGCAAATTACTTGCCTTGCCCCGGGTGCTGACAACCCAAGCTACGCCACTGCCTGCACTCTTTTATAAATGAAATCATTATAAGTACGCTTTCCATTCAGAGCATATTCTAGGCACAAACACTTAGGCCCGTATTTATACTTTTTTTGCGCCGCATTTGCGTCGTTTTTTGACGCAAAAACGGCGCAAACTTGCAAAATGCCATTGTATTTTGTAGGTTTGCGCCGTTTAGCGTCAAAAAGCGGCGCAAATGCGGCGCTAAAAAAAGTATAAATACGGGCCTTAACTTCGTGCCTTTCAACGAAGGCCAGAAGTTTAAGATGGAGAGAGATTGAATGAGATTGAAATGTAAGTACTCTAGCGACATCGATTTTGAAATGTAGCTAAACCTGAAGAATCACAAAATTGTAGCTGCCTCCAAGTAAGAGAAAAAAAATTCCGGTTTTGTGTCAGTTTTTGTAAAACGTTCCGATGTAAACATGGGACTTGCTTTTGAACTCATTTAAACTCTGCACTGGGTACAACATGTGATGTTCTGAATGTAATTAAAATACAAACAGATTGGTTTTGCTTCTATTACAAATAAAGTAGGATGTTCTAATACAAACTGATTCGCAGGTCCTCTTTAATGTTTGGAGTTGAGTTTTAAAACGCTCTGATGATATGACAAAAAGGTGCTCTTTACTGAGCCCAGAGAAATAAACTGCATCATAAATATTTGTAAATAGGGTTCGCTATTGAAAAAGACTCAATAAAACATGGTAACAATATTCTTTGACCTCACCCGGTAGCAGGTATCCGAGCCATAACCCTATTTCCTCTGCCTGTTAAATCGGTTACTCAATTAAAAAAGATCATTATCCCTTTTACCACAAATACATTTTTGGGGAAGATTCAGACGGGAGAGAGAATTCACCAGTAGTCTGCTTAACTCTTTCCTGGAGCTGAGTACTAGTTCTGTTACTGTAGTCTATGGGATCTTTTCACAAAATCGGTGTCGATTTAACTAAAACGTAGCTGTGCAATAAGGGTCATCTGCAGCTGTAAATCACAGGCATTGCTTTAACAAATCAGGCTCGAGCTACATTTTTGGAGGGATTAGTAATTGGCCCCTATACATTACAGATAGTGCCCCTGGGTTGCTAAGAGCATGTGCACCCATTTTCTCTGTCCACGGGTCACTGTTGTGTTACAGAAGGGGACACTGACACTTTTGCTGCCCCTTCTGAATTACTGATAGCGCTGGTGCACATATAGAACTTGTGCTATTTTGAGAGGATGTTCTTTCATTTGCATTATGACTTGGTCATAAGACAATGAGGTAAACACTGTAGGGCAGATGTAAGAGCCCCTAACGCCACTGGAGCGTCACTTTTGGTGACGCCCCAGTGACGCTAACCACTGATCCATATTTTCAAGGAGGTGAAATGTCACTTTTTGTGGCGTTACGCCCCCTTGTAAATATGAGCCCCTCTGATTCAGTTTTCTGCATCAGAGTGGCATGGAATGGGTGTTGCAGTGGGCGTTCCACAGCAACATCCATTGCTTTTGACGCTGAACCAGATTTACAAAAAATCATAAATCTGTGGCTGAGTCAAAAAACCCAGGGGTTGAGTTAGCATGGCAAAACGAGGAGGTATGCTTTTATTACTCCTCGTTTTTTTTTCTTTTTTTATGTGTTCTGCATTTTGCAGCACATATAGAAAGAGCAAAATGCCATGGATGATTGTTTATGTGCAGGAAGATATCCCTTCCTGCACATAAAAAATCATTCCAATATGACGCTTTGGTACTTCTATGTGTGCTGCATTTTGCAGCACACATAGAACTGCCAAATCGCCATTATAGATTGTTTATGTGTAGGAAAGGACACCTTCCTGCACATAAACAATCTATCCCTGCAACACAGACACCCTTGCACTATGGTGTAAGGATGTCTGTGTTGGCGCAGGCAGCATAATTCAGCGCCGACGCAGGGGTAAACGCAGAGGTGCGCCGTATTCCTTTTTGTCAACCTAAGACATGATCGATTCTACAAAAATGATTGATTTACACATATTTCTTGTAGAATTATTCTGTTTATAAAATTGTCACCTGCAGCATTGCAAATATGTATGTCAGAGGCTATTGAAAATGTAACATATTAATGCTCTATAGCGCCAACATGTTTTTAACATAGGCATCTAAGCCACAACTTCACAGAAATCACAATTAGCATTAAATACCAACATCTTGAAATAAACTTGTCAGCAGAGAAATGCAATTCTGCAGAAAATACAATTTTCTTATGAATTACTTACTTTGAAATTGGCACTGCTAGTCTGGGAGAGGTAAATATCAAGGTAAATAGTCTATGCTTCGATCAAGATGAAACTAGCCGCTTTTATAAAGATCCTATCTGTGATTATTACAGCTTACCTAGAGGAAAACATGTTAAATGGAAATTTACATTTGAAAATACACTATACATTAAAATAATGTATACAGTAAGTAAAGTCTGACAGAACAGTGCTAAGAGGGTAGTTTGCCATATCAGCAGCCAAAAAGATTTATTGTCTCCCCTAAAGAAGGATAATGTCATCCATGACCGTCTAAAAAATGCTGTTAGGTTAATAGTAAACGTTGCACTCAGAAGCCCTGTGTCACTGAGGGATTTTAGTTACATATTTTAGATCCTGGTCTCAAATGTAGGTATGGTCTGTTTTATCTGTTAGCCAGTGACGCGTCTTATGCTATATGGTATTATGAGGCTCCCTTTCCCCCATGTTAGGCACATTTCTGTGTCAATGTGCTAGGGGAAATAGCTAACACTTTAGTGGATTTTGGCCACATTTGTGAATCCTTCTGAGGCTTTTAGCCATGTGTTTGAAGTTTTCAAAAGATCCACACTGCCCTCTAGGTGTCTCAGGCATATATACATGCCATGCACATGCACACGTTGTGTGAGTTTACCTTGCCTCTTCTTGACCTTACACCAGAGCTGGATAAATGTGCACATATTGTTTGCAGTCTATTGTTCTGACTCATCAGCTACTCTGCACCATAATTTCAAGTTCCTGAATTTTAACTATTGCCGGGAGGGCACTGCTTATAGTTGAATTGACTACCAAGCATGTGAGTTTGTGCAGATAATACGTTTTAGGGGCTAATTGATAACTTTTCTTGGCTAAAACACCTACATCTTATTAGTCTTTTAGCAGTAGGGATATCTACTGTTTGTGGTTGGGTGGGACAGACAAAATGGAATAATCCCTTGTAGAGTTTGGATAGGCAGCGGTCTTGTGAAACAGCCTTTACAAAGGTGCCTTTACCACTCATGCCTTTACAACACACTGTAAATATATTTGAAGTATGTAGCCTGGTCAGGCCATTAAGAGTGTGGGGGTGTTATGGTTATGGTCAATCTTTCAACACAAGTTGCAAGGGTTTGGAATGGTAGAGGTAACATGTAACCTGACTAATGTGGCAAGAGAGCTCAGATAAGGAGAGTCTAGAGAAAGGACAAAGATGATGGAGACAGTTGGACTCCCTAGAGAGAAGCATTTAAGTGTCATAAAGAGAGAGGCCTTTGTTGTAGTTTAGTCAGTGAAAAAGCTGAGACCCTACCTGTTTGAGACCCAGTTCCGGGGTCAAACGGATGGCAGACCTCTTTGGTGGCTAATGCAGATTAGAGAACCCCAAACTTTTGCAGTGGCCTATTTTTAATGTAGCAAGACAGTCTGTCCTTATAGAAACACTGGGAAGCAATAGTGAATATTAATAGTGCTAACCTGAATAGAGACTAGGTACAAATATGATCAAAGCACTATTTCTAATACCTATTGAAAGCCCAATTCAATGATGAAGTTGCATCTTTGATAAATATTAAAAAAGTAACTTTTAGAAAGTTGCGTTTCCCTGCCTGAAGATCATGGATGTTAATTTGCTTTAGGTCCAAGCAGTGTCCCAGTGAGTTCTTTCGCTGATGAGATGTCCTGGAGCGAAGACAAAGGCATGTGTGTGTTTTTTGTTCCTCTGATGGGAAGAGCAGTTATGCTGCACCCAAATACAAATGTGTTTGAAATGATCCTCCCATGTCACAAGCAGATGTCAGATGGCAAATGGACAGTGCCCTTCTTTTGTCCCTCCTGCCAGGCAAGAATCCAACCTAGTGGAGGAAGAGCTGGCCTAGAACATTTTTGAATGGCATCAATGGAGGGCTGCTCTTTACCCTAGTCACACATCTGAGTGAGCACACAGCCTCTGCACAGTGGAAGAAGGGGTTCTCTATCTTGGATTTAGTGAGTGAACACCACCATGGGATTATTTCCAGTAGGAAACACAGGAACTACTGAGAATGTGCATAGGATTACCCCTGGGAACTTTTGCCATTTTGGTGGTGGAGGGGCCAGGCATCACTCCACCACCACAAGCTAGTTAGTACCTGGTATAAATGAGGCACCACAAAACACCTTCATCAGAACACTACCATATCTGAGGAAGAACAGAAGAGGACTGAACCTGCTGTCTGTGAAATAAGAGGAGTCCTGAGAGGCTGGACCTGCTACATCTTGTACCCAGGACCAAGAAATGGACTCTCATGGTCAGTTGGCTGTTTGGCTACAGGAACACAAAATAATACAAGAGGCCTTTTGCTCCCAACAACTAGCTGACTAGTTTCAACTGGACCTGACCTTAACCCTACTAGCAACTCTGCTGGAGTGAGTCTCCCTATCTGATCTGCCTAGGGGGTGACCTTGCTGATCTAAAGAAACAATTTACCCCACTCAGAGCTTCTCTGCAGTAGCAAATATGTTACAGCGGGACTTCAGTGATAAGGTATCTAGAACTGGAAAACCCTCTTTGGACACAGTCCACAGCATTGCCCCACCATAGGATTCTGAGCTCTAAAAACTAAAAATGAAACTAAGTCCAAAGGTGGAAACCTTGACTGGCAAAGGTGCCAAAGGTATCCAACCTGTTAGAGGACATCCTTGAGCACAAAATATTTATTTCTTCTTTTCTGATCTTTTCCCACGAAAAGCAACAGCATCACCAGGACCTCGTTGAATGCCCATCCAACATCATCAAGCTCTCTTCGGTTACAGCCAGCTGCCTTTCCCCACTGATAAATTTTGACTTCCAGAAAAAAAAGACTAAGGGCCTCATTACGAGTTTGGCAGTCTGACCATAAGACCGCCTCTCAGGCAGCTTGTGCAGTATTATGAGTTACACAGCCAGGACCGCCAAAATCCAGCCCAAACTCCACAACTGCCAGCACTGTGGAGGGTGGGAAAGAGGCGGTCCCACCACCAGCACCTCCAGCCCACCAAAAAAATCACCAAACCTATTACAACCCACGAATCACAATAGCGGTTCTTTCATTGCGGAAGACCTGTGGCAGTACAAACCGCGGTGGTCACCACAGTAATGCACCACATTGGATAATTTGAAAACTCCACACCTGACACACATCCAAAAAACCTACACACTGCAATATAAAACACAGCCCTTCACATCCCACAATCATTTGCAACCAGAACACCATAGACAGCTCAAAAAAGGCAGCACTTCAATATCAGAATCCATACATTAGGCACCCCTACACACTTCACTTAGCACACATCACACACCTGCACAACACACCCAACACAACAATATGTACCCCACACATCGAAAACCACGGGTCATCCACTCACATCACAGCACCTACACTTCATCACCAATTCTATTTCCCTATTTATTTGACTTCCTTACCGTCTCGTCCACCATTACTATGTCCCAAAAAAGCATCCCCATTTCATAGATAATGAATTGAGGGTCATGAAAGATGAAATCATCAAAGTAGCAAACATCTATTGCCAGGAAAATGGAGATGTGGAAAAGAATAGTTGACAAGATGAATTCTGTAGGCAACTATCCACGCACAAGGGAGGACATCAGAAATAGGTGGAACAAACTCAAGATGAAGGTGTGTTCCATGGCTGCCAGGCACCAGCTGGCGGTCCGCCAGACTGGCGGTGGTCCATCACCTCCTCCCCCTACTTTCACATCATGGGAGGAGAAGGTCTTGGACATCCTGAGGGCATGACAGGAGTACCTGGGGGAGTGAAGTCGGGTAAGTCACAACACCTATGATATCACCCTTAACTTTTGTCTTGCATAATCGCTGATCACATTTTGACATCTTAACAGCCAACCCACTTACCACCCCTGTGTCGAATTGTCCAAATACCCCTCTCCGCCATCCCACGTCAACTAAACTCACTTGGGGCCCCAGTGTCTATGGATGGCATGGGTAGTACAGGAACAGATAGCAGTACAACTCCCAGCAGGCACTGTTCTACAAGATAACCAGAACTGTGTACTACAATTAAAATTGCCTTGCATGTTAAAGTAACAAATAATTTAACCCACCTGAATGCTCCACAATTGTACAGCCTATGGCAAAGACAGCAATGCTTTGGGCATCTGCCAGTATAATATCATCCAACACGCAGCTGCAGTTGTTTTCCCTGCTAAACTGACCTTTAAATTTCCATTCAAACAATGTAATGTACTCACCTGGGGGGCACACACTTATTGGAAGCTGGATGTACTTGGAGTACACCCATACAGAGGCCCAGGTAAAATTGTTACTCCTATACTGTTGGCTAGCTTTTTTTCCATAGCTCATTGAGCAACTGTTAGTTGACTCAATGATGCTATACACATAACTTTGAGATAACTTTGAAATATAAAGTCATTTAGCAGACAAGATAGGAGCCTATGAACAGACATCTAACCACCAAGATACTCCAACATCTTGTAGCGAGGTGTATGATATAGGAAATCTGTTTCCCATAATGCTCTAACCCAGATGTGGATGCTGGTGTCAATGCCACATCAGGGGATCAAGTATAGGCTTTGTGTGCATGTCACATAGCATGTCAACCGGTCAAAGTTTGATATCACTTGTTGCATTACTTTCAGTAGATGTGTGTTCCACTTATCCTACAGGTAACCTACCCATTGTGACAATGGAAAGGACACCAGAGACAGTCACTTTCTCTCTGGATGAAGCCCTCAGTGAGGAAATCACCCCTGGATGTGTGAACATTGAGGATGACTCTGGCCCATCTGGACACCTGGTCAACAACTGTCAGCCTCACCCTCCCTACATCGACTCCTCCGAGCCCTGTTGCTTCAACATCTTTGGCAGCCTTTCACACCCAATCCTGTGTCAACCATCATGTGCCCCCCGGTACAGGTACCTGAGTCACCAGTTGTAAACTTAGACAATGATAGACCTGGCACTAGTGGGAGTGGGCAAACAGTACCAGGAGCACAGGCATGTGGGGGTAGTGTGCATGGGAGGGATGGTGTTGGCCAAAGGATGGCGGCTCCTAGGAATAAAACTGGCCAGGACATTATCTCTCAAGTCTTGAGAGCTTACCAGCAATCCCAAGGCGTGATGGGCCAGGTATTTACCATGATGGGGGAAATCAAGCAGCTGCAGAGGGACAGAACCACCAGGAAGTGATACAGCAGTCGGAGGCCCAAAATGCCCATTTGGCTGCCATTGCAGCGGGTGCTGACAGACATGAATACCACCCTGAGTAGGTCATATCCACAACAGCTGCTCCCTTCCACTAGCAATGTGACATCTGTCCCTTTTACATCTGTGGTGGCTAGTGGAATGGAAGCCCTGCCAGGGGAGGGACATGCCTCAGACACTCTCTGCCTCTGTAGCTGATGAACCCCCCACAAACATGGATGTCCACCTAAACATCCAGGAGGAGCAGATGTCAAGACTTCAACCACTGCCAGGAAGTGAACCTCTACTGATTGGTTCCCTTTGTGTGTCACTGATACACCCTGTTGACTGTCCTACAACCAAACTCCATTTTCCAGTGGTAAAAGAACACTGGACTTGGGACTCCAACTGTTGTAGCAGCTACCCTCATGATTTCATCCACCATGACGGAACCCTTCACTATTGTTATACATTGGATTTTATCTAATTCCCACATATGAATGTGCACTCCTTAATAAACACTACTAAACCACAGCTCATGTGTGAGAGTAATCTTTCAGCTAAATGTAACTGTTAACTGTAATACCTCTTGCACATAAACGATATGCACAAATGTACCAACTTAGGTAAATCACATCTCATATGTACAGTTTAATCAGGGTACAATTTGGATTTGATGATACTGATGGACAAACCTATGTTCACCTTCATTGCACTTTCCTACATATAGGTTGAGAAAATGCCAATGATCACACAGTGAAGTACTGCTGCTCACTTTAGTGAATCAGTTTAGATGTGAAGTACTAGCACCCCACAGACCACTGAAGTTAGGGACATATATATTACAACAAGGTATATTATATCTGCAGCCCGGACACGTTTTCTAGCTCTATGCTGAAAATGCTGTTTCAGTCAAGGTTTTTTCTTTGAATTCTGGGACTTGTAGTTATGTTTCTTCCACTATAAAACAGGAGTACAAGTCTTAGAATTCAAAGGACTATAGCAGCACATTACACTTGCACTTGGAAAACATGGAAGCTATAGAACTAAAACTGCCCTGGAGTACTGGGTTTGTCTATGATTGGTAGTAAGCCCCATTGGGACTTCAGTCACTGTTTGCTTTATGAAGATGCCAGTAGTGAGCATTGGCACGACCTTGTCCAGCTAAACACCTACCTTTTTTGTATATCCCTGATTTAATTTTGTTCATGTTTTTTTTAGTAAAACTGTCTTTTTACAGCTGTCACGATTAATCCTGAATTTGGAGTGCTTCCAAAAAATTTAGATTGTATATCATTTTATTTTAGAACCTGTTTTAAAAACTTTTAATAAATTTGTAGTAGAATGTGTTATCAGTTTCTGTTTAACGACGACCAATTCGTTACTAGCGCTCATCGCGATTAATCGTGAAGTTAGAGTACTTTCAAAAAGTTGAAAGTACATATAATCAGATATTTAACCTAATCTTTCACATGAGTATTTCATTGTAGTGGTATAGAAACTTTTAAATGTTCAAGTAATTTGTGATGACCATGTGATCTTGTAATGAAGAGATTTCATTGGATAAAAGAGAAAATAGTTTCATCATAATAAGAACCACACCCAGTCTTCCCATTTGGATTCAACCTGCAGACAGAGAGGGAGCTCTTTTGGCTGTGCTGCATCCAGTCTTGTTCTGAATAAGTTGTGTTTTTTTTGTTATTTGAAAATAAAATGGCATCTACTTCATCTGAGCTGCCCGAGGAGCATACAGAGTAAGAAACTTCTTCAGATCCAGAAATTACCCCAAAAAAGTAATCTATAGCAAGGAAGTTTTTTGTTATGCCTTCAGGGGAAAAACAGTGGCAAAACCTCTGGAATGTACTCTCTGTTGCAAAATAATTTCACGAGGATCTTGTAAGAAATACTCCTGCCCTACAACAATTATGCTGTATCATCTCAAAGCATATCGCAACCGGCACCATCAAAGAGCTGTGAGAGAGGGGAGAGGTAGGGAAGAGTCACCTTCTACTCCTGCATGACGATCTGTGGGAGACATAGTGCCAGAAGAGTTAAAGAGTCTGTTGTCAGACCTTACTTCAGAATTTAATTGAGTAGGCACCTTTCGCTTGGATTGCAAAAGTGTACTAATAGTTGAGGAGCAGTCAGTTACTTTGATGAAAAAAGCTGACAAAGATCACAAATGTTATTTTTCTTTTGTCATGTCTAGGCTCGGGTGGCGCACACGGAGCTTTACTCCATGGAATGCCGTGGAGTTGGTAAAAAACTCTGTGGAGTTCAGTGGAGTTCCGCATGTGGCGTAGTGCCGTCTGCCTGGCCAATATGCTCCCGATCTCGGAAGACCAAAGAAGGGTTGGGCGGTCCGACCCTGCTTAACGCTTCCTAGATCGGATACTTCCCTTCACCTTCACCAGCAGCCCTCCTTCGCAATCTTGCTAGGTAGCACCAAGCACACCCCAGTCTGGCGCCTAGGACCCAGCACTTACAGCAAGCAGCTAAAAAGCTCAGTGCTAGCAGTCTGCCATTTTCACAAAGTGCCTAGCCTTGATTCCTACTGGGCTAGGCACTCTCTCAGGCTCCACACATCTCTACCTGGTGGGGACTAAGGCAGCAGCTGATACTCACCTGGTCTCTGGCTCCACACCGTAACCTGCCACACCACTTTCTTTCTCTGGGACTCTGGGGAGACAGGTTCTTTTCCATGGAGCTCTGACTGCACTTTTCCTTTTTCCGTGCACAGCTCCCCGCCCTGCCACATATGCAAATAATGTCCAGGCCCAGAGCACTGGGCCTGAACATGATTACATATGTGGCGGGGTCTGTGCTCGGAAAGAGAAACTTTTAGTCAGAGCTCCACAGAAAAGAACCTGTCCCCCCAGACTCTCTGAGAAGAGGGAGTCTGGGGAGACAGTTTCTTTTTCGTGGAGCTCTGACTGTAAGTTTCCTTTTTTCCAAGAATACCCCCCTATATGTAAATAATGTCCTGGACCAGTGCCCCAAGTGTGCACATATAGAAGAGATACCGCAACAAGGGTCTGAATGCTGCTGGGTCCAGGGTCCCTGTTGTCATCAGCCTGGCTGGCTGCCTCCCTCTGCCACCAGCTCCACAGCTGCTGAGGACAGCGAAAAAAAGGAGGGGTAGGAACCGGAGCTGGTGCCTGTGCAGCCCCTCAGCACCAGCTTGAAGCAGCAGATCGATGCTGACCAGCAGAGAGCAAAGCCTCAGGTAGGGCTTCCTCTCTCCCTGCACTAGTGAGCTCCACTCCGCTGGTGGTGCTAGCGGAGTTTTTTGCCAAACTCCATGCCCCGACGAAGTGCAGAGTGTGAACGCCCACCCCTCGTCATGTCCTTTTCCAGTTTGGCTAATTGCCATTTCATTAAAAAAAAAAAAAAAAAAAATGCACAAAACTTCCTGAAAAATACAAAAATATTTAAAAGGTTAAAAAAACAAAAAGGGTTCTCTTTACAACCACCTTTCCATTGTTTAGAAAAGAATAAGATATATATGTGTGTTTGTGTGAGTAGATGCATTGGATGAATCTATGGGTGGTGTATATGTGAGTGACTGAGAGTATGAATTTTGCATGGGTGACTTACTGTGTGTATAAGTCATGTATGGAGGAGTGACAGAGTGCAAGAGTTGTGCATGGTAGCTTCAGTGAGTGCATAAGTGCGTACAAGGATGAGTGAGTGAGTGCATGAGTGATGATATGGCTGAGTGAGTGAGTGCATGAGTGCATGACTGTTGTATGCGTGAGTGAGTGAGGACATCGGTGCTACATTGGTGAGTTAATGAATCTGTGAGTGGTGTATAAGTGAGTGAGTAACTGCACGAATGGTCCATGGTTAACTGAGTGTGTGTGTGAGTAAATGTATGGATGAGTGAATTATTGCATGAGTGGAGTCTGGAGCACTGAATGAGTGTATACGTGCATTTATGGGTGAGTGAATGAGTGTGTAAATGGTGTATGGATGACTGAGTGACTGCAGTAGTAGTGTATGGTTAAGTGAATGTATGTATGGCAGGTGTATACATGTGTGACTGAGAGTACAAATGTCCCATGGGTGACTTACTGTGTGTATGAGTGCATGTATAAATGAGAGAGGGAGTGCATGAGTTGTGTATGGTAGCATGAGTGAGTGTGAATATGGGTGAGTGGCTGAGTGCATGAGTGCGGTATGGATGAGTGAGTGGGTGCATGAGTGGTGCATAGTGCACTGAGTGTGAATAAGGGTGAGTGGCTGAGTGTATCAGTGCGGTATGGGTGAGTGAATGAGTGCATGATTGGTGTATAAGTGAATGAATGTAGAAGTGCTCTGTGGGTAAGTGAATGAATATGTGGGTGGTATATGCATGAGTGATTTAGAGTATAAATGTTGCATGGGTGACTCATTGTGTGTGTGTAAGTACATGTATGGAGGTGTGACGGAGTGCAATAGTTGTGCATGGCAGCTTCAGTGAGTGCATGAGTGCATATATGGCTGAGTGAGTGAGTGCACAAGTGCTTATATGGGTGAGTGAGTGCATTACTGTTGTATTTGTGAGTGAGTCAATGCATGAGTGCTACAGGGGGACCCAATGAATCTGTGAGTGGTGTATAAGTAAGTGAGTAATTTTACGAATGGTGCATGGGTAACTGAATGTGTGTTTGAGTGAATGTATGGATGAATAAGTGAGTGCATGAGTGGTGTATGGTGCATTGAGTGAGTGTAGAAGTGTGTGAGAAAACTCTGCTGATTGCTAAAGTCCCCTAACATTTGCCTTGATTTTAGATTTTTTGCTGGTGTTTCCCTGACTCTGATGGTGCCCTGGGCACTGCTAACCAGTCCCAAGGCCTGTGCTCTGAGCTAAATGATTATGAAAATTAGGCTAATTACAATAGGCTGTGCCAACCTACCGATTAGTCCGTAGCATATGGTATGGCATTTAGGTTTAGGGACCACAGCATAAGTAGTGTACCCATAGGTGCGCTGCTGAGGTGTCCAGGGTCATTTTAAAGGCAGACCTGTCTTGCTGGCTGCTTTTAAATTAGATTTACCCCCAAATTCGACTTTGGAATTAAAAGTACCTCCAAAGTCTTAAAGTACCTTATTTTTACATATGTCACCCCTATGGTGTGCTCTAGATGCACCTAGGGTTGGGTGCAGTGTAACTATAAGCAAAGACCTTTAAAAATATGTTTTATAAGCCCTTGTGAGGGAAAATAGCTGCATTTGTTTCCCCCATTGTAGTGAATGTGCTCCATAAGCTAACATGGGGAGACTTTATTTTAAACAATAAAGCCTCAAAAGGAGCTAGCTATTTCAAGTTTGGTATCACAAATATTGTTATAATAAATTCAACAATTTGTCATTGTTGAATTTGATATAATTAGTTCAGGAAAAGTGTTTAGGAACTCTACATGAAAATTGCCAACTTCAGCTCTATAGTGCCCTCCTCTGACTGGCCTGCCTCTGACAGCCAGGCTGCCTTGATGAGGTGTGAAGTGGCCTTGGCTGATGACAAAGGAAGTGCCTGGGGTAGGACATCTGCCTCAGCAGATGGTGAAAAAGGATAGGGGGAGAGAAGCCAAACTGGACTTGAAAGGAGGGAAGGACATTTGGAGCAGCTCAGGACCTCCCCCAGTTCCTGCAAACCCAGACAACCAGATGCCCCCTTAATTAGATTAGGAGAGGGCAGGAAAGGGGTGTGTTAAGCAATTTTAGCCACACCAGTGGGTTGACTAAGCCAGATCTAACATCCAAAATTGAATTTCTGCCATTTTTTCATTTTTAAGAAATGTTGTTCCGTGGGATTGATTTTTGCCACACTTCCCAGTAAGCGGTCATCCAAGAGGGTGGTGGCCTGTCTGTGACTCGACAGTTGACCCCCTGCTTTTCATCCCAGGAGCAAGGAAAAACATGGCAGAGCTGCACTCACACTTCAGATCCCTAACAGGAACAAAACAAGAAGAAGAAGGAATGGCCTGCTGGATGACTGACCGGCACCTGGACACTGCACTCTGAAGGGCTACACCAGCTGCACACTGGGGCTTAGCACAAAAAGGACTTTGCCTGGCTTCAAATGGTTCGAGAAGGGACTCCCTGTTTGCTACAGGTAGAAAATAGCTAACTGGAGTCCCCTGCATCAAAACCTGAAGAATTTGACCAGCTGACCACTGTCCATTCTGGAATTGCAGTCCTAACTCTCAAGGATCAACTCAGAGCTTCTGGAACCTTGGGTTGAGCTGTGGACTCCTAAAGGGACTTCAAAGACCTTCTGGAAGAAGATCCAGAAGTTTGGAGAAGTTTTGGAAAAAAAGCTCCAGAAAGGGACCGACCCAACGTTGTGAATCAAGCCGGCTTACGTTGACTGCAATCTGGCCTAACTTGCAGGTTTGTCCCGCTAATAAACTCCGGGCCCCAGACTTCCAGGATCTCACTGGGGGCTTCTGGAAATGCAATCTGATGACGTTGACTCAAAATCGGCTTGCTGTGGATGGTCTTCGGACGTCAGTGAGAAGAAGCCCTAAAAAAGTGATAAAGGCTGAATGTAAAAAGTCGACCAGGACTTCCCGCGTAGGCGTATCCGAGGAGGGCTCCAGGGACGTTAGATCCAATTTCAACTTCGGCCAGGAATAAGATTTCCATCATGAAAAATTGTCTATGTCCAAAAATAAAATTCTTCACCAAGGTCTCCTGTGACGGGTATCCGTAGAGGGCTCCAGAGAGGTTGGATCGGATTTGTGATTTCGTCCTGGTAAGACAAATCTTCAAAAAAACGAAGGACTTATTACAATTTTGACAGACAGAAAAGTCTGTCTGCCGAAATTCTGACAGGGAGGTTGCCGCCATTGTGGCTGCCTCACCACTGGGCCCATTATGAGTTTCCTGCTGGGTCAGTGGGTAGAAACCTCAGTTTCCAGCCACTAGCATAGCGGGAAACAGCCTACAACATTGTCTCCGGCTCGTAATAGAGACAGGGGCAATGCTATAGTGCACAGGGTGCACCAGCACCCTTGCAATGTTCACTATCTGCAAACTAGACAGTGAACATTTGGGTCAGTGCTGGCCGGGGGGGCCTGCACTGCCCATGCAAGCTGCATGGTCAGTGGTGGGGTCTCCTGGGGCCCCCTGCACATGTTATTCACCAGCCTTTTAATGACGGTGAAACCGCCATGAAATCACTGGTGAGTAGTAATCCCCAGGGCAGCACTGCTTGCAGTGCTGCCCTGGCGGATTTAACTGCCGGGACCACCAGACCGCCAGGACAACTAATCCTGGTGGTGCTAGTAGTCCGACCACAGCACAACCGCAGCGGTGGAAATATGGCGCTCAGAGCGCCGCATTGGCGGTGGTCCGACCACCACCGTGGATGAACACCAGCTTCGTAATGAGGGCCTAAGTCTGAAGGTAAAACTTTGATTGAGGCCTCCCGTTCACTGTAGCCGAGCAGGGCTCCACCACGGTTGGCCTCAAATTTTGACTTTGCCCCTGTCAAAAATGACCAGATGTCCAGATTGGCGATTTTAATTTCTATGCACTAGAAAACATTTATTTAAAAAAAAATCATACCTCTGGGTCCCTTTATTGGATTTTTGTTCTTTTAGCGTCATTCTAAATATAAAAATATAATATATATTTTTTGTATTTTGTGCTTTACTTGTTTACTGTTTTATGATTTTTAAATGTTTTACACACCTGTCTCCTACGTTAAGCCGTGCTGCTCGTTGCCAAGCTACTAGGGGTTGGCTGGAATTAATTTATTGAGACCTAAGTGGACTTAGTGGGGGTTAGTGGCCTATTGCTAAGTGTAGGTACTTACCTGCCCTTACCAATAATCCACGTTCCAACATTTCTTGGTGGCAGCGGTGGGATCCAGTACTTGTGTTTAATATCACAATAAAGTTTTAAGTGAAACAAGCTAAAATTCTTCTAAATTGATCAAGGGCAAAAGTATTTTTTTATTTTTAAAATTTAGACACATTTTTTTTAATCACTTCATTTTTTATTTTTCTAAATCGTTCAAGTGCTGCCAATGTTTTGTATGTGACACAACACTTAAGGGATACTTTGGAGCTTGATCTGGCTAGCCTACCTACACTCACTGCAGCTGAGCTTAGGGTGTTGTGTTGATGGAGGGGATTACCTGCTGCTAACAACCTTAGGAAGAATTGAATGATTCAGTCCCTTGAAGCCTATGCAGATCAGTTGGAGTCAGAGAAAGCTTCAGAGGTAGAAAGTGAGAGGGAAGATGTCCTTGCCAACCTCCAGGAGGATGATCACCTGTTTGTGGCATCAGTAATTAGGGCCCCATTCAGAGCTAGTGGGAGGGGAGGGTCGGTGGTGTCAGACCAAGAGGAAGCAGAAATGGACCTCAGGGTGAGGGAACTTGAGGCCCAGGTCACCCTCATAGCTTTAGAGGCAAAGAGGTTGTCCCTAGAGAAGAGGAAGTGGGAAATGAATGAACAAAGAGATGGTGGCAGCAAAATAAAAGTTGAGGTGTCAAGGGATGCTGGGTTTTGCCCCAGAATACCCAAGTTGTTTGTTACTGCTTATCAAGAGGTGGATGACATAGAAAAGTGTCCGACAGCCTTTGAGAGTGCTATCAGGATGAGGAAAGTTAAGCCTCACTACTGGGGTTCATTTGTATGGGGTCCCACTATCTAGAAGTGATAGGCTGCTGAACCTAAGGGGGGAGGAAACAGAGTCTTACTCCAATAGGAAGAAGTGCCTCAAACAGAAGTGTGGTTTCACCCCAGAGCAGTATAGGATACAGTTCAAGAAAACCCAGAAGGACAATACCCAGTCTTGGGATCACTTTGTGGACACCTCAAAGAAGGCACTAGAGGGCTGGGTACAAGGTAACAAAATGAATACTTATGAGGGTCTATACAATGTGATCATGAGGGAGCACATCCTGACCAATTGTATCTCTGAGAGGTTATGCCAGCATCTAGTGGACTCTAATTTGACGAACCCCATACAGCTGGGGGGAGGCAGCTGATGAGTGGTTGGGAACCAGAGTGGTTGTCAAGTTCCAGGGGGGAGACTCCAAGAAGGGAGGGTGTTAGGTCCACAAAAACCTAAAGAGGAAGGTGGTAAGCCCACCACAGAGACTCCCTCTGTACCCCAGAACACTAGGGAGAAGGAGAATAAATCCCACTCCCACTCTGACAAACAGAGACAGGGAGACCCAAGGTTAACATACCACTTGGAAAACAAGGTCTGTTTTGACTGTCAGCAGACAGGTCACTTCAGAGGAGATACAGCCTGTCCCAGGAAGGTGGTTAGCACTGGGCTGTCCAGTGTAGGAGTACTCCTCAGATGATGAGATCCTCATAGCATTGGACTGAGAAACAGGTCCACATGGTAAGCTAGTGATCCCTGGGATGGGGTCAGGCACTTTCACCCCATTCAGGTGAATGGTATCCCTACCCCTGGACTGAGAGACACATGTGCCAGTAACACCATGGTGAGTGACCGGTTGGTGTCCCCAGACATGTATGTCCCAGTGGAGACAAGGAGAGTCAGGAAAGCCACAACAGCTCCCAACCCAGCTACAGCAAACATCATCCACCACAACCTACCTCTGTACCTAGCATAGCATCCATTATTATGTGCCCCCCAGTCCTAGATCGTGATGAGACAATCACCACCCCAGTTACAAAGGAGCCAAGAACAAGAGCAAATAGACACCCTGGGCCAAGTCCACAGGCATGTGGTAGGAGGAATCATGGGAGGGTAACTGGTCACACTGGAGTGAAGCCACTGGAGACACTCACACCCAGGACACCATCGGCCAAGTTTTGGGAGCATAGCAGGAGTCCCTAGGCATTATGGATCAGGTACTTACTGAACTCAGAGAGATGAAGCAGCTGCACAGGGACATACACAATGAGATGGCGGCCCATAACAGTAACAAGGTCTCATCAATAGGGGTGCTGATGGACATCCATACCCACCTGTGCAGGGCTTTCCCAGCACCATCTACCTCCCTCCGTGGGGTCCAACTGCATCGGGACTATCATCATCTGCTGCAGCCACAGGAAGGGAGACCCTGCCACAGGAGGACACACCTTCAGACACCCCTGTGCCTGCAGGTGTGGATCCCTCCCACACTGCCCAGCAGGGACGTCCATGCAAATTACAAGGAGGTGAGAATGGCAAGACCTCCACCATTGAGAAATCTCTAACCTAATGCCCTCCAGTGTGTGATACATATTCACCCTGTGGACTATTTCTGGACACATTTAGCTTTCTGTCAGCTTCAGTATTTTGGACTTTGGACTCCAAATAATGTGGCAACTCCAACTATGGTTTCATTCATCATAATTGACTTCTTCAGTTTTTATTTTTTCTTGTTTGAATTACCCAATTCTTTTTATCCCTGTTCACTAAAATAAATCCACCAGTATTGAACTCATTGGCCCTCATTACAAACCTGGCGGATGGTGTTAAAGCGGCGGTAAGACCGCTAACAGGCTGGCGGTAAAATCTTTGGAATCACGACCGTGGTGGAAACCGCCAACAAAGACAGCCACTTTAACACTCCAACCGCCACGGCGGTACAAACAAACAGCTCGGCGGTCACCGCCAACAGACAGGCGGAGGACAATGTACCGCCCACACTATTATGACAGGCCAATCCGCCACCTTTTCCGGGGCGGATTCAGCGTGGCTAAAAACACGGTGGAAACAGGCATTTCGAAGGAAAAACGCTCACCTCTACACACTCCACGAGGAAGGAGGACACCATGGATCCGGAACTCCATATTCTTCCTGCGATACTCTTCCTGCTCCTGTACCAGGAGCACCAACGCCGGCGGCGAAGACCACGGTGAGTACTGCACATACGACATAGGGGAGGGGAGGGAAAAAACAGGGACACTCACACGCAACACCCCAACCCCCACCCTCACCCACTACAACACACACACCAATGCATATCGAAACATTACAGTAACACCCCCCAACCCTCCCCGGAAGAATGCAAAGACAAAAGGAAATGAGTGTAACCATTGTAATATATCAAAATTCAGTAAGCAAAAAAAATAAATATATATATATATATATATATATATATATATATATATATATATACACTATTAACAAAATATACACCACGATTAGTAGTCCAGGTATTGCACCATTCGTAGTCCGTGGACCACGGGGCCCAAAATGCATGGGCGAGGCCCACACAAGATACTCGAACATGACGGAGAGAACACTACTGGGGCATCAGATAGAAATACAACAGGCACCTCAGGGGGAAGGGAAGGGGGAGCACCTCAGCCGGATGAGTGCACAACGCCAGATCCACGAGGGGGCTCCATGCCCATTGATGAATCCTGGGGAGTGCAAAGCCACAGTTCCACAAGTCTCTACAGTGGGTGGGTAGCCCACTGCTGCATCCTGGGGAGTGCAAAGCCACAGTCTCTCAAGTCCCTACAGTGGGTGGATTGCCCACTGTACCATCCTGGGGAGTGCAAAGCCACAGTCTCTCAAGTCTCTACAGTGGGTGGGTTGTCCACTGCTGCATCCTGGGGAGTGCAAAGCCACAGTCTCTCAAGTCCCTACAGTGGGTGGATTGCCCACTGTACCATCCTGGAGAGTGCAAAGCCACAGTCTCTCAAGTCTCTACAGTGGGTCGGTTGCCCACTGCAGCATCCTGGGGAGTGCAAAGCCACAGTCTCTCAAGTGGATAACAGTCTCCACTGGTTCTGGAGGGGGACTGGTGCCCAGAGTGTTTCATCCTGTGCAGGACAGAGGTAGTGGATGCATGTCTCCACTGGTTCTGGAGGGGGCCTGGTGCCCAGAGTGTTTCATCCTGTGCAGGACAGAGGTAGTGGATGCATGTCTCCACTGGTTCTGGAGGGGGACTGGTGCCCAGAGTGCATCACTCACCCCGTGACGGTCCCAGTTGCGTCACTGCCCCTGCCGCTCATGGGCTAGCGGTGCTTGAGTTGGTAGTCCTTGCCCTTTTCAGCTGTGCTTGACTTGGCGGTGCTTGCACTGTTCAGCGGTGCTTGCCTTGTTCAGCGGTGCTTGAGTTGGCGGTCCTTGCCCTGTTCAGCGGTCTCTGACCTGTTCAGCGGTGCTTGACTTGGCTGTCCTTGCCCTGTTCAGCGGTGCTTGACTTGGCGGTGCTTGCCCTGTTCAGCGGTGCTTGCCCTGTTCAGCGGTGCTTGAGTTGGCGGTCCTTGCCCTGTTCAGCGGTCTCTGCCCTGTTCAGTGGTGCTTGACTTGGCGGTGCTTGCCCTGTTCAGCGGTGCTTGCCCTGTTCAGCGGTGCTTGAGTTGGCGGTCCTTGCCCTGTTCAGCGGTCTCTGCCCTGTTCAGCAGTGCTTGACTTGGCGGTGCTTGACCTGTTCAGCGGTGCTTGACTTGGCAGTCCTTGCCCTGTTCAGCGGTCTCTGCCCTGTTCAGCGGTGCTTGACTTGGCGGTGCTTGCCCTGTTCAGCGGTGCTTAAATTGGCGGTCCTTGCCCTGTTCAGCAGTCTCTGCCCTGTTCAGCGGTGCTTGACTTGGCGGTGCTTGCCCTGTTCAGCGGTGCTTGACTTGGCGGTCCTTGCCCTGTTCAGCGGTCTCTGTCCTGTTCAGCGGTGCTTGACTTGGCAGTCCTTGTCCTGTTCAGCGGTCTTTGCCCTGTTCAGCGGTGCTTGAGATGGCGTCCTTGCCCTGTTCAGCGGTGCTTGACTTGCCGGTCCTTCATTGCCCAGCTGGGCTGGGGCTGGCGGTCCTTCATTGGGCAGCTGGGCTGTGGCTGGTGGGGCCCTCCTGGGCAGCTGGGCTGTGGCTGGCGGGGCTCTACCGGGCAGCTGAGCTGTGACTGGCGGGGCCCTCCTGGGCAGCTGGGCTGTGGCTGGCGGGGCCCTCCTGGGTAGCTGGGCTGTGGCTGGCGGGGTCCTCCTGGACAGCGACGATGGGGCTGGCGGTGCCCTCCTGGGCAGCGACGATGGGACTGGCGGTGGCCTCCTGGGCAGCGACGATGGGACTGGCGGTGGCCTCCTGAGAAGGACGATGGGGCTTGCGGGGCCCTCCTGGGCAGCGACGATGGGGCTGGCGGTGGCCTCCTGGCCAGCGGGGATGATGGTGGTCTTCTCCGCCGTGCTGCTCCTCCCAGACTTTGCGGGTTTCTTCTGCCCCTTCCCCACCTTGGGAGGAGTCACAGCTGAATCCACACTCCCCCCGGGACCCCTGTGAGCGGCTTGGGTGGCTGGAGTCTTCCCCCTCTCCCGCCGGGCCCTGGCCAACTTCTGGTGCTTCACGGGGGGACTGGCTGTGCTGTGGCTCCGTGACACACGGGCTGTCCTGGTGGCCGGTGCACTCAACATACCTGTGACAACAGGCACCACTGGTCCCGGAGATTTTGTGGCTGAGGTGCTAGTACGGGACCTATGAGTTGGACGGGCGGGGGGTGGTGGGAAATAGGTTAAGGGTGGACAGGAAAAGTTGTTTGGAGACACTGGGATGGGTAGCTGGAGGGGGTTTGGGAGTGTAGGAAGAGGTGGTGGTTGTAGGAGGTGTAAGTTTTGTGGCTTTGGGTGCAGGTGCATGCGCTGGAGGCTGTAGTGAGGTGGATGCTTGCGTGAGTGCCTGTGGGATGTGTGGTGCTTATGTTTGCCTGAGCTTCCCTTGTGTGGTGAGGTGTGTGCAGGCTGGTCTGATGGTGTACTTGGGATAGGCAGAGGTACAGGGGATTGGGTCTGGGTGGAGGAAGTTGGAGGGGGGAGGCTAGACACAGGGACAATGGCTGCCATCAGTGCTGAGGCCAGAGTTTGAAAGGTTTGATGAAGGGCCGCCTGACCAGAATGAATGCCCTCCAGGAATGCATTGGTTTGTTGCAACACCCTTTCTACACCCTGGATGGCAATCAAAATGGTAGACTGCCCAACAGTGAGGGACATGAGGAGGTCAATGGCCTCCTCACTGAGGGCAGCAGAGGTGACAGGGGCTGAGGTGCCTGGGGTGAAGGTGATGCCCACCCTCCTGGGTAAGCGGGCACGGGGCAAAGGCTGAGGGGCGGCTGGGAGGGCGGTGCTGGTAAGGGGGGCTGTACCTGTAGAAGTGGGGGACACGGATGTTGCGGCCACCACAAGGGAGCTCCCATCGGAGGACGAGTCCGTGTCGCTGGTTTCAGCTCCTGTCACCGCCGTGGTGCTCCCCTTGCCCTCCCTCCCACTGGTGTGTTCTGAGTCCGTAGTGTGGCCCTCCATGGCCATGTGGGATGCAGCTCCCTCGTGCTCCGGTGCCACTGCTCCTCTGCCTGATGATGCTAATGCACACAAGAACAGGGAGATCGCAAAAAAAGGGGGGAAACAGAAGAAAGACAGGTTGAGTGCATGGCTTACTGCTACCGTTGGCGGACAAGACAGACACAGCAGCCCCCTGCACTACGTCGCGCTGATGGGCTCTACAGTGCAATT
The DNA here is from genome assembly GCF_031143425.1 of Pleurodeles waltl. Classification (NCBI taxonomy): domain Eukaryota; kingdom Metazoa; phylum Chordata; class Amphibia; order Caudata; family Salamandridae; genus Pleurodeles; species Pleurodeles waltl. The sequence goes on from NC_090449.1 coordinate 914,701,925, forward strand.
CCTGGGAAATGGCCTGCAAGGCTATGGACGACATCTGCACACCTAGATGACACAGGTGCATAAATAGCTGTACTTGGCACTCTGAAGAGATGGGGTGGGGGGGCCACAGGGCCATGCCTTATAAAGGAGCCTAGCCTACGGAACTCGCCCTGGCCTAGGGAAACCCAGAGCCCTCTTCCCCCACCCAGACCCCTCCACTGCGCACAAAGTCAGCTGAATGAGAGTGTACTCACCCCCTTGTGTCTGCTGTGATGCCCTCAAGCACCCATCCAACTCCGGGTAGGCCACCGCCAGGATCCGGAACATCAGGGGGGTCATGGTTCGACGGGCACCCCTCCCACGTTGGGAGGCCATCCCCAGCTGAGCCTCCGCCGTCTTCTTGCTCCAGCGGTGAATGTCCTCCCATCTCTTCCGGCAGTGGTTGCTCCGTCTGTGGTGGACCCCCAGGGTCCGGACGTCCTTGGCGATGGCACGCCAAATATCCTTCTTCTGGTGGGCGCTGACCTACATGAAATGTACAGGGGAAGAAGGGAAGTCATTACCAACTGCGCCGTCAAAGTGAGTGGCCCCCATCCCTACCCTTGCCATGTGGCACATGCACCCACCGTCTTTCATGCACTCAGAACTCTGCCCCCTTCCTTCTTACAACCAGCCCTCTCCACACAGGCATAGCCCATACAACAAGCTCCCTGTGTACTTACCTGTTGGTCTGGAGGTCCGTAGAGTAGCGTGTACTGGGGGAGGACCCCATCAACGAGCTTCTCCAGCTCCTCTGATGTGAAGGCAGGGGGCCTTTCCCCAGACGCACGAGCCATTGTCTCTTCCAGACCGAGGTCACAGCAGCACTTGCAGTGTAGGTCCTCTCCTGTCAAAGATCAGGTATCGAGTGATTCAACAGCTAGAAAATGGCGGTCACGTTCGCAGCGGTCACGTCCGCGGCGGTGCGTACCATCACCGCCGGCGTACATCGTCATTGGCTCCTGGGACCCATAGGGTCCAATGTTAACCAATGCAGCATTGCGCCGCGGTCTTCGACCGCCTACCGCGACAGTGTACAACGCCAGCGCAGTTACCTCACATCCCATTGTCCCAGTTTAGAGGTCAGGCAGCCACCATTTCAGGGGCCCACATGTCCTAATTACCAACTGCTTCACACATACCTAGGCCTACTCTTAACACACATACAGGCCAGATTTTGTGTATGAATCGTGTTCTGTGTAGACTGTGGGTACATACCTCTGAGTTGTTTGACTCTGTGCTCGCTGTTGTCCTTCATAGGCACCGTCCGCTGGGACATGTGAGGAGATGGTGGAATCCTCCAGTGTACCGACGGCTGGTGGACCTGTCGACAATGGAGGAAAGAAATTTGATTATCACCTACAGGTTTGACAGTGCCACAATCCAGGAACTGTGTAACCAGTTGGAGCCAGACCTGATGTCAGCAATCCGCCATCCCACAGGAATCCCCCCTCAAGTGCAGGTGCTATCAGTGCTCCATTTCCTTCCAAGTGGGTCTTTTCAAAGAACTGTGGCCATGGCATCAGGGATGTCCCAGCCTATGTTTTCCAACGTATTGTCCAGAGTGTTGTCTGCCCTTCTGAAACACATGCGGAGCTACATCGTTTTCCCTCAGGTGGAGGACTTGCCTACAGTGAAAGGTGACTTATATGCCCTTGGACATATCCCCGACATCATAGGTGCCATTAATGGGACCCATGTGGCTTTGCCCCCCCCCACAGGAGTGAACAGGTGTACAGGAACCGGAAGAGTTATCATTCCATGAATGTACAGATGGTATGTTTGGCCGACCAGTACATCTCCCATGTGAATGCCATGTTCCCTGGCTCAGTGCATGACGCCTACATCATGCGGAATAGCAGCATCCCTTATGTGATGGGTCAACTCGAGAGGCACAGTGTGTGGCCATTAAGTGACTCTGGTTACCCCAACCTGTCATGGCTACTGACCCCAGTGAGGAATCCCAGGACCAGGGCCGAGGAACGCTACAATGAGGCCCATGGGCGTACTAGGAGGGCGATCGAGCGTACCTTCGGCCTCCTGAAGGCCAGGTTTAGGTGCCTCCATATGACAGGTGGATCCCTATTCTACTCACCAAAGAAGGTGTGCCAGATCATTGTGGCCTGCTGTATGCTTCATAACTTGGCTTTGCGACAACAGGTGCCTTTTCTGCAGGAGGATGGTCCAGATGGCGGTGTTGTGGCAGCTGTGGAGCCTGCGGACAGTGATGAGGAGGAAGCAGAGGAAGAAGACATTGACAACAGGGACTCAGTCATCCAGCAATATTTCCAGTGAAACACAGGTGAGAATACATTCCTGCCTACTACAAGTACTTTTACACTTCTACCTCTATCCTGTCTGTCGATTTCACCCAGTGTGTGGTCACTGAGTTGTCACTTTCCCTTACGGTTTCACAGGTGTGGGTCCCAACGTGTGTCATCTGCTTAGATTCCTCATGGACTAGAGCTGTGTGACATGGGTATGTTGACATTACTATTTCCTGTAAATTTTGTCACTGTAATTGCACATACAGTATTTCGAAATCACAGACAGACTCCAGATCTTTTGGTGCTTTAGGTGTGTTTATTTACATACAAAATATTGGAGGGGGAAGTTAAATGGTGAGAGGTGATGGCGGAGGAGTGTCCATGGTAGAGTCCACTCTATTTGTCTCACAGGTGCATTGCCCATATGGGCATAGGAAGTGGAGCTGGGGCAGTTTCAATATGGACAGGGTGACAAAGTGGGACAGTGGCTTGACAATCAGGGTGGTCTCATTTCTTGGCGGGGGTCTTGGCATCGTTCTCTGTCTTGTTCCTGGATCTCAGGGACCGTTTGCGGGTGGTTCTCCGTCTGCAGGGGGTGGTGTGCTGGTGTGGTGGTCCTGTGGCGGTGCCTCCTGTCCACTAGCGCCGGCGGAGGTGGTGGGCAGTTCATCGTCCATACTAGTGTCAGGGGCCCCTTGTAGTGTCACAGTGTCCCTCCTGGTGTTGAGTATTTCCTTCAGCAGCCCTACGATGGTGCCCAGGGTGGAGCTGATGGTTCTGAGTTCCTCCCTGAACCCCAAATACTGTTTCTCCTGCATGCGCTGGGTCACCTGAAACTTGGCCAGGACCGTTGCCATCGTCTCCTGGGAGTGGTGGTATGCTCCCATGATGGAGGAGAGGGCCTCGTGGAGAGTGGGTTCCCTTGGCCTGTCCGCCCCCTGTCGCACAGCAGCCCTCCCAGTTCCCCTGTGTTCCTGGGCCTCCGTCCCCTGGACCGTGTGCCCACTACCACTGCCCCCAGGTCCCTGTTGTTGTTGGGGCGGTGGGTTATCCTGGGTTCCCTGTAGTGGTGGACACACAGCTGATTGACGTGTCCTGGGGACGGAGGTATGGGCCCGCTGGGTGTGTGCTGTGCTGGTGTTACCAGAGGGGGGAAGGTCTGTGGTGGCCTGTGTCTGTGTGAGGGGAACCGATTGTCCTGAGGCCCACGATGGTCCGGGCTGGTCATCTAGATCCAGGTGGACAGAGGTGCTGTCATCACTGTGGGCCTCTTCTGTGGGTAGAGTGGACATGTCTGGACCCTCCTGTCTGGTGACGTTGGGTAGTGGTCCTGCAGGGGTGGAAAGCCATGATTATTGCATCTGTGTGTGTCATGGTGTGCAATGGGTGGGTGACCGTGTACCCCAGTGCTGGCATTCCTGTGTGGGGGCTTGTGTGATGATGGTTTAGGGGGGTGTATGGGTATGTGCAGTGGGCATGCTTTAGTGATGGGTGTCCATGCGGTGTTGTTGCATGCAGGGCTTGGTGTTGGGATGGGTGGTTTGTGATATTGGTACATTTGTGAGGAGTTGGAGTGATAGGGGTGGGGGCGAGGGTGGGGGTATGTGATAGCATGCAGGTAGGGTGGGGGATATGGTAGTTAAAGGTTTGACTTACCGGAGTCCATTCCTCCACTGATTCCTGCGAGGCCCTCAGGATGCAGAATCGCCAAGACTTGCTCCTCCCATGTTGTTAGTTGTGGGTGAGGAGGTGGGGGTCCGCCGCCAGTCCGCTGAACCGCCTGGTGGTGTCTTGAGACCACGGAACGCACCTTCCCCCGTAGGTCGTTCCACCTCTTCCTGATGTCGTCCCGATTTCTTGGGTGTTGTCCCAAGATCTACTTGTGCTACTATGGATATGTTGGTTATGTACAATGCTTCGCTCAGGACAACAACCATCTCGCACCCACACATACACACCAGTGTGTACTCATATACCAAGTTAAGTAAATTGCAGCACTATTAGTCAGCCTTCATGTCAGAAACTTAGAAAATCAAACATGAGACACATAATTGTGAACAGTGCTCACAATTTATTTTGCAAACATGCACAACATAGAAGAAGGGGATACATCTGACAATTTGATTGTGAATAGGCAAACTTCAATTGGTCCATGGTGGTGCCATCAACAATTAGCCCAAAAAGGTAATCCCTCAGGAATAACACCAATAGGCATACACATGGCAGTACTACATTGTATTAATTACTTCCACCATGTCACTGTGCATGCTTACCTGGTACAGAATTTCTATCCCCAAAGTGTGTGTCTATCATACCCAGGAACAACCATTGCCCCCAGTGTACAACCAAACAGCACCATACACTCACATGTCACAACTCTGAAATGTCCAAAAGATGATGCCATGGTGAAGGTTGCTGAAACAGATAAGAAATTAAAATTAGCATGCAACACATACAGGTGCTAAAATTCAGATAGTCAACTCCAGGAGTACACAGTCCATAACATAATATCAGAGCGCAACAAAGCAACACAAACATAATCACCAAGTGTCATGACCTTGTATAACAAACAAATTCTACCTAGATTAACCAGAACTTGCCCTCCATGATATATTCCAAAAACATATTCCTGTAATTATCACAGCAAGAGTTGTTGTTACAGTACAAGTCATGACATGTTACCAAAATACTTACACTCATGAGAAGAAGTTGCTGATGAGATCTTGCCGCAAGTCAGCTCTTTCCAACTCACCACTATCATCATCATTTGGCATTCCAGGATCCTCACCCACTGCCACTTCATGGGCTCCATCCTCTGCTATATATGGTATGTTCCATCACAGGGCTAGGTTGTGGAACATGCAGCAGACCACGGTGATCTGACCCTCTTTCCCGGATGAGTAGAGGAGGGCTCCTCTAGTTTTGTTCGTACACCTAAATCTAGCCTTAATGAGCCCAAAAGCCCACTCCATCTGCCGCCTTGTCCTTCCATGGGCCTCATTGAAGCAGATTTCACCTGGCGTTATAGGATTCCGCAGTGGGGCCAACAGCCATGGCCAATTGGGATAGGCTGAGTCTCCTAGAAGGAAGGCAGTCAGAGATTCAACAATAAGTTTCACAGCGCTTTGTTTATACTACCCGACATCATACTAACCAACAAGCCAAGCCCTCTCCGGTTGGATTTGAGACATCAGCTGGGGTACAGTGATGTTCCTTATGACAAAGGAACCATGGACAGATCCTGGAAAGCAGACACAGACTTTGGAAATGTACACATCTGCCAGACAGACAACTGGGACATTGATAGAATGGAAGTTTTCCTGGCTCTGTAAACTTGTTCCCTGTTATGTGGTGGTACTACGGCAATATGTATGTCACCAATGACTCCAGCAACTTATGGTATGCTAGCAACTCCATAGAATCCAGTATTCACATTGGCTAAATCCTCACTCCTGGGGAACCAGATGTAGCTGTCCAGGTGTCTCATCATTGCTGAAAGCACATCTCTTAGCACACAAAAGAACATTGTTTGAGACATACCACCACATACTGTCATTGTGCATTAAATGAACCTGTTGCTAGGAAATGCAATACTGTCAGCACTTTCACTATTGGTGTTACACATGTGGGATTTGTGTTTTGGGGCAGGAGATCAGGCTCCAACTGATGACATAGATCCAGTATGGTTTGCCTATTCAATCAAAACTTCCGGATGATCTCCCTTTATTCCATTGTTTGAAAGTCTGGAAAAGGCAGGAACACAAGAAGCTGTTGTCTTCTCCCTCTTCCAGGGTACCTATGAGAGAATTGTAAACAGTATATAAATGTTGGTCACAATGCCCACAGCAACATATGTGAAGTGTGTGCCAAAACTCATGTGACAGTACATTACTGTTTCAGAAATCAATAGCTATTTCTATCTAAATTGTGTATTGTGCAATATCCATCACAAATCCACATCATTGCCTTCACATGTTGTTTGTCCATTGATGTGTAAATTATACACCACTGGGTATTATTTGAAGCTTCTCATATCTTTATAAAAATTGGTTTTGGATAAAATACAGTCAACGGCGGTGTACAGTGCACTGCACTAATCAAGCCTAAAAGCACACTAATGCACCAGACAGGGGAAAAGTGTAACAAAAATATTTGTCAGTGTTAATTCCTATGTTAAGAGATGTGATTCCCCCCCATTTGTAGTGGTGGTGGCACAGTTAACAGTGTCCATTACAGCACTTATAACCACTAAAATGGCAGCTGCCTGACCATGCATATTGACATTGTGCGTCTGATGCTGCCGGCGGAAGTTGACCAGGCAATGGGCGGATGAGTCCACAATGAACACAGGCTAACATTGCTGTTTGTGGCCGTCGAGGGCCAATGGCTGTGTCCGTATATGCTGAGGACTGTGTATGTTGCATACATGTGCACTGCAGTTTGGAAAAACCTCACTTGCCTCCTGTCACTGCTGCTATTAAGACCTCCTCCATTTTAGCTGCTGTTTATCACCTCTGGGAACAATCATGGCAGGCCATGTAGGTGAGAAGGCCTGTTACTTCTCAGCAGAAAAGCTGGAGCTGCTGGCAAATAAGGTCCTTTACCTGTATGGCCAGCTTTATGGCTCATTAAAGGAACAGGTAACTCTCTCACATGTATATGCTTCATGGTTTAACTCCATATTGATCCTTCCCACAGGTCACATTGTGCATCTGAGTCGAATTGTACAATCAGATTACTTGTGTAAAGTATTGTGCTACCAACAGAGAATAATAATGTCAGGGATTTGGTTGCACTATACATTGTATACTGAACATCATCATTGGGATGTTTGAAGTATGTGATAAGCCCTATATTCCATCTGTGGTGTATGTAGACATATATACATGAATTACTGAATGTAACTAATTTTGCATTCCGGACATGCTAAGTCTGCAAACACATGTCTGGCCCTTACTACATGAGCTGTGAATGTATCCTGGACTAAACTGTTAGGAATGATGTTAGGTAGGTGTAAATTCCCACCTATCACTCAGTGTAGATCATGTCTGAAAACATGTTGTCTGGTAACTACCAATAGCTCTTAGACACCTTCAGAGTGCTGCACAGTCTTGAGCACACATATGGAATTACCTCAAGTTGCAAAATGATATTTTGAAATGTTTGAAATGTTATGTTTATGTGGGAATAGTATGTTCTGCCTGCAGTTAGCAAGTCCTGTGATTGAGTTGTGGCCAGTCATTACCACGGGCCAGGCTACGGCAAGAGTTGTGTGGTACTACAACTGATGCCAAGAGTATTGTCCCAGTAGATCTCTAAATCCATGGATGAGCACTGAAAGAGTCTGAACACATATTAGTAGGCATGATTGGATGTATAGGGAATACAATTAGAATGGTGACTGAGATATCCCCTTTGACCTGGTACCTCATTCCATTGACCAACATTGGCAGTGTATTACATTTCATGATGACAGGCCCCTCACACCTCCAGGTCTGAATTCTATTTTCCATAAATAACGATTGCATTAAACAGGCCTACTGCATTTGTTATACATTTACAGCGCAGATATTTCTTGGGTTAGAAGTGGTTTGATATATGTATCAACAATGTATTAACATCCATCCACACCTACAAACTATACATACTCAAACAGATGCAGTATGATGTTACTTTAAGTTGTCCGCATGTCCACACATCAGCATAGAGGAAACTATCATTGGTCTCCAAGTCTTGGGATGTAGTCTGTACTATGCTTCCAAGCTGTATAAACCATATGCCTCAAGGCAATAGGCCTGGCTATAAAGGTGCCCGACGAAGCAGGTGTAGGTGATCATTATGATATTGACAGTCACCTGACCACCACGCCGGCGATGGCAGTAGGTCCATCGCCAGGCTGGCGGTGAATACAGAAAAATTATGACCATGGTGGTGATCCCTCCCATAAACTGCCAACGTACTACCCGAACCACCATTGAGGTCCATCCACTGACCACGGCGGTTGCCATCTTCAGGCTGGCGAAACACCACACCCCACCCACCATATTATGTCATAGCAGACCACCAGTATTTCCGGGGCAGGACCACCGCCATGAAAAGCCTGGTGGAAACTAATCATAAAGAAGGAGACACTCACCTCCAGGGACACAGAGGAATCCATGGCCGCCATGGAACCCGAACTGGAAGTCCTGCCAATGCTGTACCACGTGATGGCAGTCCAGGAGCAGCAACGCCACCAACAACGGTGAGTACAGCCGCCTCGCAAATATGGAAGTGAGGGGAGAGTGACACACCCACATGCACAACACACACCATAAACACATACCACACACCGAGAACAATCTGCAGAGAAATCCACCAACAACGTGAAGCAGGAGCAAAGAAAGCCAGGACACATACCTTTGGTCAAACCACTGTAACTCAGTGGGAACAGCGACCTCAATAAAATAAATTGTGTATATATGTATATATATACATATATATATATAGAAACAACCATTGGCCAGTTCATCAATGTCTGTGTAAACCCAAAAGGCAACGTCCAAGGCCCAACTTGACTCCTGACAGCTCAAGCCACTCTACTGGGCAGGGACATCATACTGATGGTAGGCAGGCACCTCAGGGGGCAGGGGAGGGTGGGGGGTTGTTTTTCTTGGGAGAGGTGTCCTTGGACTTGGGTTTGGGAGGGAGGCGGGTCCTTTCTCTGTTGCTTAGGGAGCAGAGGTGTTGGCTTGTAGCGGGGGCCGGAGTGCCACTCTTGTGCCCATTAGTGGCATGTTTAGCAGGGGGAGGGACATGAGTGGAGTGGGAGCTGGAGGTACTGGGCTGGGGGAGAGGGAGCTCCCTCTTAAGGGAAGGACAAGGGGAGGAGGAGGGAAGAGGTCAAGGCGGGAAAGAAAAAGTTTCTTAGGTCCAATGGGGGGGGTTGTGGGAGGAGGTTTGGAAGTGGAGGTAGAGGGAGTGGTTGTAGGAGGAGTGGGTGTGCTGTGCTGGGTTGCAGGTGCATGCACAGTGTGCGTGTGTGAGGTGGATGGCTGTTGAGTGTCTGAGAGGGAGCGTTTATGTGTCCTTGGAGGGGGTGGGCATGCAGGGTGGGAGAGGACAAACAGGACGTGTGTATGTATGTTGTGGTGGTGTCTGCCAGTGAGGTAGGTGTGCTGCATGAGGTTGTGATGGTGGTGACTACGCATGTGATGAATGGTTTGCTAGTCTGCGTGTCTTCTGCTGTAGTGACTGTGGGCAAGGCTGTACAGGTGGTGGTAAGATCTGGGACTGAAGATGCAGTGCTTGCAGGTGTGAGTGTTGATGTGAGGGAGGAGGCGGAGGGGGAGACAGTGAAGGCAGTGGCTGTTGTTGAATGTGCTTCTGTGTGTTGGCTGTGTGTGTGCTTGTGGAGTGAAGTGTGGTGCCTGTGCTTGTCTGTGCCAGTCCTGTCTGTTGTTTTGGGTGCATGCTGGTCTGATTGTGTGCGTGGGATGGATGGGGGAGAGGGCAATGGGACTGGGAACAGGTAGTTGGAGGAGGGACAGAAGAACCAGGGACACTGGCTGTGATCAAAGAGGAGGCCAGAGATTTGAAACAATCTCTGTAGGGTGTACAAGCCACCATGAATGCCCTGCAGGTAGGCATTGCATATCTGGGATGCCAGCCAAGGATGGCATTCACTGTGGTTGGCTCCTCTAAAGAGATCGATCTCAGGAGGTCAATTGCCTCCTCCTTGAGGACGACAGGGCTGACTGGGGCAGAGCCTGAGGTGCCTGGGGTGAAGGAGCAGGGGCACCGGCGAGTGGGGGAGCTGCAGCCCATGGGACCCTGGAGGCAGAGTCCACCGACACAGAGGGGACCAGAGTGTTGGAGGGTGAGGGGAGCACCACGGGGGAGATATGAGTTATGACATCTGACTCCGACTCCTCTTCTGATGGAAGCTCCCTGGTGTTGCCGGACCCCTCTAGGACCACCCCAGCTACAACATCCTCTGCCACCCCTGTACCAGCACCACCCTCCCAGTAGCCCCGAACCTGGTACAGGGGTGGCAGAGGATGTTGTAGCTGGGGTGGTCCTAGAGGGGTCCAGCAACACCCTCTGCGTCGGTGGACTCTGCCTCCAGGGTCCCATGGGCTGCAGCTCCCCCACTCGCCGGTGCCCCTGCTCCTTCACCAGATGTTGCTAATGCACACAAGGACAGGATGAGAAAAGGAGAGAGGGTGGGGGAGAAAGAAAGGGAGCACAGGATCAATTACAGCAACAACAGCACATATGGCATACACATTACATCCACTCACTGGGACTAACACTGTGCAGTATGAACCACAATGACAGACCATTACCAGAGAATAACAACATAAATTAACCCAAAGACTACCATCTGCACACCTACTGGGACTGTCTAAGCCATATCCGCCATGGTATGCCACCTATTTGCCAATTCCAAATATACATACCACCCTACATTGCTAAGCAGGACTCCACAAGATTAGCTAAACCTGCATATTGGGCATCCACTGACTAGAACCTTCCACCCAAACACCATGGCAGGCAACAAAAAAGAATACCACACAGTGTGTACTCACCCCCTTGTGGCTGCTGTGCTGCCCTAAAGTGCCAATCCAACTCAGGATTGGCCACTGCCAGTATGAGAGCCATTAGGGGGGTCAGGGTCCGACGGGCACCCCTCCCTTGTTGGGAAGCCGTCCCCAACTGGGCCTCCACAGTCTTCCGGGCCCAGCATCTCAGGTCCTCCCACTGTTTCTGCATGCCACAACCCTTTCTTATGAAGGGCGCTGACCTCCATAGTGAACACAGACAGAAGGATACCATGAACTCAACACTCCATTCTGTAACAGAAATGGCTTACATACTGCATAGATCCCACATAAAGCCCACATATGACCCATACCTCTGAATACACATTGCATGCAGCAAAAATACACTCCCCAAATGACACACTGCCAGCACACACATATATCTTCATACAGCCATGTTGCATCCAACGTACCCATAAGGTACTCACTTGTTGGTCTGGAGGCCCATACAACTGCCCATACAAGGGTAGGACCCCATCCACAAGCTTCTCCAACTCCTCTGATGTGAAGGCTGGGGCCCTTTCCCCTGTAGCACGGGCCATCTCGGGTTCCAGACACAGGACACAGCAGCACACACAGGTCAGGTGAAGTGGGACAGAGAAAATGTCAGTCACGTTGCATTGATCATCATTGGTTCCTGTGTTCCATAGACCTCCATGTTAACCAATGAGGAGTTGCACGGCGGTGCAGAAAACCTTCCGCTATGACAAACGCAAGCGGAGTGAGGTCACTTTCACCTGTCCCTGCATACAGAACAGGCGGTTGTCAATTCCTAATGCTGGTACTCATGACGGACAATTTAATGTGCGTCATAAGTAAGGATGTTTCACACCAAGACAATTCCAGTCTGCTACATACATACATGCTCTGTGTGCTGTTATATTGTATGCCCATACTTCCTGTAGTCACACACATCTCATGTTTGGTTTACTTAGGTACCTACCACTGTCGGGGAGGAGGCAAGCACCCGTGTACCGACCCGTAGTGGACTTGCCTACACTGGAAGACTGCACATCATTATCACCTATCGTCTGGACAGGGCCACAATCACTGAGCTGTGTCAACAATTGGAGCCAGATCTGATTCCTACTATCTGTACCACTACAGCAATACACCCTGCAGTACAGGTATTGTCAGTGCTCCACTTCCTGGCAAGTGGTTCCTTCTAGGTGACTGTGGGCTGTGCTACAGGAATGTCACAGGCATTGTTTTCGATTGTGCTTGGAATAGTTTTGGCTGCCTTGCTAAAACATATGGGCAGCTACATGTTATTCCCCCAGAGTGAAAATTTGCCCACTGTGAAGGCTAGATTCTACACCATGGTACACTGATTGGGGCCATTGACAGGACCCATATTGCCTTGGTCCCTCCCAGGACAAATGAGCAGGTCTACAGGTATAGGAATAGTTACCACTCTGTAAATGTCCAGATGGTATGCCTTGCTAATCAATACATCTCCCACATCACTGCCAAGTTTCCTGGATCTGTGCATGATGCCTATGTGTTGAGGAATAGAGCGTCCCACAGGTGATGGCACGGCTACAGAGAGTGAAGAGAGTGTGGCTCATAGGTGAGCTTGAGACTTCACCCAATGTATGTCAATGTATGCCACCTGAAGTTGTACTCTGTGCCATTGCACAAGAGTGATGTGTGCCCCTTACTACTTCCAGTTGACTCTGGCTTCCCAAACCTGTCCTGGCTGTTGACCAGTGAGGAATCCAAGGACAGGGGCAGAAATTCAGTACAATGAATCACATGGGCGTACCAGAAGGGTTATTAACCAGACATTTGGGCTACTGAAAGCCAGGTTCTGGTGCCTCGATGTAACTGGTGGATCCCTATTCTACACCCCTAAGATGGTCTGCCATATAGGGGTGGCTTGCTGCATGCTACACAATTTGGCACTCAGACACGATGGGGCTCATTCTGAGCCCGGCGGGCGGCGGGAGCCACCCGCCTGGAGGGAGCCGCCAAATGACCGCACCGCGGTCAAAAGACCGCGGCGGCCATTCAGACATTTCCTCTGGGCCGGCGGGCGCTCTCCAAAAGAGCGCCCGCCGGCCCAGAGGAAATGCCCCTGCAACGAGGACGCCGGCTCAGAATTGAGCCGGCGCAGTTGCAGGGGTGCGACGGGTGCAGTTTGCACCCGTCGCGTATTTCAGTGTCTGCATTGCAGACACTGAAATACACAGTGGGGCCCTCTTACGGGGGCCCCTGCAGTGCCCATGCCATTGGCATGGGCACTGCGGGGGCCCCTAGGGGCCCCGCGGCACCCCCTACCGCCATCCTGTTCCTGGCGGGAGACCCGCCAGGAACAGGATGGCGGTAGGGGGTGTCAGAATCCCCATGGCTGCGGAGCACGCTCCGCAGCCATGGAGGATTCCCCCGAGCAGCGGGAAGTCGGCGGGAGACCGCCGACTTTCCGCTTCTGACCGCGGCTGAACCGCCGCGGTCGGAATGCTCGTGGGAGCACCGCCAGCCTGTTGGCGGTGCTCCTGTGGTCGGTGGCCCTGGCGCCCTACCTACAGGAGGAATCGGAAGACAATGCACCTGTGGCAGCAGAGGACACTGAAGACAGTGAGGAGAGGGAGATGGAGGAGGATGTGGACAACAGACACATACAATACAGCAGTACCTCCACTGACACTCAGGTAAGACTGTACTACTGTTCATACCTCCATTACAGTTAAGTGCTGTGTGGCTGCTGTGTTGTGCCAATAACTACCTTTATCCCTCAATTGACTGTCACTTATGTTTTCCTTTTTTGCAGATGTTAGTGTGGTCACACATTGTGTACTGATGTGATGACTACAGACTGCTTACACACATTTGTTGGATGGAGTCACACATTACAGGGCATTTGCACAGGATAATACAGTTCAAGACATTGCATATTGTTGTATGATAATGCACCAAAATGTCAGTTGTGTTCAAGGGTGTTTATTGAAGTGACAAAAAGTATGGGATAGTGCAATAAAGTGGGGTGATGGTGGACGAAAATGTCTGTGTAGTGGCCCAGTTGGTTTGTTGCACAGGTCCAGTATCCATGGAGCCATAGGGAAAGGAGGAATGGCAGTCCAAAAGTGAACAAGGTGTCTCAGTGGCACAAAAGGGAGACATTCAGGAGGGGCTTATTTTCTGGCAGTGGTTTGGGTCTTGGCAACAGTCTCTGGTGTCTGGGTCGCATGGAACGTTTTCAGGGTGGTTCACCTTCTGCAGGGGGAGAGGTGCTGGTGGCCTGTGTGTGATGTGGCAGGTCCTCCTGTCGAATAGCTGCAGCAGATGTTGTTAACTGGTGTGTAGACTGGCTAGTGGAAGGGGTCAGCTGGTATGCTGTGTACTCACGCATCGTGTTGGCCATGTCACCCAGTACCCCTGCAATGGTGGCCATGTTGGCATTTAAGCCCTGCAACTGCTGCATAACGTCCTGGTGGTATACCCCCTGCAGCCACTGGTTTTCCTGCAAGATGGTAAGTACCTGGCCCATCCTACTCTGGGATTGTTGGTAGGCCCTCAGGACATGTGTGAGTGCCTCCTGGGCAGTCGATTCCCTGGGCTGGGACTCCCCCTGGTGCAGAGCTAACCTCCCACTGGCCCTGGCCCCCTGTGCCTGTGTCCCCTGAATGGTGTGCCCACTCCCACTTACACCAGGGCCTTCATCGTGTTGGCTGTGTAGTGTCGACTCAGGTCCCTGTACGGGTGGGCACACAAGTGATTAACGTGTCCTGGGGACATAGGTTTGAGGGTGTTGGGTAGCTGCAGTGCATTTGGAGTTCAGATGGGGGGCCCTGTGGTGGACTGGGTGTGGGATGTAGAAGCTGACTGACCAGTGGTGCAAGATGGGCCAGCCGATCATCCAGATTGGGACATCTAGAGTTACTTTCGTCACTGAGGGCATCTTCTGGTGGGGGACTGGGTTGCTTAGGCACATGCTTGCCGCTGACATTGGCTAGTGTACCCGTGGAAATGTAAAAGATTTGTTACACTCATTGTCTGTCATATATTCAGCATTTCTGGCTTTCCCTATGGGTTGGGGGTTGTCCTCCCACCTTTGGTTACTGTATGCTGGTGGATTGTGGGATTGGTAGTACTACATGCTGCCTATGCAGTACTGTTGTGTGTGCATGCAGAGCTGGGAGGGGTGTGCTTGCAGTGGGGAGGGCATGCAGGGGTATACAATTGAGGGTGGTTATGGGGATGGTTCATTGTATGGGATGGAGTGTGGTGAAGGAGTCAGGGTGAGGGGGTGACATGCTATGCATATATCGGTGGTGATAGGATAGTAATGGTGACTTACCAGTGTCCAGCCCTCCAGTGACTCCAGTGAGGCCCTCAGGATGCAGGATTGCCAAGACTTTCTCCTCCCATGCTGTGCACTGTGAGGGAGGAGGTGGGAGATCCACCGCCAGTCTTCATGATTGCAACTTGGTGCCTGGAGACCACTGCACTGTCGTTCCACCTCTTGCAAATGTCATCCCTTGTGTGTGGACATGTTGTCACAGAGTTCTCCTGTGAGAAAACAGGGCTGATTGCAGAGGCCCCATAACTTTTTGCCCCCATTTTCCACTTTTTGCTGGTGTTTTCCTGACTTTGATGGTGCCCTGGGTACTGCTAACCAGTCCCAGGGCCTGTGCTCTATGTAAAATGGATATGCAAATTAGGCTAATTATAATTGGCTAAGTTAACCTACCTATAAGTCCCTAGTATATGGTAGGGCATGTAGGTTTAGGGACCACAGCATAGGTGGTGCACACCTAGGTGCACTGCTGAGGTGCCCAGTGTCATTTTAAAGGCAGGCCTGCTTTGCTGGCTGCTTTTAAATTAAAGTTATATGTAAATTCGACTTTGGAATTAAAGGTACTTCCAAAGTCTTAAACTACCTTATTTTTACATATAAGTCACCCCTAAGGTGTGCCCTATGTGCCCCTAGGGCTGGGTGCCATGTAACTATAAGCAGGGACTTTATAAAAATAGATTTATAAGCCCTGGTGAGGTAAAAACAGCCAAATTCGTTTTTCCCTCATTGAAGTAAATGGCCTTCATAGGCTAGAATGGGCAGACTTTATTTTAAATTTTAAAGTCTCCTTAAATGTTACATACCAAGAATTTGGTATCAAATTGATTGTTGTAATAAATCCCACAACTTCCAGTTGTTGGATTTAATATAACTTGTCCAGGTAAAAAGTTTAGACTTTACCTAAAAAGTTGCCAATTTCAGCTCTGCATTGTTTTTGCTGCTGTGCTCTGATTGGCCAGCCTGCAGCAGCTTCTGCCAGGCTGCCTTGATGAGGTGTGAAGTGGCCTAGCTTCACACAAAGGAATGTGCTTGGGGGAGAGAATCTCCCCTCAGCAGATGGTGAGGCAGGAAGGGGGAGGGCTGCCAAACTGGTCTTCAAAGGCAGAGAAGGACATTTGGAACACCCAGCAACACCCCCACATCCTGCAACCCCAGACAATTAGGTGCCCCCTTGATTAGATTAGGAGAGGGCAGGAGAGGGGTGTGTTTATGATTTTTAGCCACACCAGTGGGTGGGCTCAGCCAGATGTCTCCTCCAAAAATCAGATTCATCCATGTTGGATTTTTAGAGACTGTTGCCTTCTGGGATGGATTTTTGCCACACTTCCCAGGAAGTGGTCATCACAGGGGGACGACCCTGTCCCCGATTGGAGAACCAGGGCCCCCCTGCTTTTCACCCAGGAGCAAGGATAAAACTGGCAGACCTGCACCCACACCTCAGATCCCCTCCAGAATTCAA
The DNA here is from genome assembly GCF_031143425.1 of Pleurodeles waltl. Lineage (NCBI taxonomy): Eukaryota > Metazoa > Chordata > Amphibia > Caudata > Salamandridae > Pleurodeles > Pleurodeles waltl. The sequence goes on from NC_090449.1 coordinate 914,718,548, forward strand.
CAAGAAAGGAACTAAAGAAGAAGAAGGACTGCCCTGCAGGACCCCTGGCCTGCACCTGGACCCTGCACTCAGAAAGACTGCACCAGCTGCACACTTGGGCTTCACCACAAGAAGGACTTTGCCTGGCTTCAACTGGTTCAAGGAGGGACTCCCTGTTTGCTACAGGTGAAAAATTGCTAACCAGAGTCCCCTGCACCAACTCCTGAAAGAAGCGACCAGCTGACCACTGCCCAGTGGCCAAAAAGGAGTTTGCGCCAGGTGCATTCTGGGAGTTGAAGTCCGCACCCCCCAGGACCATCACAGAACTTCTGGACCCTTGGGGTGAGCTGTGGACCCCAAAAGAACCTTGAAAGAACATCTGGGTGAAGCCCCAGAAGTTTGGAAAAGATTGGAGAATTTTTTTAAAAAAGCTCCATAAAGTGACCGACCCGACGCGGAAATTCTAGCCGGCTTGCCTCAACCGCGACCCGGCCTGACTTCGTGGTTCGTCCCGGTAAAGAAAAACATCCAAAAAAGAGACTAAGTCCGAACGTAAAAAGTTGACCGGGACCTCCCAGCCATCGTATCCAAGAAGGGCTCCATGGACGTCGGATCAAGATCCAGGTTTACCCCGGTCGAAGGATTTTCATCTCGAAAAAACGACTAAGTCCAAAGGTAAAAATCACCACCGAGGAAACCGACTTCGCGTATCCGGACAAGGGCTCCAGGAGGTCGGATTCAACTGGCAGGTTCGTCCCGGGGAAGAAAAACATCAAAAAAGAGACTAAGTCAGAAGGTAACTTTTTAACCGAGGCCTCCCGCGACTTGTAGCCGAGCAGGGCTCCATCGCGGTCGGCCTGAAAGTTTGACTTTGCCCCGGTCCTGGTGCAACCAGATGACCCGATTGGCGCTTTTTGTTTCTAAGCGCTAGAAAATAATAATACTTTAAAAATTCATATCTCCGGTTCCCCTGAACCGATTTTAATCGTTTTTGTGTCATTTTAAAGATAAAAATATAAGCTATTTTTATCTTTTGGTTTTGGATTTTTAAACTGTTTCCTGTGTTTTATTTAATTACTGTTTTGTGATATTTGAATGCTTTACACTTTGTCTCCTAAGTTAAGCCTTGACGCTCGATGCCAAGCTACCAAGGGTAGAGCTGGGATTAATTTACTGAGACCTAACTGTACCTATGTGGAGGTTAGTGGCTTGTTGCTAGGTGTAGGTACCTACCTGCCCTACCAATAACCCATTTTCCAACATCTCCCTGTCCATGTTCCTCTTCCATAGCACTTCCTCCACCATCACCCGCAACTCCTCATCTGTTAAACGGAGATTCTACTGTGGAGACATGCCTATTGTGTGGTGGGTGATGCAGAGTGTGATAGGTGTTGAGGTGTGGTGTGTGATGTGGTGTGTGATGCGTGAAAGGTGAATTGGTGGCTGTGGTTTGTGTGTGCAGTTCTTGTATTATCATTTGCAGGCAAGGTGTAGTTTCTTTGTTCTTGTTTGCAAAGGATTGTGGTTTGTGTTGGGGTGTGTTTTATAGTGCTGTTGGTGGGTGTGTACGGTGTGTGTATGTGTCAGGTGTGGGTTTTTCAATCTGGCCAATGTTGGTTTCCGTTGGTGTTGGGTGCCTGTTAGAAACGGGGTCACTAGTTGGCAGAGGTTTACACCCTTGTCCAAATAGGGACCATAACCCTAGTCAGGGTAAGTCACACACAATCCAAATTATCCTGTACCCACCCTCAAGTGGCTTGGCACTGAGCAGTCAGGCTTAATTTAGAAGGCAATGTGTAAAGTATTTGTGCAATAAATCATGCATTAACACAGTGAAGACACCACAAAAATACACCACACAGGTTTAGAAAAATATAGAATATTTATCTGAGTAGATTTAGGTCAAAATGATTAATATTTGATGAATACAAGTTGAAATATCACTTTTGTAATGATAAGATGAGTTTTAAGTTCTTAAAAGCAACAATTGTCTGTTGCAAGCAGAAAGTACCTGGATCACGTCAAAATTACACGCAGGAAGACAGCAGAGGAGGAGATGCGTTGAAAAAGGTAGGTGTGTCGGACTTCCGGGTGCACACAGATGATGCATTGATTCTTTTCCACGCGGCAAGGGCTTTGCGTCGAATTCCAGCGATGCGGGGGGTCTTTTGACGCCCAGGGATGATGTGTGGAAATCCTGGGCATGCAAGGTGAAGTCACAGGTACTGTGTCGATCCGGTGGGTGATGCGTCAGAGTTTCTGTCGCACAGCAGGCGCTGCATCGATTCCTCTCACAGGAAGTCGGGCTGTGTCGTTCTGGCTCAGTGCTGTGTCGATCCAGTGGGTTGTGCATCGAGGTTCCGGTTGCAACGCTGACACTGCGTCAATATTCACTCAGGGAGCCGGGTTGCATTGTTCTGATTCAGCGATGCAGGGATTTTTTTCCCACAGAGCAGGCTGTGCGTTGTTTCCGGCAGGCTGTGCATCCAAGGAGTTCTTTGCTGGGATGAAGTCTTTTTGGCCCTGAGACTTCAGGAAACAGGAGGCAAGCTCAATGCAAGCCCTTGGAGAGCACCTCTCAGTAGAGCCAGAGGCCAGCAAGGCAGCAGGACAACAGCAAGGCAGCAGTCCTTTACAGCAAAGAAGTCCAGGATAGTCATTTGGGCAGCCAGGCAGCTTCCCTTGGTAGGTTGCAGGTTCTGGTTCAGAGTTTCTTACCCAGGAAGTGTCTGAGGTGGTAGAGTCAGGGACCCAGTTTTATACCCAAAAGTGCCTTTGAAGTGGGGGAGGCTTCCAAGAGTGGTTTTGAAGTGCACAAGTACAGGTCTGTCTGCCAGGGTCCCAGTAGGGGGTGTGGTCATTCTTTGTGTGGGGGCAGGCCACTGTCCTTTGAAATGTAAGTGTAAGCCCCTCCACCCTTCCAGACCAGGAAGACCCACTCAGTATGCAGATGTGTGCAAGTGTGACTGAGCCTCCTGTGTTTGTGGTTGTCTGGGTGAAATGCACAAGGGAGCTGTCAACAAGCCCAGCCCAGCCCAGACGTGGATTGGAGACAGGCTGTAAGGCACAGAAGGATTTAAAGTGTACAGAAATGCTCACTTTCTAGAAGTGGCATTTCTAAAATAGTAATATTAAATCCAACCTCACCAGTCAGCAGGATTTTGTATTACCACTCTGGCCATACTAAATAAGACATGTCTACTCCTTTCTAATCAGAATCTACCACTCAAACAGTATATGAGGGTAGCCCTAATGTTAGCCTGTGAAGGGAGCAGGCCTCACAGCAGTGGGAAACAAATTTAGGAGTTTTCCACTACCAGGACATATAAAACTCACATGTATATGTCCTGCCTTTTACCTACACAGCACCCTGTACTATGGGTTACCTAGGGCCTACGTTAGGGGTGACTTATATGTAGAAAAAGGGGAATGTAAGGTTTGGCAAGTACTTTTAAATGCCAAGTCGATGTGGCAGTAAAACTGCACACACAGGCCTTGCAATGGAAGGCCTGAGACGTGGTTAAGGAGCTACTTATGTGGGTGGCCCACTAGTAGCATTCAATCTAAAGGCACTGGGCACATGCAGTGCACTTTACTAGGGACTGACAAGTAGATCAAATATGCCAATTGGGTGTGAACCAATGTTAACATGTTTTAGGGAGACCGCATATGCACTTTAGCACTGATTAGCAGTGGCAAAGTGCCCAGAGTCCTAAAGCCAGCAAAAATGGTGTCAAAAAGATGGTGGGAGGAAGACAAAAAGTTAGGGGTGACTACCCTGAGGCTGTCAGGTCTAACAGTGCCCAATTCTACCGCAGCGGTGTGCACCGCCAATGGATGACCGCCGTTGAGTGTCCACTGTGGTGATTCCTGGTTCATAATTTGGAGGACGGTGTATTGATGGCGTCCCAGAGAGGGTGGTGGGTCTGACAGATTTTCACCTCTGTTGGGTCTGGAGGAATTATTGTTGTGGCTGGTTTTCTGTTGATTTTCTGTTTGTGTATCATAATCTTCCGTGGCAGTCTGTTGGCTGCCATCACCACGGCGGTCTTTTCCAAAGACCGCCAATATCATAATGAGGGCCATAGTGTGCTGTTCATAAGCTCAGAATGGTATGTCATTTTTCATAGTGGTCAGCAACACTGTATATGTATTATGGGCCAGTGCTACGTCATGTTAATGTTTTGGCTTAGTTAGTGTAAGACATGACCAGGGACGAGGTTGATCAGCAGAGGACTAACCAAGTATATATATATATATATATATATAAATATATATATATATATATATATATATATATGTATTTGTTTTACTAAACATGTGGAAACCAACATTATTACGTGTTCACTTTTGAACTTGGCTTGTGCTAATTGTAGACAAATTGTATGACAACAAAAAACAATAGCCCTTGTGTCCATACAGGTCAACGCCCATCAGAAACGTACCATATAGAAAGCCTTTGCCTGGAAGGTGCGGACCCTGGGGGGCTCTATCACCACCGCAGCATCCATTGCAGGAAGTGGTGCGAGGACCTGAGGCGCTGGACCAGGAAGACCACTGCGGTCCAGCTGGGGAAGTCCTCCCAATAGGGACAGGGTGCACTCAGGCAGCTGACCCCCCTACTGGCCCGCACTCTGGCATATCTTGTGCTTGATTTGCAGTTGAAGGTCCAACAGCAGCTTCAAGGTGGTGTGTCCTGGCCAGAGTCATCCATGTTCCCTTGCAAACTATGGGGCATATTTATTCTTGCTTTGGGTCGAATTTGTGTCATTTTTTTAAAAGCAAATTCAGTGCAAAACTAACTCCATATTTATACTGTGGCGCTAGACCCGTCTAGTCCCAAAGTTATGGGGTTGAAATCATGTTTTGGACGTGGAAACCTACCTTGCATCAATGAGATGCAAGGTAGGCGTTCACGTGCAAACAATGACTCTATGGCCTTAGCGCCATATTTATCCCCAGTGCTAAAATCACACACGGGGGAAGAGGGGTAAAATAATGGTGCAAAGCTTGCTTTGCACCATTATTTAATGCCTGAGTCAGGGCAGGTGTTAGGGGACCTGTGGGCATATTTCCATGGTGGAACACCATGCCATAAGCCCACAGGTGCCCTCCTCAGGCCCCAGGGACACCCACACCAGAGAGGCAGTGGAGGATGGGGGACCCCATCCCAGGTGAGTATAGGTAAGTACAGGTAAGTACTCTTTTTTTAAGTGCCATTGGGGGCCCTGAAATGAGCCCCCCTACATGGCACTGGGTGCAATAGCCATGCCCAGGGCACCCTGGTTCCCTGTGTTGGCCACTGGTGTGGTGGGCATGACTCTTGTCTTTTCTAAGAGAGGAGTCATGTGGTATGGCTGGTTTTGCGTCAGAAAATGACGCTAGGCTGGTTAGAGTAATTTCTTTTTACTATAACCTGCCTAAAGTAATTTTTTGGTGCAAACCCCCCTTCTCCTATACCACCAACACCACCCGGCTAACATCATTTTTTTTAATGCTAGCCTACCCTTTGCTCCGGTTTGCACCATTCCAAAATATGGTGCCCGGCTGGTGCTCCAGAATGGTGCAAGCCGGTGCAAAACGTTTCGATGCAAAACTGAACTGTACTTCGCATTGATACATTTTTGATTTTAAAATGACATTATTATGCAAACCTCACTGGTGGCATCAGCATTAATACCTACATGTTACCCAGTATTTCCTTTTGTTGTTGCATCTGCAATATGGTGCCAAAGTACACTCACTGACTGGTGACAGGCATTAGGGAGTGATATTTGACAATGTTAGTATCCTATGTGAGCACCTGAACTCAGTTTTACAGGGCCATTGGTGTTTCATATACCAAATGTTGCAGTGTTGTGCCATCCAATCAAGACTGAATTGTGTCCACCTCTTCATGTCATTGGTATTCACTGACAACAAACGTCATAAGTGTATGGGCGTCTAGGAATGCAATCTGATAATGGTGTTGCCACCAGTACCAAGCCTGATTGGAGATGTTCATAGTGCCATATGTACCATTATGAACCATAGACGCTCTAGGGTCTGCTGGCCAAAGGTTGAATGTAACCCGTACTTAATTGGGGAAATTTATTCATCTTTTTTAAAACTCTTTGTAGATTATGAAGATCAAGAATCCTTGGATATTCCTATTATGGCGATCCACACTAAGATGGTCGATTCCCTTCAGGGTATCTTCTATAAGGAAACTTCCATTAAATTGAGACCCGCTGACACCCTTCGCAGGGACTGGTATAATCAGGACTGTGCGCAAGCAAGATCCACCTTAAAAGAGGCTGTTAAAAATTCTACGCATGCGGCTATTAAAGAGGCTCGTTGTAGGTATGCCAATGCCCTGAAGCGAGCCAAAAGAGACTGGGAGAATGAGACATGGCAGAAACTGCTTGCAGCAGCCCAAAGTAAAGATGATAGCTCTTTTTGGCGGTTGTTGACCTCCAGTTCGAAAAGGGGTAAGGACGATATTGGGTTGCATATACAGCCCGAAAGATGGGTGTCCTACTTTTCTGAAATCTATGCCTTGCCTGTACAGCAAGCTCTGGAGGACCCTGCACATGTCGAGTGTTGGGCTGCTAATAAGATCTCAACTGAGAGAATTGTTTTTACCTTAGCTGAAACCACAGCTGCTATTGATTCTCTGAGGCCAGCAAAAGCCCCTGGCCCGGATAAGATTCCAGGGGATTTGTTCAAATCAGAACCTAAGATATGGGCATGGTATATCAATTTGTTGTCTAATGCCATAGCAGCTGGCAGCCCTATTCCAGAGTCTTGGCACGGTGCTGAAATAATACCGATCTATAAAAAGGGTGATACAGGGTTGCCTGTAAATTATCGACCTATTAGCCTTATTGATATCCTTCAGAAGACGTTTGCCAAACAAGTCTTAGTGAGGCTTACTGACTGGATTCAAGACCAGCAAATTTTATCTCCTTTCCAGGCTGGGTTTCGGCCCAAAACTAATACTATGGACCAAGTTTTCAGGGTGTCATTACTGTTCTGGAAGTATGTCACCTTATCTAAGCAAAAACTCTATGTGGCTTTCGTAGACTTAAGATCTGCATTTGATCTTGTCCCAAGAGAGAAACTGTGGGAAGTATTGTACAAAATTGGTATCCCAGGGAACTTAGTGCATTTAATCCAAAGATTACATGAAAAAACATTTGCACAAGTAAGATGGGGCAATCAGGGGGAACTCACAGACAAAATAGACATCAAGAGAGGAGTGCGCCAGGGTTGCGTTCTTGCCCCAACGCTATTTACACTGTTCATCAATGAGGTGGTGCAAGTCGTGTCCAATTGTCAAAATGACGCCCCATCTTTGAATCACCATAAAATTCCAATTTTGTTATTTGCCGATGATTCTCTCTTGATCTCCAGAACCCCTATGGGCCTCCAGGTACTCATGGACAAGTTCAGTTCGTTTTGCGGTGACTACGGTCTGGAACTTAACCATAGCAAAACTAAACTCATGACTTTGGGTTGTGGCCCCACCAAGAGATATTCAATATTTTACAATGGAACGCCCCTAGGTTTGGTAAAATCTATAGATTACTTGGGGGTGAGAATCAGCAACAATCTGCATTGGGGGGCCCAAATCGACAAAAGTTTGGCTCGCCTGGTACAGTCATCTGGAGCCATTCTTCGTTTTCATAAGTCTACTTCTGAGAGAGTGATTACTCCAATTATTAAAATTTATAGAGCAAAGGCACAAAGTGCTGCGGTCTATGGGGCAGAAATTTGGGGGTCCTCAAACACTGGCAGGCTTGCAGTGGGGGAAAACAATTTCGTGAGGTCTACTTTGGCCTGCCCTCGCAGTACCCCACTGCTGCCATTGTTTTGGGACCTTGACCTTCCACGCATCACAGATGTAGTTGCCCTACGACCTCTGCTTTTTTGGGTCCGTGTTTGGTCCACCCCTGAGTTATCTACATACAAGGAGTCTATCCAAGACATCTTGGATAGACCTAATGTACTCACCATTCCCTGGTTTAATCACATCTCTAAATGGTTTCACAAATTGGGTCTTAGTGAGCTATGGAGTCATCCAGAAAGTATAAGGAAGGAGCAGAAGAATCATTTGAAAACGGTATACTGGACTTACGTCAGGGAAAACTATCTGCTGTGCCTTACTCACGGCAGATTGACCTCACAATTTTTTGATTTTAAATGGTATCCGTCTTTTGAATCTTTTATGGATATAATTCTTGACCCATTAAGTAAGAGTTTATATATCCAGTTCAGATATGGTTGTCTGCCTCTCAAATCATATGGCAGTAAGTGGAGTGCAACTACAAGATCTGATTTATGTCCGAGCTGTACTCTTAATCCAGAATCCATTGTACATTTTATGTTTTTATGTCCTGCCTATTTGATTGCGCGTCGAAAGTGGTTACGGCCAGTGTGTAGGAATGTGGGGGTAAGACATTGTATTGTTGCCTTAAGAATTCTGATGAGGGAAAGTTCCCCCCCCCTTGCCCTGTGCGGTTAGTAGGTACATTACAGCTGCCTGGCATGTACGTACTTATCACTTGGGGAAAGTTGCTGATGCGGAACTTACTTCCAAATAAGGACAACATGAAAAACTGACAATGGAATGTTTTAGTCATCAAATTTTAACCACACACCTAGACTGGAACAATACCCCATGATTGATTTAAATGACAGTCAGTAGGAGATTAGGTGTTTGGTTTTTATGTGTTTTAAGGCCGTAAAGGATGTTCTTTTTTATTCCTCTTATTTCCTTTTTAACATAATTTTTACTTATCTTTTATCTTTCTACCGGTGGTTGTTTTGCTTTTAGGGTTGAAAGTAACCAATAAAGCTATGTATGTACAACATTATGATGTGCGCATTTGTAGTATGTATCTCACAATGCTACAAGTGATAGGTAGTTGAGCTACCTCAGTACAGCTTACATTTTTATATCTGGAAACTGGACATATGATGAAGTATCACCAGAAATATTTAATCATCATGAAATGAGCCTTTGCATGGGGCATGAGTCCTGCCACAGTGCGTATTGCTTCTACCTTGCTGAGCAACTTGCCCATCATCACATCATGATGTTCTTTCAGGGAAATTACCATTATGGGGAATCAGGGGCTTGTGTGTAGAGATGTCCTATTGTTAGCTATCATAACTTGCTGTGCTGTCAGTTCAGAATGCTAAACTAGAAGGCCCAAAGTATACAAGGTGATCAACTGTCCGACTATATACAGGAGGACGGGTTGTTCATAAGTGATTTCATGGTATAGGTTTTACATGGGGTTATGACATCACTGTGACCCACTATTTTCTGATAGTTCAGCATGCATACAGGTGCTCCTGCTAATGTTGAAGGCCATGGAGTGGGCCATGCAGCTGCAGTAGCCAGTGCCCTTCTGTAATCTTTTGTGATTGAATCTGATGTTCAGGAATGTTTATACAGATGCAATCAACCATTTTTAATGTTTGTCAGGCAAGAAACTGACCAGTAGAATTGCTTTCTTCATATACCTTCTGTTTATGAGCCTGTAGTCCTACATCTGCCTTCTTCAGCATACTGTTGGACAGTGCCTGCTTGGTTATCCGAGGGGGATCGCAAATGTGTCTTTTTAGGTTCATCCAAGGCAAATGAAGGAGGCAATGCCAACACTGTTGGGGAAGCATATGTCAACAGTGGTTCTGGGTACAAGCCTCAGGACACCAAGTGACCCAATAGCTGAGAAGGTGAAGGGAGTGCCACGGAGGATGCAAGCTTGAGCTCTTCATCTTCTGAGTCCTCCTCCAGTGGACACTCACAATTGGTGGCAGACCTCACAGGATCTCTATCATCTTCATCCATGTATGCCGCCCCCAGTTCTATCACCGCCCTCCCTGTTGCTCTTCACGCAGTTGGCCAGGCCCGCTCCTTGCTTCAGGCACCTCAGCTCCTGCCTCTGTCCTCTCGCTGCACAGAGTGAGGAAGCTATTGACCCCCTGCGGACTATCTCTTTAGGGCAGACTGCTATTCTGACTGCCATCCAGGGGCAAGGCAGCAATCTGCAGGAGATGGTGGCCTAACTGGAAGGAAATCATAGAGCAATGTCTGGCCTACAAATATATTTTCAGGCTCTGGCCTCCTCCCTATGTGCAGCTTCCCATCCCCCTAACCTATTGTACCTCTCCCTGCTCCTGCTCCTTCCCCATACCAATACTGTTAGACCTGTCAGCCTTAGGTTAGTCTTCCCCCAAACATTTTGCCTGCTTGCCTCCATTTTACTTGGATTTTTGTTCTGTTGGCCTTAGGTCTCTGCGCACTTTACCACTGCTAACCAGTGTTAAAGTGCATGTGTTCACTCCCCTAAACATGGTTTGGTTGGTATATACCTGATTTGCATATTTCATTTACATGTAAGTCCCTTGTAGAGTTGTATACCATTACCCAGGTCCCGCAACTTAAATGGATCTGAAGCACTCATTGTGGCCCCCACTTAAGTGGCACCTTAAAACTTGTTCCAGGCCTCCCATTGTAGCCTGAAGGCAGTGTCCCACTGCCATGTTGATTTGGCTTTTAAAAACTCTTGCCAAGCCTTAAACTCCCCTTTAATTATATATGGCACCACTAAGGTAGGCCCTAGGTAGCCCATAGGGCAGCATGCTGTGCAATCAAATAGTCCGACATATATTTTTTAGTTTTACATTTCCTAGTAGTGAAACACTCCTAAATTTGTTTTCTCACTACTAAAAGGCCTACCCCTCCCACAGAACCTTTGGGATTCCGTATTATAAAAAATAGGTTAGAAGCTGATAAACTTTATGAGACACAACAAAGCCAGGGGTTGGAGCAAGCATTTCAGAGAACCCTAGATATGTATTTGCGATCCCGCTGGATAACAATAAAAAACTCTTTCAGTTGGCCAAGCAGACATTGTCCGACAGTATGCTGTCGATGGCAGATGTAGGGATACAGCTTCATAGACAAAAGGTATATGAAAAAAGCAATTATACTGGTTGGTTTCTTGCCTAGCAAGCTCGCGACCAAGCCGCAAGCAATTTGATACAAGCCCTGGAATGTCCTATCTCACGGCAAAGATATACCGAATCTGCTGCAGTCGGAAAAGTTATGTTTGAACACTACAGACACATTTATATTCAAACCCAGGATATTGACCGTCAGACTATCCAGGATTTTTGGAGGAAACTCGATATTCCCACTCCATCAAAAGATGACGGAGATGTTTTTTCCCAGCCATTCACTAAGCCAGAACTTCTTGAGGTGGTCAAAAATCTTCCTAATGGGAAAGCCTGTGGCCCGGACAGTCTTCTGGCCAAATTTTACAAAATCTTTTTCAAGGACTTTGTAGATGATTTTCTGTTTCTAATCAATAGATTGTTAAAGGGTGAGAGGATTCCTAATTCTTGGCATATGGGGAAAGTGGTTAGTTTTCCAAAACAAACTAAGAATAAAGAGGACCCTAATGCATATCGCCCAATTCCACTTTTAAATACGGACTACAAAATCATTATGAAACTCCTGGCTAACCGGTTTAATGTGGTTATCCTTGCTTGGTCCATTCTGACCAAAATGGGTTTATCACTGGTCGACAACTTGCAACCAACACACACTTTCTGGCTGAGGCGTTAGGCTTTTTCACGTCTAATAAAACCCCCGCTATTATTCTTTTATTCGACGCAGAAAAAGCTTTTGATCTTTTAGTCTGGGATACATTGTTTGAAATATTATCTAGATTCAGGGTCCCTTCTCTGGTTTCAACACTAATTCAGTGGATATATCAAAGTTCTGAAGCTGATATTATAATTAATTCGGTGAGGGTGGGCCACCTTCAAGTTTGTCAGGGGACATGTCAAGGTTGCCCCCTTTCCCCTGTTCTTTTTGCTCTTTTTATTAAACCGTTAGCCATCGCCATTAGACAGAGTAACCGGATTCACCCTCCTCTAAAGTCAATGGGGTAGATTAAACTTTATGCAGATTACATTATTATATTTCTGGAAGAGGATCAGTCCTCTCAGCATGAGGCTCTCAAGGTCTCTGATGAATTGGTGGATACAGGATTATTAGGAATAAAACAGATGTAATCCTCTGCGGCACGACTCTCAACATCTTGCTCCGCAGCCTTACTGAATTGGACACTGGGCCAATATATGATACACTGACATTAGTTAAAGAACTAGTAGATACCTCTGGGACTTACGGAGGGGAACAAAATTGATCTATGGGCAAAAGCTTCAAGAAAATGGGACAGGCAAGAGAGCTTGGTGCTGACCAAAGAGTGCTGGGAGAAAGTCAATCAATTAAATTTGAAGTTACTTAGAGGCGCGAACTGGCATTGTATGATATTCTTTAGTAAATGGCTCCTATATCGCACCCCGCAATCCCTGTCTTGGATTACTCCCAGCTGCCCCGATGTCTGTTTCCCCTGCCAAGCAGAAGGCATAGCAAATTGGACGCAGGTGATCGGCACATGCCGGCTTATTCAGGATTACTGGGATAAGGTACTGAAGTCGGTAACAGTTATTCTTCAGATCTCTATAATTTCTTGTAACTGGTTCCCGATTTACGGCTATGACCCTGAGACAAAGCTTCCACCTAGGGCCGAGAAACTAGTCTTTATTCCCACCGCTATTGCAGGATCCCTCCTACCTACAAACTGGCGCCGTGCAGATTCCTTCTTTTGCAGAATGGTTGAATAAAATGGTTTTAGTAGGAAATCAGGAACTCTGCTAAGCACAGAGAGTAGCAGGGCTCAAGAGATTTGCCCAAATTGGGGTGAATTTTATCAATATGACCGGCAGCAACTACATTTAGGTTAAGAAAACTACTCGAGTGACTCTATTTAGATTAGTTGGATTAAAACTGTGCTATCAACATGGATTCGTTGTATGATAAAATATGTATTTGAAATTGGCTATTTTCCTCTGTTGTATCTTGGTAAAACCAATAAAAAATAAATAAGTTGTAATTCCTAAACCAGAGGTGGTAGATATGTCATGTTTGCTACATATGAACTTGTAATAATAAAATCTGTTTAATGGTAAAGTTGGATTTATTAATACAAGTTTGAAAATGCCACTTTTAAAAAGTTGGTATTTTCTTGCCTCTAGCCCTCTGTGTCTGTAAACTGCCTTAGATCACATGACTGGGTGTAACTGACAGCTAGGGCTTTGTGAATTCACCTCAGACAGTCAAACAATAGGGGGATTAGCAGCACCTGAATGAGCCATTAACTGACTTGATGGGGGTGGAGCTAAGCACAGCCCCGCCTACAACTGAATATGCTGGGCTCTGTCACCACACAATAGGTTTAACATTCCTCTATGTTCAAAGCAGCCAGCTAGGAGCCAGGGCAGGAGAGGCAGGAAATTCCGGGAACTTCAGAGAACCCTTTTGGAAACTTCTCCCAGCTTCTAGGAACAGGGCACCACGCTGTGAAAAGAGAGTTCTCAGACCTGCTTCTCAGTTCACTACTGGAACTGTGGAAAAACTGTCAGATGACTGCCAGCTGCTGTGACTTACTGTGCACTCTGCCATACTTCTACTGTACATGTAAGGACTGCTTTGCGGCCTGGAGCCTGCTTGGAACCATCAGAGGCCAGCCCTGTTGCAGAGCCTGCATCACCACCCACACCCAGGACTCCAGAAGTGGCTCCAAGGGCTAGTTCAACTGGTCTCCTGCTTTCAGCCACATGGACATAACAGGCTCCCACCATCTTAAACCTGCACCTTGACGCAGCCTGAGTGAGTCTTGCATCCCCAAGAGGCCTCCCTCCACTCCTGGACCCTTGGTTGTGGTGATAAAGGTGCCCAGGTGGCCATGTTCTGAAAATGAGGTCCTTAAACATTAAGAATTCAGAATTCTGGTTCTACAAATTTAATTTTCATGCTTTTGGTGTCAAATGATTTATTAAATGTTCTCTATTTTTCTAAACTGGTTGCATAAATACTTAACACATTGCCTCTAAGTTCAGCCTGACTGTTTTTGTGTTTACCTACTGTAATATAAATATATGTTTGACCACTGACTTTGTGTTGCACCACTTGGCATATTAGTTGTTCAGTGTTCCCCTAGTTGCAGATTACATTTTGTATTCAGTTTAGCTGCCTATTGACTTTATCGTGGCGTTAGACATTGCACTTAAGGCATTGCAGTTGAGCTGGGTTTTTCCATATAGTAAACTGTGCTTGTTTTTTTTATTTTTCTCACCAAACACGAACAGTTAGTCACTCAGCATGATAAGAAAGTACATATTTTATTTTCAGTGCAGCGAATGGTTCGGCCTTGGGAGGAGAGCCTTGAAATGTTGGCCAGTTTTCAATGTTTTTCTTACAACTCTGACCTACAGTAGCCAACATGTTTGAATATTTCTCTTTCATGGGAGGGTTTTTTCCCAGAAAGCCCTTTCTGTTCTTTAAGGTGTAAAAAAGGTGGCCCTGACAGTAGCGAGGGAATTTCCAAGACCTCAGTCAGGATTAGACGTTGAATGTCTGACACACACACTTGTCCCGTGAGGGTGGATATTTCTTTCTCGCAGTTGAACGGGGTCATCTTCTTGCTGGCATGAGAAACATGAAGAGCTTGGCAGGACCTACAGTGATTAAATTTTACTTTATTCTTTGATTTGCAATTATGCTATAATATAATCACATATATTTGCTGTGTACATTGCAGTTGAGAATCATTGTGGTGTATTTTCCTTTCATTGCCGTGACTATTTTTAAACGTGTGCTTTCGACCTACTAATCTCCTTCCTTCATTTTTTAATAACCTCGTGGTGAAATAATAATAAATGTCTTCTTTGAACTGAGAAGTGCATGCCAGAGGTTTTGTCAGCTTGATCATTAGTGAAAGGAAAACACCTACCTTGGGTTAAGCACAGGTTAATTTAGTGACTTTTTGTGTTTCACCCTGCAAGGGATAGTGGCTGTTGCTTGACCTGGGTTCACACAATAGTCACCCAACAACCCAGTTTCTCACAAATACCCTATTCCTCCACCTGTCCAAAGCACACACACGCATTTACACTCACAAACCCATACAGACGAAGCAGCATATCGACACATAGGCAAAAACACAAGAAAAAACAGGCACACATTCAAACGCACAGATACTGCAGACACCACCACCACAGACTCTGTTGCTGCCATTACCACCAGACCGATCACTGACAACACCACATCCACTTACTCACACCACTCCCCATCACATACATCACAAATTACACTACACACACATAACATACCCCCATCAACACCTCCACAGCAAGTACCGACAACACCAAACTCACATGCACCCCCTCCATCACATCCATTCACACATCACACACAACCACACCAGCAGTCTCAATCACATCAACATCCACATCTTCTGGCCAAATTTTACTGAATATTTTTCAAGGACTTTGTAGATGATTTTCTGTTTCTAATCAATAGATTGTTAAAGGGTGGGAGGATTCCTAATTCTTGGCATATGGGGAAAGTGGTTAGTTTTCCAAAACAAACTAAGAATAAAGAGGACCCTAATGCATATCGCCCAATTCCACTTTTAAATACGGACTACAAAATCATTATGAAACTCCTGGCTAACCGGATTAATGTGGCTATCCTTGCTTGGTCCATTCTGACCCAAATGGGTTTATCACTGGTCGACAACTTGCAACCAACACACACTTTCTGGCTGAGGCGTTAGGCTTTTTCACATCTAGTAAAACCCCCGCTATTATTCTTTTATTCGACGCAGAAAAAGCTTTTGATCTTTTAGTCTGGGATACATTGTTTGAAATATTATCTAGATTCAGGGTCCCTTCTCTGGTTTCAACACTAATTCAGTGGATATATCAAAGTTCTGAAGCCGATATTATAATTAATTCGGTGAGGGTGGGCCACCTTCAAGTTCGTCAAGGGACACGTCAAGGTTGCCCCCTTTCCCCTGTACTTTTTGCTCTTTTTATTAAACCGTTAGCCTTCGCAATTAGACAGAATAACCGGATTCACCCTCCTCTAAAGTCAATGGGGTAGATTGAACTTTATGCAGATTACATTATCATATTTCTGGAAGAGGATCAGTCCTCTCAGCATGAGGCTCTCAAAGTCTCTGATGAATTGGTGGATACAGGATTATTAGGAATAAAACCGATGTAATCCTCTGCGGCACGACTCTCAATAGACTCATTCCTGAGTTATCACTTTGCTGGAATACTAGGCCCAAGAGGTACCTTGGGATACATTTTTCATCTGACATAGGAAATCTCTACGATCTTAATTACGCTCATATTCCATTACGCACGCTTTTTATCGACAGAGATAAGGGCAGGCTGATGCTACCGAACCTGAGAGATTATTACTTCTCCTTATTTGCACACTATATTACCAATTTTAAATCCAAACATCCCATTGATAGCCTTTTTTCCCATGACCTCTGTGAAAAACGTTCGATATAAGATGTTTAAATGTTTTTTCAGAAAAAAGTCTGATCTTTTTCGAAGATATTTAATTTCATATTTGAATTTTTGTACCACTCGCTCCCAGCTAACACTACAGTCAGGACACCAGCTTGATCCCTTAATAGTCAGAAAATGGGACTTTGTTAGATTCAGGCAAATTGGTGATTTTTGTGCCAATGATAGGTGGGAAACACTCTCAAACATTTAGGCTGCGGTCCGAAATGATTTTGTAATAATGGGATTTACAACATCTTGCTCTGCAGCCTTACTGAATTGGACACTGGGCCAATATATGATACACTGACATTAGTTAAAGAACTAGTAGATACCTCTGGGACTTACGGAGGGGAACAAAATTGATCTATGGGCAAAAGCTTCAAGAATATGGGACAGGCAAGAGAGCTTGGTGCTGACCAAAGAGTGCTGGGAGAAAGTCAATCAATTAAATTTGAAGTTACTTAGAGGCGCGAACTGGCATTGTATGATATTCTTTAGTAAATGGCTCCTATATCGCACCCCACAATCCCTGTCTTGGATTACTCCCAGCTGCCCCGATGTCTGTTTCCCCTGCCAAGCGGAAGGCATGGCAAATTGGACGCAGGTGATCGGCACATGCCGGCTTATTAAGGATTACTGGGATAAAGTACTGAAGTCGGTAACAGTTATTCTTCAGATCTCTATAATTTCTTGTAACTGGTTCCCGATTTACGGCTATGACCCTGAGACAAAGCTTCCACCTAGGGCCAAGAAACTAGTCTTTATTCCCACCGCTATTGCAGGATCCCTCCTACTTACAAACTGGCGCCGTGCAGATTCCTTCTTTTGCAGAATGGTTGAATAAAAGGGTTTTGGTAGGAAATCAGGAACTCTGCTAAGCAAAGAGAGTAGCAGGGCTCAAGAGATTTGCCCAAATTTGGGGTGAATTTTATCAAGATGACCGGCAGCAGCTACATTTAGGTTAAGAAAACTACTCGAGTGACTGTATTTAGATTGGTTGGATTAAAACTGTGCTATCAACATGGATTCGTTGTATGATAAATTATGTATTTGAAATTGGCTATTTTCCTATGTTGGATCTTGGTAAAACCAATAAAAAATAAATAAATAATAAATAAGTTGTAATTCTTAAACCAGAGGTGGTAGATATGTCATGTTTGCTACATATGAACTTGTAATAATAAAATCTGTTTAATGGTAAAGTTGGATTTATTAATACAAGTTTGAAAATGCCACTTTTAAAAAGTTGGTATTTTCTTGCCTCTAGCCCTCTGTGTCTGTAAACTGCCTTAGATCACATGACTGGGTGTAACTGACAGCTAGGGCTTTGTGAATTCACCTCAGACAGTCACACAATAGGGGGATTAGCAGCACCTGAATGAGCCATTAACTGACTTGATGGGGGTGGAGCTAAGCACAGCCCGCCTACAACTGAATATGCTGGGCTCTGTCACCACACAAAAGGTTTAACATTCCTCTATGTTCAATGCAGCCAGCTAGGAGCCAGGGCAGGAGAGGCAGGAAATTCCGGGAACTTCAACTTCAGAGAACCCTTTTGGAAACTTCTCCCAGCTTCTAGGAATAGGGCACCAGGCTGTGAAAAGAGAGTTCTCAGACCTGCTTCTCAGTTCACTACTGGAACTGTGGAAAAACTGTCAGATGACTGCCAGCTGCTGTGACTTACTGTGTACTCTGCCATACTTCTACTGTACATGTAAGGACTGCTTTGCTGCCTGGAGCCTGCTTGGAACCATCAGAGGCCAGCCCTGTTGCAGAGCCTGCATCACCACCCACACCCAGGACTCCAGAAGTGGCTCCAAGGGCTAGTTCAACTGGTCTCCTGCTTTCGCCACATGGACATAACAGGCTCCCACCATCTTAAACCTGCACCTTGACGCAGCCTGAGTGAGTCTTGCACCCCCAAGAGGCCTCCCTCCACTCCTGGACCCTTGGTTGTGGTGATAAAGTTGCCCAGGTGGCCATGTTCTGAAAATGAGGTCCTTAAACATTAAGAATTCTGAATTCTGGTTCTACAAATTAAATTTTCATGCTTTTGGTGTCAAATGATTTATTAAATGTTCTCTATTTTTCTAAACTGGTTGCATAAATACTTAACACATTGCCTCTAAGTTCAGCCTGACTGTTTTTGTGTTTACCTACTGTAATATAAATATATGTTTGACCACTGACTTTGTGTTGCACCACTTGGCATATTAGTTGTTCAGTGTTCCCCTAGTTGCAGATTACATTTTGTATTCAGTTTAGCTGCCTATTGACTTTATCGTGGCGTTAGACATTGCAGTTAAGACATTGCAGTTGAGCTGTGTTTTTCCATATAGTAAACTGTGCTTGTTTTTTGTATTTTTCTCACCAAACACGAACAGTTAGTCACTCAGCATGATAAGAAAGTACATATTTTATTTTCAGTGCAGCGAATGGTTCGGCCTTGGGAGGAGAGCCTTGAAATGTTGGCCAGTTTTCAACGTTTTTCTTACAACTCTGACCTACAGTAGCCAGCATGTTTGAATATTTCTCTTTCATGGGAGGGTTTTTTCCCAGAAAGCCCTTTCTGTTCTTTAAGGTGTAAAAAAGGTGGCCCTGACAGTAGCGAGGGAATTTCCAAGACCTCAGTCAGGATTAGACGTTGAATGTCTGACACACACACTTGTCCCGTGAGGGTGGATATTTCTTTCTCGCAGTTGAACGGGGTCATCTTCTTGCTGGCATGAGAAACATGAAGAGCTTGGCAGGACCTACAGTGATTAAATTTTACTTTATTCTTTGATTTGCAATTATGCTATAATATAATCACATATATTTGCTGTGTACATTGCAGTTGAGAATCATTGTGGTATATTTTCCTTTCATTGCCGTGACTATTTTTAAACGTGTGCTTTCGACCTACTAATCTCCTTCCTTCATTTTTTAATAACCTCGTGGTGAAATAATAATAAATGTCTTCTTTGAACTGAGAAGTGCATTCCAGAGGTTTTGTCAGCTCGATCATTAGTGAAAGGAAAACACCTACCTTGGGTTAAGCACACGTTAATTTAGTGTATTTTTGTGTTTCACCCTGCAAGGGATAGTGGCTGTTGCTTGACCTGGGTTCACACAATAGTCAACCAACAACCCAGTTTCTCACAAATACCCTATTCCTCCACCTGTCCAAGGCACACACACGCATTTACACTCACAAACCCATACAGACCAAGCAGCATATCCACACATATGCAAAAACACAAGAAAAAACAGGCACACATTCAAACGCACAGATACTGCAGACACCACCACCACAGACTCTGTTGCTGCCATTACCACCACACCTATCACTGACAACATCACATCCACTTACTCACACCACTCCCCATCACATACATCACAAATTACACTACACACACATACACATAACATACCCCCATCAACACCTCCACAGCAAGTACCGACAACACCAAACTCACATGCACCCCCTCCATCACATCCATTCACACATCACACACAACCACACCAGCAGTCTCAATCACATCAACATCCACATCTTCTGGCCAAATTTTACAAAATATTTTTCAAGGACTTTGTAGATGATTTTCTGTTTCTAATCAATAGATTGTTAAAGGGTGGGAGGATTCCTAATTCTTGGCATATGGGGAAAGTGGTTAGTTTTCCAAAACAAACTAAGAATAAAGAGGACCCTAATGCATATCGCCCAATTCCACTTTTAAATACGGACTACAAAATCATTATGAAACTCCTGGCTAACCGGTTTAATGTTGTTATTCTTGCTTGGTCCATTCTGAACAAAATGGGTTTATCACTGGTCGACAACTTGCAACCAACACACACTTTCTGGCTGAGGCGTTAGGCTTTTTCACATCTAATAAAACCCCCGCTATTATTCTTTTATTCGACGCAGAAAAAAAGCTTTTGATCTTTTAGTCTGGGATACATTGTTTGAAATATTATCTAGATTCAGGGTCCCTTCTCTGGTTTCAACACTAATTCAGTGGATATATCAAAGTTCTGAAGCCGATATTATATTTAATTCGGTGAGGGTGGGCCACCTTCAAGTTCGTCAGGGGACACGTCAAGGTTGCCCCCTTTCCCCTGTTCTTTTTGCTCTTTTCATTGAACCGTTAGCCATCGCAATTAGACAGAGTAACCGGATTCACCCTCCTCTAAAGTCAATGGGGTAGATTAAACTTTATGCAGATTACATTATTATATTTCTGGAAGAGGATCAGTCCTCTCAGCATGAGGCTCTCAAGGTCTCTGATGAATTGGTGTTTACAGGATTATTAGGAATAAAACAGATGTAATCCTCTGCGGCACGACTCTCAATAGACTCATTCCTGAGTTATCACTTTGCTGGAATACTAGGCCCAAGAGGTCCCTTGGGATACATTTTTCATCTGACATAGGAATTCTCTACGATCTTAATTACGCTCGTATTGCATTACGCATGCTTTTTATCGACAGAGATAAGGGCAGGCTGGTGCTACCGAACCTGAGAGATTATTACTTCTCCTTATTTGCACACTATATTACCAATTTTAAATCCAAACAACCCATTGATAGCCTTTTTTCCCATGACCTCTGTGAAAAACGTTCGATATAAGATGTTTAAATGTTTTTTCAGAAAATAGTCTGATCTTTTTCGAAGATATTTAATTTCATATTTGAATTTTTGTACCACTCTCTCCCAGCTAACACTACAGTCAGGATACCAGCTTGATCCCTTAATAGTCAGAAAATGGGACTTTGTTAGATTCAGGCAAATTGGTGATTTTCGTGCCAATGATAGGTGGGAAACACTCTCAAACATTTAGGCTGCGGTCCGAAATGATTTTGTAATAATGGGATCATACAACATCTTGCTCTGCAGCCTTACTGAATTGGACACTGGGCCAATATATGATACACTGACATTAGTTAAAGAACTAGTAGATACCTCTGGGACTTACGGAGGGGAACAAAATTGATCTATGGGCAAAAGCTGCAAGAAAATGGGACAGGCAAGAGAGCTTGGTGTTGACCAAAGAGTGCTGGGAGAAAGTCAATCAATTAAATTTGAAGTTACTTAGAGGCGCGAACTGGCATTGTATGATATTCTTTAGTAAATGGCTCCTATATCGCACCCCGCAATCCCTGTCTTGGATTACTCCCAGCTGCCCCGATGTCTGTTTCCCCTGCCAAGCAGAAGGCATAGCAAATTGGACGCAGGTGATCGGCACATGCCGGCTTATTAAGGATTACTGGGATAAAGTACTGAAGTCGGTAACAGTTATTCTTCAGATCTCTATAATTTCTTGTAACTGGTTCCCGATTTATGGCTATGACCCTGAGACAAAGCTTCCACCTAGGGCCGAGAAACTAGTCTTTAATCCCACCGCTATTGCAGGATACCTCAAACTTACAAACTGGCGCCGTGCAGATTCCTTCTTTTGCAGAATGGTTGAATAAAATGGTTTTGGTAGGAAATCAGGAACTCTGCTAAGCAAAGAGAGTAGCAGGGCTCAAGAGATTTGCCCAAATTTGGGGTGAATTTTATCAAGATGACCGGCAGCAGCTATATTTAGGTTAAGAAAACTACTCAAGTGACTCTATTTAGATTAGTTGGATTAAAACTGTGCTATCAACATGGATTCGTTGTATGATAAATTATGTATTTGAAATTGGCTATTTTCCTCTGTTGGATCTTGGGAAAACCAATAAAAAATAAATAAATAATAAATAAGTTGTAATTCCTAAACCAGAGGTGGTAGATATGTCATGTTTGCTACAGATGAACTTGTAATAATAAAATCTGTTTAATGGTAAAGTTGGATTTATTAATACAAGTTTGAAAATGCCACTTTTAAAAAGTTGGTATTTTCCTGCCTCTAGCCCTCTGTGTCTGTAAACTGCCTTAGATCACATGACTGGGTGTAACTGACAACTAGGACTTTGTGAATTCACCTCAGACAGTCACACAATAGGGGGATTAGCAGCACCTGAATGAGCCATTAACTGACTTGATGGGGGTGGAGCTAAGCACAGCCCCGCCTACAAACTGAATATGCTGGGCTCTGTCACCACACAATAGGTTTACATTCCTCTATGTTCAATGCAGCCAGCTAGGAGCCAGGGCAGGAGAGGCAGGAAATTCCGGGAACTTCAGAGAACCCTTTTGGAATCTTCTCCCAGCTTGTAGGAACAGGGCACCAGGCTGTGAAAAGAGAGTTCTCAGACCTGCTTCTCAGTTCACTACTGGAACTGTGGAAAAACTGTCAGATGACTGCCAGCTGCTGTGACTTACTGTGCACTTTGCCATACTTCTACTGTACATGTAAGGACTGCTTTGCTGCCTGGAGCCTGCTTGGAACCATCAGAGGCCAGCCCTGTTGCAGAGCCTGCATCACCACCCACACCCAGGACTCCAGAAGTGGCTCCAAGGGCTAGTTCAACTGGTCTCCTGCTTTCAGCCACATGGACATAACAGGCTCCCACCATCTTAAACCTGCACCTTGACGCAGCCTGAGTGAGTCCTGCACCCCCAAGAGGCCTCCCTCCACTCCTGGACCCTTGGTTGTGGTGATAAAGGTGCCCAGGTGGCCATGTTCTGAAAATGAGGTCCTTAAACATTAAGAATTCAGAATTCTGGTTCTACAAATTTAATTTTCATGCTTTTGGTGTCAAATGATTTATTAAATGTTCTCTATTTTTCTAAACTGGTTGCATAAATACTTAACACATTGCCTCTAAGTTCAGCCTGACTGTTTTTGTGTTTACCTACTGTAATATAAATATATGTTTGACCACTGACTTTGTGTTGCACCACTTGGCATATTAGTTGTTCAGTGTTCCCCTAGTTGCAGATTACATTTTGTATTCAGTTTAGCTGCCTATTGACTTTATCGTGGCGTTAGACATTGCAGTTAAGACATTGCAGTTGAGCTGTGTTTTTCCATATAGTAAACTGTGCTTGTTTTTTGTATTTTTCTCACCAAACACGAACAGTTAGTCACTCAGCATGATAAGAAAGTACATATTTTATTTTCAGTGCAGCGAATGGTTCGGCCTTGGGAGGAGAGCCTTGAAATGTTGGCCAGTTTTCAACGTTTTTCTTACAACTCTGACCTACAGTAGCCAGCATGTTTGAATATTTCTCTTTCATGGGAGGGTTTTTTCCCAGAAAGCCCTTTCTGTTCTTTAAGGTGTAAAAAAGGTGGCCCTGACAGTAGCGAGGGAATTTCCAAGACCTCAGTCAGGATTAGACGTTGAATGTCTGACACACACACGTGTCCCGTGAGGGTGGATATTTCTTTCTCGCAGTTGAACGGGGTCATCTTCTTGCTGGCATGAGAAACATGAAGAGCTTGGCAGGAACTACAGTGATTAAATTTTACTTTATTCTTTGATTTGCAATTATGCGATAATATAATCACATATATTTGCTGTGTACATTGCAGTTGAGAATCATTGTGGTATATTTTCCTTTCATTGCCGTGACTATTTTTAAACGTGTGCTTTCGACCTACTAATCTCCTTCCTTCATTTTTTAATAACCTCGTGGTGAAATAATAATAAATGTCTTCTTTGAACTGAGAAGTGCATTCCAGAGGTTTTGTCAGCTCGATCATTAGTGAAAGGAAAACACCTACCTTGGGTTAAGCACACGTTAATTTAGTGTATTTTTGTGTTTCACCCTGCAAGGGATAGTGGCTGTTGCTTGACCTGGGTTCACACAATAGTCAACCAACAACCCAGTTTCTCACAAATACCCTATTCCTCCACCTGTCCAAAGCACACACACGCATTTACACTCACAAAACCATACAGACCAAGCAGCATATCCACACATAGGCAAAAACACAAGAAAAAACAGGCACACATTCAAACGCACAGATACTGCAGACACCACCACCACAGACTCTGTTGCTGCCATTACCACCACACCTATCACTGACAACATCACATCCACTTACTCACACCACTCCCCATCACATACATCACAGATTACACTACACACACATACACATAACATACCCCCATCAACACCTCCACAGCAAGTACCGACAACACCAAACTCACATGCACCCCCTCCATCACATCCATTCACACATCACACACAACCACACCAGCAGTCTCAATCACATCAACATCCACATCTTCTGGTCAAATTTTACAAAATATTTTTCAAGGACTTTGTAGATGATTTTCTGTTTCTAATCAATAGATTGTTAAAGGGTGGGAGGATTCCTAATTCTTGGCATATGCGGAAAGTGGTTAGTTTTCCAAAACAAACTAAGAATAAAGAGGACCCTAATGCATATCGCCCAATTCCACTTTTAAATACGGACTACAAAATCATTATGAAACTCCTGGCTAACCGGTTTAATGTGGTTATTCTTGCTTGGTCCATTCTGACCAAAATGGGTTTATCACTGGTCGACAACTTGCAACCAACACACACTTTCTGGCTGAGGCGTCAGGCTTTTTCACATCTAATAAAACCCCCGCTATTATTCTTTTATTCGACGCAGAAAAAGCTTTTGATCTTTTAGTCTGGGATACATTGTTTGAAATATTATCTAGATTCAGGGTCCCTTCTCTGGTTTCAACACTAATTCAGTGGATATATCAAAGTTCTGAAGCCGATATTATAATTAATTCGGTGAGGGTGGGCCACCTTCAAGTTCGTCAGGGGACACGTCAAGGTTGCCCCCTTTCCCCTGTTCTTTTTGCTCTTTTTATTAAACCGTTAGCCATCGCAATTAGACAGAGTAACCGGATTCACCCTCCTCTAAAGTCAATGGGGTAGATTTAACTTTATGCAGATTACATTATTATATTTCTGGAAGAGGATCAGTCCTCTCAGCATGAGGCTCTCAAGGTCTCTGATGAATTGGTGGATACAGGATTATTAGGAATAAAACAGATGTAATCCTCTGCGGCACGACTCTCAATAGACTCATTCCTGAGTTATCACTTTGCTGGAATACTAGGCCCAAGAGGTACCTTGGGATACATTTTTCATCTGACAAAGGAAATCTCTACGATCTTAATTACGCTCGTATTGCATTACGCACGCTTTTTATCGACAGAGATAAGGGCAGGCTGGTGCTACCGAACCTGAGAGATTATTACTTCTCCTTATTTGCACACTATATTACCAATTTTAAATCCAAACAACCCATTGATAGCCTTTTTTCCCATGACCTCCGTGAAAAACGTTCGATATAAGATGTTTAAATGTTTTTTCAGAAAAAAGTCTGATCTTTTTCGAAGATATTTAATTTCATATTTGAATTTTTGTACCACTCTCTCCCAGCTAACACTACAGTCAGGACACCAGCTTGATCCCTTAATAGTCAGAAAATGGGACTTTGTTAGATTCAGGCAAATTGGTGATTTTCGTGCCAATGATAGGTGGGAAACACTCTCAAACATTTAGGCTGCGGTCCGAAATGATTTTGTAATCATGGGATCATACAACATCTTGCTCTGCAGCCTTACTGAATTGGACACTGGGCCAATATATGATACACTGACATTAGTTAAAGAACTAGTAGATACCTCAGGGACTTACGGAGGGGAACAAAATTGATCTATGGGCAAAAGCTGCAAGAAAATGGGACAGGCAAGAGAGCTTGGTGTTGACCAAAGAGTGCTGGGAGAAAGTCAATCAATTAAATTTGAAGTTACTTAG
This sequence comes from Pleurodeles waltl, assembly GCF_031143425.1. Taxonomy (NCBI): domain Eukaryota; kingdom Metazoa; phylum Chordata; class Amphibia; order Caudata; family Salamandridae; genus Pleurodeles; species Pleurodeles waltl. Next base: position 914,744,646 of record NC_090449.1, read on the forward strand.
AGGCGCGAACTGGCATTGTATGAAATTCTTTAGTAAATGGCTCCTATATCGCACCCCGCAATCCCTGTCTTGGATTACTCCCAGCTGCCCCGATGTCTGTTTCCCCTGCCAAGCAGAAGGCATAGCAAATTGGACGCAGGTGATCGGCACATGCCGGCTTATTAAGGATTACTGGGATAAAGTACTGAAGTCGGTAACATTTATTCTTCAGATCTCTATAATTTCTTGTAACTGGTTCCCGATTTATGGCTATGACCCTGAGACAAAGCTTCCACCTAGGGCCGAGAAACTAGTCTTTATTCCCACCGCTATTGCAGGATCCCTCCTACTTACAAACTGGCGCCGTGCAGATTCCTTCTTTTGCAGAATGGATGAATAAAATGGTTTTGGTAGGAAATCAGGAACTCTGCTAAGCAAAGAGAGTAGCAGGGCTCAAGAGATTTGCCCAAATTTGGGGTGAATTTTATCAAGATGACCGGCAGCAGCTACATTTAGGTTAAGAAAACTACTCGAGTGACTCTATTTAGATTAGTTGGATTAAAACTGTGCTATCAACATGGATTCGTTGTATGATAAATTATGTATTTGAAATTGGCTATTTTCCTCTGTTGGATCTTGGTAAAACCAATAAAGATTAAATAAATAATAAATAAGTTGTCATTCCTAAACCAGTGGTGGTAGATATGTCATGTTTGCTACATATGAACTTGTAATAATAAAATCTGTTTAATGGTAAAGTTGGATTTATTAATACAAGTTTGAAAATGCCACTTTTAAAAAGTTGGTATTTTCCTGCCTCTAGCCCTCTGTGTCTGTAAACTGCCTTAGATCACATGACTGGGTGTAACTGACAGCTAGGGCTTTGTGAATTCACCTCAGACAGTCACACAATAGGGGGATTAGCAGCACCTGAATGAGCCATTAACTGACTTGATGGGGGTGGAGCTAAGCACAGCCCCGCCTACAACTGAATATGCTGGGTTCTGTCACCACACAATAGGTTTAATATTCCTCTATGTTCAATCAGCCAGCTAGGAGCCAGGGCAGTAGAGGCAGGAAATTCCGGGAACTTCAGAGAACCCTTTTGGAAACTTCTCCCAGCTTCTAGGAACAGGGCACCAGGCTGTGAAAAGAGAGTTCTCAGACCTGCTTCTCAGTTCACTACTGGAACTGTGGAAAAACTGTCAGATGACTGCCATCTGCTGTGACTTACTGTGCACTCTGCCATACTTCTACTGTACATGTAAGGACTGCTTTGCTGCCTGGAGCCTGCTTGGAACCATCAGAGGCCAGCCCTGTTGCAGAGCCTGCATCACCACCCACACCCAGGACTCCAGAAGTGGCTCAAAGGGCTAGTTCAACTGGTCTCCTGCTTAGAGCCACATGGACATAACAGGCTCCCACCATCTTAAACCTGCACCTTGACGCAGCCTGAGTGAGTCTTGCACCCCCAAGAGGCCTCCCTCCACTCCTGGACCCTTGGTTGTGGTGATAAAGGTGCCCAGGTGGCCATGTTCTGAAAATGAGGTCCTTAAACATTAAGAATTCAGAATTCTGGTTCTACAAATTTAATTTTCATGCTTTTGGTGTCAAATGATTTATTAAATGTTCTCTATTTTTCTAAACTGGTTGCATAAATACTTAACACATTGCCTCTAAGTTCAGCCTGACTGTTTTTGTGTTTACCTACTGTAATATAAATATATGTTTGACCACTGACTTTGTGTTGCACCACTTGGCATATTAGTTGTTCAGTGTTCCCCTAGTTGCAGATTACATTTTATATTCAGTTTAGCTGCCTATTGACTTTATCGTGGCGTTAGACATTGCAGTTAAGACATTGCAGTTGAGCTGTGTTTTTCCATATAGTAAACTGTGCTTGTTTTTTGTATTTTTCTCACCAAACACGAACAGTTAGTCACTCAGCATGATAAGAAAGTACATATTTTATTTTCAGTGCAGCGAATGGTTCGGCCTTGGGAGGAGAGACTTGAAATGTTGGCCAGTTTTCAACGTTTTTCTTACAACTCTGACCTACAGTAGCCAGCATGTTTGAATATTTCTCTTTCATGGGAGGGTTTTTTCCCAGAAAGCCCTTTCTGTTCTTTAAGGTGTAAAAAAGGTGGCCCTGACAGTAGCGAGGGAATTTCCAAGACCTCAGTCAGGATTAGACGTTGAATGTCTGACACACACACTTGTCCCGTGAGGGTGGATATTTCTTTCTCGCAGTTGAACGGGGTCATCTTCTTGCTGGCATGAGAAACATGAAGAGCTTGGCAGGACCAACAGTGATTAAATTTTACTTTATTCTTTGATTTGCAATTATGCTATAATATAATCACATATATTTGCTGTGTACATTGCAGTTGAGAATCATTGTGGTATATTTTCCTTTCATTGCCGTGACTATTTTTAAACGTGCGCTTTTGACCTTCCTTCATTTTTTAATAACCTCGTGGTGAAATAATAATAAATGTCTTCTTTGAACCTGAGAAGTGCATTCCAGAGGTTTTGTCAGCTCGATCATTAGTGAAAGGAAAACACCTACCTTGGGTTAAGCACAGGTTAATTTAGTGACTTTTTGTGTTTCACCCTGCAAGGGATAGTGGCTGTTGCTTGACCTGGGTTCACACAATAGTCAACCAACAACCCAGTTTCTCACAAATACCCTATTCCTCCACCTGTCCAAAGCACACACACACGCATTTACACTCACAAACCCATACAGACCAAGCAGCATATCCACACATAGGCAAAAACACAAGAAAAAACAGGCACACATTCAAACGCACAGATACTGCAGACACCACCACCACAGACTCTGTTGCTGCCATTACCACCCCACCTATCACTGACAACACCACATCCACTTACTCACACCACTCCCCATCACATACATCACAAATTACACTACATACACATACACATAACATACCCCCATCAACACCTCCACAGCAAGTACCGACAACACCAAACTCACATGCACCCCCTCCATCACATCAATTCACACATCACACACAACCACACCAGCAGTCTCAATCACATCAACATCCACAACAACTACCACATCCACAGCAGCAACCACCACTGATACAACTTTCACTTCATACACACCAAAGAAACATGGATGCACACAAGCAAGGACCCAACAAACACCATGTTTAGTAGACACAACTATACTTGCAGCACATTTACCAGATACACATGCACCTGCACCTACAACAAACCAAAGCACATCAGACCCAGTCACTCCCTCTCCCTCCAAGAGCCCAGCCCTTCCTAAACCCACTCCAAGTTCCCTATTGAGGACCTTTCTTTTCACTGGCTCTGAACCCTCCAAAACCTCAAACTCCTACTCCCAAAAAGGTTCCTTCCCCTCCCACATCCGAGTCCACCTCTACTGCCTCCCAACCTACCCCTAAGATCCACACATCCTCCTCTTTAAGGTCCCAATGTACCCCTTCCAAATGTTTGTCTACCCCTTCCACTTCCCAGATCCCCTCTTAAATATAGATTTACCCCTTCCTTTTAGGTGCCTGCCCTGCCCAATGGATGCCCCTTTGTGATGAGGTTACCTTGTCAGTATCTGCTGAGGCAGCTTTAGAGGGAAAGCACCATGCACACCACAGTTGTGGTTGGACTGGCCATTGGCCTCTTCTTTACAGGTATTTTTCTTGTTAAAAGTTGAAATTCAGTTTTTTGCTGGAACACATGTGTCCTGGTTTTACTTTTTTCCTAGCAACTGTTAGGAACATACTAATGTTTCCTCATTTTGATTGAGACACAATATCATTGTGTCCACACATTATTGCAGGTTATATTCCACTTATATTTATGGTGTACTTTTTATGGAAATTCACAGATTGCATTGGTATGTGTTGGTGATAGACTTTTACGGGCAGGCATTCATCATGGTGCTGAGCACTTGCCCCACCTAATTTCTGTACTTTGTAACATTGAGATGTGGGACTGCAGGAGTGTTATTTTCACACTTAACTTTGGTAAATGTGACCAGGTGTGCATATTTTAATTTTGTGACCAGTAAAAGGGTTAGGGGGCACCGTTGAATGGATGTATATATGGGATGTCTTAAATCATGCCAGACAGTTTTTGTGTGGGATTTCAATGGTAAAGAGTCCTGCTAGACTTGTGCATTGTCAACCTCATTTGTCTTGCACTTCTCCTTATGATGTATGTTGGATATGTTTTAACTGTGTGCAAGTTAGTAATTTTTTATTCACACCTGGAGGGTGGATGGTTGACATGGCTTTTTGTCTTCTTTTTGTGACATGTGTCCATTGTTTTCTTTGAAGCTTACACCTACTTTAGTTGTATGTGAAGAATCCTGTTAATGATGTGTTTGGTCAAAGACCTTGCACTTCCACATTGAACATATAGGCATGGCACTTGGTGATGTTATTGGTTGCTCATGCTATATGTAAGCCAGGGAGTCTGTGCACAAAAACATTTTGGGGCATGAGCAAAGTAGACTGTGGCCCAAGGACCCAGACTTTCCGCCCTGGATTAATACAACCCTGTTCTGCAGAGGGTGTTTCTATGGTGGGCTTGTACTACTTCTTAAGTGTATTGCAGTAATGTAGCATAGAATGTGTGTTTTAGTTTCATGCAACATTCCTACTAAACATTCTTGTCTATTAATACTGGAACTAGCCTGTGAGAAGTTGGAGGATGTCACAGTGATTATCTGCTGTGAGGCTAGTTTGGACCTGCTGTTGTGCTACTATATTGTGGGGACACTTCACTATCCCTGTCAATTTTGGGGGCACACATTTACATTTTTAAGGAGTGACCCTGTGCGGTGTCTATGGGCTGGCCAAAGAGGTCATCAGAGGGGTGACTTGGGAGCAAGCATTAGCTGTTCCAGAAATAGCTCCACAAAATAGTTTGTCCCAGGGACTCCTAGGACCTTATATTGCACTTGTCTGTTCATCCACTAACTGGAAAGTAAATGGGTGAGATGAGGACTCACCATTGGTTGCGTGAGTTTTGGCAGTCATAAAGCAGCACCAGCAGCGGCTGCACATGTATGATCAGCTCCATAATGGCAAAGGACATGTACAGGTGACTGGAGGTGTTTCTGCCTTTTATCCCTCCTTTTCTGCCATCTCAGGTGTAGAGCTTTGGCCGCCAAGGTCACATCGGCAGCAAGGTGCATCGTGTTTCGATGGCTTGTGGAAATTGCGGTCCGCCTTCAGGCATATGCATTTACCTCGACCGCCACCATCGCGGTCTGAGTTTCATAGCAGTGATGGCGTGCCACTGCGGTCTTTCATATATGTGCCCACTTAATTTATAAATGGGCGGGTGGACCGCCAACTTGGCGGTCAGGGAGAACTATGCCATTTTCACAGTGGTGACCTTACTGGCAAACTCGTAATCAGCACTAAGGTTCCAAATATTTATCCATACATGTACACATGGGACTTTATATAATACATCTTTATATCTCTTTATTATTTCCTATATACATGTATATCTTTTTAAGTAGTAATGTATCTATATATTTACTACTTTACTCCTACTGTAGGAAACAAACCTTCACCTTTCTCCAATTCACTACTCGCTGTCTCATCCTATACCTCTTTCAATATATCCTGTGCCTCCACTTTCTGACTTCTTCCAAACCGCACTTCACTACTATGATCTCCCAAATAACACTTCCTAGACTCTTCCCTTCTCTATCCCTCCTTTATCCTACTCAGTGCAACTAACAGACTCATATGTCTACCGCCCCAATTAACAACATATATTTCAGCGCACTAATCCACCATTAATTTACTTTACCGAAAAGCATCCAACGCCTCATCAGGGGTAGTAAGCGCTATTTAAATAAAATTAAAATTACAAGATTAAACTCTCAGCCTTTAGACCAGTAACCTTTGTTGGCTGTAAACCAACCAGAAACTGCTCACCAGATGCAAGCACAGGAGCATGGACACTATCATTATGAGAAAAAGATAGAGATAGATAGAACACACATGGAGGAGAACTCTGTCACAAGAACAGCAATCCACTGGACTCCAGAAGAAAATGAAAGAGAGAAAGGCCTGGAGGTGAGCTGTGGAAATAGAACTGAAGACCCTGAACCACAGCTGGGGAAGTGGAGGTCCTAAGTTGCTGCCCTACAAGCGATTTGGCATAATGCACAATAAATAATTAACCAACTACAATTAGTTGTAATATTTTTTGGGGAATGCACCATTGTGTGAAACCTTTTTTCCTATTTTTTATGCAAATCAAATCAAATCAAATCATTAACATTTATAAAGCGCGCTACTCACCCGTGCGGGTCTCAAGGCGCTAGGGGGGAAAGGGGGGGTTATCGCTGCTCGAACAGCCAAGTCTTTAGGAGTCTCCGGAAAGCGGAGTGGTCCTGGGTGGTCCTGAGGCTGGTGGGGAGGGAGTTCCAGGTCTTGGCCGCCAGGAAGGAGAAAGATCTCCCACCCGCCGTGGAGCGGCGGGTGCGAGGGACGGCAGCAAGTGCGAGGCCAGCGGAGCGGAGGGGGCGGGTGGGGACGTAGAAGCTGAGGCGTCTGTTGAGGTATTCCGGTCCCTTGTTGTGGAGGGCTTTGTGTGCGTGGGTGAGAAGACGGAAGGTGATCCTTTTGCTGACTGGGAGCCAATGCAGGTGTCTCAGGTGTGCGGAGATGTGGCTGTTGCGGGGTACGTCGAGGATGAGGCGGGCCGAGGCGTTTTGGATGCGTTGCAGGCGGTTTTGGAGTTTGGCTGTGGTCCCGGCGTAGAGGGTGTTGCCGTAGTCCAGGCGGCTCGTGACGAGGGCGTGGGTCACGGTTTTTCTGGTGTCGGCGGGGATCCAGCAGAAGATCTTACGGAGCATGCGGAGAGTGAGGAAGCAGGCGGAGGACACGGCGTTGACTTGCTTGGTCATGGTGAGAAGAGGGTCCAAGATGAAGCCGAGGTTGCGGGCGTGGTCTGCGGGGGTCGGTGCGGTGCCGAGGGCCGTGGGCCACCAGGAGTCGTCCCAGGCGGACGGGGTGTTGCCGAGGATGAGGACTTCCGTTTTTTCAGAGTTCAGCTTTAGGCGGCTGAGCCTCATCCAATCTGCGACGTCCTTCATACCCTCTTGTAGGTTGGTCTTGGCGCTGGCGGGGTCCTTGGTGAGGGAGAGTACAAGTTGGGTGTCGTCGGCGTAGGAGGTGATGATGATGTCGTGCTTGCGTACGATGTCGGCGAGGGGGCTCATGTAGACATTGAAAGCTGCAAGAAATTGTGAGTTTGAGCTGCCCATTTTGCACATGTTCTGGTTCTTAGAGATGTTTACACTCTTGATATTATGGTTTACATGCTCTGAGTTTTTGTGCATGGGTTGCTATGAAGCAGTACGTGCTGCACTTCTGCTACTTATGTGTTTTGCCTGCTCAATGTATGTTCATGAATATGTTCTTTGATGTTGCCTGTTCCGTACCAGTTTTAAGTTTGTTTTTGCAGGTAAGATTGTTTCTGCCATACTCTGCACAATAGTATTAGGAAAACCCACACCAATACAACCCATTTTATTTCGGTTCTGTATGTGTAAGGGAGGCTTGCATACATTCCTTTGCACAGTAAGTTTGAACTTTGCAATGCTGTCCATGTTGTAACTATTCTGTGTGTTGGAAGGACAACTGCACACCTCTTACCATGTCTGTGAGTAAGAAAAGCTTTAAAGTCTGCTTTCTATGCTATAACTGTCCTGTGTGTTATAGATGCTTAATCTGCGGCTGACCGTGCTGTACCTTTGACATGTGTTAATCAAACATGCTTCTCTTTTGTCCATTGTAGGAAAATGCCTTTTTTTGCTTTAGCACATCTATATTTTTGGGCTGATGCTGCAGTTGTTTTACTGTGTTCTTAGCTTCTGCTAACCATTCTCCACTGCACGTGCCCTGACCCCTACAACATGTTGAAATTAGCTATACAACTAATTAGCATATTCAATTTACCTCTAAGTCCCTAGTATATGGTACAAAGTGTACTGAGGGCCTGTAAGTCAAAGGTAATTAGTGGACTGCAACACATTGTGTGCCACCCATAGTGACAATGTAAAACATGACTGCAAGCATGTCATTAGTAACCTGGCTGTGGCAGTCAAAACTCCAAATTTAACCTGTTTAAATAAGCCCTTTAAGAGGTTGAATCCTTCTTTTCAAATATTAATAAGTCTTCCAAAAGTGAGCATTAATGCCAAACAAAGCAGAGTACACGGTATATAAAAGTAGGGTATGGAAAGCCTTCATGTAAAACATGTTTGTATAGTGACAGGGTCCCAAAGGTTTTTTCATTATAGCAGGGTTAGCTGTTCCAGAGAAAAGCACTGGGAGTTAATATATAAATAAAATCATTTTATTGCAGTGTAGTAACCAGATGAAAAGAAAGTTCATTTTTTAAGATATGTATTATAAATCCAATCAATTGGGAAAGTCTGATTTGTACTAAATATATAAAAAAGTCAATTTAAAAAAGTCAACTTTTGCCTGCCTAAAGCCTCTAGAAGTCCAGATTGCATGAGCTTCCAACTGTCCACCAATAGCTGGATAGGTTGTTGATGAGGTGTGAACTTGCTCCCAGAGCTGAGATAAAAGCCTTGGGTTTAGGAAAGTGTGCTCTTCCTCTAAATGTATGACCATCTGGTCAGTCACCAGAAACTTAATTATCTTCAAAGTAACCTTCCCTGTCACAACCGGATGTACCTCACATCTGTGCCTGCTCCCACTATTGTTGTTCAAGCCATCCAGTCAAGTACCAACTGCCCCATAAATGATTTTGAGTGAACACACAGTAGAAGGTTGCTCATTTCCCTGGCCAAACCTCTAAGGTGGGCATATGAGCTCTTCACAGAGGACAAAAGGTCCTGCCATTTTAGTTTTAGATCGAGATAGCACTGTGGCACTGTTTGCAGAAACGCAGAAATAAAGTGCTGCGAACTTGTTGGGCAAAGGAACTCTACACAGGTAACAAAATGCCCTGCCATCTTAGTTTTAGTTAGAGATTGACACTGTGGCACTGTTTGCAGAAGGTCAGGCATAAAGTGCTGCAAACGTAGGTAGAATTGCTACTGGGAATGTTTTTTTTCACTGTTGGTTACGGAGGAGCTAGGATTCACCCCACCCATAACCTAGAGCCAGGCATAGGTGTGGCCCCCCAGGGCACCTTCTTCAGAACACTGCTATACCCATGGAAGCAAGAAGAAGAAGGGCTATACCTGCTTTTAGACCTGTGAGAACCCTAAGCGCTACTCCCTGCTCCCACTTGCACCCAGGAATAAGAGGTGGACTCCAAGACAGGCCTCCTTTTAAACTACAGCGACAAAAAAGCTGCAACCCTTCCACTTTCCTGTAAAATCCAGTTGGCCAGTTTCCACTGGATCTGCCCTAGAACCTGCAGGTTTTTGACATTCTGTTGGATTGAGTCTAGACCCCCAAAGTGCAGTTTTTGAAGTCCTTGGATGCTTGGCTGGTGTCATAGGCCCTCATTATGACATTGGCGGTAAATCCTGCTTACCGTCACGCTGACGGCCGCCAACTTACCGCCGCCACGGCAGATATCCGTTTACCATATTATGACACACAAACACCAATCTGACAGAATTCAGCCACACACACAAATCCGCCATACAAAAGGTCAGTGATAAAGTGGCGGTACCAAAACCAACACCGTTACGCCAACAGAACAACGCCCATCACATTATGACCCACGAATCACCACGGCGGACATTCACCGTCTGTAAACCATTGGCAAAACACACTACTGCGCTCACAATGGCCACCTACATACAAAACAACACTACATTGGCCAATACGAAAAACACACACCTGACACCCATACAAACACCACACCCACACACCCAAACCACTATAAAACGCACACCCACATTACCCACAGCCCTTTACCATTTCAAACCATTGCCAGCAGAGACTCCAAGACCACTGACACAACTATATACACACACTATTCACACCTATACACCACTCATGCACCCCACATTACACACCCCAACACATTACCCAACACACCCTCACCAACACACCTCACACAAAGCGCGAAAACCGGGGGAGACAGCGGCAGCCAGCAACAAGGGCAGGAGCCCTTTAAATCCAGCCAGCAACAAGGGCAGGAGCCCGCTAAATCCAGCCAGCAACAAGGGCAGGAGCCCCCTAAATCCAGCCAACGCGCTCCTGCCCAGCGGAAAGCGCGAAAACCGGGGGAGACAGCGGCAGCCAGCAACAAGGGCAGGAGCCCTTTAAATCCAGCCAGCAACAAGGGCAGGAGCCCTTTAAATCCAGCCAACGCGCTCCCGCCCAGCGGGAAGCGCGAAAACCGGGGGAGACAGCGGCAGCCAGCAACAAGGGCAGGAGCCTTTTAATCCAGCCAGCAACAAGGGCAGGAGCCCTTTAAATCCAGCCAACGCGCTCCCGCCCGCGGGACGCTCGCGGGCGGCGCCCGGGCGAAGCCCGGGCCAAGGGCAGGCCCGTCCTGCGCCCGTCATCGTCCGGATGAGGCTGGGCTGGGCCTACTCTCTTACATCTACTGCCTAAATATACCAAGTAAGCATAACTTATATACTTTCTGGCATTCCACAACCTCACAGGCATCATGGGGAAAAGGAAAGCTGCTGACTCACTAGGCACCTCGTCAGATAGCAAAAAGCAGAGGAAGCGCACTGCTAAACTGGTCACCAAGCCAAAATAAACCTTCGAGGAGATAGACCAGTTGTTTGAAGAGGTTGAGGCAATTCTAAACTGTTCACCTAATCACAATGGTGCCTCCCTCGGAAAAAATGCCCTAGTTCCACCTGGGAGATACAAGACTATTTTAAGAAAAGGTCAAAGGAACAAGGTCTGGACCCAGGGTTGACCAAAAACAGTGCAACCTTATTAACAACGCACCTGCTATCCGTCCCCCCCTCAAACGCAACATCAAACACGACAAAAGTATTGGTGCACAGGTGTGGACCTCCCCATGTGGGAACAGAGGGCAACATCCCTAATCCTGCCGTATCACCGAGTCCTGCGACCAACATGATCTCGAATATACCTTGTAGAAACCGATTTGAGGCCCTAGCCGAGGACGATGAAACTCCCAGAGTTCTTGATACAATAACAGACGACATCAGTAAAGAAGCTACCCTTTGCACCCCAAAACTAGTCCCTGTATCCCTTTCAATGCACCCTGCCACTGAGCCTAGCAATGCCCTTATACTTCAGAGAATAGAAGAAGTTAGGTCCCTGGTTTCACAATTGGCCAAATGCTTCCGGGAGAGCTTAGAGTGTGGATGCAAGTGCAAACATAGGGATGAAGAGGCGGATATAGGCCATACAATGCCTGATCGAATACTATCAACCCAGCTTGCACAGGGGGGCCAGGTCGCTGATCACCAAAAGGAGAAGACATATCGGGTTGGCTCAGATGGGAACGTAATACGCCCAGAATCCAACAGCACACAGGCGAGCCAATATTGCAAAAGACCGTTAGATGAGGGGGATACCATGGGAAACTATAGTGCCATTAATAAATTCCCCTCAGGGCCCTCAAATTACCTGCCATCAAAGAGCCGCAAACAGACTGACAATCCCCCACTCAGGAGGTCCCATGTCATTCCTAATGACAGCGGCCCATTTGCTCCCAAACATGCTCCCAAACATGCTCCCGGTTGTTCTAATACCCCTTCCCTTCAGAGGACTCCTCACGACCCAGGTTCATTGTCAAAACCCCAATGCCTTAAGCCTGGAACTAATACTCTCTTTTTGAAACAAGTCCCAAAACTGCTTCCTGGACTCAGCGAGGACCATGAGTCTAGGGTTAACAAAGAAACTGTCTATCAGTTATACGTTCAGATATTTGTAACACTAAGCGGTGGTGTCCCTTAGGATCAACATACGACGTAATTTCAATTGAGTTCCACAATATATCCCTGGTAGAAAACCTTGTTCTGTTTAATGACCGAACTCTCCATCTTATGGAACAAAGAAGGGGGTCAATCACCTTAGAGACAGTACCGGAGATGGAAGGCCAACCACAAATTTCCGATTATTCACGCAACAATGCAACTAGCAATCAGTTCAGACATGCCGATTCTATTCAGCCTAACCCAGTATGACTAGCAATAGCCCAGGGACCAATTCCCGGGACTGGCTTAGCGGAACCCAGTCCGACGATTTCTGATGGACCTACCGATACAGAGTTGATTCCTGAGAGGCTCAACCCACACCCACCAACCCCGGCTCTTGAGGCAAAAGGCATATCAATCATGACATGGAATTTAGCAGGCCTTGGGAGGATATTAGACGACACTGATTGGTGTTCGTATATCAACACCCAAGACATATGTCTTTTTGAAGAAACATGGACCAAAGAGCTGACTACCCTAGATGGGTTTCTTTCTTTTAACGTGGCTGCTCAACCCTCCACAAAACTGACGGGTAGAGCCAAAGGAGGGCTTCTGATGTTAATAAACAAAACTGTACAGTGCACATATAAGACTCTAAAGTTCGATAGCCCAGATCTGATGGGGCTACAAATTACGTTCCAACAGGATTTCACCATAACGTTTGTCAATATATACGCCCGCTCGGTTTCGCGAGGGGCTGAGTCCCTAGTCTTAAAACAGCTACTTGATTTTCTAGACACACTGCAATCAACCTCCTACCTAATAATAGCTGGGGATGTAAACTGCACCTTTGAACCCTCTGCGATACTAACTGGTCTCACAGAGGATGAAGATCAAACATGGGGGATTGCACAGCTGACTAGTGATAATAATTGTGTTAACTCTCGTGTAGCTATCCAATTGGCATCCCTTTGTTTGAAACATGGTCTCAGGGCATGTAATGGCCGTATGCCCTCTGACCTGGATACTGCACCCACTTTTAAACGTGGTCCAATCACAAGCGTAATTGATTACTTTTTAGTGGATGTGAGACTGTGGCCCTTTCTGAATGATATGAAGGTAGACGTTAGAACCGAAAGTGACCACTATCCCTTGCTACTCTCTATGGCAGGTGATGTTTTTGGTAGGACTTCGAACAAACAAACTACCTCGGTCCCTATTCCTACCATGAACATCACATCTACGAAGGTCAGGTAGCCAAAGGTCCAATCAAACCCTTACCTGCTACGCGAGATTTATCAGGCCTTTATAGATACTCTTGCTCCATACAGTGACCACGATTCCAATGATATCCCCTTCCTATCCATACATGAAAATATGATCATAAGATTACAACATACATTCTATAGGAAAGTTGGGGCAAGACACCAAGGAGCTATCTCTAACACATGGTTTGACGAGTCCTGCCACACGGCCAAAAAAGGATTAAAAGGCGCCCTCTTGAACGGATCCCATGGGGAAATACTATTAGCTAGTACTTACAAAGAATCCATCACTCGAGCAAAAAAAAACAGGGAAGACACAACTTGGCAGGGATTATTGGATGCTACTCAATCCAATAATAACAAATTGTTTTGGGAATTGTTAGGCAAACGAGAGAAAGAGGGCAGGATTGGTGTGAGAAGCCATATACAGCCAGAAAAATGGGTTGAGCATTTCTCTGGCTTATACAGGAAAATTAAGACCCCCACAATCTTAGATACAGGGGAAGCAGGCCAAGATCTTCCTTCTACCCCTGATGAGCATTATAGACCAGCCCCTCTTGTAGGGGGCTCACAGGACCTTAAGAGCCACATTTGCTTTACCATCAAAGAAACAGCCAATGCTATTGGCTCTTTAAAACTTGGGAAAGCTCTAGGCCCAGATAAAATTCAGGGGGATCGCTACTCGTCAGAACCAATAGTCTGGACTTGGTATATCAATACACTCTCAAATAGAATTGCGGAAGGGGGGCAGATCCCCACGACATGGAAGGGTGCAGAAATTATCCCCATCCACAAAAAGGGTGATGTAAACCTTCCAACAAATTACAGACCAATCAGTTTAATTGATAACATCCCAAAAATATTTGCCAAGCAACTCCTAGGTAGATTAACCAATTGGGCCAAAGATCAGAATATTCTTTCCCCCCTTCAGGCTGGATTTCGACCAAGGACCAGTACAGTAGACCAGGTCTTTAGACTGGCCATTCTGTACTGGAAGTATACAGCCTTGGCTAAACAACCATTATACATCGCCTTTGTCGATTTGAGATCAGCATTTGATCTGGTCCCGAGGGAAAAGTTGTGGGAAGTGTTACAAAAAATAGGAACTCTGGCCAATCTAATCCAACTCTTAAAGCGGTTGCACGAGGACACATATGCGCAGGTGAGATGGGGGAACCTAGGCGAACTAATGGACAAAATCCCCATAAATAGGGGTGTTCGCCAGGGTTGTGTGTTGGCACCATTTTTATTCTCTATCTTTATTAACGAGGTTGTACAGATCTTAATGACGTGTCAGAATGATGCCCCCACCCTATGCGCTCAAAAAATTCCAATCCTTCTTTTTGCTGATGATTCTCTTCTTATTTCTAAATCTCCCATGGGCCTCCAAACTCTTATCAATAGATTTAACTCCTTTTGTCGAGATTACGACCTAGAGCTGAACCATAAAAAGACCAAGCTAATGGCATTCCGCTCAGGAGTGCGGAAGAAATGCACTATCCATCTAGAAGGGGACCTCCTGGATAAGGTTTCTTCCATTGATTATTTGGGCGTAAAGATTGCTGATAATTTGAACTGGGGAGAACAGATCAATAAAAGCGTGGGCCGTCTGCAGCATGGTGCGGCATCAATCCTGCGCTTCTATAGGGGTACGACAGCAAAAACTGTCTCCCCTGCAATTAAGATCTACATCGCCAGAGCACAGGGTGCCGCCGCATATGGAGCAGAGGTCTGGGGTTTTTCTGACTGTAACAGGCTCACTATTAGTGAGAACAGTTTTGCGAGGTCCTTGTGTGCTTGTCCTCCTAGTACTCCATTGATACCACTGTACTTAGACTTGGGCCTGAGACGCATAGCCGATCTAATTACCTTAAGACCATTATTATATTGGATACGACTATGGACCAACCCCGAATTAGATGTCTATAAGACCTCACTCCACGACCTGCTAATGTGTCCTAACTCAACCTCCATTCCCTGGGTCAAACATGTATCCAGTTGGTTTAACAAACTCGGCCTTAGCCACTTTTGGGAGGAACCCCATAAACTAGAAAAGGCTCACTCCTTTGCGCTGAAACGCATATTTTGGTCCTATGTATGCAATGATTATATTACCCACAGAACTTATGGCACTTTAACAAATCGCTTCATAGATTTTAAGTGGTATCCACTATTTGAACCATACTTAGACAATATTCCTGACATCCTCGGCAAAAGCTTATATGCTAGATTCTGTTTCGGGTCGCTGCCGTTGAAGTCACTGATGTGCAGATGGGGTACAAAAACAGATGCAAGTGCATGCCCAGTCTGTGGTGCAAAATCAGAAACGGTTGAACATTTTATGTTTTTCTGCCCTGCTTACTCCCTTCCCAGGTCCAAGTGGATCTGTCATATTTGCCGCGAAATGGGGATAAGAGATTGTGCCTCTGCTTTGAGGATTCTAAAAAGTCACCATTCTACGGTTTTAATACTTGCTGTCAGTAAATATTTATTAGTAGCATGGCGAATACGTAATTCCATTACAAAGACTGTGTTTTAATCTAGAGCCTTACTTTTATTCTCTTAATCTTACGAGAACTTTAGGAAGGGGGTTGAAACCGTATTATGTGTATTATGTGTATTATGTGTACTGAGAATTTTTAATTGGACTATGCTTTTAGGAATTCATGTTCCATAACAATTTCTACCTATGTTTTTATATTATTATTATCATTATTGGTTATCTATATTCTTATTATTATTGGATATTCGCTTTGATGATTGACTGATAGAATAAAGCATGTGTTTATGAAAACACCTCACACAACGCCCATGGCACCACAAAGACACCCCCGTTTCACAGAGGAGGAGCTAAGGGTCATGGTGGAGGAAATTATCAGGGTAGAGCCACAGTTATTTGGAGCACAGCTGCAGCAGATATCGATAGCTAGGAAGATGGAGCTATGGCGGAGAATCATGGACAGGGTCAATGCCGTGGGACAGCACCCAAGAACTAGGGATGACATAAGGAAGATGTGGAACAACCTATGGGGGAAGGTACGTTCCATTGCAGCAAGACAACAGCTCGCTGTACAGAGGACTGGCGGTGGGCCCCCACCTCCTCCTCCACAACTAACAGCATGGGAGGAGCAAGTCTTGCCAATTCTGCATCCTGAGGGCCTGGCGGGAGTAGCAGGAGGACGAGACTCTGGTAAGTCAACTATCTACTACTATCACCCCCCTACCTGCATGCCATCACATACCCTCAACCTCACCCTCACTCCCATCACTCCACTACATCCCACACACCCCACCATCACATCTCACTCATCCCAATGCCAAGCCCTACATTCTCTACCAATGCATGGACACCATACACAGCCCTGCATGGACGCTCATCACTAAAGCATGCACACAATAGAGAACTAACTATCCCACCATACACTAACGTACACAAGTGAAATCTGCCAGGGCAAATCCAACCAAAGAGGGCAAGCCACGGATGCACAATATGTCAGACACAGAAACCATAACACATCATTTTCATCCCCACAGGTACCCCAGCCAATGTCAGCGGAGAGGAGGTGCCAGCAATATCCAGTCCCCCAACTGAAGAGGCCCACAGTGATGACAGCAACTCTGGTCTTCAGGATCTGGATGACCTACCTGGCCCATCAGGGACCTCTGGACAGCCGGTTACCCAGGCCCAGTCACACACCACCACAGAGCATCCCCCATCAGGAAACACCACCACAGCACCCACCCAGCGTACCCACAGCTCCGTCCCCAGGACACGTGAATCAGCAGTGTGTCCACCTCTACAGGGACCCCAGGCCACACCTCGCACACAAGACAATCAGGGAACTGGGGTCAGTAGCAGTGGGCACACGGTTCAAGGGACAGAGACACAGGCCAACAGAGAAACTGGGAGGAGTGCTGTGTGCCAGGGGGAGGACAGGACCATGGAACCGACTCTCCAGGAGGCACTTGCAGAGATCCTGGGAGCTTATCAACATTCCCAGGACACGATGGGCCTGATCCTGGACAATGTGCAGGAGAACAGGCAGCTGCAGGAGGGACAGTACCAGGGGATCAGGGAGGACTTGCAGGCCATCAATAACACCCTGATCTCCATAGCAGGGTTTCTGGAAGACATGGCCAATATTATGAGGGAGGCAGTCTCACACCAGCGGGCCACTGACACTAGCCAGACATCTGAACAGTCTTCCACTTCTGCTGCCTCTAGTAGCCATGAGGCCCCGCCACAGGATTCACAGGCCACTAGCATCCCTCCCCCTGCAGAAGGTGAACCAGCCCACAAACATTCCCTGCGATCCAGACAGATGCCAAAGACACTTGCCAAGACCACCGCCAGGAAATGAGACTCTCATGATTGTCACCCTTGTGTCCCACTCTCTCACCCTGTCCACCTTGAACTGCCATTTATCCCCTTCCTATGTCCCCTTGGACAATGCACATGTGCTACAAACAGACTGGAACAAAACCATGGACTTTCCTCCATCATCAACCCATTTTATTGCACTTGCCCCTCAATATTTTAGCATTTCAATAAACTCCCTTGGAAAAAAGCAGTTTGGAATATGTCATGTATATAAAATATGTATGCATTGAAACAGGTACAAACATTGCAAATCAACTGTACAGAAAATGAGCATAGATTAATAATATGTAGCTGGCTGCAGTGATCACACCAGGAGTATATGTGAGGTCACCAACATCTGCAAAATTAATTGCCAAAGGGAACAGTAAGTGGGCATAGAAGTGGGAAATATCAGCATGCCATTGCCACACAAATTCAAACAAAAGTCATTGAAATGTGAAGTAACACTGTCCTACCTGTGTATCATTGGAAGTATTGTCTGATGTTCTGTTCTCATCCTCTGCCTCCTCATCCTCACTGTCCACAGGGTACACAGCTGGCACACAGGCATCTCCAGCCTCCTCCTCCTGCAGGAATGGGATATGGCATCTGAGGGCCAGGTTATGCAACATGTAGCATGCCACCACTATCTGACAGACCTTCTTGGGTGAGTAGCACATGGATCCACCTGTTAGATGGAAGCACTGGAACCTGGCCTTCAGGAGGCCAAAGGCCCTTTCAATTATCCTTTTGGTCCACCCATGTGCCTTATTATAATGTTCTTCTGCCCTTGTCCTGGCATTCCTCACAGGGGTCAGCAGCCATGATAGGTTAGGGTAACCAGAGTCACCTGCAAATATTGAGGGACAACATGTAGCCACACACTATCCCATATGGCCCTCACCATACCCATTCACCAACATCTACTAGGTGGGAACAAGGGCTCACGTATTAGCCACACACTGTGCCTCTGTAGTTGGGTCATCACATTTGGGATGATGCTACTCCTCAGGACAAAGGCATCATGCACCAACCCACAATACTTAGCATTGACGTGGTAGATGTACGGGTCCGCAAGGCACACCATCTGTACATTCATAGAGTTGAAACTCTTCCGATTCCTGAACACCTGTCCGTTCTGGTGGGGGGGACAAATACAATATGTGTTCCATCAATCGCCCCAATTATGTTGGGGATATGTCCCATTGCAGAGAACTCGCCCTTCACTGTGGCCAAATCTTCAACCTGAGGGAAAACAATGTAGCTGCATATGTGTTTAATCGGGGCAGACAACACTCTTGTCAGCACTATTGAGAACTTTGGCTGTGATATTCCTACTGCCATGTCCACTGTCACTTGGAAAGAACCAGTTGCCAGGAAATGGAGTACAGATAGCACTTGCACAAGAGGGGAGATCCCAGTGGGATGACGGACAGCAAATATCAGGTCAGGCTCCAATTGGGCACAAAGCTATGTGACTGTGGCCCGGTCCAGCCTATAGGTGAGGATAATGTGCCTGTCCTCCAGTGTTGCTAAGTCCACCAGGGGTCTGTACATGGGGGTATGTCTCCATCTCCTATTCATCCGCAGCAGTAACAATCTAAGGGACACAAGAGTGAGGAGCCGGTCACAAACTGAACAATGGAGCTACAACAGAACTTTGCATCCTATAAACTTGCTATGGGTCATTGTGATTTGTCCAGTATGGCTCAATATCTCCTGTGACGCAGCATTATTCCAGGGCCTCCCCCCCCCTGAAATGGCATCCGCCTGTCCTGTGTGGAGGGACAGGTGGAAGTGAGATAATTCCACTGATGTTGTGCGCCGTTGCGGGAGGCAGTAAGGAACCGCCGTGCAACTCCTCATTGGTTATAATTGGACCCTATAGGGTACAGTGGCCAATGGTGATGTACGCCGGCAGTGACGGTATGCACCGCCGCGGACGTGACCGCCATTTTCTATCTGATTCCTCACTTGCTACCTGACCTTCCATAGGAGAGGACCTACACTGCATGTGCTGCTGTGACCTGTGTCTGGAACCTACCATTGCCTGTGTGGCCTCCAGACCAACAGGTGAGTACACTGTGAGCACAATGCATATGTCATGAATGCATGGAGTTGTGTGTGTGATGGCCTTGTGTAAGGGGGGTGGGTGGATGTCCTCTGGGCGGCATACAGGTTGTGTTCTGGGCCATGTGTGTTGTGACCGGGTATCCCCGATCAATCCTTCGAGAAGTGCTGCAGATGACGTATCGGAATCATCCGATACGTCATATCCGCGTTCCCGCGTTGCCGGGGGAACGTGGCCAGAGAAAGGCTGGCGTCCAGGCATTGCTGGGGTAACCTAGGAGGGTTTCCGGCCCGGGACGCTAAAGAGGCCGAGTGCGCCGATGGAAGAGGGAGAGGAACCCGAAGAGAGGAGAGCGGAGAAAGGAGCAGAGCGAACGGAGAAGAAGCCCAAGGACGAGGAAACCTACGGAGGCGGCCAGACAGGGAATCCCAAAAGGAGGGACCACGCGTACAACGAGGTGCTGGAACCGGTTAACGCTGTCGAAGGGGATCAACAGACGGACCACCCCAGCGCCAGCCACGACCCTGGAGGGTCGTGGCTGAACGAGGTACGGTCCTTTTGGACTCACAGAGGGAGCACTACTCTAAAGGGGACTGGGGAGGAGAACTAGAGAAGGGTGAAGGGTAGAGCGGGAGGGAATTAAAGGACACAGGGACAAACACGCGTGAGACACTTTTCAGGGCACTATAAAACTCCATGCAGTGGTCACGTCGTTCCCACAACTCCTCACGGGCACAACCCCACCCCTTTCTTGCCTCTTCCCCAGTCTGTTATAGTACAGAGAGAAAGACACGTACTTTCCCACCCCACTTACCGTAGCGTTTATTTCCTTCTGTTTTCGGTACCCCAACACCGGAACCACCCGAGAGACCACCAGAGCAGCGACCTGAAAGAGAAGAAAGAGAAACAGAGGAAACCACCAGTCAGAGGAGGAAAACGACACCTTCAGTCTAAAACCAAAACTCCCTAAAAAACAAACATTGAGACATTTAATTTGAATAAACCACTTACCTGAGCAACCCCAACGTCTCTCCGTTGCCTTTATACTGTTCGTCCTGTCACAGTGGTGTCAGAAGTGGGATATTAGGAACCCACCCAGACAACCGAACAGTATAAAGAATGAGTGAAAGCCCGTCTTTGGAGGATATGATCAAACAACTGGCAGAAGGCCAGCGACATTTGCAGTTGGTATGGGAGGCACACCAACGAGAAGCAAAAGAGGACAGGGAAGCCTTACAGTCGGCTTTAAAAAGCCAGGCGACAATCCTTGCAAACAACCAATTGGTACACGAGACTGCCATGAAGAAACTAACCGAGACCATTGCCGTCAGTAAGGTCCACCCCAATGTCCCAAGTTCCGTGTTACAGAAATATCAAGAAGGGGAAGACCCGGAGTCTTTTTTCACTAACTTTGAGAGAGTGGCTTCTTCAGCCCAGTGGTCTGAAGAAAGATGGGGTCAGTATGTCGCACCCTTACTTACCGGTTTATTACAAGCAGCTTATCAAGCAGCGAACCTGGGGGGGAACCACACCATACAAAGAGATAAAGACCAGCATCTTAGAATGGGTTGGACATGACACAGAATACTACCGGGTCAAATTCCGAAAAATCAAATGGGGACCAAATGAGGACCCCCGTACCTTTTATTTTCGTGTAAAAGATTTGGCCTTGAAATGGTTGGGTCCTATCGGGAATAGTCGCGAGGACGTGATACAAACGATTGTTCTCGAACAATACTTAGATGCCTTACCTCCTTCTACAAAAAACTGGATCCGCCAACATCCAAAAGTGAATACCAACATGGCGATCGATTTAGCATGTGCATATCATCGCTCTGCAGATGTAAGAGGTGTACCACCCAGACCCAGCATAAAATCGGGTGTGCCCAATCCCAAAATCTCTCCAAGAGTGCTCCCCGACGAGCCAGTTCCCCGTAGACTAACAGAAAGTCCGCCTGTACAGGGACCCCAATGTTACAACTGTGGGGAATGGGGACACATAGCCCGCATGTGTCCGAGGAAACATGACAGTAGTGAGCAGATGGAGATAGGAGTAACTCGGCGACGGGAACTTTGTATCGGAAGAGGTAACATTAAGTTCAAACAGACTATGAAAATTAATGGACGGTCGGTATGTGCTCTAGTTGATTTGGGTTGCAGCCAGTCCGTGGTTAGGGAAGACCTAATAAACCCGGTAGATAGGGAAACAGGGCAGTGGGTGAATATATGCTGTATTCACGGAGACAAAGAGCAATACCCATTACAAATACTGAAAATAGAGTGGGGAGACTACAGGGATTTCCTGCCTATGGGGATAATGCCTCAACTGATTGAGGAATGTATCGTCGGGACCGATTACGAACATTTTCAGGAGCTCCTGGATCAGGTTAGAAACCCCAAGGTGACACAGGACTGGTGGGGCGAAGCTCCTTTTTCTGACAGTACTATTGAATGCCCTGTAACCCGTAGAAAACTGTCACGCCGAGAAAAAAACGGGAGGACAAAGGGCATTTCCGGAATCATAAGGGGCCGGAACAAGCCCAAGGACTTGTAGCGGAAACCCACGAAGCACCTGTCAGTTTTCATCAACAACAGAGAGAAGATCCCTCTCTCGCTCAGGCATGGAGATCCGCAAAATCAGAAGAGACCGAGGAGGTGGGTCCTTACTTCCTAATTAAAAGAAACCTCTTATATAGGATAACCACTACTCGTACGGGGGAACGTAAACAACAACTATTAGTACCAGAACATTATAGGAATCACGTCCTGACCCTGGCTCATAATCAACCAGGAGGGGGTCATTTTGGGAGGGAAAAAACCGAAGAGTATCTCCTCAGGCGGTTTTATTGGCCAGGTGTTTTTGCACACATAAGAAAATATTGTTCACAGTGTCCCAGGTGCCAGCTTACTGAACCGGTTAAACCTAAAAAAGCACCGCTAATACCCCTACCCATCATAGACATCCCCTTTAGCAGGATAGGGATGGATCTGATTGGGCCCGTAGTACCCTCAACTAAAGTTCACACGTATATCTTAGTTATGGTTGATTACGCCACCCGATACCCCGAGGCTATTCCTCTGACAAGCATGACTACAAAGACAGTTGCCGAAGCAATGATAACCGTCTTCTCTCGAATTGGGTTTCCCCATGAAATACTCACCGACCAGGGGACCCCCTTTATGTCTACTCTCATGAAACAGGTGTGTAAGACATTAGGTATTTCCCAAATCAGAACTTCGGTTTACCATCCACAGACGGATGGATTGGTGGAACGTTACAACCAGACAATAAAAACCCTACTGAGAAAAATAGTGCAGGATTCAGGGAGAGACTGGGATCAGAAATTACCACTAGTGTTATACGCTATCCGAACCCACGAACAGGCCTCTACAGGTCATAGCCCATTTGAGTTAGTGTTCGGTCGGCAACCCCGTTCCCTTCTAGACATGGCCATTGAAACATGGGAGGAAGAAGCGGAAGAAGGAGGAAGGCCCTGATTAGAATATGCCCACAACTTACGGTCTCACCTACAAGGATTATGGGAAGAGGTAAGAGAGAATATGGAACAGGCCCAAATAACCCAAAAAAAGTATTATGACAAAGGGAGTAAGCTGAGGGTTTTAAAACCAGAAGACCAGGTTCTAATAATGCGTCCCACATCAGAACAAAAACTCCTTGCGAGATGGCAGGGTCCATATCGGGTAATTCGAGCAGTTTCCCCTGTTACGTATCTTATTGAAATCTCGGCCAATCCTAAAAAAAAACAGATTTATCATATAAACCTCTTAAAAAAAATGGGAAGTACCCGACAACCCCGACGTTTCCATAGGAATGGGTCGATTCCTATGTCCCAGTAACAGTTTAAATATTGAGTTCTGTCCCACAGGTCACAACGGTGGGGAAGGGTTACCCTCCGTAAATGAAGCCTTGACGAATCTAGAGAAGGGCAAGTATATAGCTTACTGAAGCACTTCCAACATTTCTTTTCAGAAACGCCTGGTAAAACCACCTTGATATACCATAAAATACGTACGACACCAGGTAAAATTGTTAGGTTACGTCCGTATCGTATTCCGAGGCACGGAAACAAATCATAGAGAACGAGATACAGAAAATGCTAGCTCTAGGGGTGGTGGAACCTTCGACTAGTCCCTGGTGCTCCCCAGTCGTCCTGGTACCAAAACCTGACGGTCCTATCAGATTCTGTATCGACTTCCGAAAGCTTAACGAAAATTCAATGTTTGACACGTATCCAATCCCTAGAGTAGACGACGTCCTAGAAAAGCTGGGAAAAGCAAAATATATGTCCACGATAGACTTAACTAAAGGGTATTGGCAAATCCCGTTAGCCCCTGATGATAAAGAAAAAACGGCTTTTGCGACCCAGTCCGGGCTTTATCATTTCACTGTGCTACCGTTTGGACTACATGGAGCACCAGCTACGTTCCAAAGGTTAATGGATAGGCTATTAAAACCATTTCATACTTTTGCAGCAGCCTACTTAGATGACGTAGTCATATTTAGTGAGACCTGGGGAGATCATCTAGACCATTTACAACAGATATTCCACACTCTCACAAGAGCGGGTCTAACTGCCAACCCCAAGAAGTGCGTTATAGGAAAACCAGACATCTCGTACCTAGGATACAAAATCAGTCAGGGGACTCTGCAACCCCAAACTAAGAAAGTAGACGCCATACTAAATGCACCTACCACTAAAACTAAGAAAGATTTACGCTCGTTTCTGGGATTAGTAGGTTACTATCGAAGGTTCATACCTGAGTATTCCACCCTTGCAGCTCCCTTCACAGATCTCCTGTCTAAATCACACCCTAACTTGTTGGCACCGTTTTCTGATCGCCAGACGGCTAGTTTTGAACAACTAAAATCCTACCTAACCAAAGAACCCATATTACAGTGTCCAGACTTCTCAAAACCCTTCCATCTGTACACGGATGCCTCCGACGTGGGACTGGGGGGGGTTCTGGCTCAACCCGACGGGGAGGGTCGTGATCACCCTGTAGTATATATCAGTAGGAAACTGTTTCCTCGGGAACGTCATTTTTCCGTCATTGAAAGGGAATGTTTGGCTATTAAATGGGCTGTGGACAATTTACAGTATTACCTGTTGGGTCGACCTTTTATTCTTTTTACGGATCATGCTACACTCACTTGGTTGGCCGCGCATAAAGATACAAATTCCCAGATTCTGAGATGGTTCCTTGAACAACAGCCATTTTCCTTTCAGGTCCGCCACATTCCAGGGTCCCATCAAGCCCCGGCCGATTATTTGTCTTGGTTCCCTGACTCTACCCCGGTCCTCGAACAGGACCGTTCTTGGGAAGGGGTGTGTGACCGGGTATCCCCGATCAATCCTTCGAGAAGTGCTGCAGATGACGTATCGGAATCATCCGATACGTCATATCCGCGTTTCCGTGTTGCCGGGGGAACGTGGCCAGAGAGAGGCTGGCGTCCAGGCGTTGCTGGGGTAACCCAGGAGGGTTTCCGGCCCGGGACGCTAAAGAGGCCGAGTGCGCCGATGGAAGAGGGAGAGGAACCCGAAGAGAGGAGAGCGGAGAAAGGAGCAGAGCGAACGGAGAAGAAGCCCAAGGACGAGGAAACCTACGGAGGCGGCCAGACGGGGAATCCCAAAAGGAGGGACCACGCGTACAACGAGGTGCCAGAACCGGTCAACGATGTCGAAGGGGATCAACAGACGGACCACCCCAGCGCCAGCCACGACCCTGGAGGGTTGTGGCTGAACAAGGTACGGTCCTTTTGGACTCACAGAGGGAGCACTACTCTAAAGGGGACTGGGGAGGAGAACTAGAGAAGGGTGAAGGGTAGAGCGGGAGGGAATTAAAGGACACAGGGACAAACACGCGTGAGACACTTTTCAGGGCACTATAAAACTCCAGGCAGTGGTCACGTCGTTCCCACAACTCCTCACGGGCACAACCCCACCCCTCTCTTGCCTCTTCCCCAGTCTGTTATAGTACAGAGAGAAAGACACGTACTTTCCCACCCCACTTACCGTAGCGTTTATTTCCTTCTGTTTTCGGTACCCCAACACCGGAACCACCCGAGAGACCACCAGAGCAGCGACCTGAAAGAGAAGAAAGAGAAACAGAGGAAACCACCAGTCAGAGGAGGAAAACGACACCTTCAGTCTAAAACCAAAACTCCCTAAAAAACAAACATTGAGACATTTAATTTGAATAAACCACTTACCTGAGCAACCCCAACGTCTCTCCGTTGCCTTTATACTGTTCGTCCTGTCACATGTGAGTAAATGGTGATGGAAATGGGTATGGTGGGCCATATGTTTAACAGGCAGGACTGTTTGTCTAAATCTATTTTCCTGTGCCTATTGCCTCTGCAGGTCAGCGCCCATCAAAAGAAGGATATATGGCATGCCATCGCCAAGGAGGTGCGGACCCTGGGGGTCTATGGCAGGCGGGGCACCCACAGTCGGAAACGGTGATAGGACTTGAGACGCTGGGCACGGAAGACGGCAGAGGCCCAGCTGGGGATGGCCTCCCAACAAGGAAGGAGTGCTCGTCAAAACCTGACCCCCCCTGATGGCCTGCATACTGTTGGTGGCCTATCCTGAGCTGGATGGGCTCTTGAGGGCATCACAGCAGCCACATGGGGATGAGTACAGTGCCCATCATTACAACTTCTGCATGGTAGAGTGGTATCCGGGTGGGGGATGTGTGTCAGTGGGTGCCCCTAGGCCAGGCCTGACATTGCAGTGTAGGTCCCCTAGTGGCTGGAGTTCAGAACGGAAAATCTTGCAACCTAGCTCGTAGGCATCCACTACTGGTCAGGGCTGCGTGGGTCCCAGGTGTGCTGCATTTGACGGTGTGTGCCCCTTCCCATGCCTTGGCTGCTAACTATTTCTCTGGTAGTGCAATGCATATTGCGTATGGCTGTTCCCTGGGTGTGAGTGTGCTGTGTACGCCAACAGTGGTGTTGGTGCAGCCATTGACCAAGTGTATCGTTTGTCTCTTCCCCCCATTTTTGTTTTGTCATCCTATCCTTTTGTGCATTAGCATCATCTGGCGGAGGAGCAGAGGCACTGGCGACGAAGGGAGCTGCATCCCACAGGACCCAGGAAGCAGATTCCAGCGACGGTGAGGGCATCAGTGGGACGGAGGGCGAGGGGAGCACCACGGTGGAGACTGGAGGGGACAGTTCTGACACAGATACCTCCTCCGATGGAAGCTCCCTGGTGGTGGCGGACACTTCTGTGACCACCCCAGCTACAGGTTCAGCTGCCACCCCCTTACCAGCACTGCTCTCCCAGCAGCCCCTCATCGAATTGCCCATGCCTGCTCAGCCAGGAGGTTGGGCATCTCATTTGCCCCAGGCACTTCAGGCCCTGCCCCAGTGAGGCCTACTGCCCTGAGTGAGGAGGCTATTGACCTCCTGAGATCCATCTCTGTAGGGCACTCAACCATTGTGGATGCCATCCAGGGGCTGGCAGCCCAGATGCAACAATCTAATGCATTCCTGCAGGGCATTCACACTGTTTTGGCGGCCCAACAGAGATTGTTTCAGGCTCTGGCCTCCTCTCTGATGGCAGCCATTGTCCCTGTTCCTACCATCCCCCCTCCAACTTCCACTGCCCAGTCCCATTCCCCTCAACCGCAACCTATTCCAAGCACACATACAGACAAGCATGCACACAACACCCAAGAGTGTCACAGGCAAACACAAGCACCACACTTCATCCCACAGGCACTCACACAAACACCATTGAGTCACAGACACAACAACATCCACTATTTCCACTGCCTCCCCCTCCTCCTCCTCCTCCTCCTCCACTTCCCACCGAGTTCCGTCCACACTCACACCTGCATGCACTACATCATCATCCACTACCAGCATCACCACACCAAGCAGAACAAACACCTCACTGGCAGACACCTCCACACCAGCCATGAACACGTCCCCTGTGTCCTCTCCCACTGTGTCTGTCACCCCTCCTAAAATACACAAATGCAAGCACTCAGACACCCAAAAGCCACCCACCTCACAACAGCATACAGCCCATGCACCTGCACCCAAAAGCAGCAGACAGACACCTCCAACGACCACTCCCTCATCCTCCACTCCCATTCCTTCTCCCTCTTCCCGCCCCAATGTCCCTAAAAGATTGTTCCTATCCACCATTGACCTCTTCCCTACCCCTCCCCCCGTCCTGCAGATTTGGCCAGGGTAGGAAGAACCAAGCCTAGCACCTCAGCTACACAGTCCACGGGCCCAGACATCACTGCACCCTTTCGTGGTGGAAAGGGATCCAGGCCACATGTCCTGAAGGGGAAGGAGCCTGCACCAGCCAGCCTAAAGAAGAAGGAGCCTGCCTCAGCAGGCAGGAAGGCCAAGGAGCCTGCACCAGCAGGCAGGAAGACCAAGGGGCCTGGGCCAGGAACTGTGACGGAGCCCCCACCACCAACCATGGTTGTGCAGCCGTCCGAGGTTGCAGGGGATGGGAAGGAGCCTCCCTCCACCAGCAGCACCACCGCTGTGCATCCGTCCAAGGTTCCAGGGGATGGGCAGGAGCATCCCCCCACCTGCAGCACCACCACTGTGCAGCCGTTTGAGGTTTCAGGGGACGGGCAGGAGCCTCCCCCACCAGCAGCACCACTACTGTGCAGCCGTCACCTCCGGCAGACGGTATATAATCCTGCCTCCATGGGTTGCTGTGCGGCCTGCCCCCTCCAAAACCAGTGAGCAAGACACCCACCTGAGGGACTGTGGCCCATCACTGCCCAGGATCAAGCACAGGGCAGGTTGTCCCCTTCAGAACCAGTGGGTGTGACACCCACATGAGAGACTGTGGCCCATCACTCCCCAGGATCAAGCACAGGGCAGGTTGCCCCCTCCAGAACCAGTGGGTGTGACACCCGCTGGAGAGACTGTGGCCCTGCACTCCCCAGGATCAAGCACAGGGGATGTTGCCCCCTCCATAACCAGTGGGTATGACACCCACCTGAGAGACTGTGGCCCATCACGCCCAAGGATCAAGCACAGGGCAGGTTGCCCCCTCCAGAACCAGTGGGTATGACACCCACCTGAGAGACTGTGGCCCATCACTCCCCAGGGTCAAGTACAGGGCAGGTTTCCCCCTCCAGAACCAGTGGGTGTGACACCCACATGAGAGACTGTGACCTTGCACTCCACAGGACCAAGCACAGGGAATGTTGCCCACTCCAGATCCAGTGGTCTTGTTACATCTCCCAGCTGAGGTGCCCCACGTCCCCCCCCCAAGGTGCCTGCCTATTTATCAACTGATGCCCCTTCAGTGTTCTCTCCGTGTTGAAGCTGGTGACATGTGTTGCCTTGGACTTTGGCCTGTGGCCATATGGCCTACGCAGATTGTGGACTGGGCTGTGTCCCTTTTTTTGTACATATGTACATATCTATTATCTTGCCTAACTTATTTTTCAGCCTGTGTTCATCTCATTACATTCACTTTTGCGAAATTGTTTTGTCGTTGCATTATTCAGCTGAGTTACAGGGTAAAATTGTTTTTGTAATGCATCTGGCTGTGTGTGTGTTGTCCGTGTGTGTGTCACTCTCGTTTTCCTCCCACACTCCCTTGTGTGCCTGGCAGCTGTACTCACCTTCGTCATCTTCGCCGGCGTTGGTGTTCGTGGTGGAGCATAACATAGAAGATCATCAGGAAGACATGTATTGTTGTTTTATCTGGTGCAAATGAAATAAAGATGATTCTTCTGATCCAGAGAGTCAGAAAGTTCTGTCGCACTCTCTCTCTACATCCATATATATATATAGTCAATAGTGAGGACAGGGGGAGAGACAGAGAGAGTAACTGTACTATGAAATACACATTCATACATGTGCTAATGCAGTACAAAGGTCAGATTTCAATTTGTTACCAGAGTTGTGTGAAATTTGCAAGTCCATAGTACACTTTCTTTGCATGGAAATTATTTTCCTTATAATTCTCCTTATGGTAAGGATGCTTTATGTTACTACCCAAATGTAACCCTTTGTGTGTGTGTGTGAGTTTTGGTGCTTTCATTTCAGAAACACCAGTGGTATAAAAACTCATATCACAGGGAACTTTAAAGTATCAAAAATAATTCACAATTATATGGGAAATACAGATTTAATCATTGTAAAAGAAATTGTACTTTTTGGAGGTCACCACAATTTTGCTGAATTTATACTCTGTACACAGCAATACTGCTGTTCAGTTCCCAGTTCCCGTGTGTTCTGACCCCTAAAGCATGTGGAATTTGGCTAATCCCTTTTGGCATATTTATTTATCTTTCGTATGAGGCCATCATATATGGTTTAACCACAGTACCTGTACCATGGCAAGACAATGTTATCAGTGGACAAATCCACTTATTGTGCCATTTACAAGTATGACAAAGGAAACATGACTTCAGAACTACCACTGTAACCTGACTACTGCAGTATAAAGACCTGCTAAAATAACCCTTTTCAACAGGTGTAAGTTTCCATTGTAAATATTATCAAGTCAGCACTATGTAAGCCCTTCAGCCCACAAGGTAGGGTGCATTGCATTTAAAAATGAGACATGTAGAAAATGAATATTATCATGTCATTACAGTGACACTCTAAAGCTATTCTCGCTGTGGAAGGCCTAGCCATACTATGCAGACACCCAGTGTATAGATCAAAATACTAATAGTGCTATCTAGTGCT
The DNA here is from genome assembly GCF_031143425.1 of Pleurodeles waltl. Taxonomy (NCBI): domain Eukaryota; kingdom Metazoa; phylum Chordata; class Amphibia; order Caudata; family Salamandridae; genus Pleurodeles; species Pleurodeles waltl. The sequence goes on from NC_090449.1 coordinate 914,774,898, forward strand.
ATCTAGGGAACATCACAAGCTAGAAAAATAATGAAATCATTATTTGTAAGTCATTAAAAATGCAACTCATGATGAAGTTAAATCGTTGATAAATATTACGGAAAAGTAACTTTTAGAAAGCTATTATTTACCTGTCTGAACTGTCATAATGGTAATTAGAATATGTCTCTGCCAGCTCTTAGCCTGTGCTCAAGCCTGAGAATAGTTAATAAAGAGGTATAGAATCCCTCCTGAAGAAACCAATAGGCTGTCCTAAGGGAGCATAGATGACTCCTCTGAACGTGTCAGAATATTCAGAGTGGAGTCTTTTGGGTATCTCGTTCACATCACACTTTCAAATCCTCTTTGACCGGTATGTTGAGCCATATGTAAAACGTGGAGTACACTGGAAAAAAAGATAATAGGATGTCAAGACAATTCTTGAGCATCTCCTATCTTATTGCTGAAGGACTCTGCTTTTGTACTGCCAGACTTCAGACTTTTTGAGCCAGATGTATCATCATCCAGGTTTGCATTTCCTAAATAGTGATTTTTAAGAAATCGCTATTTAAGAAAGGCAAAATGGCACGTATGAAAATTGTGATTCGGTAATAGCGATTTCTTAAAAGTCGCAATCGCTATTACCGAATCGCAATTAGGGAATGGGACTCCATTCATCCCTATGTGCGAATGGTTTTGCATTACCTAATTTGCGAATTCCTGTTAGGAATTCCCAAATTAGGTAAAACAAACCCCAGGGTGCTGGGGGCCTAAGGCCCCCTTTGATTCACCCCAAAAAAATATTTGTGGACATATAAAGCAAGGGGCACATGCCTACCACCAACCATGAATTTGTGGTAATTGCATTTCCTAAATGCCAAATTTGCATTTAGGGAATGCATGATGCATGTGCTTTGGAAATCGCAAATAGGAATTCCCTATTTGCGATTTCCTATTTAGGGAATCACAATTTGCAATTCCCTATTCACAGTCACAATTTCGGGGAATCGCTAAGAATTGCGATCTCTAAAATTGCACTGCCTTTCATACATCCTAAAAGGCGATTTTGCATTCGCAAACGGTGGAATTTACCGATTTGCACCATTTGCGAATTCAAAATCCTTTGATACATTTGGCCCTTTATTCATTATGGGTGCAGTGCCTGCTTCAAACTGGATTTTAGAGTGGGATGTGGGAGGGCACTAGTGATTTTCCTATGGCACTCATACATGCACACACATGGACACACACACACACACACACACACAGCCCTCAGAGCCCAAACTTAGTGGAGCCAAAGGCAAGTTTTTTTGTCATTTTATTATTTAAATGCACTCTATTTTCTTAGCTTGGTTTGGGATTTTTCTTTTGTTGTGTTTTGACTTTATTACTGATTTTGTACTGCATAAATACTTTACACATTGGCTCTAAGATAAACCTACCTGTTCTGTGCCATAGCTACTAGAGGGTTCAGCCCATGCTAATTTAGTGACTTGAGTGACTCACCTCAACAAGAATTGTGTTCATTACCTGTTACTTATTACATTTATCTCTTTACTTTTTAACTGTTCTGTTACTTTTAAATGATGTACACATTTTCTCTAATTTACACCTATCTGTTCTCTTTGCATAGCTACCAAGGGTTGAGCTCAGGTTTGGATTACTAAAACCTTTGACTGGACTTACCAATATAGTGATTTTATTGATTGTGGTGGACTACAATCCAACCCAACTAATCATTGACATTCTCGCATTAAACACAATGACAACCCTATACCACATACAGAGGTTTAACATTGTCAATGATACAAGAATTATGCAGCATAGAGGACCAAATTATGAGATGTGAGATCTAAATGTTACAGGCAAAAAATACAAATTATGCAGCACAATCTCTGTCAGTATTATTTCCATCCATTTGAGCAAGGAATAACATTTTTGATTAATTCTGACATTTTTGCAAATTATGGGGCAAAATATGTGGAAAATTTGGTATACTTCTAAAACCATGATTTAAGTGCTGCTGCACAGACTAGACTCAATCCACTGACTCTCACCATTGCCCATCGATATAATACTGTTATATATTAAAGAAATGTAAACAAAACGTAAACATTCTAACTCCTATTGGTGTCCACTGTTTGGTGTACTTTAAAGACAACACCTTTGCCTTGGTAACAACATGAATAAACAACATGTAATATATAAAGAAAGACATGACATTTACCACATGTAGCATGGTCCAATTTTGGCATCTATCTCCAGCCACGCCCTGAGCCCCCCATCAGCACCTCCCCATGTGCACCTAACCTCCACTGCACACAGCCTTTAGCAGTGCATTGTCCCTGCACCCAACCCACTGAAAACGCCTACTAAAGATATGGTAACATTCACCAAATGTTGGTGAGTTTAAAGATATGCTATATGTCCTGCATGCGGCTAAAGGTTATGCCCATTACTACTTGATTGGTTGTAAACAAATTGGACACAAGTGTATCTTTTTAATTTCTTCAAGTCCACCAAGACTATCTCACACTGTCAGAATCACTGGATGATGTAATCAGGCTTGTCATTAATAATATCATTTGAGATGTCATCAGTGATGTCATTTAATGCCATAAGTGATATAAATGTTAAGGTAATTAGAAGTGGATGGGTTATAGCTAGTTCACTACTTTCAGTGTTTTTTTGTTTTTAGAAGTTAATTCCTATCTGATTGTTATTTATCGCCCTGCTTAACTATAACTCCAGTTAAACCTTTGTAATTTTAGTGAATTTCTGTGGATTTGTTTTATCATATTTTAGGTTGAGCAACTGCCCAAACCCCCTGGGCAACCTCACTGTGCAGGGCTTTCGGCCATGTGCAGCAGGGAGTTGGTCTCGATGGGTGGTCTCTGGGCAGTCCTTGCACCCCACCCCCACATAGTTGGCTAGCTGCCCCACTATCCTGCGCCCAACCCACTTTAGGAATCCATTGGCAGTGAGCAAGGCCTATGGCCTCTACAATGGCGGTTGGCCTAAGGGTTTGGACTGTTTCAAGTTCCATCTTATTTACTGTTTTAAATCTTTATTCTGTATCATGGTACCAGAGGAAAGGCTTCACTGGTGACTGCAGTACAAGCATCTGATACAAAAAGCCTAAAATAATTGTTTTTTTAAAACATTGCTGTAAGAAAGAGCCTTTTTGAGATTGGCTCACAAGGCAATGAGGGAGGGGCAGAATGTGCCCACTCTGCCCAGTTTTATGGCCTTTCATTTTTTATCAGGACTTCAGTATCGAGTCCTTGCATCCTGTAATGACATCTGCAAAATTTTCTTTGTGTTGTAGATGGCCAATTTGATTACTTTGGTACTGAGTGCACTGGCAGGTCAGAACCTAAATGACAGACTGGGGTACAAGTTTTCTCATCTAATCAGAAGGGCCTAGTTCCCCTTTTTTCGGGACTATTGGAGTTCCGTGGGATCCAACTGGATAAGCCAACCAAGTATCTCAGACAATTCATGCCCTGCCAAAGCCCCTCTTTAAACTCTAAGGCGCTTATTTATAGGCCCCTACGCCACTGGAGTGTCACTTTACGTGAAAGAGCAAAATGCCAGAAATGGTTGTTTATGTGCAGGAAAGTGTCCCTTCTTGCACATAATCATTTGAAAATGTTGCTTTGGCAGATCTGCGTGTGGTGCATTCTGCAGCACACACAGAAGTGCCAAAGCACCATTAGTGATTGTTTATGTGCGAGAAGGGACACCTTCCCACACATAAACGATCACACCCCTCAATGGAGACATACTTGCAAGATGGTGCAAGGATGCGTGCATTGGCGCTGGCAGCTATATTTAGCGCCAGCATAGGGGACAACACAGGGGCGCACCGTATTCACTTAAATACAGTGGATCCATGCGTTGTGAAAATGACGGAGCACGGTGCTGCCAATTTTGGCGCAGCATCGCGCTGTCATTTTCCCATAAATATGTCTCTAAAGGTCTGAAAAATGGTTTTTGAGTAAAGTTCTAATAACCTGGAAAGTTTTGTGTAATCTGTTAAGCCGTTTTTTCATGATCAGTGAGCAAACTTTTCTATGAGAATCAACATGTGAGACTGCACTAATGGGTTCACTATTTTTCTTATTCCCTCCTTGATGATCGGTGTGAAACGTTCCATGAAGAAGCCAGACTAGGTGCCTTTTTGTTTATTTGGAAAGTTCCATGCAGATTTGTGAAACAGTGCCAACGTTATAAAATAAAATAAAAGGTCTTTCTAATGAAAACTCTAATCTAACTCTACCTACTCAGCGGCAACTGACAGTTTGTGTTTGTGTGTTTATGAATGATAGGATCGGAACTTAGACGTCATTAAAATACAAGAAACAAACATGAATTAATTTTTCTCCAGCATTAATGTGACTGTTACTTGTTTAAATTGGACATACAGGGGGTTATTACAACTTTGGAGGAGATGTTAATCCATCCTAAATGTGACGGATGTACTACCAGCCGTATTACGAGTTCCATAGGATATAATGGACTCATAATACAGCTGGTGGTATATCCGTCACTTTACCGTCACTTTTGGGACGATTAACACCTCCTCCAAAGTTGTAATAACCCCCACAATGCCTTATCTTGTGTCCCACAGTGACACATTATCCGACGACTCTAATACATTTAATGGGAAACCTGTGCATTTACTAAATCATAGTATATCCCTTGCTTTGCTAGTAATTCGCTATGCGTTCCTTGCTCCACTACTTTTCCAAGGTGAATGACCGCTATGACATCCGCATTCTTCACAGTTGACAAGCGATGAGCAATAACAATGCAGGTTCGTCCCTGTCTGGCATCGTCCAACGCTCTCTGGACTATCTGCAAAAAGAATGCAGTACCTGTTATTATCGATTTAAAAATCATGCACAATTTGCACCTCTATTCAATAGCTGGCTAGCTCTATAGTTCATTATCTCAGTGAGGAATCATTATCATGGACTGGCCTACATACATTGTGATTTAAACCTGTTGTTTTGTGCCAAAAGTGCGGTTGTTTTTTCAGTTACTAATAATTGAGGTCTATTTGGGTATGCAAAGGCAGGAAGCATTTGTCAATAAACGACACAAAAAAAAACGATTTTGCACTATGCACACTTTTAGAGATGTATCTGCTGATATGAAGCCATTGACAGACTTGTAAAATAACTGGTTGAGAAACTCGGTTTACAAAACTGCTGCTACATTGAGGCTTCTCAAAAAGATCTGACGGAGTAGTCCACATAAACTACATCAATAAAAACCCTTACCTGTGAAAATCATGATTTTATTTAAATATTAGCCTCCTTTGAGTAAGATCGGGTACACTCATGTACCAACTTATTTGTCTGAAGAAAGGTCAATATAAATCAGGGCCATGGATGTTCTAAAGTGCTCTAGAAAACAGCATTTGGTATGGGCAAAATATTTAAACACTACAACATTTTCCAAAAGATGTGTAACCAAAATCACCTCCACCAAAAAAGTAAGGTGACAGTTTAACCCCTTTGCTGCCAGGCCTTTTCCTCATCAGGTGCCAGGCCTTATTTATGGCTATTTGGGGCCCTCATAACTTTTTGTCCACATAAGCTACCCACGCCAAATTTCCGTCCTCTTTTTCTAACATCCTAGGAATTCTAGAGGTCCACAGAGTTTGTGGGTTCCCCTGAAGGAGACCAAGAAATTAGCTAAAAAAAAAAATTGAACATTTCGTTTTTTTTCCCCACCTTTTTTTTAAAAAGGACTGCAGAAGAAGGCTTGTAGTTTTTCCCCCTGAAAATGTCATCAACAAAGGGTTTGCGGTGGTAAAATTACCATCTTCCCAGATTTCAGGAACAGGCAGACTTGAATCAGAATACCACATTTTTCAACACAATTTTGGCATTTTACTGGGGCATAGACCATTTTTACTATTGTTTGTGCTTTCAGCCTCCTTCCAGTTGGTGACAGAAATGGGTGTAAAACCAGTGCTGGATCCCGGAAAGCTAAACATTGCTGTAAAGAAGATACAATTCTGAATTCACCAAGGGATAATTTGTGTAGATCCTGCAAGGTTTTCGTACAGAAAATAACAGCTGAAATAAAAAACAAAATTGAAATTGAGGTGACAAAAACAGCAATTTTTCTCCACGTTTTACTCTGTAACTTTTTCCTGAGATGCCAGAATTTCAAAAGCAATATACTGTTACGTATGCTGGACTCTTCTGGTTGCGGGGATATATAGGGCTTGTAGGTTCATCAAGAACCCTAGGTGCCCAGAGCCAATAAATGAGCAGCACCTTGCTTTGGGTTTTATTCTATAGGAGGTATACAGCAATTAATTTGCTGAAATATAAAGAGTGAAAAATAGGTATCAAGACAACCTTTGTATTTCCAAAATAGGCACAATATAAGGTGTTGAGAAGCAGTGGTTATTTGCACATCTCTGAATTCCAGGGTCCCCATATTAGAATGTGAATTACAGTGCATTTCTCAAATAGACGTCTTTTTTACACACTATCTTCCATTTGGAAGGAAAAAATGTTGGGAAAGACAAGGGGCAATAACACTTGTCCTTCTATTCTGTATTTCCCTAAGTCTCCCAATAAAAATAGTACCTCACTTGTGTGGGTAGGCCTAGTGCGACAGGAAATGCAACATGGACACATCACATTTTTACATTGAAATCTGACCAGTTTTTTGCAAAGTACCTATCTGTGGATTTCGGCATCTAGCTCAGCTGGCACGTAGGGAAACCTACCAAACCTGTGCATTTATGAAAACTAGACACCTAGGGGAATCCAGGATGGGGTGACTTGTGGGGCTCTCGCCAGGTTCTGTTACCCAGAATCCTCTGCAAACCTCAAATCTAAAAGGAGCCACGAATTTCCTTCCACCCAGCCTTCCTCTAGGTTTCCCGATAAAAATTATTCCTCACTTGTGTGGGTAGGCCTAGTGCCCACGACAGGAAATGCCCCAAAACACAACGTGGACACATTACATTTTCCCAAAGAAAACAGAGCTGTTTTTTGCTAAATGCCTAGCTGTGGATTTTGGCCTCTAGCTCAGCTGGCACCTAGGGAAACCTACCAAACCTGTGCATTATTTAAAACTAGACACCTAGGGGAATCCAAGATGGGGTGACCTGTGGGGCTCCCAACAGGTTCTGTTACCCAGAAGCCTTTGCAAACCTCACAATTTGGCAAACAAAACACTTTTTCCTCACATTTCGGTGACAGAAAGTTCTGGAATCTGGGTGGAGCCACAAATTTCCTTCCATCCAGCGTTCCCCCAAGCCTCCCAATAAAAATGATTCCTCACTTGTGTGGGTAGGCCTACTGCCCACGACAGGAAATGCCCCAAAACACAACGTGGACACATCACATTTTCCCAAAAAAAACAGCTGTTTTTTACAAAGTGCCCAGCTGTGGATTTTGGACTTTAGCTCAGCTGGCACCTATGGAAACCTACCAAACCTGTGCATTTTTAAAAACTAGACACCTAGGGAAATCAAAGATGGGGTGACTTGTGTGGCTCTCACCTGGTTCTGTTACGCAGAATCCTTTGCAAACCTCAAGATTTGGCAAAAAAACACTTTTTCCTCACATTTCGGTGACAGAAAGTTCTGGAATCTGAGAGGAGCCACAAATTTCCTTCCATTCAGCGTTCACCCAAGTCTCCCGAAAACAATGTTATCTCACTTGTGTGGATAGACCCAGTGCCCGCAACAGGAAATGTCCCAAAACACTATGTGGACACATCAAAATTATCAAATAAAAAACTACCTGTTTTTGCAGGGGGCACCTGCGTTTTTTGTCCTAGGCTCAGCAGCCATCTAGTGAAACCTACGAAACCCAAACATTTCTAAAAACTAGACACCCAAGGGAATCCAGGGAGGTGTGACTTGCATGGATCCCCTAGTGTTTTCTTGACAGAATCCTCAGCAAATCTCAAATTTAGATAAAAAATGAAATTTTTCCCACATTTCTGTGAGGGATCACCGTACCGGCACAACTTTACTACCCCCCAATGTTCCCGTCAATCTCACGATAAAAATGGTACCTCACATGTGTAGGTGGGCAAAGTGCCTGTGCCAGAGAAGAGACAAAAACAAGTCAAAAATGAGGGGGAACCAAAGCGGGTCCAAAAGGGCAGTTTGAAAAAAAAATGTTTTTAGGCTTACAAGTGGGGCAGATTTTTCTTCGGTATAGATGCAACAATGTTGGGTGGTAGGAATTTTGTGGATTCTTGCAGATTCAGGAAGGTTCATTCTAAAAAAATTGGGAAAAATGTGTGATTTCCAGCAAAGTTGGAGGTTTGCAGGGCATTATGGGTAAGAAAATGGTGCGAGGTCCATGCGAAGCACACCACCCTGGACTCACCCAGATGTTTAGTTTTCAGATGTGTCTAGGTCTTGTGGATTTTTCTATATGGCAGCGTCTCAAGTCCAAAAAGTGCAGCCCTCACGATTCCAAGTGGGATGATTTTGAGAGTTAGATAAGCTCTCATAGCCCAAATGTAAAACCAAAACACAAATAATCAAATGTCCTCTTGTTTGCAGTGGGATAAGATGTTTAAGTGTGTGGGGAAGAGCTGCAAGACTGTTACCCCATACTGGTTGGTAGCCACCACCCAACTATTTTGATTGCCTGGCATCTAGTAGGCTTTATCCCCCCCCGGGAATGGATCAGGAGTAATTTCCCTATCTACCCACCAGTGGGCAGAACAACTTTGGCCACATTTATTTGGGGTGGGGGTATGGCCATACCCACTTTTTTTGAAGAAAAATCTTCCCTGGGCTCTGGTGGCCTTTCTGCCCCCCTTTGGGCCTTCCAAAAATAGGCCGATCTGCTAGTAATGTGCCCCCATGGGGAGTGACCCTTGCCAAGAGGCTGCCCCCCAAACAAAGCACATACATACACACACCAATCCCTGGTGCCAATGTGGTTTCTGCCCCCCTTCGGGGCAGATTGGCCCAATAAAAATAGGCTGGTCTGCCCCCAAGGGGGGCAGAAATGGCCTAAACATATTTTTCCCACGTCTAAAAAAATAAAACAAAACAAAAAATTACAATAGGCCGATCTGCCCCTAAGGGGGGCTCAAATGGCCTAAAATTGCCTAAGTGGTTGCTCCCCTCACGTGAAACTGACCAAAAAAACAAAATCCCTGGTGTCTTGTGGTTTCTGCCCCCCTTGGGGGCAGATTGGCCTAATAGAAATAGGCCGATCTGCCCCTCAGGGGTATAGAAATGGCCTAAAGTCAATTTTTTCCCAAGGGGAGCAACCCTTGCCTAAGGGGTCGCTCCTCTCATCTAAAAAACATAAAACCAAAAAACATAATAATCCCTGGTGTCTAGCGGATTCTGCCCCCCAGAGGGCAGATCGGCCTAATTAGAAAAGGCCGATATGCCCCCCGGGGGGCAGAAAAGGCCTAAAAATAATTTGCCCCCCTGGAAAGCGTGCCTTGCCAAAGGGGCCGCTCCCCTTGTGCATAAATAAAAAAAAAAACTCCCTGGTGTCTAGTGGGTATTTCTCCTGTCTGATCACATCGCGATCGGGCAGCAGAAATGCTTCGAGATACATCAAAGGAAAGGTCTTTCCTTTGATGCCTCTCTCGTCCCCTCGCCCCCGGGGGCAGCCTCTGATGAGGTCAGCGCGCAATCGTGCGCTGATGTCATCAGACGCCATGGGGGAGTCAGGGGTGGAAGGGGAAGCGATACCCCGCTAGCACTCCCCCCATGAGCCGGTCCAAGGACGTAATTGTTATGTGCTTGGCGCCTCAGCGCCGCAGCTAAGGACATAACCGTTATGTCCTTTTCTGCGAAGGGGTTAAGAGTAAATTTTAATGCTGATGTACGGAAAGGACATATCCCGAAACCGTTCACAACACTGAACTACTTGATTTTGCTAAAGAACATGAAGGGATTGTGCATTTCGAACATAGGGCCAGATTTACAAGCTCCTAGCGCCTCCTTGCGCCATATTAGCAAACAATTTTTTTTACGCTAATGTGGCTCAAGGAGGCAATTGTCGATGGACCATATTTACAACTTTGTGACCCCTTACACCACATTATGCCTGCGTCGGGCATAATGTATGCAAGAGAGCGCGTTCTGGGGTTAGGAGCCCAACAAAAATGGAGCACTGAAATCTACAAGATTTCACTGCGACATTTTTGGCATCATTTTTAATGCCTGCTCAGAGCAGGCATTAAAATGATGCACCAATATTAAGCTATGGGCCTCCTTGCACTTTGCTCCACTAGCGTCAACATTTTTGACACTAATGGAGCAAATCGCCACAATAGAGTAAAAAATTGAGACGCTATTGGTCTAACGTCCACCATGGTGCCCCTATTATAAATATGGAGCAACCATGGTGTTGTTAGTTGGGGCATGGGCGACGCATGCAAACTGCATCATCAATTCTGATGAACCACTTTCTTGTAAATGTGGCCTGTAGTTTTTTAGTGTAAAGTCCTTAAATGCTAATGTACATCATGAATTAAGCTTGCGTTGCATCAAAATCAAGTTCACCTTACAGTGTTTGCAGGGGTTTTATGTGTACGGGGTACCAATGAAGACCAGTATTGAAAAGTACACCCTGCCAGACACCAGGGGCACTGAAACAAAAACATAACTCAGGCATTAACTCAATACAGTTTCTCTCTGGAAACTGTGGCCCAAACTTACTAAGAGCCCACACATCGTAGGACGCAAAGCAAAGTTGCTGCATTGGGTGAACTTGACGGAGTAAAACTTCAGCAAATCTACTAAGAATTGGTGCATTTCTGGTCTTTCTATGTGATGGCACACTTTGTGGCACCATGCACCAATGCAGGTACCCCAGCACAATAGTACAAGATGATCTGCATTGTGGCCTGCACAGCTTTTGCATTCAAGACCCAGCTTCTGTGACATAGGAAAGTGACAGGGCATGCCTCTGTAGCCACCCAGTCCAAAAGGGTGCCATGCTGCTTTTCAACAACTACAATGTCCCCCAGTCACTTCCTTGCTGTTCTTGGTATTCCCCCACACCTTCCAAAATCACAGTAGATAGGTCCCAAATTGGTAATCTGGAGAACTTGATGGTAAGTACCCCCTTTCAAATGGTCAGTTCTATACCCGCCTCATTTCCATCCCTTTATACACTGCCTAGTCCTGATGAAAGCCCAGGACCCATTAGTGCCATTTATCAATTAGGGCTGAAACATGTAGACTTAGTTTAAGGTGTAGGGTTGTAAATTCCTCTTCATCACCCAAGATCCTGTTTGTGTCTGCATTGAAAACACCCTTATCAAAGAGATCAATGGGTATTTTGAGGTATTTTTATCACAGACCTCGTTAGGCAACATCTCCAAAGTTCTCATTGGAACATGGTTGAGCCCCCCCCCTTTTTCTAGGGACAAGAATGAAACCAGATGATTAAGCATGTCACTACGAGAGTGAGGGAGGTCACTGATAAAAAAAAAACTAAGATTTTGTTGTTTAGTGACACCATGTGGACGGCTATGTGGACATACCCTACTTGTGAGGCCAGAGAATGCACGGATGGTAGGATACTTTTTGTGTTATAGATTAAGTCAAGGAAGTTGTACCTACAGCCTAACTAAAAAAAATTCTCTCTCCCCTCCCCGAGTATTAACCACTATGATTCTCCAGGCTTCTTGTAAGATTACTGTGTAATGAGTCAGTTTTTAATTCAGAGTGAAAAATTATTTGATGACTAGTTCATATCATAAGCACATGCTGTTTTTGACTGGTGAGCTGGAAAAAGACAGAGAACCACCTTAGATATGAACTAACAATCATGCTGGTAGTAATGATCAGTTAGTATCCATCACATTTAAGAGGATTCCATGAAACGTTGATTAAAGCATTTGATTGAAGCGTAATTAGATGGAATGTAAGAAATCAAAAGAATGCCAGAAAAGGTTCCCTTTTTGACTTCTATCTGGACTGAAATCACTGCACAGCTTGGAGCCTCCAGCACACGTTCCCTATCTAACTTTTGTACCTCACCATCAACATGCAGAAGCTATATCTGCACAAGCCCCAATGGTATTACGCATGACACTCAGGAAAGCATCTAGTTCCACATATGGAATAAATACAATACAATACTCCATCTGCATTATTCATATGTAGTCACTAACACACTGATGTGCAGATATAAAGATGATGTATAAATGTTTATACAACCAATCTGTGAAAAGGCCAAAAGACAATGGGGTCATTATGACCCCGGTGGACTGCGTTAATATGGAGGAAAGTACTGCCAACAGGCTAGCGGTAATTTTCTTTATATTAAGACATTGGCGGTTTGGCTCTAGCCAAACCGCTAATGTACCACACCGACCGCCACGCTGGAGACTTCAGTCTCCCGCCCAGCAGCCATCACTAGCCCGCTCGCGGGATTATGACCCCGTCTACCATCATGGTTTTCATGGCTTCCTTACCGGCACAAAAATTATGGCATTCCTTCCCTTTCATTGATAGGGGTCTTCACCACCCCTCTCCCCCTCCCCAGGGTTCTTCACCCCCCTCTCGAGACCCCCCTCCATTCTCGCACCTTCATGCACACACGTATTCACACACTCATTCCCACATTCATCCAAGCATGCAGACATCCATTCACACACACATCCACACACACTTACATACATACCAGCACACATGCATTCACACAACACAACATACACGCACTCACGCATCCATACATGCACACACATACAACACGCAACACACACGTGCATTCACACACACACACAGCACCCCCCTCCCCTGTCGGAACACCCGACTTGCCTGTTGTGAGGAGGTCCTCCGACAGGAGACTGGACAGGGCACTGCTGCCAGGAGCAGCGTCTGCCAGCAGAACACAGCCAGGCTGTATAATGGGTCATGATACGGTCTGCGGCGGTCTACTGGCGTGGCGCTGCTGCAGGCAGCAGCGCCACCTTACCGCCATCCGCCAGCATTGCCACAGACGGATTTCTGCTATCCTTCTGGCAGGAATCCGGCTATGTTCATAATAGGGCGGATGGCCGGTAGCCGCAGCGATGGTCTTTTGGCATCCGTCGCCACGGCAATAGGCGTTGTTTACCACCGGGGTTGTAATGTGCCCCAATATATTGGTGCTATAAAAAAGTGAGAATGTATAGGTCATGGGATAAATGATTGTAATCCTAAATGTCATCTACAAAATTATTTATACCAAAATACCAAAATCTTCAAGTGAAAATATTTTCTACAAAACTAATAATTTACTATAATTCAAACTAAAATAACAAAAATATAATTTACTAAAATACCAGTAGTAAAAAATAATACAATGCCATATTATGGCATTTTTAAAATAATGTCACAAATATCAAAACCATCTACCTGAATATTGTTGGGGGTCATATTCACTAAAGCTATTTTGGAGTATGTAAATGAGTATTCATTTATATACTCCAAAATGCAATTCACAAACATCCGGCTGGAGCTCTCCAGCTCAGATTTGGTAGTAAATGTGTTAGGGACAAGGGAGCAGTTGGAAAATGGGAACTGTTTACTGCAAAATGGGAATGACTGGAATAAGACAAATTAATGGAGAAGCTTACAGAGAGCTGTTCTGTTGGAAATGGCCTTTCTGCAGGGTCACCCCGAAACTTTTTGCCTTCCTCCTTCTCTTTTCCTGACCTCATTTGTGCTGGCTTTAGGACTCTGCACACTTTACCACTGCTAATCAGTGCTAAAGTGCATATGCTCTCTCCTTAAAACATGATGACATTGGCTCATACCCAATTGGCTTATTTAATTTACTTGTAAGTCCCTAGTCAAGTTCACTACATGTGCCCAGTACCTGTAAATTAAATGCTACTAGTGGGCTGCAGCACTGGTTGTGCCACTCACATAAGTTGCCCACTAACCATGTCTCAGGCCTGCCACTTCAGTGCCTGTGTGTGCAGTTTCACTGCCACTTCGACTTGGCATTTAAAAGTACTTGCCAATCCTTAAACTCCCCTTTTTTCTACATGTAAGTCACCCCAAGGTAGGCCCTAGGTAACCCATAGGGCAGGGTGCTATGTAGGTAAAAGGAAGGACATGAACATGTGTGTTTTGGATATACTGGTAGGGTAAAACTCTTAAATTCGTTTTACACTGCTGTGAGGCCTGCTCCTTTCATAGGATGGCGTTAGGGCTATCCTCATATACTGTTTGAGTGGTAGATCCTGATCTGAAAGGAGTAGCCAGACCATATTTGGTATGCCAGATTGGTGATCCAAAACCTGCTTAATGGTGAAGTTGGATTTTATATTACTATTTTAGAAATGCTACTTTTAGAAAGAGAGCATTTCTGTACACTTAAACCCTCCTATGCTTTCCAATCCACGTCTGGCCAGGTTTAGTTGACAGCTCTCTTGTGCATTCACTCAGACAACCCTAAACACAGGATGGTCTGCCACACTTGCACACATCTGCATATTGAATGGGTCTCCCTGGGCTGGGAGGGTGGAGAGCCTGACACTTACATGTCAAAGGACAGTAGCCTGCCCTCACACAAAGGACTGCCACACCCCCTACTGGGACGCTGGAAGACAGGATGGAACTGAAAGGGGACCTTGTGCACTTCTAAGCCACTCTGTGAAGTCTCCCCCACTTCAAAGGCACATTTGGGTATTTAAGCAGGGTCTCTGACCCTACCAATTTAGACACTTCTGAAGTTAGACACTTCTTGACAAGACACTCTTCTCACAGACACTTCCTGGAGAAGAGAACCTGAACCAGAACTTGAAACCTGCCAAGAAGAACTTCCTGGCTGCCCAAAGGACTCACCTGACTGCTTCCTGTGAAGGACTGCTGCATTGCTGTTGCCGTGCTGCCTTGCTCTCAGGCTGTGCTGAGAAGTGCTCTCCAAGGGCTTGGATAGAGTTTGCCTCCTGTTCCCTGAAGTCTCAGGACCAAAAAGACTTCATCTCTACAAGAAGAACTCCTTGTGTGTCAAAAATCAATGCACAGCCTGCCAGAAACAACGCAGAGCCTGCACTGTGGTGAAAAATTCAGAGCAAGCCGAACCGGAATGACGCAGCCCGACTTCGCAATGAGAAGATCGACACAGCACCAGTGTAGCGACCATAAATTCGAAGCACAGGACACTGGATTGATGCACAGCTGAGTCGGAATGACACAGCACGACTTCCAGAGAGGAATCGACGCAGCGCCTGCCATGCGGTAGAAATTTCCAGGCAACACCCACCAGATAGACGCAGCCCCTATGACTTTGTCCTGTCAGCGTCGGAATTCAACTCATCGTCCCCTGGACGTCCGAAAACCCCTCAACCCGAAGAAGATCCAAGACCGAGCGCCGGAAATTGATGCAAAGCCTTCCCTGCGTGAAAAATAAATGACTCATCACCGTGTGCGGCCCGAGAAATTGACGCACACCTCCCTGTTTTCCACGCATCTCTGCCCTCTGCGGTTCTTTGTGGAGATTTTGAACGCAAACCAGGAACTTTGTGCTTGAAAGAGACATTTATTGCTTTTAAGAGACCGCCGCAGGTATTCTGGGTTTCCCGCTGGGCTGGCGGGCGACCGCCAGAAGGCCGCCCGCCAGCCCAGCGGGAAACACCCTTCCATGAGGATGCCGGCTCCGAATGGAGCCGGCGGAGTGGAAGGGGTGCGACGGGTGCAGTTGCACCCGTCGCGATTTTCAGTGTCTGCATGGCAGACACTGAAAATCTTTGTGGGGCCCTGTTACGGGGGCCCCTGCAGTGCCCATGCCATTGGCATGGGCACTGCAGGGGCCCCCACGACACCCCATACCGCCATTCTCTTCCTGGCGGCCAAAACCGCCAGGAACAGGATGGCGGTATGGGGCTCGGAATCCCCATGGCGGCGCAGCAAGCTGCGCCGCCATGGAGGATTCCCCAGGGCAGCGGGAAACCGGCGGTACACCGCCAGTTTTCCGTTTCTGACCGCGGCTGTACCGCCGCGGTCAGAATGCCCATGGGAGCACCGCCAGCCTGTTGGCGGTGCTCCCGCGGTCGTTGGCCCTGGCGGTTTTTACCGCCAGGGTCAAAATGACCCCCTTTATATCAATTTTACTGTGATATTTTTAACATACACTTATTGCATATTAATCGTTTTGACCTGCATTTATCCAGAGAAATATTCTATATTTTTCTGAACACTGTGTGGTGTATTTTTTTGGTGCTACACTTTGTTACTGCATGATTTATTGCACAAATACTTTACACATTGCCTTCTAAGTAAAGCCTGACTGCTCAATGCCAAGCTACCAGAGCGTGGGCACAGGATAATTTGGATTCTGTGTGACTTACCCTGACTAGAGTGAGGGTCCTTGCTTGGACATGGGTTAACCTGACTGCCAACCAAAGACCCCATTTCTAACGTGTGCCATTATAAAATATACACCCACAAAACGTAAAATAATTTGAATGCACAAAATATATATTTAGTTAAGTACTACTCCTGATAAAACATGGGCAAACATTGTTAAACCTGGAATCCTTTTTGTGGTTTCCCCTGTACATCTGCCTCTGCTTCCTGTATTTTTGACTGTGTGCTGGACTTGGTTTTTGCTGATTTTGGTACTCTGAGCACTTTATCACTGCTGACCAGTCCTAAAGTGCAAGTGTTCCTCTCTGTTTAAACTGTTTGCGTAATTGTGTAATAGGCTTTTCCATGATTGGCATATCTGATTTACTAGTAAGTCCCTAGTAAAGTGCACTAGAGGTGCCCAGGGCCTGTAAATCAAATGCTAGTAGTGGGTCTGCAGCAGTGATTGTGGCACCCACATGAGTAGCCCTATAAATATTGCTCAGAACTGCCACTGCAGTGTCTGTGTGGGCAGTTTTAAACTGCCAATTCTACCTAGCAAGTGTATCTACTTGCCATGTCCAAACCTTCCCTTTTTTAGATGTAGGGCACCATTAAAGTATGCCCTAGGTAGCCCCATGAGCAGGGTGCAGTGTATGTTAAAGGTAGGACATGTACTGATGGGTTGTACATGTCCTGGCAGTAAGATAATTCCAAATGCTTTTTCATAGTTTACATGGCCTATCTCTCTGATAGGTAACATAGGGACTTCCTATTAATATCTTTTAAGTTTAGTTACGCATTGGGAGCACATAGATGTGGAGTTTGAGGTCTCTGAACTCACAATTTAGAAATACATATTTTGGTAAAGTTGTTTTTTAGATTGTTAATTTGACAATGCCACTTTTAGAAAGTGGGCATTTTCTTGCTTAACTATTCTGTGCCTCTGTCTGCCTGTGGAATCCATGTCTAGGTCAGACTGACAGTTGGGCTGTTTGTGAATTCCCTCTAGACAGTGATACAAATGGAGCTGGGGTGTACCCTCAATATACTGATGAGTCTCCTGGGCTAAAGTGGGGAGGGAGGAGCTGACACTTACACCTGAAAGGGCAGGGCCTGTCCTCACACAGTGCAGTCTCCAACTTCCTGATGTGTGTCTTGTGCCAGGCCTGGGCAAGGCAGGATCTTGCCAACAACAGAGACTTTCCTTTGAAGTTTTCCTAATTCAAAGGCAGAAAGGAGTATAAGTAGTTGACCCAAAACCCCACACTTTTAGATTTCTTCTGGATCAAGGGGAACCTCTGCCAAAGAGAAGAGCTTAAGAGCTGGAGGAGGAGTACTGCTCCTTTGCCTGTGAGTGTGCTTTTCTGGGTTGGACTGCACTTGCTGCTTCTTCCTTAGAGAGGACAAAGAATGGACTTTCTTGTGTTTTTCTTCTTGTGAAGTGTCTCCAAGGTCTTGAACTGAGCTTGCCCACTCTGCTGAAGTCTCAGGGCCATCAAAGACTTCCTCTTCCACTCCCTTGCTTAGACTCCAACCCTGCCAAGTGGTGCCCACTCCAGTACCAGTGCCCTTAAAGGAACTGGTCGAACCAAGACTGAAATTCACACACAGGAGGCGTGCAGGAGAAAAATTGATGCAGCACCTGCTTTGTGGCAGAAAAATAGATGCACCACCTGCATCGTGGCTGGGAAATCGACACAACACCTGTGTGCAGCTGCCAAAATCAACGCATCACCCACGCAGCGCGGCTCTTCAGAACCCCGAGCCAGAATTTTGCACGCATCGTCGATGGGCGTCAAAACTATTGTGAACCTGGGATGACTTTTCCGACAAACGCTCGCCTCTGCGGCTTTATTTTTGATGCAAACCAGGTACTTTGTATAAAAACACCACATCCATTGATTTCTATGGATTAAGACTCTTTTGAACTCTAAAAATTCATAACTTTGCTTGTGTATGTTGGATTTTGTTGTTTTGGTTTTGTTTGATTTAGATAAATATTGCCTATTTTCTAAACTGGTGTTGTGTCCATTTTGTAGTGTTTTCACTGTGTTACTGTGTGTGTTGGTACAAATACTTCACACATTGCCTCTGAGATAAGCCTGACTGTATGTCCAAAGCTACCAAGTGAGTGAGTAGGGGTTATCCCAGGTGTTTATATCCCTTACCCTGACTAGAGTGAGGGTCCCTGCTTGGACAGAGTGCAAACTGACTGCCAACCAGAGACTCCATTTCTAACAAATATGCTTCAGCCTAACCTTTGAATAAGTCAAGCACTACACATGGCCACACATGGCCAAACACTTTTAAAACAACACACTTCTACAGAAACCAGTAGAGGAGGGCAATAATACTAAAATATAAGAAAACATGAACACATATTCAATAAGTAACTGTCAACATCAGGGCAGTGCGCTCTACGGGCGACGGGAATGCAAAAATCCAACACTTATGAGATAACGTAATTCATGCATTATGTTGATATGCTGTTGTTTAACGTTTTGCATTGCAGAGTTTAATCCTGAAGACTTATATTCAAGGTGCTTGGTAATACTGTTCATTTGCAATGTATTGCTGCAGGTTTTCAGAGTGTATCAGGGTGTGATCCCTTTCCAGGGTTTTCTAGAAGCTTTCTCTGCAGCATGACTGGGTATGGTTTGTGGGATGGGCCAGACTCTATATAAGGAAGCCAGCCCAGCTCCACATGCTCACTATTCAGAGGTCCTGGTGCATAGCAGCAGCAACTTCCCGAGCTCCTGTTCCTGAGGCCTACTTTGATCTTCCAGGCCTTTGCCCTTCATTACATTGGTGATCCTTGATCAGGGCGGTAAGACGGAGGTTGGGCTGGGCCCCCGATCCCATTTTCTAAGGCATTCGAGTTCTTGGGCCTAATTTTCATGTTGAGAGATTTCACCTTGCACGTGTGAATGTGCTCTTAGTTTTTCTAGCATTTACATGTTGATATTCGAGCCGGCAAGACGCGCGATTCATTCCTCGTGTTTAACTCTTGATATTCACTGTGCGCTACCATTTCTTGGCAGTTACATGGTGGCATGCGAATCGGCAAGACGCGCGATTCATTCCTTGTGTTTAACTCTTGATACTCTTTGCGCAAGCATTTCTTGGCGTTTACATGGTAGCATTCGAATCGGCAAGACACGCGATTCATTTCCTTGCATTTAACTCTTGATACGCATTGTGCACAAGCATTTGTTGGCATTTACATGGTGACACTCAAATCGGCAAGACGCGCAATTCATTTCCTGCATTTAAACCTTAATGTTCAGATCGCTTACAGTGTGCGCGATCATTTCATGGCATTAGCATGTACTTGTGAGAATCGGCAGTGTGCGCGATTCATTTCCTGCATTTAAATCTTGATGTTCAGATCACTTACAATGTGCGAGATCATTTTATGGCCATCAACACTTTGATGTGTAGTTTTGCCTGAAGTGCACACAATTATCCAGGGCCCTTGAATTTTCTGCAGAGGTGTTACATTCAAGATGTTATATTTCATGTGCAAGTTCAGTCCTTAGTACAATTTGTGTTGTTTTCCAGGGAATGTTTGGATTGCCTTTTGTCCTCATGTAATGAGGCAGTGTTTGTTCTGAGACATTGTTCTAGAAGGTTCTCGTATTCCCAGGCAGTATGTAACAACTCATGAAAAGTCCATATGAAACATTGTAGTAACCATTCTTGATTCTTTTACAGGTACCTGGATTTCTTGAGGCCTAATTAGAATCTAGTTCTAGGCCATGCATGTTTCTTCAGTCTAAGTGTTACTTCATGTTCCGAGTACCATTGAACTCTAGGTTCAACAAAGTGTTATTTTATGTTCCTAGTATCATTGAACTCTAGATTCAGCAAAGTGTTATTCCATGTTCCTAGTATCATTGAACTCTAGATTCAACAGAGTGTTACTTCATGTTCTGAGTATCATTGAACTCTAGATTCAACAGAGTGTTAATTCATGTTCTGAGTATCATTGGACCCTAGATTCCACAGAGAGTTTTTATGAACCTAAATGTGATTTTATTCTGATGTTGTGTTGTTTAACCTTTTGCTTCCTACAGTTCTCCTTCCCAGCTGTTCCCTACCTAATCCCCTTTTCCCCACCTGGACTCTCTTAGACTCTGTGACAATCTAATCAGAGTATTGGAACTGTCTTGTGGTCGACATGTTAGGAACGTGCACAGACCCCGAGGATCTGGTCTCCCTGACAGAATAGTGAGCCCACAAATGTATTATCCTCCTGGTTTGCGTGTGTTCTCAGCATGGCCACAGCCAGTCAAAGTGATCACGCAGCTCCAAGCAGAGGTGGTGTCATCAAAGGATATAGGATTCTGCTTAGCTGAGAGAGTGAGTCAGTTTCAGGAAAGAGTGGGAAAGATGGAGCAAGGTCCTTTGGGTGCGGGTTGGCATGGTCCTCTTCCTCAAGATGTAAGAGGTAATCCTCCAACTAACATTTCTCTCAACGTTCCCTCAGCCATTCCTCTGTCTCCTCCAGAACGGTTCTCAGGTGATCCTTTGAAAGCTGCTGTATCTAAAATGGTGGTAGGCAAACAGTGACCTTGAGAGAAATTACCTGGCATAGGCCCGTGACTCAGGAAGGAAAACACAGCAGAGGCCCTAGTGGAAGGAGCAGCAGCCTGGACATTGCTAGAGTGACCCACTGGAGCAGCCCTAAAGCACGGCACCAAAGTGGGTCATAAATCACTAGCTGGGTCATGACAGCGGAGACTTGGTGAGTGCAATGCAAGGTATTGCAATGGGCCCAACCAGCTTACATTGGATGACATTATGGCCCCCCTTCCCTCCCTTGCTGAAAAGGAACAATGTGGGTGGAATTGGATATCCATGAGATCCTGCATGGGTCAGGAGATCACTCAGGGTCACTGGGATGTGAAGAACTTGGAACTGGTACACTGAGATAGACCTAGAAGGTTTGCAAACACCAGGGCTCGAAAAATAATAGACGTACTGGATCTGGTATAATCAGTGGGACCTCTGTACAACAGCCATAGCTGTGATCACCACACAGGGCTTTGATTCCCCTGTGGGGGAGATTGCTCACCACTACCCCTTTGCACTGTACACATACCCTGGAGAGCCTGGCCTCAACTACTGTGGTTAACCCTCAGTATGTTGCATGGCCCATGTTTTAGTGCCCATTTTAGAGTCAACTCCTTAATTTAATGTCTCTTTTCCGTGGTAACCTTTTTTACACTTTACTGCTAATGCATGAATGTGCTGTATGTGCATTTCTGATGCCCAGTAGTCTGGACGGTTAGTTTCAGAGTTGTACATTTCAGAACGCTTTCTTGTTGTGCTCATTAGTAGACACTTCATTTTAGGAAGATGAAACAACTGAGCTGCTCTGCACCTCTTCCACAGTGTGATAAGAATGTTCCTTTATGATATAATCAGCTTCCGTCCTAGGGCTCAGAAAGAGGAGCACTTCTATTCCTGGGATTCTGACGTAACCTATGTGAGCTGTGACCAAGATGCAGCCCTACTGACTACAACCTCTATCCTGCCAAGGAAGATAACATGTACTGGCTTCCTGACACCTAACATCACGGTATAGGGGTTAGACTATTCCAACTGATCTGTCAGAGGGGACTCCTGCTATGTTTTCCAGGAATTGCCACTGTGTTTTCCAGCTGGACCAACAAGAACTTGTCTTGTGTATGTAAGTACTATCCTTGCTTGTGCTCCAGGGTCCAGAGACAGAATTACTTCTGCTGCCTCCTTTCTATGGGGCTGGCGGGGTGACTATCTGTAAGAGTAAACTGCACAGAGGCATTGACATTCCCTGTTGCTGTGGGAGGTTCTCCGCCCTACCCTGTGTACAACCCCAGTGTGTTTGTCCATTAGTAATCAGTTTCCTGTTTGTTCACACAAGGGTTGCTCTGCTTTTACTTTCCTGTTTCCTGTGCCCTTCCAATGCTGTCCTTTCCCGTGTATGCCTTTAGCTGCTCTTCTGCCCCAGTACACTACCTCTTTGGGATATTCTCTGACCTCAAGGAATGTCCCAACCAGAGTCCTGATCAGACCCGCCCATGACAGTTTTATGTCCAAAACCACAGAGCCCGATATCAAGGCAAATCAGTTCGAAAACACACTGTAAGCAGATGTGCAATGTCCAAAGAGCAAGGAGCACACACAGGACACATCAGAGGTGGATGAAAGAGACAACAGGGCTGTGGGATCAAGGGACCTGTCAAGGCTATGTGACACACATTGTCAAAGCACAACATTCACAGATAACCAACCTGCCCCCAATGCAGTTTCCATATTAATCAGGGGACAGAGGCTCAGTAAACTGCATATTGGCAGTGAGGCATGATTTAGCAAAATCGCAAGCCGTGCAGAAGTAGTGGGTGTGGGCACAGTGTCACACTTGCATTGCAAAAGGGAACCAATACCAGACCAGAATTCGACTTTTGCTGTGAGTAACAATAAACAGGCCTCGGTCTCTGCAGGCTGAGTGGACAAACCTACACAAAACACCATATCTGAAAAATTACATGCATCACAGTACATCTTGTAGCCTACAGCCACTTGCCATTGGTTGTTTATGTGAAGAGCTGAGAGGCATTGTGAGTCATTACATGGCTGAAGAAGAACAGTACGACAAGGCCATATGTGGCCAGAGATTACTGTGTAAACATGGAAAGAGTTCAAATAGTGATCAACTGGCACATACAACACGCATCTACACCTCCTGCTGTCATGCAATCAAATTTGAACACACATGATATACATTATATGGAAAGAGTTGCCTGGGGATGTCTGTCATGACATCTCACCTAGTCATAGACATCCAACACATTCTGGGTCAGGATACACCCAACACACACTCACCACATTGTCTCAGGACTCCAAACCTACTACTTGACATAGATACATGCCCTTGGACTCAACAATTATTGCACACTGTCAGCCCCTACAGGGCTTTCAGGACACATTCTGATAAACTGAGTCTAAGCCTAGGCTGACTAAAGCTAAGATGAATAGAGGTACAGGGAACACTGTGCACATGGGGAACTTACCTGCTCCTCTGTTACATCATAAAGCTGTTCATACAGGGGCAGGACCTCATCCACCAGCTTCTCAAGTTCTTCTGGCAAGAAGGCAGGGGCCCTATCTACTGTTCGAGATATGATTGCTCCGAGAGGCAGTACACAGCAACACAGGCAGTATAGGTCTTGCTGGCAACAGTGTCGGTAGTCAAGTGAGGGAATCAGCTGAAGATGGTGGTCACGTCTGCTATGTACACGACCGCCACCGCCAGTGGACACCAACATCGG
Organism: Pleurodeles waltl; assembly: GCF_031143425.1. Classification (NCBI taxonomy): domain Eukaryota; kingdom Metazoa; phylum Chordata; class Amphibia; order Caudata; family Salamandridae; genus Pleurodeles; species Pleurodeles waltl. Next base: position 914,798,514 of record NC_090449.1, read on the forward strand.
GACAAGACTACCACAGGCAGCAGTGTAACCCAATGGCAAGGTCTGCAGCAGTAGCATCCACCTGCCTCCATGATGACTTCCGCCAGCGGTGGCATGTGGTTCCTACTGTCCAGTGGAGTAGGTCAGGCAGCCGCCATTTTAGAAGCATACATTCCAATATAACGCAATTTTGGATGAGTCACAATTTTGAAAAGTGCTGTCCGAGCGAATGTTGAATGCTGGCCCATCTTTTTGGTCAATCATTTTAGTGTACACATTGGTACGTGGTCTAGCACATATGACAACATAATTGGTGGTAAGCCACCACCATGTCCCCATGGGCATTTCAGTATTTTGGACACTAAATCACAGTTACACTTGCAAGTTTGATGCACATATTGCTGCTGTCCAGATAGAGGATGTGTATACATATGTTCAAAAGGAAGGTGCTAACGTGTTACAAAAATGAGACAATGTTAGTCTTGATGAGTGTTGTGTATCTTGTTTTCAGTGACTCATATGACATGCCACAGTTCGTTTATGAAACGTATACTGTAAAATGCAAGGTACACAATGAAAGATGGCTACAACTTCTTTTTTCCCCACATAGTTACCCTGGGAGGAGGACGATCAAACAAACTCCTGTGTACCGTCCACTAGCAGACTTGCAGGCCATTGAAGACGGACATGTCATCCAGATTTCCACCTGGATAGGCAGACAATCGTGGATCTTTGTTGTCAGTTGGAGCCAGATTTGATGCCAGCCATCTGTCATCTAAATAGCATACCAGCAATTGCACAGGTCATGTCAGTGTTGCACTTCCTGGCCTCAGGGCCTTAACTGCTCGGGTGTCCCAGCCAATGTTCAGAATGGTCTTGAAGGATGTTCTCCCAGCAGTGTTGAAACACCTGGACAGCAACATCCACCTTCCTGAGAATTTTGGCCATGTGAGGGAAGAGTTCTATGGTTTGGCACACATCCAACATGTTGTGGGAGCCATTGATGGTACCCATGTAGCCTTGGTTCCACTGTGTGGCAATAAACAGGTCTACCGTAATAGGAGGTACTACAATTCCATCAATGTCCAAGTAGTTTGTCTGGCGGACATCTACATTTCCCAAGTCTGTGCCCGGTCACTGGGTTCAGTCCATGATGGCTTCATCATGCCGAACAGCGCAAGTCCACAGCTGATGACATGACTGTACCAGAGAGGTAAGTAACATGTGTCATGTGTGTTTGTATGCTATGTCTGTTGCTAGTGAGACAATGCTTTGGGCTCATGGTAGCACACATGTCGCATTCCCTTACAGGAGACTTTGCATACCCAAACCGTCCCTGGTTATTGACACCGGTGAGGAACCCAACTACGCCAGGGGAAGTCTGCTTCAACGAGGTGCATGGAAGAACAGGGCGCTTTGTAGAGTGGCCTTTTGGGCTCTCGTGAATTTATTTACATTTCTTCTCCACAAAAGCAGAGCAGTTCCTCCACCAGTCAGGCTGCAAATGGAACACCATCCATACCCAAGTTCTAGAACATAGAACAAACATCTCTCTAAGTTCTACACTCATATTACAACACCATCCTCACGTCGGTATTTCAGAGTCGTGTCATTGGCAGGTGGCTGTTGCTGGTCTGACATGTGAAGTGGGCATGGACTTATCCAGGTATGTTGGTCACAGATTTGAGGTGTATGAGTCCTATGGCCAGGCTGCCTGGACAGTGGGAGTCAGGAATCAGAGCTACACAATACACCTGTTTGCCATGGTGTGTTGGTCCAATGGTCGCATGTGTGTGATCATGTGACATGTCATCCTGTGAAATCCATTCCTTCTACCTTCACATTGTGATGACATTCATCCTGTACGACCTGTTAGTGGCTGTCAATGTGATTCCTCATTGCAGGCCAGTGTGCCTGTGCCACAACACCGACACACGTATGTGACATTCCTCCAGGTGATTGCTAACTTTTATGGGAAGGGCCTGGGCATAGGCTCTGTTGTACTGCCCTCTGTCTGTGCCATGGTGTATGTTAAGTTGGCAGTCCTGGCTTTGGTATATGATAAGGGTCAAACTGTAGACAAAATCCCAAACTTTCCATGCCTAACCTACTGGACAAGGTCTTGCAGGCCCTTTCTGGTGTTGTCTGGTGCATGTTGGTAATTGCCTGACTCCAAATGCCTGGGACGTTCTGGGCTATGACTGTGCAGACATTCTTCATAGCATTTGTATAATACAGTACAAGAAAAGGATTAATGACACCTGTGACATTGCGTTGTTAATCATCCTCAGCATAACACTACCTGAGACATCTCCCTACATCCATTGTCTCTTAATGTCTAAAGCATGTACATTACATGTGATTAGCATTCAGCATTACAGACAGATAACAAAGAGAAGCAGTAGGCAGTTTTCTAGTGATGGGTGTGTTGATTTACATTTGACCAAAAATGAAAAGTGATACTGGATAAAAACTATAGTTCAGGTGAAGGGATCAGTCATGGTGGATGCAATCAATAGAGTAGAGGCCACAACATTTGGGGTCCAGAGTCCAGTGTCCTACTAGCTTGGAATTTAGAAAGTGGTTAAGGAACAGTCAACAGAGTGAGTTACATGGCACACAAAGGAGTGACAATAGGAAGTGGTCAGTTGCTGGCAGTGGTTGGTGTCTTGCCATCCACATCTCTTGGATGCTTGGCTGGAGATCCCCACTTGTGAGTGGCTCAGTAACTACAGAGGCAGTGGTGTCTGAGGGGGATGCTTCCCATGGCAGGGCCTCCCTTTCAGTGCCTAGCACCGATCAAGGGCTTGGTGTGGATGTGCCAAAGGAAGAGGTGTGATGTGTTTACCTATCCCTGCTCATGGTACTGTTACTGCCCCTCAGCAACCCTGTTAGTAAGGTCATTTTGGAATTGTGGCTGACGGTATGCTGGCCATGGGCATCACCAACAGCCTCTTGCCGCTGGGCCACACCATCGCTCCAAGGCACCTACCACCACGTGCCTGAGCCCTTGGTGCAGCCCGCCCCCTTCCAGTTTTCCAGGTCCATCATTGTCAGGGTTGGCAGGTTGAGACTCAGGAACACGGGGCTGGGATAAGTTGATGTGGTAAGACTGAGGCTGACTGTCGTCATCTCCCCAGGTTGGCCGGATGGGCCAGAACCATCCTCAAAGTCCAGCAGTTTCATAGGGGGCTGCATCCATGGGGGTAGTGGCAGTCTCCTCATTGGTGTTGGTGATAGCATTCCCAGTTGCAGTGGCATCCCAACCTGTTGTTGTGGATAGATTATGTTAGCAGTTGTATTGTGACATCTACCACCAATAGTCGAAAGTGACATTGAGCTAGGGCCATGTTCACATTATAATAGCTGATTTCCCTTATGTGACAGGTACACATATTTTCATTTGTAATGAGCTGACATTGTAGCAGCATGCCAATTCCTGTTCAGTGACCTAGCCTCAGAGTGTCTGCAATCCTTAGCTGTTGGAGGGATAGTATTAGACTCATGTGTTGCTAGCAGTGCAGGCAGGACATCAGCAGGGCAGGATGTTGTTTGAGTCATCTTGAAAGCTATTTATTTGTCATGCAGGCATTGTCAGGACCTTTGATGATGTGTGATAGCTGTCATCCTGTGTGCATTGTGAAAGTGAGTACTGCCAATACCATAGGGCAGACACATTTTGGGACCTTTAATCTGTGTAGGAAGTTCCTACCATACATTTTGAGCTGTCCTTCCTGTCTACACTGTCAGCTCTAGATAGATCTGGGTGTGTTGCCACATCACAGGATGTACCATGACCTGTATTATTGTCCCTCCCAGGTGTATCACATTTAATGTTGGTTTGGGGACTGTGGTACAACATTATCTGGACAATGGTCTGGTGTTTGGGGTTGCATGTCCTGGTCCTACTTGAATTTATTCTGATATAGCTCCTTACACAACTCACAATTCACATTGTCCGTCCTCTGAGGTATGTGGACTTACATGACAAGTATACCAACAGGGATAATTGACCATATGCAAAGTGGTGTGTGTAATTGGATTTGGTAGACAGGGCATGCTGGCCTCAGCAGTCATGTGACTCCCTGTACTACATGCTGTTTTTCTGTTAGTCTCTCGCAGGTGTGTACATTGTTTAGATTGTGAGTAAGGGATCCTCCTATGAGTATTAACCATTTCAAACCCTGTTTGAGTACTAACCATTTCAGACGCTATATTCCATACACTGTAGAGTTATTCTCCTATCAGGTGGGTACTGTTGTATGGCTGACTAGATGGAGAATGGACATAGCAGCAGAACACACAGGTGTGTCAGAGTGTAGTGAGAGTCCCAGTGCCTCCTGGCCTTAATAGTCCTGTCATTTCCAGTCCTACCCACACACTATACAGTTGTGATCTCCTCAGGTGAGTACAGTTGTATAGCTGACCAGTTGGAGAATGGTCATAGTAGTAGAGCACACAGTTGCGGCAGAGTGTAGTGAGAGTCCCAAAGCAGTCCTGTCATTGCCTGTACTACACACATACTATACTGATGTCATTCTCTCAGATGGGTACACTCCAATGGGGGTTTGACAAACAAGGTAATTATGATTATGCTACACAGTTTTAGTGATGTGGTACAGTGTCTGCTGGGACTTGTAGTGCTGTCAATCCCTGTACTACAACCACTATACAATGATGTTGTTTCCCCAGATGAGTCTACTTGTTATGTTGAAGGCCAGACAGGGATCTATGGACAGGTGGACACTGGACTGTTGAGTGGGGTGCTATAATAGGTGGCTAGAGGTTATCAGTGAGCATGCATGCTAATACATTTTAGTGCCATTATTATTGTTGTGACTTACCCGACTCCACTCCCCCAGTTATTCCTGTCAAGCCCTCAGGATGCTGGATGGCCAAGACCTTCTCCTCCCATAATGTCACTTGTAGTGGAGGAGGTAGGGGACCACCACCAATCTTCAGGACCACAAGCTGGTGTGTGGACGCCATGGAACAGACCTTCCCCCTGAGGACATTCCACCTCTTCCTGATAATGTCCCTTGTCCAGAGTTCACTCTGTTGACTATCCTTTGCCACATTTCCCTTTTCCTAGCCATAGTAGTTTGTCTGGACTTGGGCTCAAAATAGTTGTGGCTGTATTCTGATGATTTAATCCACCATGACTCTTAATTCGTCATCTGTGAAAAGGGGATGTTTCTGTGGTGACATGGTGGTGGAAATGAACTTGAAAAGTTGTTTACTGGTCAGGTGCTGTGTACTGAGGAGGTGACGGAGAGTAAATGGAGTGTAGGAGGTACAAATGTGTGTGGTGGGTGTGTGTTGAGGGTGTGGGATATGTGCTTAGTGCAAGCTAGAGGGATGCCTAATCTGTGGTTGGTAAAGTGTTTGAGCAGTACTCTTGCTTATGTCCGGCTTGTGGTTGCAAAGGATTGTGGTGTGTGAAGAGGTTTGTTTTATAGTGTGGTTTGTATGCGTGTGGATGTGTGTCAGCTGTGTTATTTTCAAATGCAGCCAATGTGGTGTAGTATATTACTGTGGTGACCGCCTTTGGAAGACCGCCATGGCAATTTTTGACTTGTAATGTGGTTGCTGGTTGGTTGACAGGCTGGCGGTGCTGTTGGTCGGCCTGCCTATTTCCCACGCTCCAGAGTCTTGGTGGGGTTGGATTTTTTGGTGGCTTTTTGAGGGCCTACCTGTGTAACTTGTAATAGAGCAGTCTGTATGACTGCCAACATGGCAGTCTTTTGGCGTGCGCTAACATGGCAGTCTGGCAGTCCGACTGGCAAACTCGTAATGAGGCCCTTAATCTCTATATTGTGAAATTTGTGTTGGTCTAATGCACAGACCTGCTATATTTGTAGGAATCACATAACATCGGGCCACCAACGTTTTAGGTCTTGTTGGAAAATGGGTTATTGGTAAGGGCAGGTAAGAACCTACCCTTAGCAATAGGCCACTAACCTCCACTTAGGTCCAAGTAGGTCTCAATAAATGAAACCTAGCTCAACCCTTGGTAGCTTGGCAACGAGCAACAAGGCTTAATTTATGAGACAAAGCGTAAAGCATTGAAATATCACAAAACAGTATTTAAATAAAACACAGGAAGCAAAATCCAAAACCAATTTATAGAAATAGGACATAATTTTAGATTTAAAATGACACCAAAATGAATAAAATCGGATAGAGGGAACCGGAGATATGAATTTTTAAAGAATTAAAGCTTTTTTTAGTGCTTAGAAACAAATAGCGCCAATCTGGTCATCTGGTCGCACCTCGACCCGGGCAAAGTCAAAGTTTAAGTCCGAACGAGATGGAGCCCTGTTCGGCTACAGCCCGCGGGAGGCTTTGGTCAGAAGTTCACCTTCGGACGTAGTCATTTTCTTGAAGATTTTCTTCAGCGGGACCAAGTGGCCAGTCAAATCCGACCTCCTGGAACTCTTCAGCGAATACGATTCATGGGAGCCCTCGGTGTAGATTTTTACCTTCAGACTTAGTTGTTTTTTCGAGATGAAAACCCTTCAACCGGGGCAAACCTGAATCTTGATCCGACGTCCTTGAAGCCCTCTTCGGATACACTGCCTGGGAGCTCCCGGTCAATTTTCTACATTCGACTTAGGCCCTAATTACGACCCTGGCGGTCGGCGTTAATATGGAGGAAAGTACTACCAACAGGCTGGCGGTACCTTTCTCCATATAATGACATTGGTGGTTTGGCTAAAGCCAAACCGCCAATGTACCACACTGACTGTCATGACAGTAACGACCGCCAGGCTGGAGATTTCACTCTCCAGCCCAGTGACCGTCACTTGCCCGCCTGCGGGATTATGACCCCGCCTACCGCCATGGTTTTCGTGGCACCTTTACCGCCACGAAAACCATGGCAGTAGGCACTATCAGTGACAGGGAATCCCTTCCCTGTCACTGATAGGGGACTTCCTCGCCCCCCTCACCAGGTTTCCCGCCCACCCCCCTTCCTCTCCAGACCCCCCCTTCAAACACGCCCCTCCCTTCACACACGCATACACACACCCATTCAAACATTCATCCACACATGCATACATCCATTCACACCCACATCCACACACACTTACATACATACACGCAGACACGCATTCACACAACTCAACATTCACATACTTACACATCCATACATGCACACACACACAACACGCAACACACACCCGCATACAAGCACACACATACACACACACCCCCCACACACACACACAACACTCCCACCCCCTCCCCTGTCAGAGCACCCAACTTACCTGTAGTCAGGGTGTCCTCCGGCAGGAGACGGGATGGGGCGCTGCTGCCAGCAGCAGCGTCCGCCAGCAGAACACCGCCAGGCTGTATTATTCTCCTTCTGGCAGAAATCTGTCTGTGGTCATAATCCGGCAGACGGCTGGTAGCCGCGGCAATGGTCTTTTGGCGGCCGTCACTGCGGCGGTAGGCATTTATTACCCCCTTGGTCATTTTTTCTGAGATTTTCTTCACCGCACGAAACTGCAAGTCAGGCCGGGTAGCGGTTTAGGCAAGCCAGCTAGAGTTGCTGCGGCGGATCAGTCTCTTTATGGAGCTTTTTTCAAAAGGTTCTCCAAAATTCTCCAAACTTCTGGATCTACTCCCAGATGTCCTTTCAAGGTTCTTTTGAGGTCCCCATCTCACCCCAAGGTTCCAGAAGCTCTGAGATGCTCCTTGAGGGTGCGGACTACAACTCCCAGAATGCACCCGGCGCACACTCCAAATTGGCCACTGGACAGTGGTCAGCTGGTCAGGTTCTTCAGGAGTATGGTTAGCAATTTTTCACCTGTAGCAAATAGGGATTCCCTCCTTGAACTAATTGAAGCCAGGTAAAGTCCTTCTTGTGGTGAAGCCCAAGTGTGCAGCTGGTACAGTCCTCCAGAGTGCAGTGTCCAGGTGTACATCAGGAGTCCAGCAGGGCAGTCCTTCTTCTCCTGTAGTTCTTCCTTGTAGGGATCTGAGGTGTGGGTGCAGGTCTGCCAGTTTTATCCTTGCTCCTGGGTGAAAAATAGGGGTGTCCTGGTTCTCCAATCAGGTACAGGGTCCTTCCCGCTGTGATGACCACTTCCTGGGAAGTGTGGCAAAAATCAGTCCCAGTGAGCAACATTCCTCAAAAATCCATCATGGCTGAAAATGATTTTTGAAGGTTACATCTGGCTGAGCCCACCCACTGGTGTGGCTAAAAATCCTAAACACTCCCCTCTCCTGCCCTCTCCTAATCTAATTAAGGGGGCACCTAGTTGTCTGGATTTGTAGGATGTGAGGGAGATGCTGGGTTGCTCCAAATGTCCTTCCCTGCCTTTGAAAACCAGTTTGGAAGCCCTCCCCCCTTCCTGCTTCTCCATCTGCTGAGGGAAGTTTTCCTCCCCAAGGCACATCTCTTTGTGGTCAGCCCAGGGTACTTCACACCTCATCCAGTCAGCCTAGCCAGGTTGCCAGAGGCTGGCTAATTAGAGAAGGGCACTACAGGGCTGAAGTTGGCAACTTTTTAGGTAGAGTTTAGAACTCTTTACCTGAACAAGCTATATGAAATCCAGCAATTGTAAGTTGTGGGATGTATTATAAGAATTAATTTGATACCAAACGTGAGGTATCTGACACTTAAGGGGACTTTATAAATTAAAAGTCTCCCCATTCTAGCCTATTGAGGCCATTCATAGTGAGGGAAAAACAAATTTGTCTTTTTTACCTAACAAGGTCTTATAAAACTATTTTTTATAAGGTTCCTGTTTTTAGTTACATGGCATCCAACCCTAAGGGCACATAGGGCATGACTTATATGTAAAAATAAGGTAGTTTAAGACTTTGGAAGTACTTTTAATTCCAAAGTTGAATTTGCATGTAACTTTAGTTTAAAAGCAGCCAGCAAGGCAGGCCCGCCTTTAAAATGACACTGGGCACCTCAGCAGTGCACCTATGGGTGCACTACCTATGCTGGGGTCCCTAAACCTACATGCTCTACCATATACTAGGGAGGTATATGGTATAGGTAGGTAGGTTAATACTGCCAATTATAATTAGCCTAATTTGCATATCCACTTTACACAGACCATCACAGTATAGAGCTTATGAATATTTAGAAGTACTATTAACATACCAGGAACACTACATTTGGTTCCAAGGCGCCCTCCCACATCCATTACAAAATAGAAGACTGGGACCCCTTGTGAATGATGGGGCAACCTAGCCAGTTTTAGCTGTATACACACCGTATCCACATTTAGGGCCGTTAAATAATTGTGACTTACAAGGCCTGTACACACATTTAGTTAGACTCTATAGACGTCTAATGCAGTTTGTTATGCATACAATAATTAAATCCCCAGCAAGGGCTGTTCAAGCTGGGCAGGCACCGTTGACTCTGCCTGCTATTAGCCCAGTTACTTTTAATGTCATCGTGGATAGATTCCCACCGAATGGGAGGCAATTCTATTTTGGATTGCAGAAAAAACTAACCAGGCTGAAGCAGTGTTTCCCCTTATGTGACACTAGGACACATTTAGAATTCTTTAGAATTCTCACTATGGCCCTCATTATGGCATTGGCGGTAAATCCTGCTTACCGCCGTGGTGACAGCCACCAACATACCGCCACAGTGGCGCAAATCCGTTCGCCATCTTATCACACACACACCAATCCAGCAGAATACAGCCACATAGACAAATCCGCCAGCCCAAAGGTCAGTGATAAAGTGGCGGTCTCAATACCCATACTGTTATGCCAACAAAACAACGCCCATCACATTATGACCCATGAATCAACACGGCGGACATTCAATGGCGGTAAACCATGGTGGTACATACTACTGCGCTCAGAATGGACACCCACATACAAAACAACACTACATTGGCCAATACTAAAAACACCCACCTGACACTCATACACCCACCACACCCACCTACCCACAGCACTATAACACACACCCACATAAACCACAACCCTTTACAAACAACAATTCCTGCCAGGAGATTGACACGAACAGCACAGAGACAACTAGATACACACACCACTTACACTCATACATCCCTCATGCACCACACAATACACACCCCACCACATTACCCAACACACTCTCACCAACACAAACCACAACAACCATGTCCCCACAAAGGCACCCCTGTTTTACTGATGAGGAGTTAAGGGTCCTGGTGGAGGAAATTGTCAGGGTAGAGCCACAGCTGTTTGGAGCACAGGTACAGCAAATATCCATTGCAAGGAAGATGGAGCTATGGCGGAGAATCGTGGATAGGACGAATGCCATGGGACAGCATCCAAGAACAAGGGACGACATCAGGAAGAGGTGAAACGACCTACGGGGGAAGGTACGTTCCATTGCAGCAAGGCACCAGCTCGCCATACAGAGGACTGGCGGTGGACCCCAACTCCTCCCTCACAGTTCATGGGAGGAGCAAGTCTTGGCATTACTGCAACCTGAGGGACTCGCTGGAGTAGCTAGAGGACTGGACATTGGTAAGTAAAAATTTCCTACTTATCACCCCCACATCTGCATGCCATCTTACCCCCTCACCCTCACTCCCATCACTCCACTATATCCCACACACTGCACCTTCACATATGACTAACCACAATGCCAAGCCCTTCATGCTGTACCAATGCATGGACAGCCCTCCCAGCCCTGCATGGACACTTATTACAAAAGCATGCACCGCATAGGGGAACTAACAATCACACAATACATCACCATACACAAGCAAAAGGTGGCAGGGCAACACCAACGATTGAGGGGAAGCCAGGGATGTAAATATCTCACAGACATGAAGCATAACATATCACTTACATCCCCACAGGTGCCCCAGCGAATCTCAGCGGAGAGGAGGTGCCACGACAAACCAGTCCACCAACAGAAGATGCCCACAGTGATGACAGTAACTCTGGACTTCAGGATCTGGCCCAACAACCTGGCCCATCAGGGACCACTGGACAGCCGGTCATCCAAGCCCACTCACGGTCCACCACAGAGCCTCTCCCATCAGTATCCAACACAACAGCACCCACCCAACATACCCACACCTCTGTCCCCAGGACACGTCAATCAGTAGTGTGCCCACCTGTACAGGGACCCCAGCCAACACCTCGCCCCCAAGACAATCAGGGACCTGGGGTCAGTGGCAGTGGGCATACCGTTCAGGGGACAGGGGCACAGGCCAATAGGGACACTGGGAGGACCGCTGTGCACCAGGGGTAGGACAGGACCAGGGAACCGACTCTCCAGGAGGCACTCTCTGAGAACCTGGGAGCCTACCAACATTCCCAGGACACGATGGGGCAGATCCTTGACAATGTGCAGGAGAACAGGCGGCTGCAGTAGGGACAGTATCAGGGGATCAGGGAGGACTTGCAGGCCATTAGCACCACCCTGATCTCCATAGCAGGGGTGCTGGCAGACATGGCCAACATCATGAGGGAGGCAACAGCACACCAGCGGGCCCCTACCACTAGCCAGTCCATTGACCAGCCCTCCACTTCCACTGCAGTTAGTGGGCAGCAGGCCCCACCACAGGACTCACAGGCCACCGATACCCCTCCCCTGCAGAAGGTGAACCACCCTACAAGCTTTCCCTGTGAACCAGACAGAAGCCAGAGACACTTGCCGAGACCACTGCCAGGAAATGAGACTCTCGTGATTGTCCCCCTTGTGTCCCACCCTGTCACCTTGTCCACTTTGAACTGTCTTTGCTCCCCTTCCTATGGCCCCTTGGACACTGGACCTGTGCTATAAACAGACTGGAACAATGCCCTGGATCTTCCTCTACCATCACCCCACTCCATTGCACCTTTCTCTCCATTTCATAGCACTACAATAAACACACTTGAACACAACTTGACTACTGGTATTTCATGTTTTGAAATTGTGCATTTATGGGAAAAAGTTATATCTTGTGCAAATTATCTGAACACTATGAGAGCATAGAAATAAGGACCTGTAGCTGACTGCAGTTAGCACATCAGTACACATTTGTTATCTCACCAACATCTGTAAAATGACAAGCCATAGGTGACAGTAACTTGAGATGCAATGGAAGTTAATGCCACCATGCTACAGCCACACAAAAATACACCAATAGTCATAGGAATGGTCAGTTGCACTGTCTCACCTGTGTGTCATTGAAAGTATTGACGGATAACTGATGTTCTGTTCACCTCATCCTCATCCTCTTCATCCTCGCTGTCCTCAGGGTCTACTGCTGCCACAGGGGCATCTCCAGTCTCTTCCTCCTACAGAAAGGGCACATGACGTCTGAGGGCCAGGATGTACAACATGCAGCATGCCACTACTATCTGTCAGACCTTCTCGGGTGAGTAGCACAGGGATCCACCTGGCAGATGAAGGCACCTGAACCTGGCCTTCAGGAGGCCGAAGGTCCTCTCGATGATCCGTCTGGTTCCCCCATTGTGCCTCATTATAATGTTCCTCAGCCTCTGTCCTGGCATTCCTCACAGGGGTCAGCAGCCACAATAGGTTTGGGTAGCCAGAGTCACCTGCAAGAATTGAGGGATCACATTTAGCCTCACACAATGATTTGGGGATGACACTTGAAGGCATACACTAACATACAGTGGGTGGGGACCAAGGCTCACCTATTAGCCACACCCTGTGCTTGTGTAGTTTGGCCATCACATTTGGGATGCTGCTATTCCTCAGAACAAAGGCATAATGCACTGACCCAGGATACTTAGCACTGACGTGGGAGATGTACTAGTCCGCAAAGGCACACCATTTGCACATTCAGTGAGTGGAAACTCATATGATTCCTGAACACCTGTTCATTCTGGTGGGGGGGGAACAATCACAATATGCGTCCCGTCAGTTGCCCCAATAATATTGGGGATATGTCCCATTGCATAGAATCCGGCCTTCACAGTGGCCAAATCTTCCACCTGGGGAAACGAAATGTAGCTGCACATGTGATTTACCAGGGCAGACAACACTCTTGCCAGCACGATTGAGAACATTAGCTGTGACATTCCTGCTGGCAAGCCCACTGTCACTTCAAAAGAGCCAGTTGCCAGGAAATGGAGCACTGATAGCATTTGCACAAGGGGGCATCCCCGTGGCATGACGGATAGTAGATATCAGGTCTGGCTCCAATTGGGCACACAGCTCAGTTATTGTGGCCCTGTCCTGTCTATAGGTGAGGATAATAGGCCTGTCCTCCATTGTAGCCAAGTTCACAAGGGGTCTGTACATGGGGGTATGTCTCCACCTCCTATTCATCCACAGCGGTAGGTAACTAAGGGACACAAGAGTGAGTAGACTGTCACAATTTGAACAATGGAACTACAACTTCAGTGTTCATAGTGCATTTATGTGTTGGGACAGTGGGAATAGCGAGGTATGTGCTAATCTAGTCTGTGACGCAGTTAATGTCGATATGACCGCTGTCCCCCCCCATGAAATGGCGACCGCCTGTCCTGTATGTAGGGACAGGTGGAAGTGAGGTATTTCCACCAATGTTGGGCGTCGTGGCGGAAGGCTGTCTGGCTCTGCCGTGCAATTCTTCATTGGATAATATGGGGCTCTATGGAGTACAGTGGCCAATGGGGATCTGCGTGGGTAGTGATGGCGAACCCAGCCGCGGATGTGACTGCCTTTTTCTATATGATTCCTCACTTGTTTCCTGAACTTCATCAGGAGAACACCTACACTGCGTGTGCTGCTGTGACTTGTGTCTGGAACCTACAATGGCCTGTGTGACTGGGGAAAGGGCCCCTGCCATCACTTCGGAGGAGTTGGAGCGACTGGTGGATGGGGTTCTACCCCAGTACGAACTGCTGTATGGGCCTCCAGACCAACAGGTGAGTACACATTGGGCATGATGCATGTGGGAAGGATGCATGGAGATGTGTGTGCAAGCATCTTGTCATAAGGGGTAAATGTCTTGTGGTGGTGTACATGGTGTGCACCGGGTGATGATATGCGCCAATGGGGATGGAAACGGGATTGTTGGGCCATATGTGTGACAGGCTGGATTGTTTGGTTAAAGGTGTTCTCCTGTCTGAATTACCTCTGCAGGTCAGCACCCATCAAAAGAAGGGATTATAGCGTGCCATCACCAAGGACATGCGGACCCTGGGAGTCTATGGCAGGCGGAAGACCTAAAGTCAGAAACGGAGGGAGGACCCGAGACGCTGGGCACAGAATACCGTGGAGGCCCAGCTGGAGATGGCCTCCTAACGAGGAAGGGGTGCCCGTCGGAACCTGACCCCCCGATGGCCCGAATACTGGCGGTGGCCTACCCAGATATGGAGGGGCACTTGTGGGAATCACAGCAGCCACAAGGGAGTGAGTACAGTGGGCATTATTAAAATAATTGGTAGGTGGCATGGGATCCGGGTGGTGGATGTGACTTAGTGGGTGCCCCTTACACCAGGCCAGACATTGCAACGTGATACAACTCTAGGGTAATGTGTGTATGGCAAATGCAGGTAACCTAGCTTGTTAGCATTCCATGTTAGTCAGGGCTTGGTGGGTCCCAGGAGGGGTGCAGTTAGCAGTGTGTGGCTCTCATCTTGCTGTGGCATCTAGCCAAATCACTGGCAGTGCAATGCATAGTGCTCAAGCCTGATCCCTGTGTGTGACTGTGCTGTGTATGCCAACTGTGGTGTTGGTGCAGTAATTGACACAGTGTTTCCTTTTTCTCTCCCCCCTTTTTTCTTCTGTCATCCTATCCATGTGTGCATTAGCATCATCTGACAGAGGAGCAGGGCCCCCACGACATAGGGACCTGCATCCCACAGGACCCAGGAGGCAAAGTCCACTGACGCCGACGGAACCAGTGGGACAGAGGGTGAGGGGAGCACCACGGCAGAGGCATGATGTGACAACACTAACTCGGATACCTCCTCCGATGGAAGCTCCCTGGTGGTGGCGGAAACCTCTGTGACCGCCCCAGCTGCAGGTACATCCGCCACCCTTTGTACAAGCACCGCCCTCACAGTAGCCCCTCAGCGAGTTGCCCGTGCCTGCTCACCCAGGAGGGTGGGTATCTCCTTTGCTCCAGGCACCTCAGGCCCTGCTCCAGTGAGCCCTGCTGCCCTGAGTGAGAAGGCTATTGACCTCCTGAGATCCATCTCTGTAGGGCAGTCAACCATTGTGAATGCCATCAAGGTGCCACCTTTTGCTTATCTATGGTGATGTACTATGTGATCATTAGTTTCCCTTTGCTGTGCATGCTTTGGTGATGGGTGTCCATGCAGGGCTGGGAGGGGTGTCCATGCATTGGTTTGGCATGCAGAATTTGGCATTGGGGTTAGTCATCTGCGTTGGTGCAGTGTGTGGAGTGGAGTGGAGGGATGTTAGTGAGGGGGTGTGAAGGCATGCAGGTATGGGGCGATAAGTGGTAAATGTAGACTTACCAGTGTTCAGTCCTCTGGCTACTCCAGCGAGTCCCTCAGGATGCACCCATGCTGTGAGCTGTTGGGGAGGAGGTGGGGGTCCATTGCCAGTCCTCTGTACGGCGAGGTGGTGCCTTGCTGCAATGGAACGTACCTTCCCCCTCTTCCTGATGTCGTCCCTTGTTCTTGGGTGCTGCCCCATGACATTCACCCTGTTCACGATTCTCCACCATAGCTCCATCTTCCTGGCAATGGATATCTGCTGTACCTGTGCTCCAAACAGCTGTGGCTCTACCCTGACAATTTCCTCCACCATGACCCCTAACTCTTCATCAGTGAAACGGGGGTGCCATTGTGGGGACATGAGTGTTGTGTGTTGTGTGTTGGTGAGAGTGTGTTGAGTAATGTGGTGGGGAGTGTGATGTGTGGTGCGTGAGGGATGTCTGGGTGTATGTGGTGTGTGTTTCTAGTTGTTTCTGTGCTGTTTGTGTCACTCTCCCGGCAGTAATTGTTATTTGTAAAGGGTTGTGGGTAATGTGGGGGTGTGTTTTATAGTGCTGTGGGTGGGTTGGTGTGGTGTGTGTATGAGTGGCAGGTGTGTGTTTTTGGTATTAGCCAATGTAGTGTTGTTTTGTATGTGGGTGTCCATTCTGAGCGCAGCGGTATGCACCACCAATGGTTTACTGCCGTTTAATGTCTGTTATGGTGGTGGGCGTTGTTCTCTGTTGGAGTAGAGGTATGGGTGTTGGTACCACCACTTTAGCACTGACCTTTGGACTAGCAGATTTGTGAATGTGGCAGTATTCTGTCAGATTGGTGTGTGTGTGGGTGTGTGTCATAATATGGCGAATGGATATTCGCCAGCTGTGCTATTTTGGCGGCTGTCACTGCAGCAGTAAGCAGGATTTACAACCAATGTCATTATGAGGGCCAATATGTTGTCACTATACCCGAGTGTTCTGAGGACACATAGCGAGGGTCCGGCTTATTCATTCTAAAATCCCAGAGGAGTTAACAAAACAAGTGTGGCACCCATTGGTGTCTACAAGCCATAATAACGATCCACCAGGATGTGAAAATGATGCATTAAATGTATCGTTTTGGACCCATTCATTGAGCTGATCTACGGATGCATTTATATATTTTTGCCATTTGTAAAATTTAGCAGGGGTGGGAATGCTAGGCACATTCATTTCTTCAATGTTTGCTAAGCATAAAACAGCTTGTTTGTTGTACGGTGTCGTTTAAAAATATCATTTGAACAGGAATCATGCATGCTCTAAATAAAGCTTCTCTTCTTCTAATTTGCCAGTTTTTTGCTCCCCACACACTCTTTAAGTCAATTGATTTCAACCTCTATAGCCAATCGGGAAACAAATGAATCAAAGTAAATCAATTTTGTATCTTGAATGTTGACATTCCATTTCTGGCAATTTAAAATAATATGACTCAGCATTCTTGACATTGTGCCCAGACAAATATGCATATTTCTCAATATACATTGTAGCACTGCCCACTGGTGGTTTTGGGCAGTATTCCCATTGTGTATATTTAAAAATAGTCTTTGGGGTACTTGCTCTGTGAATAAAATATTGTCCATAGTAATTATAACAGAACATAGATCCATAATTTCCTTTAAACTGGTACACATCTTCATTTTCAAATATTGTATAATACTTCAGAACAGACATAGCATTAACAGTTTTCACATCCCAGTCATCAGAAACCACTCACTGTGTGATTACATCTGTCATGGAAATTTTAAATACATATGGTATTTGAATGACCTTAGTAGGCCCATATATATTGAATAATACTTTGTCCCAAACAATCCCATTGGGAATTGGTACAGCTGTAATGTTCACTAGAGGCAAGTCTCTGTGAATTTTGTGTGATGAAAAATGGGAGTTGAGAACCTCATCCACCAGTTCAACTGCGGAGTGTTCAGGAAGAAAATGACCCTCCATCAGAAAAAAGAAAACTATAACAAACCTAATCCAAAGGAGAAAGGCGAGTACAGTCAATAAGACCCATAGATAAATCCATGAACGAATGAAATAGTTCATTTTGAGCCAATGTATCAGCTTACGTGCTCTTGAAAGTTCTGTTGCAGCAGAGACAGATGAGTCTGAAGAAAAGTCATCAGCATCGACGAAGTAACCATCATCTGTAAAAACAAACACTGGTGGTGTATTTTGAAGAGGTGAAGCTGCTGAAGATTCCCTCGGTGGTGTATAGTAAGTTTCTACATCCGTCTGTGTAGAATTTGTAGAACATTGCTCCGTATTAGCAGAAATCAATGTTGAAGTGGTTGTCAGTGGAACTAATGAAAGCTCATTTTCCACCCTCCCCAAGCAAGATGTATCAGTGTTGCTGTTGAAGACTTGTAGGGGAACATCCTGGTCTGTAGTGGAAGGGATTCAGGCACTACCCAGGAGTCCTCTAGGTCTGCTGTGCAGGATCGGCCACATGGTGTTATTTGACATTGTCAATGGAGACAAAGTGATTTTCTTGAGAGCCAGGCAGCAGTGGTAGAATCAAAGTTCTAGTACTGTGTATTCCCAGGGCTGGAACCGGTGCAGGGTAAGAAGGACTAAGTTCATTTTTCACAGCAATCTTTTCACTCACTAGATCCCCAAGTTTAGGAATCCAGCCGGTGGATGTTACTGGTACATCCCTGATTCCAAGGGAGGCAGCATTGGCAGATGCGCTGTCAACACAGAACTGTTGTAAGTCCTGCAAGACAGTGACACATTAATTTATGTCATGGGGTATATCTGTCGCCTCCACGCCAGGACCATCAAGATCTGGAGCATCCATTCGGGTTCCAAAGAGGCATTTGTATGATGTATGCCCTCCCAGGGACCTTCTAGGCAGATTGTTAAGTGCTCTCTGGGCTCCATATAGGTGTGTAAGCCAGCTACAACCTGTGCCTAATACTCTAGCTGTTAAGGATTGTTTGAAATCTTGGTTTTGTCGCTACACAACACTATTTCCCTCGGGATGAAATGTAGACGAGTAATGCAGTTGGACTCCTAACAAAGCCAAGGTGTCCCTGTAAGCTTTTGAGGCAAAAGCAGGGCCCCAGTCCGAATGTAAAGCCGCAACAGCATATGTACTGATAAAGACTAGCAAATCTTTAATAACAGTTTGAGTGTCAGCTGAGCGTTGTGGCGAAACCCACAGAAATATTGAGCATGAGTCAACAGCAACTAGAATATATTTGTATGCACTATCTGATGTCAGGGGACATACATTTTAATGGTTTGCTAGAAATTAGGAGGGGTGTCTGCAGTGGGTGCTTCACGGTGGTCCCTTTTATTTGCTGGCAGATGTCACAACAAAGGACATACTGCTTGGCCTCTTTGTATAGACCTGGCCACCAATATCATGATTGTAATATTGAAATTGTAGCTGCCACACCTGCATGGGCAGCAGCAATACCCTCATGCGCTGCTTTTATTAACACAGGTATTAGTTATTTATTGGGAATTATCTGAACTCCCACACCTGGTATTGTTACTTGTGCATCAAACAAGCCTGCCATCCAGTAGGAATACTTAGCAGAATATGCTTTAAGAAAAGGCATGCCCGTCAGCCGAAGCTGCTACGGCTGACAGTGTTTCATCATCCACTTTTAGCTTGGAACGAGTTACTGCAGCAACAGAAGCCATAGCTACTGCTGATTTGGCTGCTTCATCAGCCAAAGTATTGCCTTCAATGTGTATTCCAACACGCTGATGCCCTAGTGTATGTACAACATGAACATTAGGTAGCGTTTCCTTCAGATCCGCTACTTTCCTCCACAGAAGTTTGCGTCTAGACTCTGCTTCTAGGTATTTTGTGGATGGAACTTGCCATCCTTCATGTAACCACTCATGACTGCGCAAGCAGCGGAGTATTGATGTTTTGTTCCTATCGCTGGTTGGAATGAACCATCAGTATACAAAATGTTATGATATTGTTTGATAGGTAATGTATTTGATTGACTGGATACTCAAGTTCATATTGTAAGAATTCTTGAGTCTGTAATTTGGAGTCAAGGACCTCAGTGGCTGTCAGACGTTGCCCATTGAATCCATCATGGATGTAGTGCTTTGTCATTAGGAATGCTTGTTTTGGTAACAACATCTAGGGCTGAATGGGGAAGACAACAATAATGGGCTTCCCCTGGACCAGAGGTCTCTCTTTAAGGACCGACATCTGGACAGCAGTGAGAATTTTCTCAGGGGCCAAAAAGTGTTGTTGAGCTGTGGAATATATGTGTGATTTATATGCAGTTGGGATGGTCTCACCCTCATTGAATGTCACATTGGCAAAACCAACGGCACCAGCAATTACTCTGATGACCAAATGTTTTTTATTGTCCTTTGTATGCAAGTGTTTTGCTTCGAGCATGTCTTTTTGCAAAGCTTTCAGAATGCGTGTGTGTTCGACTGTCCTCTATTTACCAGTAAAATCAGGACGTATTAAGTTGTGCAATGTTTTGTTGTGCTGTGCATAATCTGGAATGTATGTTCTGCCAAAGTTTAAAAAGCCCAACACTGACTGGAGCTTTTTTATTGTGTTTGGAGGTTGTAGTTGTGCGCATTTTCAAAAAATTGGGGCGCCAGGCTCCTACCTTCACCCAACAATTTGTATCCCAGAAACAGGACACTAAGGAATGCTATTTTCGTTTTTTTGCAGTTTTGCAATTTGTAGCCGATTACGGCAAATCCTACAACAATGTGGGCTACCCGTCTAAATGTTGCATGAGGTAATCATCTGTGAGACAAATGTCATCCACATATGACAACGCCTCAGGGTCAATGTCGTTTAAAACAGATGTTACACGAGCTGAGAACAGCCCTTGGCTGTTCTTGTACCCCCATGGGAGTCGGCAGAATTTTTCTGAGAGCCATGGGTGCTAAAACCTGTTAGGTCCCTACTTTCAGGCGCTATATTTTGGCAGAAAAAAAACATTGGATATATCCAGGGTTGTTTTGTATTTTCTGAGCACTATATGGTTCATAAGTGCTGTGCTATGTGCATTTTGTATAGCAAATGTTTTAGTTTGCCTATTTAAATGTCTGTAGTTTGAGACTATTCTATTCTATATGAATGATCGGGTTTGACGACTGAAAATAATGGATTATGAGTCTGTGAGTCTGAGGTTTCAATAACACTCTGGTACTCCAATTGTTTGAGGATTTCCCTCAAGCGTGCTTTAGCATCATGTTTTATAGGATATTGAGGTTGCGGTTGAGGTTGGGATTTTATAGGTATTACGTGATATGGGGAATCTTTGCCTCATCCTACGTGATTGTGATGTAACGCAGGCGCCTATGCCAATGCCCTATCAATGGCATGCATTTCAATTAGCTTTCTGGGAACAAGGGAAGAGAATGATTTTTCAATCACATCCTCTCCATAAGGGAGATTGTGGATGAATTCTGGCAGCCAATCTTTTTCCACCAGGAAAATATTGTAAATAGAGATGATGTGGTCCCAGAAGATAGCGTCAAATATGGGTTCAATGTCCCCTTTTAACTCAATATTTACTCTGTACACTGTATTGGGTGTGGAGACACTCATGCCCGGAGTCTCAACTTGTAAGAAGTCATCAGTTGCTTTCACGTCGGGATGCTCTTGAAGATCCTGGCAAACTATTGTGACTTCTGCTGCACTGTCGAGCAGTGCCAATGCCCGCTTCTTGTTCTTCAGTAAAGCCCTCTTTTTGAGAGGCATGTGGAATTGTAACTGCTGCCACCTTTTTCTTTTTAAATTGGGGTTTTTGTTGTGAGTCCTTTCTCGGCTGAATTTTATTTTTTGTATCTCCATGATTGTGACACCGCCCCTACATCAAATAGTCCAAAACGCAATCGCAGAAACTGCGGGTAGATTTAGGAAAAGTGGCACTGCACCTAGTCCAGCACCATTTTTCTTGTGCCCCTTAGCACCCCTCTAAAGCCACCATGTGTGCACCATATTTAATATACGGCGCACCATGGCAGTAGTTAGGGAACTAGCGTCAGAATTTCTGATGCATGTTCAGCACTTTGCAGGATTAGCGTAAAAAATTCTAACACTAATCCTGTAAAACACCTGGAGGCCTATTGAAACCAATTGGAGCCTCTTTTTAATGCCTTCTCTGAGCAGGTGTTAAAAGTGCCAAAAAAATGACACTGTGCCATTTTTTTGCCCCCTTAGCAGGAGAACACCCCCTTTGCATACATTAGGCTGTGTGCAGAGCCACTTTTTTTAAATCAGGCCCTACATTTGTTATTAATTGATGATGTTGCTAGGTTTAAATTAGCATAAGCACCCTTCAGAGTGTATTCGCAGAGCGACGTGCTCTGGAGCTTCCTCATTTACAGCCAGTTGTATTTCTTTGCTTTCTGAGTTGCATGCTTTTGTTTACATTCTTAATTCTGTCTGATCGTGTGACGTTTTGAGCTTCTGCTATTTGTCGACTCGTGTGATTTATTCCAAGTTATTTAGGCTTTTGGCCTGGTCGTTCCAGGAGTCATTATTGTTATGTTTTCCCTTCCTTACCACCAGGGGAATAACGCAAGTCCCTGTAGCCGCTGTGGTGCAGGGGTGGCCCAACCCTTAAGGGCACCACAGACCTTTAAGGGGGACCCCATTCAGATCAAAGCCAATGGATAGCTGTGAGATGCGGGATACTCAGTGGCTCCTCATCACATTCTGCATGGAGCCCCATCATTTTGCTTTTTGCCACTGCTTACCATACGTACAGAAGGCTGACTTTTGCCATTGGCTGGAATGCTAGATCAGATTTTATTCAGCTATGTTGATAAATCTGTATCCTCTTTTACTGAGATGGTGGGCCTCACAGTAAGCTTATTCTGCCCTTTTATTCTTAGTTGGGGTAGATTTTTTTACTTGGGTTAGAATAACGTGATCATTTTTTATGGTGGGGTTGATTTGTGAGGGTAAAGGTGGGCCCTGAGAGTTAACTGCAGGGGATAAGTTTTCTTTTTCGACTGGGATATTGGTTTGCTATAGCTCTGAATTTGATATTTCTTAATTCAATAACACATTAACTGAGGTTCTTTCTCGTTATGTTGCCTCGTGTCTTCTGATTGACAGAGACTATTATGTTGCTATATTTGTATTTCTTTCCTCTTTAATAACTGGGATATTATTTACTCATACGTGTTGTTTTTATTGATTCTGATGCTACTGTGTGCGAGAAGTAATGATTTTAATATCAGGTTTGGAGTGCCTTAAAGCTCCTTCATTTCGTATGCTGGACCTCTGTTGTCCTTGTTCAGGTCTCTTAACCTTTTCCAGTACTTTTTTGAAAAGTATGATAAAAAAAATATCCTTTTTCTCTTGTAATGCTTTGTCCTCTAGACTCTTGTCTTCACTAGTTGATTGCACTTTTTTGAGGTTTGGCTTGTCCATATATCCCCTTTTGCTGGAATAGGGGGCAGATTTACTAAAATGTGATGCAGTGCAACGCAGCAAGACAACTTACTATGCTGTGTCAAATGGAGAGGCAGGAATGTGCCTTATCTACTAAGCTATGGCTTATTCCTGCTCTCTCTCTGCGCTGGCCCGCTAGTGGCTGCCAGTCACCAATGCAGGCAGCCTTGAACTATGATGTAAGGGTACCTGGATTGCAGGCATCATGGCTTTTGTGTGGGAAAGGAAACCTTACTGCACAAAAACAATCCTCTAAGACTTTATCCTCTTTCTATGTGTGCAGTAGAATTCAGCACACGCAGGCGGAACAAATGAGGAGAAATACACATATTTCCCATCATTACACCTCAGCTGGGAAGGCATAGCATTTTGATGCATTCCCAGGTTTAATAGTCTCAGTAAATCTGGGAATGCATCAATATTCATTGGGGGTTGCGAGGGAACACCCATGCCCCCCCCATTGAACGCCTTCCCCAGGCACAGTAAGTAAGGCAGTGACTTGAGCTGCCTTGCGTTATTCCAGGTTCACAAACCTAAAGCCGCACAAGGTGGCATTGCGTGGCTTAGTATATGTCAGTGAAACCTCCGCTTTGTCTTGTGCTGCCTTAAATTACTCAATGGCAAAGCAAGGGCTTCTTAAATCTGGGCTTTGATGTCTTTGGTTTTCATCAGTTTTCTTACGCCTTTGCCATGCACAGTTGTCTCACCAATAATTTTAGTGCAAATGTTGCAGTGAGAATATGAAAGATGGCATAGAATATGTCATCAACGATATAATATGTGGAGTAATTAGCTGTGCATGGCAAAGGTGCGAGTTATAGTTACCTTAGGGCGCGAGTTTTAGTTACTTGATAGAAATGTAACTATAACTGCTGAATTTCTATGGTTAAATTCAGAACCAAACTATAACATCCCTGTAACCTTTGTTTTTTTCTGTGAATTTTTATGGTGTATTAACGTATTGTAATTTTCATTGCTATACATGCATCGAACCACTGCCACGCGCGGCCTTTGACCGTGCATGGCAGCGGTTGGCCATAGGGCCTGGCCTGTGGCTAGGCCCTTTGGCTAACCCCTTATAAGCACCTAACCCTGCATTGCCTTCTCCCGTGTGCAGTAGGGGTTGCCCACAAGGGCTGGCCTGCAGCCAGACCCTGCGGCCAACCCCTCTAACCATCAAACCTAATGCTGTGTACTGCCCTTTGCACATGCATGGCGGAAGTTGGCTGCATCCTCTCTGGATGTGAGAGGCTGTATCTGGGGGTATGAGTGGCTGTGAGAGTGTCTGTCTGGGTGTGAGAATGCGTACATCAGTGTTTTAGTGGATGCGTCAGGGTGTGCGCGGGTCAGTGAGTGGGTGCATTAGGGTGTCAGTGAGTCTATGAGTGTGTGTGTGTGTGTCAGTCTGAGTGGGTGTGGGAGTGCCTGCATAAGTGTCAGAGTGGGTCTGAGTGGGTGTGTGAGGGTCGGACTGAGGCTGTGAGTGAGTGCATGAGGGTCTGAGTGGGTCTGTGAGTGGGTGCGTGAGTTTCTGATTGGGTCTGTGAGTGGGTGTCTGAGTGGGTCTGTGAGTGGGCGTGTAAGTGTCTGAGTATGAGAAATTGATTGAAAGAGAGAAAGAGAAAGAAAGTGAGAGGGAAAGAAAGAGTTTTTTTAGGCTTTAATATCTCACATACTTAGAATGAGATATTTTTGTTCAATTTAAAATAAAAAATGAATTTATTATTTTTAAAAATAGATTTTTTTAAAAAGTGAAATGAGTCCAGCTGAACTCAAAACCCCAAAGCTGAGTGTGAAGGTCTTCCCCTGCAGTGCCATTGCTTCAGCAAGCACACAGCTGATTTGACATTAGCTTCGAGCTTGATGAAGCATTTCATCTCTGTCCCCTGCACACGTGCAGGGGACAGAGATGAAAGCTCTGCTGTTTGACAGCTGGCTCGCTTTAAAAGTCTTGCTGTCAAACAGCAGATTGTTTGCTGTGGTTTGGCTGCAGCTGCAGAGCTGCAACCAAGCCACAGCAAACAGCTATGTCCCAGGGGTGTGCACCCCCAGGACATAGCAGGTGCCTCGGTGCATCCATTTTACCGGGGGTGGTGGTCCCCAGGGCATAGAGGGCTGAGGTCCCACTCATATATTTAGTTATAAGCCCTCATAGACCCACTCAGACCATCACAAATCCACTCACAGAACCACTCAGAGCCTCACGCACCCACTCTCACACCCAGACAGATACTCTCACACCTATTCTCACACCCAGAGAGAAAAAGAGACCATTCGGCTGTGCATGGTGCAGGGTTGAGTGATCATGGAAGTGGCTGCAGGGCCTGGCTGCAGGCCAGGCTCTGTGGCCCACCCACGCCATGCACAGCCAAAGGTGGTGGTTGGATTATAGTAATTAAAATGACTTTACATAAAAAAAAATGAAATTCACTGAAAAAAACTAAGGTTACAGGGAAGTTATAATTCGTTTCTGAATTTACTTATACAAAACCATAGAAATTCATCAGTTATAGTTAGAGTTATTTCAAGTAACTATAACTCGCGCCCTAAGGCAACAATACCTGCTACCCTCTCCATGCAGTGCTAATGACCCCAGATATTACATCACTCATGAAAACTTCTATAACATTATTAAAGTATAAATGAAACATTGACAGTCAAATTATTGAAGGAAAAACTGTGAATGGCGGGGCACAAAACCTGATTGACAAACATTACACCCCCCTTTTACTACACAAATGTTACACTTTAGATAGGCTGTAGGTGAACATACAGCAGAGTACTTTGTGAATAAAAGGTGAAATGTGTCCTTCTGAGTTTAACTGACTTAGATGTGCCCTTGCAGACTGGTATGTCCAGGTATACATTCACTCGGCCAGACATAACAAAAGCATAGACCACTCACACACCCAGTCAGACACTGAGAGAGTCACTTGTACATTCTTGCACACATCCAGGCAGTAGGCATGTATGCTGCAGTATGACACCAAGGGCAATATTTAGAAGGCCCCGTCGTGCAGGGTGCCGGAAAGGGAAGAAATGTGCAATATCTACAAGATACAGTGCATTTCTGTCCTCTCCCCTTGGGCTGGCACACAAATTGCTGCCATGCACTAGCGCATGCACCCTTGCAACATGGTGCAGGGTGACTGCATTATGAGGATAATTGTTTTTGTGCAGGAAAGGACACCTTCCTGCACAAAAACAATCAAGAGTTGTGAGTTTCTTTTTCTATGTGTGCTGCAAAGATATTTCTCCCTGTTGCATCAGTTTGGGTGGGTTAGAATTTTGACGCATTCCCAGGTTTACAAAACCTCGTAAATCTGGCAATAAGTCAAAATCCATGGATGTTTTGTGGGAACACCCACGCAACATCTATGGCAACTCCTTCCTAATGCAAAGTGATGTTGCCTTACTCCATATCTACAAGGTCATGTAAGTCCACACAAAGTGGCTTTGCATAGTGTTAGAAATGGGGTCTTTGGCTGGCATTCAGGTTAACCCCTGTCCAAGCAAGGACCCTCACTCTACTCAGGGTAAGTCACACACAATCCAAATTATCCTGTACCCACCCTCTGGTAGCTTGGCACTGAGCAGTCAGGCTTAACTTAGAAGGCAATGTGTAAAGTATTTGTGCAATAAATCATGCAATAACACAGTATAGCACCACAAAAACACACCACAGTGTTTAGAAAAATATATAATATTTATCTGGTAAAATGCAGGTCAAAACAATTAAGATGCAATAAGTATATGTTGAGCTATCACTGTAAAAGTGATATAAAGTGTCTTTAGAACTTTTAAAAGCAATGAATGTCTCTTTCAAGTACAAAGTACCTGGTTTGAGTTCAAAATTTCCGCAAATAACCGCAGAGGAGGAGATGCGTGGAAAACAGAGAGGTGTGCGTTGATTTCTCGGGGCGCACATGGCGATGCGTCATTTAGTTTTCACGCAGTGACGGCTGTGCGTCAATTTCCAGTGTTCGGTCGTGGATCCTCTTCGGGATGCGGGGATTTCGGACACCCCAGGGACGATGCGTGGATTTCCGGCGCTGACAGGACAAAGTCACAGGGGCTGCATCGATCCAGTGGGTGTTGCGTGGAAAATTCTACCGTACAGCAGGTGCTGCGTCGGTTCCTCTCTAGAAGTCAGGCTGCGTCATTCCGGCTCAGCTGTGCGTCGATCCAGTGGGCCGTGCGCCGAATTTCCGGTTGCTACTCTGGCGCTGTGACGATCTCCTCGTTGCAAATTCGAGCGGCGTTGTTCCGGTTCAGCGTGCTGTGAATTTTTCACGGCAGTGCAGGCTGTGTGTCGCTTCTGTGTGATGATTTTCACTGCACAAGGAGTCCTTCTTGTAGAGATGAAGGCCCTCATTCTGACCCTGGCGGTCCTAAACCGCCAGGGCCACGGGCAACGGAAGCACCGGCAACAGGCTGGCGGTGCTTCAGTGCCCATTCTGACCGCGGCGGTAAAGCTGCGGTCAGAAAAGGGGATCCAGCAAGCAGTGCCGCCATGGAGATTCCGACCCCCTTCCCACCAGCCTGTTTCTGGCGGTTTTGACCGCCAGGAACAGGATGGCGGGAACGGGTGTTGTGGGGCCCCCTAACAGGGCCCCAGCATGATTTTCACTGTCTGCATAGCAGACAGTGAAAATCGCGACGGGTGCAACTGCACCCGTCGCACCCCTGCAACACTGCCGGCTTCATTCGGAGCCGGCTTCTGTGTTGCAGGGCTTTTCCCGCTGGGTCGGCGGGCGCTCCCTTGGCGGGCGCCCGCCGGCCCAGCGGGAAAGTCAGAATGGCCTCCGCGGTCTTCTGACCGTGGAGCGGCCATTTGCCGGCTTCCGCCGCCCGCCCGGGTCAGAATGACCTCCAAAGTCTTTTTGGTCCTGAGACTTAAAGGAACAGGATGCAAGCTCTATCCAAGCCCTTGGAGAGCACTTCTCAGCACAGCCAGAGAGCAGCAAGGCAGCAGGGCAACAGCAAGGCAGCAGTCCTTCACAGAAAGCAGTCAGGTGAGTCCTTTGGGCAGCCAGGCAGTTCTTCTTGGCAGGTTGCAGGATCTGGTTTAGGATTTCTTCTCCAGTGGTATGTTGTCTAGAAGTGTCTGAGTTGGTAGGGGCAGAGGCCCTGTTTAAATACCCAAATGTGCCTTTGAAGTGGGGAGACTTCAAAGAGTGGCTTAGAAGTGCACAAGGTCCCCTTTCAGTTCAATCCTGTCTGCCAGGGTCCCAGTAGGGGGTGTGGCAGTCCTTTGTGTGAGAACAGGCTACTGTCCTTTGACATGTAAGTGTCAGGCCCTCCACCCTCCCAACCCAGGAAGACCCATTAAAAATGTAGATGTATGCAAGTGAGTCTGAGTATCCTGTGTTTGGGGTGTGTCTGGGTGAATGGACAAGGGAGCTGTCAACTGAACCCGACCAGACGTGGATTGTAAGGCACAGAAGCATTTAAGCGAAGAGAAATGCTCACTTTCTAAAAGTGGCATTTATAAAATAGTAATATTAGATCAAACTTCACCAGTCAGCAGGATTATGTATCACCATTCTCTCCGTACTAAATATGACCCTCCTACTCCTTTCAGATCGGCAGCTACCACTCAAACAGCATATGAGGGTAGCCCCAATGTTAGCCTATGAAGGGAGCAGGCCTCACGGCAGTGTAAAAGCGCATTTAGGAGTTTTACACTACAAGGACATGTAAACTACATAGGTATAGGTTCTGCCTTTTGCCTACACAGCACCCTGCGCTTTGGGTTACCTGGGACATACCTTAGGGGTGATTTACATGTAGAAAAAGGGGAGTTTTAGGCTTGGCAAGTACAATTGGCAATGAAACTGCACACACAGCCCTTGCAATGGCAGGCCTGAGACAAGGTTAAGGAGCTACTTAAGTGGGTGGCACACTCAGTGCTGCAGGCCCACTAGTAGCATTTAATCTGCAGGCCCTGGGCACATATAGTGCACTTTAGTAGGGACTTATAAGAAAACTAAATAGTCCAATTGGGTATGATCCAATGTTATCATGTTTAACGGGAGACAGCATATGCACTTTAGCACTGGTTAGCAATGGTAAAGTGCACAGAGTCCTAAAGCCAGCAAAAACAGTATCTAAAAAGTGGAGGGAGGCAGGCAAAAAAGTTAGGGTTTATCACCCTAAGGCTGTCAGGTCTAACACATGGCCCTGTAGATATGGCTCAATAGCCTGTACTGTTGTTGTTTAAAAAACAATGGTGCAACAATGATGTATGCTCCTTGTAAATATGGGCCCTAGTTTACAATTGATACAGTTGATGATATGTAGTTTACAACTCTCATAACCTAGTTGTTTATTCAGACAAGTAGTCCTTTAGTTATAGTTCTGGCCTACTACTGGTGACCCTGAGCGTGCAATTTTGCTGTGACTCTGACTTAAAATTTAGCAAACCTTGTTGAAAAGCCTAAAACTCCCCTGTTAATATACAAAATTTACATCTCAGCTATGTTGCAGCTATGCCATAGGGCAGGATGTTTTGTGAGTAAAAGATAAAATATGTTCTTCTGTTTTTAAGTGACTTAGGATCTCATTACGAGTTTGGCGGTCCTAAAAAGCCATGTTGGCGGTCTTACAGATGGAACAACCTCATTGGTAAGGTCCGTTACCTGGTCTCCAGGTACCAGCTGCGGGCCAAGAAGACTGGCGGTGGCCTTCAACACTGCCCCATTACATCTCTTTCCCTGGGAGGAGCAGGGATGACCACCCTGCATCCTGAGGGCTTGACTGGAATGCCTGGGGGAGTGGAGTCAGGTAAGTAAAAACACAAAAAATGTCTACCCAATGCTATGTCATGCATGCTCAGTGCTCACCTTTTGCCACCTTTTACTGTCACTCCACTCACCAGCCCAGTGTTCACTTGCCAATGACCCCAGAAAAGGCAACTCAGAACTGAAGTGTACTCACCTGGGGGATAACATTTATATAGTGTGTGTAGTACAGGGAGTAACATGACTAGCTGGTGCTGTTCTACAAATTCAAACACCAGACCAGTGTTTCCTTCCCCAAATAGCCTTGTTTGTCTATTCCCAAAAGAAGTGCACATGATGACTCCTATGACATATACTACAGACTCCTGAGTCTGCCTGCATCACATTCGACTAAGCCTCAAAATGTCTCAAAAACCTAGCCTGCCTAGCCACTGTTTAGCCTGCACTGGTGGCAAGATGACATTCTCAGGCCATTCCCCCTTGGGACAATGTTTTGCACATCTCAGCAGTTGTTTCATTCAAGGAGATCTGGCATGCTCCACAAATGCCATGTCAATACAACCAATAACACGTGCCTGTCACAATAGCATTACCCTGCAAATCAGCTATGTACATTGTCTCTGTTAAATGTCACTGTAAACCTTTGGAGGTAGATGTCACAATACAACCAGTAACATTGTACATTTCACATTAACAGGTCGAGCTGCCAATGGTCACACAGAGCAAACAGATGAGCCTGCCACTACCCACATGGATGAAGCCTTCAATGATGAAGATACTGTAGTTAATCATATCTTGTTTTAGCTTAGCCTCCTGGCTTGCAGACCTGTGCCCCAGTACCCAGTGACTTTTACCCCACTTAGCTTGCTCTGTTTTACCACAATTATTTAATTATATATTTCCAAGATTGCTGCATTGTTTTAGTTAGGACAATGTTTTAGTTTCATTCTATCAGTGTCATTCTGATAAGGTGTCACTATCAGTGCCAGAGATAGATAATATGTAGGTATTCACATTAGGTACTTTCCCACTTTTTGCTTTAGAGGGAATTGTTTATGTAATTGCCACCCCAAGCATGTCTTGTTATTTACTGTTTGGGAACAGACCTACGTAAGGGGTTCGAGCAGGTCTGTATAAATGCACCTGACATAGACAGATAGTCAGAGGGATTCCTACCAGATGCCATCAATGCTGTCCATACTGCACGTTGCCTTGACGCTGACCCAGTCTTCATGTCACTACGGAGTCTGATCTAGAGACCTCATTCCAAGGTAACAAAGGGTTGGGGGGGCTCTTCTCATGGACATGGCATTGGCAGATTAGGGTTAACACACCTAGCTCTCTTTAGGATAGAGAATAGGTTCATCATGCTAGGGTATTAGGACATATCTCATACCTCATGTCATTTTATTTTATTGCAAGATGATAGGGGTCTTTGTATTAATTACACTTGTGTTCACAATTCCGTTTCTTGCCTTGTTCATTATCCTTATCATTGCACTCCATACAACTTATCCTAGATTGTAGTTTGGTTATTTAAAACCTATTGAAAACTTTGCTGCATCTCCTTCATTGCCTGTGTTTGATTGAGATATGTTGTTCATGTGAGTAAGGGGTAATCTCCGTTTAACCCCAACACTCTTTGAGATGTCGCACTCTTGAGTCCATGCGCAAGGGCTGTCACAAATCACCTTTTACTGTTTGGGTTTTTGGTAAGGTGCTGCTTGTGAGCCAGGAGGGTTGGGACAACTGTTGCGACTTGTTGTAGGACTGACATAGTTGCCAACAAACATAAGTACTGTCATCTGTAAACCAGCAGTCTTGCCTAGAGCAAGAGTCAAACTACGACATGGTGCCACCAACGATGGTGTTTAGGCACTAATCTATGGATACCCTGACTATCACTGTCTCACATAGAACAGGTACCCCAAGTACTGTTATACGGAGACGGAAGATCCTCCTCAGCTGAACAGGGAGCACCTAATTAGGCTGTAGGTTGTTCAAGCTTGAGCCATTAAAAGGACTTTTCTACCCACTTGGTGTTTCATCTCTTTACCCACTTCACAATATGGCTAACGCCATAGACATTCCTGAGAATGCCAGACCTTCACCTGGTAGAGCATGACTTAACAGATGAGGGTGGGGATGTCACATTCATAGCAGAAGCTAGTGAAGCTTACCAAACAGAAACATTTTGTTCCTGGGTCACCTTTCCTGAGGAAGACCAAAGATCATTCACATTCCACACATACAAAATTGCAAACGTACCTCACAGGTACCAAGCATACCAGTATCTTGAAATCCTGATTACTTATCAAGAACATCAGAACCGGTTTAATGGCGCTCTAGCACACATAATACAACCCACCAGATTAGGTCCCTTAGGTAATGAAGGACCAACGTGGCCTATGTTTGCCACATACATACCTCACCCAGGTATACAAAACATGCAGGCAGCTGATCTGTGAAATTTTATATATTGAGCTAGTAACACTATATAGACGACTTGTTCAGTTCGTAATGTGAACTCTGAATACTACACCAGCGCATCCAGCACCACCAGCACCTGCCGGATACCAATTGGCTACTACTGGGATCAATCCACAAACAGTACATTCTATCATGGGTAAAGTACTCACAGAATGCAAGAAAATCCAGTTCTGGATAGCCCAGAATGCGAATCAGATGGAAGCTATATTTTCCCATATGGGACCACAGGAGAAACATAGAATTCTCACAATGTACTGGCCTTTCAGGATGGTTCCCACTGTGGATGACTGCGCCACATGGTGTACAGTCTTCACTGCAATTTATACTATGACACATGGTACCCGACACTTGCCAATTTACCAGAATTGTTAAAACAAATTCAGAATGAGTTAGGGGCTCCACCAGCCCTAGATTTGGGGGTGAAATGAATGCGTAACTTTGACGCAGTCTCTTCAATTATACTCAGTAACATTAAAGGGGAAGTGGTAGCACTGGTTATACGTCAGGGCCTCTGAGAGATTCCACAGTTGGACCAGGAAAAACAGGTACCGAAAATTATTTCCCACACCTATATCAGTGTAGGACAGGATAGTTTAGGAGCCAAGCCACAAAAGCTAGAAATACAGAGTACCACCCCTAAGGAAGGTACTAAAGAAGCACAGGAGGGATCTGAAAAGCACTGGGATAAATAAAAGCAATTTAAAGACAGACGAAATCAGAGAGCAGATTCCCCACACCCAGAGGAGATATAGGGCCTGATTACAACTTTGGAGGACGGTGTTAAACCGTCCCAAAAGTGACGGATATACCACCTACCGTATTACGAGTTCCATAGGATATAATGGACTCGTAATACGGTAGGTGGTAAATCCGCCACTTTTAGGACGGTTTAACACCGTCCTCCAAAGTTGTAATCAGGGCCATAGTCTCAGAAATAGAGACAATATAAAAGCTCCTGACAGATATACTGATTCACGTCCCTCTTGTTCCTTTCAGGACGCACCGGATAGATGTAGCAAGAGAGTGGGCCGGTCAGAGTGCCATCCTGACTACGTGAAACAGAAGAAAGACTCACCACAGTCTTCAGACAAAAAAGAAGACAAGTCCCCACAACAAAAGCCACAGTTTAAAAAGAAAAAGGTGGCAGCACTGTCAATTAAAAATGCCTGTATACTTGAGAACATTGCTGAAGAAGAGGACGTGGACAGTGACACTGCTAGACAGCGTGGCGGAGGTCACAATATGTCGCCAAAGTCTGAAAGATCATCTGGATGCGACAGCAACTAGCGACTTTATTTCAGTCTAAACTGCGGACGGGAGCGTTCCCCCACCCAACAGGGTTTATGATTTAAATATCCAAATTGAGGGAGACACAGGGCTCACCATTAGTGTGATATTCTGGGATGAATTTAGTTGTGATATCCTGCTGGCCGAGAGGGACTGGCCACCCGAGCACATCCGTAAGCTCCCACGTAGGGAAGATGTCATTTTGCCTTCTCTCTCTGATCTTGTTCCAGAAGCCGTAAAACAAGCCTATGCTGTCAACTGGGCTTTAGCGCAGGCACCTGCGTTATACTGCAATCATGTAGGTTGGGACAAGGGCTCACCTGTCATGTAATACCTATCAGGTGTACACACCAGCCTCAGCCACAATATCATGTTAAACACAAAGCTAAAGTTATAGTGAGGAAAATCCTCACTCAGCTTGAGTACCAGGGAGTAATTGAGCCCTGTGTCTCTGCAATGAATAACCCGTTATTCCCTGTTGCAAAACCTGACCATTCTTACAGAATAGTCTTAGACTACAGACACTTAAACAGTCATACACACACATACGCTATACAAAACTCACATAGCATTGTACTAATTAACAACATAGGTGGTCATTACAACCTCGGCGGTAAAAGGCGCTTACCGCCATGCAGAAGACCGCCATAACACCGCTGCGGGTGCGGTATACCGCCACGGACATTCTAACCCACCACAGGCAAACCGCCAAAATACAGACATCCACAAAAGTCTGCCACACCAAAGGCCAGCGAGAAACTGGCGTAGACCAAACCTCCACCGTCACGCCAACAGAAATACGCCCACACTATCACGACACACGAATCCACGCGGCGGTCTTTCAACCGCGGTATTCCATTGGCGGTACACACCGCCGCGCTCAAAATACACACACACTTACAAAACACAGCCACATTGGATAATTCGAAATACACACACCTGATACACATAGAAACAATACTCCCACACACCCAAAACAATATAAAACACACACCCACATCACCCACAAACCCCCACTCCTAGAGATTCGTGAACACGCACAGAGATAAGAGACCCAAGCACCCAGACGCGAAATTCACTGTCACCCAGCAATATTACCACGCACATCACACTACACACCAATACACATCACCACACTTAGCACCACACAATCCACCCCACACATCACCCAAACCACCCCATGGCACCGCAAAGACACCCCAGGTTTTCTGAGGCTGAACTCAGGGTCATGGTGGAGGAAATTGTACAGGTAGAGCCACAGCTCTTTGGGACACAGGTGCAGCACAGCACCATTGCCAGGAAGATGGAGCTATGGAGCAGAATAGTGGACAGGGTCAACGCTGTGGGACAGCACCCAAGAAATCGGGACGACATCAGGAAACGGTGGAACGACCTACGGGGGAAGGTGCGTTCCATGGTATCCAGGCATAACATCGCGGTGCAGCGGACTGGCGGCGGACCCCCACCTCCTCCCCCAGAATTTACAACATGGGAGGAGCAGGTCTTGGCGATCCTGCATCCTGAGGGCCTCGCAGGAGTAGGCGGAGGAATGGACTCTGGTAAGTCAAATCTTAACTACTTCATCCCCCCCACCCCACCAGCATGCCAACTCATACCCCCACCCTCACCCCCACCCCCATCACACCTACTCCTTGCAAATGTCTCACCCTCACAACCCACCCATCCCAACACCAAGCCCTGCATGCGACCACAAAGCATGGACACCCATCACCTAAGCATGCCCACTGCACATACCCATCCCCCCCCCAAACCACTGTCACAAAAGCCCCCATACAGAAATGCAAGCACAGGGGTACACGGGCACCCACCCATTGCACGCTATGGCACACACAGAAGCAATAATCATACTTTTATACCCCTGCAGGACCCGAATGCCACGTCACCGCACAGGAGGGTCCACAAATGTCCACTCCACCCCCAGAAGAGGACCACAGTGATGACAGCAGCTCTGTCTCACTGGATCTAGATGACCAGCCCGGCCCATCGTGGACCTCTGGACAGTCGGTTCCCCTCAGACAGCCACAGGCCACAGCAGACCTTCCCCCCTCTGGGAACACCAGCACAGCACCCACCCAGCGGGCCCATATCTCTGTCCCCAGGACACGTCAATCAGCGGTGTATCCACCACTACAGGGCACCCAGGTTAACCCACCACCCCAACAACAACAGGGACCTGGGGGCAGTGGTAGTGGGCACACGGTCCAGGGGACAGAGGCCCAGGGAAACAGGGGAACTGGGAGGGCTGCTGTGCGACGGGGGGGACAGGCCCAGGGAACCGACTCTCCACGAGGCCCTCTCCTCCATCATGGGAGCATACCACCACTCCCTGGAGACGATTGCAACGGTCCTGGCCAGGTTTCAGGAGATCCAGCTTCTGCAGGAGCAACAGTATATGGGGTTCAGGGAAGAACTAAGAAACATCAGTACCGCCATGGGCACCATCGTAGTGACTCTGAATCAGGTAGTCACCACATTGCGGGACACTGTTGCACCACAAAGGGCCCCTGACACTAGCATGGACCAAGAACTGCCTACCACCTCCGCCGGCGCTAGTGGACAGGAGGCCCCCGACACAAGACCAACAGGCCACCAGAACCCCACCCCCTGCAGAAGGAGAACCACCCCGCAAGCGGGCCCTGAGATCCAGGAAGAAGACAGAGTAAGATGCCAAGACCCCCGCCAGCAAAGGATACCTCCCTGATTGTCATCCCACTGTCCCACATTGACACACTGTCCAACCTTACACTGCCCCTGCTCCACTTTCCATAGGCATCTGGACAATGCACCTGTGATACTGATAGTCTGGACTCTGCCATGGACAATCCTCCACCATCACACCTCAACGATTTGCAACCACCCACCAATTTAGAGCACTGTAATAAACACACTTATTGCATATAACAATCTGGAGTCTGGCTGTGATTTTGTACAAATGTATGAGACATTACCGTGCCAAATGGCATATTCACATTGTGATGCCAACATACCAATGTCACACAGCTGTAGTCCATGGGGAAATAAAGCAGATGTCACGCAGTGGGGCCCACATCTCTGAAATCGGAAGGGAAAGTCACAACTCAGTTACCATACACTGGGGGAAAAGGTCAGACAGTAGAGAGGTAGTAGGGGTTAAGTATATGTAATATGCCGGTGTGGATTCTTACCTGTGTGTCATTGAAAATACTGCTGTATTACTGTGTTCCTGTTCTCTATGTTGTCCTCTTCGCCTTCCTCCTCTTCACTCTCCACAGGCTCCACAGCTGCTACAACACCAGCATCTGGACCATCCTCCTGCAGAAAAGGCACCTGGCGTCGCAAAGCCAGGTTGTGAAGCATACAGCAGGCCACGATGATCTGGCACACCTTCTTTGGTGAGTACATTAGGGATCCACCATTCATATGGAGGCACCTAAACCTGGCCTTCAGGAGGCCGAAGGTCCGCTCGATCACCCTCCTAGTTCTCCCATGGGCCTCATTGTACCATTCTTCTGCCCTTGTCCTGGGATTCCTCACTGGGGTCAGTAGCCATGACAGGTTGGGGTAACCAGAGTCTCCTAATAGCCACACGCGGTGCCTCTGGAGTTGACCCATCACGTAAGGGATGCTGCTATTCCGCATGATGTACGCGTCATGCACTGACCCAGGGAACTTGGCATTAACATGGGAGATGTACTGGTCAGCCAAACAGACCATCTGGACATTCATGGAATGATAACTCTTCCTGTTCCTGTACAGCTGTTCACTCCTGCTGGGGGGGACCAAAGCAACATGTGTCCCATCAATGGCACCAATGATGTTGGGGATATGTCCAAGGGCATAGAAATCAGCCTTCACTGTAGCCAAATCCCCCACCTCAGGGAAGACGATGTAGCTCCGCATGTGTTTGAGCAGGGCAGACAACACTCTGGACAACACCTTGGAAAACATGAGCTGGGACATCCCTGATGATATGGCCACTGTTGTTTGAAATGACCCACTTGCTAGGAAATGGAGCACTGACAGCACCTGCACTAGAGGGGGGATCCCTGTGGGTTGGCGGATTGGTGACATCAGCTCTGGCTCCAGCTGGGCACACAGTTCCTGTATAGTGGCTCTGTCAAGCCTGTATGTTAGTATGACATGTCTTTCCTCCATTGTCGACAGGTCCACCAGCGGACTGTACACGGGAAGATTTCTCCATCTCCTCGCATGTCCCAGCGGACGGTGCCTATGAAGGACAACAGCGAGCACAGAGTCAATCAACCCACAGGTACGTAACCACAGCTTGCACATAACACGATTCCCAATGCATTGAATGGCTTGTATGAGTATCGATGCAAGGCCTAGGTATGTGTGACGCAGTAGAAAATAATGCTTGTGGGCCCTTGAAATGGCGGCTGCCTGACCTGTGAAGTGCGACAATGGGATGTGAGGTCAATGCACTGGCGTGGGACACCGTGGCAGTAGGCGGTCGAAGACCGCGGCGCAAAGCTGCATTGGTTAACATTGAACCATATGGGTCTCAGGAGCCAATGACGATGTGCGCCGGCGGTCGCGGTACGCACCGCCGCGGGCGTGACCGCCATTTTCTATCTGCTTAATCACTCGATACCTGATCTTCCACAGGAGAGGACCTACACTGCAAGTGCTGCTGTGACCACGGTCTGGAAGAGACAATGGCTCATGCGACTTGGGAAAGGGCCCCTGCCTTCACTGCTCAGTAGTTGGAGAAACTCGTGGATGGGGTCCTCCCCCAGTATGCGCTACTCTACGGTCCTCCAGACCAACAGGTAAGTACACTGGGACCATGCTTTGTGGCCAATGCCTGTGTTGAGTCGGGTGGATGAAAGATGGTGGTGAGGGGAGCGATTGAGGCATGCATCAAATGACAGATGAGAGCATGTGCCACATGGCAAGGGTGGGGATGGGGGGGCCACTCACATCGAGCATGCAGAAGGTGATGATTATTCTTCTCTCCCTGTACATGTCACATAGGTCAGCGCCCACCAGAAAATCGGTATTTGGCGTGCCATCGCCAAGGACGTGCGGACCCTGGGGGTCCACCAGAGACGGGGCACCCACTGCAGGAAGAGATGGGAGGACATCCGACGCTGGAGCAGGAAGACGGCGGAGGCTCAGCTGGGGATGGCCTCCCAACGTGGGAGGGGTGCCAATCGTACTTTGACCCCCCTGATGTCCCGGATCCTGGCGGTGGCCTACCCCGATTTGGATGGGCGCGTGAGGACATCACAGCAGACACAAGGGGGTGAGTACACTCAAATCCTGGTGACTTTGCGCGCAGTGGAGGTGTCTGGGTGGGGGAGGAGGGCTGTGGGTATCCCTAGGCCAGGGCAATATCTGTAGGCTAGGCCCCTCCGTAAGGCATGGCCCTGTGCCCCCGCCCCCCACCTCTGTAGGGTGCCAAGTACAGCTATTCATTGCCCTGTGTCATGTATGTGAGCAGAGGTCGCCCAAAGGCTTGTAGGCCATGTCCCACGGATTGCGTAGTCGACCCCAAGTGCGCGGCGTAGTGCAGGGGGCTTCTGTGTCTGTCCTGTCCGCCAACGGTGTCGCCAATGCATGCACTCAACATTTCTTTATTTTTCCCCACCCCCCTTTTTTTGTTGTCTTCCTGTTCATTTGTGCATTAGCATCATCAGGCGGAGGAGAAGTGGCATCGGAGCACGAGGGAGCTGCATCTCACATGGCCATGGCGGGCCATGCAACTGACTCGGAATTCACCAGTGAGACGGAGGGCGAGGTGCGGATGTCAGTGACAGCGACTCGTCCTCTGAAGGGAGCTCCCTTGTGGTGGCGGCAACATCCGTGCCCCCCTCAACAACAGGTACAGCCGCCACCCAGCGCACCAGCACCGCCCTCCCAGCAGCCCCTCAGCGTTTGTCCCGTGCCCGCTCACCCAAGAAGGTGGGCATCTCCTTCGCCCCAGGCACCTCAGGCCCTGCCCCTGTCACCCCTGCTGCCCTCAGTGAGGAGGTCATTGACCTCCTGAGGACGCTCATTGTTGGGCAGTCTACCCTTTTGAATGCCATCCAGGGTGTAGAAAGGGAGGTGATCCAGAGTAATGCATACCTGGAGGGTATTCATTCGGGTCAGGCTGCCCATCACCGATCGTTCAACACTCTGGCCTCAGCACTGATGGCAGCAATTGTCCCTGTCTCTAGCCTCCCCCCTCCAGGTTCCTCCACCCATACCCAATCCCCTGTACCTCTGCCTATCCCAGACACACCATCAGACTAGCCTGCACACACCTCAACACCCAATGGAAGCTCAAACAGACATAAGCACCACACATCACACAAGCATTCACACAAGCAACATCCACATGCAGACATACCAACACCCACTGCCACCACGGTGTCCCCCTCCTCCTCGTCTCCCTCCTCCCTCCCTGTCACGTCTCCACTCACACCTGCATGCACAATATCTTCAGCCACTACGTCCATCACCAGCACACCCACCAGAACCCCCCGCACACGTGCAGTCACCACCCCCACTACCATTTACACATCCCCTGTGTCCTCTCCCAGTGTGTCTGTCATCCCCTCTTCCAAGCTACACAAACGCAGGCAGCCACCCACCCAACAGCCATCCACCTCACGACAGCCTCCAGCCCAAGCACCTGCACCCAAAGACAGCAGACTTCAAACTCCTACAACCACAACCTCTTCCTCCACTCCCATACCTACTACACCTACCCATCCCTCTCTTCCTAAACTTATTTTCCTTTCCAAACTTGACCTCTTTCCAACAACTCCCCCACCCCGTCCATCTAAAAAGACTCCAGTCAGCACCTCAGCCACCACAAAAGCGGGCCCTGTGAAGACAGTCTGCCATGGACTGTGGTGTCCCCCACCCTCAAGGGCAGCCAGCTCAGTAGGGAGCCAAGGCACAGGCAGCCCACCGCCGCAAAAACATGCGAAGATTGTCAGTGGCCGGCGCGAGAGGCCTAAAACACCTGGGACCAAAATCCCTACCATGGCTCCGGCAGGGAGTGTGGTGCCACCTGGCACACCGCCAACAGTGGGGAAGGGTCACAGGCGGCCAGGGAAGGCTGGGAAGGGCAGCACGCCCGACAAGACCTCCAGCAGCCCAGCTGTGCAGGAGGGCCCCGCATGCCCCATCCCAGGTGGGCAGGAGGACACCAACAGGCCCGGTACTGCAGCCCAGGAGGGCCCCACCAGGCCCATCCCAGGTGGGCAGGAAGGCGCAGCCAGCCATAAGTCAGGTGGCGAATGACCTCCACGCCATGGGCTGATCCGCTGAACTGGGCACTCATCCGAAGCACCGCTGAACTGGGCCCTTCATCTCAAGCACCGCTCCGCTGGGCACCGCCGTCTCAAGCACCGCTCCGCTGGGCCCTTCATCTCAAGCACCGCTCCGCTGGGCACCGCCATCTCAAGCACCGCTCCGCTGGGCCCTTCATCTTAAACACCGCTGGCCCATTGGCGGAAGGGGCAGGCCCGCATCTGTGTCAGGCAGGGCTGCACGAAGCACTCTGGGCACTAGTCCCCCTCCAGTACCAGTGGAGACTGATATTGACTTGAGAGACTGTGGTTTTGCACTCCCCAGGATGGAACAGTGGGCAAGCCACCCACTGTAGAGACTTGAGAGACTGTGGCTTTGCAATCTCCAGGATGGAACAGTGGGCAAGCCACCCACTGTAGAGACTTGAGAGACTGTGGCTTTGCACTCCCCAGGATGGCACAGTGGGCAAGCCACCGACTTGAGAGACTGTGGCTTTGCACTCCCCAGGATGGCACAGTGGGCAAGCCACCCACTGTATAGACTTGAGAGACTGTGGCTTTGCACTCCCCAGGATGGAACAGTGGGCAAGCCACCCACTGTAGAGACTTGAGAGACTGTGGCTTTGCACTCCCCAGGATGGCACAGTGGGCAACCCACCCACTGTAGAGACTTGAGAGACTGTGGCTTTGCACTCCCCAGGATTGAACAGTGGCCATGGAGGCCCCTCGTGGATCTGGCGTCGTGGACTCATCTGGCTGAGGTGCCCCCCCTTCCCTTCCCCCTGAGGTGCCTGTAGTTTTGCTATCTGATGCCCCTGCAGTGTTCTCTCCGTTGGAGTCAGGTATCCTGTGTGGGCTTTGCCCATGTGATTTGGGCCCAGTGGCCCACGAACAATGCCTGATACACATATCGGACTGGACAATTTATGTATATTAAGTTTTAGATGTGTGATATATTTTAAAGCCATTCATACAATATATTCCAATGTTTATAATCATTTCCTTTTGTCTTTGCATTCTTCCGGGGGGTTTGGGGGGGTAACTGTGATGTGTTGATATGCATTGATGTGTGTGTTGTAGTGGGTGAGGGTGAGGGTGGATGTGTCGCATATGTGAGTCCCCGTAATTTTTTCCCTCCCCCCTCCCCTGTGTCTTAGGTGCAGTACTCACTGTTGTCTTCTGCACCGGCATTCGTGCTCCTGGTAGAGGAGCAGGAAGACAATCACTGGGAGGATGTGGAGTTCGGGTTCCATGCTGTCCTGATTCCTCTTGGGGTGTATGGCGGTGAGCGTTTTCCGTTTGAAATGGCTGTTTCCGTCAGGTTTTTATCGGCGGGCTACCGCCCCGGAAAAGTGGCGGATTGGTGGGTTGTGATAGGGTGGGCGGTACATTGTTTCCTGCCTGTCTGTTGGCGGTGACCGCCGCACTGTTTGTTTGTCCCGCCGTGGCGGGCGGTGTGTTGAAGTGGCGGTCTCTGTTGGCGGTTTCCGCCAGGGTCGGAATTGCATTTTTTTTACCGCCAGCCTGTTAGCGGTTTTGCCGCCGCTTTAACACCGACCGCCAGGGTTGGAATGACCCCCATAGTGTATAAAATTTACAAAACAACCTTGGATATCTCAAATGGCTTTTTCTGCCAAAACTTAGCACACAAAAGTCGGGACCTTAGTGCATTCTCATTTGGCTCACACAAATGCTTCTGCTGTTTGCCCCAAGGCTACAAGAACAGCCCAGGGCTGTTCTCAACCCGTCTAACATCAGTATTACATGATATTGATCCTGAGGCGTTGTCTTGTATGGATGACTTTTATCTCACCAATGACGACCTCATCATTCATTTTGCCTCGGTCGATTGGATCGTTTTAGGATTCCCAGCCCTCGGCTACAAATTTAATTTTAGGAAAACTAAAATAGCCTTTCTCAGCATATTGTTCCTGGGATATGAGCTATCAAATGAGGGCAAGAGCCTGGCCCCGCACTCTTTAGAGAAATGTGCTCAGCTCCAACCACCAAATACAATCACGAAACTTCAGTCTTTACATTCCTGACTATGCACAATGTATCAAGCCACTTCATGACTTAAAAAGCCCTGATTTTTCTAGCAGACACTGGACAGTTGAACATACATGCATCCTTAGGGAATTGCAACAGGACATGCTAGAAGCAAAACACTTGCACACCTGTGACAACAAAACAAACTAGGTCATCAGAATAATTGCTGGTGCCATTGGGTTCACTTATGTCACCTTTAACGAAGGAGACACGGTGCCCATAGCATATAAATCACATTTATACTCTTATGCAGAACAATGTTTTGCACCTACAGAAAGAATTCTGACTGCAGTTCAGATGGCTGTCATTATGGAGAGACCACTTGCCAAAGGTAAATGCATTATTGTCATTACCCCCGTGCCAGCCTTAGAGGGCGTCACCAAAGCAAGCATTCTTAACGCTAAAGCATTACATCCACGCTGGATTCAGTGGGTAACTTCCGACTGCCACCG
Organism: Pleurodeles waltl; assembly: GCF_031143425.1. Taxonomy (NCBI): domain Eukaryota; kingdom Metazoa; phylum Chordata; class Amphibia; order Caudata; family Salamandridae; genus Pleurodeles; species Pleurodeles waltl. The sequence goes on from NC_090449.1 coordinate 914,841,591, forward strand.
ATGTTGATTACATCTTTAATCCAAAACTTCAGACACAAGAATTTCTCCAATACAAACAGGAGTACCCCCACCTCTAGATATTTTGCCACTTGACAGATGCCATGCTGTCATTTACACTGATGGTTCAGCACAACCAGCTGTAGGTACCAAACATCAATATTCAGTTGCTTGCGCAGCCATGAGCGGCGTGATGAAGTATGGTGTATTCCACCCTCACAATACCTACACGCAGACCGTAGGGGACTGCACAGCTCAGCTGGCTGAACTTAAAGCCCTTATCCTAGCACTAGAACACACAGAGCCGGCACTACTGACATTGATTGTCTGTGACTGATACTACTGCGTCCAGTCTTACAATCATTACCTTAATCATTGGTGATTGAACGGTTTCAGAGACTCCAAAGGGAACACCATAAAACAAGAAACTCTGTTGGGGAGGGTGGCTGATCTCAAAGATAAGATAAGCTACCTTGTGTCCATGTAGTACATAAATTGGGCCACCAATGTGTAGGAGTACACATTATTGGCATCACTTTGGCTGATGAAGTAGCCAAATCTGCAGTAGCTACAGCTTCTGTGGCTCCAGTGACTCGGTCTCAGATGAGATTGGATAATGAATTTATGGCTGCCATGAAAGCTTCGGCTGAAGGCAAGCCTCTCCCAAAAGCATACCCTACAAAATACTCTTACCACATCAGTGCACAGAATGTTGCCTACGCAACACTTCCTGGGGTTGGAGATCGAGTGATTCCCAATCAAGACCATAGATTAGCTCTTGTAAAAGCAGTGCACGAGGGTGTCACTTCTGCACACGCTGGTATTGTGGCCACAATCACAATCCTACAGAACCACTTCTGGTGGCCAGGTCTATACAAGCCGACCAAGCAATATGCCCTTTGCTGTGACATCTGCCAGCAGATAAAGGGCTCAAACAACAAACACCCTTTGCAGACATCCTGCTTAGTGTCCAATAGGCCACTACACTGTGTGTACCTGGACCACTGTGGTCCCCTCCAACCTGATGGTGCATACAAATAAATCTTTGTCGCTGTAGATTCTTGTTCTAGATTCCTGTTGGTATGGCCTCAACAGTCGGCTGACGCTCTAACTATTATCAAAGACTTGCTGATCTTTATTGGTACATATGGAATTGCAACATTCCATTTGGACCAGGACCCTGCCTTTGCCTCCAAGGCATTCAGGGTTACCATGGGGACGATGGGTGTTGAACTCCATTACTACTCAACATGCCATCCTGAGGGACATTCGGTTGTGGAGAGGAGGAATAATGATCTAAAGCAGTCCTTAACAGCTAGAGTATTATGCTCTGGCCGCAGTTAGCTTCATCACTTATATGGGGTTCAGAGAGCACTGAATAATCTGCCAAGAAGGTGCTTCGGGGGACGCACTCCTTATGAGATTCTCTTTGGGATACCTATGTATGTCCCAGATCTTGATGGCCCTGGTTTGGTGGCAGCAGATACACCTGTTGACATGAATGAACGTCTCACTGTCTAGTAGGAGCTTTAGGAATTTTGTGATGATAAATTATCCACCAGTGCTGCCACCTTAAGAATAAGGGATTTGCCAACAACTTCTACTGGCTGATTCTTAAAGTTGGGGATCTGGTTTGTGAGAAGATCGCTGTGAAGAAGGAATTCGGTCCATCCTACAGAGCATCGGTCCATGTCCTGGGAATACAAGGTACCAGAACTGCATTCTACCACTGCTGCCTGATTCCAAAGCAAGCGGATTCCTCTCCATTGACAACATCAAACTCCATCATGTGGCCGATCCTGCACAGTAGACCCAGAGTTCCCTTGGGTAGTTCTCAGTCCCCTCTCACTACCCAACAGGACATACGGCTTCAAAGAAGAAATAACAACAATTCTGACTACACAAACATGTCTAACTATGCTACAAATACCTCCTTGACCATGGGGAGGGCGAAAAATGAGCTCTTGCTGATTCCAGTTACCACTGCAACAACAACACCTGTCCAAGTTTGGCTGTTTTCTATTCCAACACAACACAAACTGACAACATCGTCTATAATGAGCCTCCATGTGAAGTGGATCTGTCCACCAGTAATGCACCAGCCCCTGTGTTTGCAGAGACTGCGTCTGGTTACTTCATCGATATTGATGATTGTTCTCCAGCTTCATCCACTCCTGCTATTGAAACTGTTTCATGGACATGCAAGCTGTATACATGGCTTAAAAACTACTATTTAATTTATCCATGGAACTATCTGTGGTTATTGCTGACATTGCTTGTATTGTCCCTATGGATTGGTTTTGTAACTGTTTTCTTCTTGCTTATGAATGGTCATTACATTCCTGAACGCTCCTCGGATGAGCCCTTGGATAAAGTCTTAACTCCGTATCTTGCCTCACATAAGGTCCAAAGAGACTTGTCCCTTGTGAACATTTCAGCTGTACAGATTCCTGATGGGATTGTGTGGGGATAAAGTTCCATTTGATATATACGGGCCTACTGAGGTCATTGAAATTCCATATGTCTTCAACATTTCTATGACTGATGTAATTACACTTGGTGTTGTATCTGATGATTCAGTGTTAACTGAAATGAAGGGCTATTCAGTATTTGAAAGTGATGATGTGTACACCAACACAAAGAATTATGGGGAAATGTTCTGCTATGTCAACTGGGGACACTACTACCTGCACCGTGCAACTAGACATAGATCAGTATTTAACTACACATAGTGGGAACACTGTTCAACTCCACCAGTGGGTAGCCCAAAATATCATTCAGATAAAATGTCAGGGAGACCAGATCCTCGGGGTCTGCGCACGTTCCTAACATGTCCACCACTAGACAGCTCCAAAACTCTGATAGAAATATCACAGAGCCTGCGAGAGTCCAAGCGGGGGAAAAGGGGATTAGGATGGGAACAGCTGGGAAGGAGAACTGTAGGAAGCAAAAAGTTAAACAACACAATATCAAGTTATTATCACATTGATTTTCACTAGACTATGATTCTAAGCATTGTCATACTGTAACCATGGATAACTTTAGATAGGACTATAACTAGACCTCAAAATGTCTGAGTACCTGGGAAGGAATCAAGAATGGTTAATACAATGTTTCATATGAACTTTTCATGAGACGACACATACAGTCTAGGAATATAAGAACCTTCTAGAATTATGTTTCAGAACAAAACATAGCCTCATTACTTGAGGACAAAAGGTAATCTGAACATTCCCTGGAGAACAATAGGAATTGTACTAAGGACTTAACATGCACATAGAATGTAACATCTTGAATTTAACTCTTGCAGAAAATTCAAAAGGCCCTGGATAATCATGTGCACTTCAGAAAACGCTACACATCAAATTTTTAATTGCCATGAAATGATCGCTCACACTGTAAGCGATCTGAACATCAAGGTTTAAATGCGGGAAATGAATCGCGCACACTGCCGATTCCAACAAGTGTATGTAAATGCCATGAAATGATCGCCCATACTGTAGGCGATCTAAACATCAAGGTTTAAATGTGGGAAATGAATTGCGCACACTGCCGATTCCAACAAGTATATACAAATGCCATGAAATGATCGCACACTCTGTAAGCAATCTGAATATCAAGGTTTAAATGCGGGAATGAATTGCGCACACTGCCAATCTCAACAAGAATATGCAAATGCCATGAAATTATCGCGCACTCTGTAAGCGATCTGAACATCAAGGTTTAAATGCGGGAATGAATCACGCACACTGCCGATCTCAACAAGAATATGCAAATGTCATGAAATGATCGCGCACTCTGTAAGCAATCTGAACATCAAGGTTTAAATGCGGGAAATGAATCGTGCACACTGCCGATTCCAATAGGAGTATGTAAATGCCATGAAATGATCGCGCAAACCTTTGCCATTCTGAACATCAAGTTTTACATGCAGGAAATGAATCACGCTCACCACCGATTCCAACAAGAATATGCAAATGCCATGAAATGATCGCGCAAGCTGTTGCCGATCTGAACACCAAGACTCACACGCGGTAAATGAATCGCACTCACCGCCGATTCCAACAAGAATATGCAAATGTCATGAAATTATCGCACAAGCTGTTGCCGATCTGAACACCAAATTTTACATGCGAGCCATGATTCGCGTACTATGAAAGTTTCACGAGTAGGCCCAAAAATTCACGTCACTTTTTATAACGGGGTCGGGGGCCCAGCTCGACCTCCGTCTTACCACTCTGCTCAAGGATTACCAACATAATGCGGGGCAGGCCTGGAACATCAAGGTAGGCCTCCGGGACAGGAGCTCAGGAAATTGTTGCAGCTCTGCACCGGGACCTCTGAATAGTCAGCGCGTGGAGCTGGGCTGACTCCCTTATATAGAGTCTGGCCCAGCCCACAAACCACACCCAGTCATGCTGCAGAGAAAGCTTCTAGAAGGTCTTAGAAAGGGACCACACCCTAATACACTCAGTCAGTCTGCAGCAATACCTTACAAATGAACAGTTATTGCAAACATCATTAATAGTTTTGTTCAAGGTTAAAATCTGCAATGCAAAAGGTTAACATACTGCATATGAACACATTGCATGAATTATGCTCTAGCATAAAGACTGGGTTTTTGCATTTTTGTCGCCCATAGAGCGCGCACTGTCCTGATGTTGACAGTAGTCCCCCCTCCCAAACGCGCTCTAGGCCCTGTTTGTCTGGGTTAAGGTGATGAAAACGTCTCACTAGTCGTGGAGCATGGACATCAGATGCGGAAACCTATGAGTTACTTTCAGGACCGTAACCTTTCCACGAAATCAGAAACCCCAGGTTACGACCTCGAAGTTTGGAATACAACACCTGTTTAACTTCATATTCCATTTCCCCCTGTACTAGAACTGGAGCTGGTTGGGAGTGCACCTTCTGGACTGCTTTTTCGAAGAGGGACGTATGGAACACCGGATGAATACACAGTGACCGGGGCTACTGCAGTTTCTAGGTCACTGGATTGATTTGCTGTAGGACAGTGGAAGGACCTATACATTTGGGATAAAATATATGCTTTTTCTTGAAGTCTATATGTCTTGTAGAAAGCCATACTTTATCACCTGGTTGATACTGAGGTCCTTCACAATGTTTCTTGTAATGCTTTTTATATTTTTGTTTAGCTTTTTCTAAATGCTGTTGAATCAGTTTCTGGATTTGGTGGAGGTGTTGAATCGTTTCCGACACAACTGGTGTAAGAGAACTTTCTTGAGGAATCGTGATAGGCAAAGTGTCAGGATGATAGCCAAATAAGCCAAAAAAGAGAGTGACACCAGTGGAGGTGTGAAACGAGTTATTGTAGGCTAGCTCAGCTAACCAGAGCATTGATGTCCAGGAATGAAGTGCTTTCTCAGCGTAAGCACGCAGATATTGTTTCAAAGTCTCCTTCAGTCTTTCAGTTCGGCCATCTATTTGAGGATGGTGGCTAGCAGATAGTGTGGATGTGACTTGATGCGTTTTGCACCACGTTTTCCAGAAGTTGGAGGCAAATTGCTATCCTCGGTTGGAGAGAATCTTTTTGGGCAGCCCGTGATAACGGACCACTCTATTCAGTAGGATGGTTGCCAGTTCACTGGAGGTGGGCAATTTCTTACAGGCAATGAAATGTCCAGATTTCGTGAGACTATCTACCACCACAAGAATTACTGAGTGCTGTTGAACCACTGGTAGCCCTGTAATGAAGTCTAAAGAGATGTGTTCCCAAGGTTGTTGTGGAGTTGGGAGCGGATGCAACAAACCTTTCGGTTTTGAATGACTTGTCTTGATGCAAGCACAAACTTTGCAGTTATTTACCATTGTTTTGACGTCTTTTGTCAGATTAGGCCACCAAAAGTACAGTTGGATTAATTCAAGCGTTTTAGGAGTACCTGGGTGACCTGCCGTAGGTATAACATGCAACCAATGAAAAGCTAACTTGCGAAGCTTGGTAGTGGGCACAAACAAACGAGCGTCATGGAAAAGTAGTCCTTGCTTGATTGATCTTTTGGGATCAGCTTGAGCCCATGCCTGCCATTTCTCAATGGTGAAGGAATTTCAGATATCTTCAAAGAAGTCTTTGGTTTTTATGATGCACAGGACTTTGTCTGGAGCAATGATAGCTCTGGAAGTTTGGATTGTAGGCAACGTGGTAGATTCTTGGCGGGACAAGGCATCTGCTTTGCGATTGTCTTTACCAGGATGAAAAGTTACCACAAAATCGAATTCGGTAAAAAATAGCATCCAGCGTAATTGCCGAGGAGTCAAAAGTCTAGCTGAACTGATGAACTGGAGATTGTGATGATCAGTATATACTGTAATAGTGTACTTGGCACCCAACAAATGATGTCTCCATTCTTTAAAGGCGTCACGGATCGCCAGAAGCTCTTTTACAGCAATGACATAGTTCTGTTCGGCTTCATTCAGTTTTCGGGACATGTAGGCTACAGGATGAAGTTGGCCAGTGTCTTTACTTTGTTGTGACAAGACTGCTCCAATTGCCACATCTGAGGCATCGGCTTCAACTATGAATGGACGGTCCACATCAGGGAGAGTCAAGACTGGAGCAGTGAAAAAAGCTTCTTTCAAAGTTGAAAAGGCTTGGTCAGCTTCTGGAGACCATACAATTTTCTTTTTCTTTCTCAATAACTTGGTGATTGGCCCCACTGTTTGAGAGAAATGGTTTATAAACCTGCGATAAAAGTTTGCAAATCCCAGGAAACATTGTACATCTTGAACAGTCTTTGGATACAGCTTGTACTTTCTTTTCTGCCATGACCATACCTTGAGGGGTAAGGATAACCCCTAAAAACTCAACTATGGTAACATGAAACTCACACTTGGTTAGTTTGCAATATAAATGATGCTTTCGGAGAGCTGTGAGAATTTTCTTGACATGTTGTACATGTTCGGTTTCATTGTCAGAGTAGATCAAGATGTCATCGATATAGACTATTGCAAATATGTTGAGATACTCTCTAAGGACGTCATTCAAGGAAAATTTAAATGCTGCTGGAGCATTGCACAGGCCAAAAGGCATGACGGTGTATTCAAAGAGACCATATCTTGTCATGAACGCAGTTTTCCATTCGTCGCCTTCTCTCATTCTGACTAAATGATAGGCACCTTATAGATCGAGCTAAGTGTACATTTTTGCTTTTTTTACTTGATCCAACAAGACAGGAATCAGGGGTAAGGGGTATTTGTTCTTGATTGTGACCTTGTTCAAACCCATATAGACAATACAGGTTTGAAGGTCCCCATTCGCCTTAGGGACAAAAAACAAAGTAGAGGCTGCAGGAGACTTAGAAGGGCGGATGAAGCCATTCTCTAGGAATTGATCTAGATACTTTCGTAAGCGTTGATTTTCATGTTCTGACAAGGCGTATACATGACAGCTAGGGATTATCGCACCTGGAGTTAGATCAATTTGGCAGTCATAAGATCTATGAGGAGGCAAGGTTTCTGCTTCTTTTTCATCGAACAAATCTTCATAGATGAATACTGCCTGGGCAATTTTACGTCTTTCTCCGCTGCAGTAGCTATGCAAGAGTTGCAATTTTCGGTGACTTAAGACGTCTGGAGGCATTTTTTATTACATAGGGCAGAAGAGAACACAACTTTCCGTTCAGCCCAGTTAATCTCAGGATTGTGATAAGTTAGCCATGGTAAGCCAAGAATAATTCCATACTGAGGAGCATGGATAACATCAAAGATGAGTTTCTCTTCATGCTTGGTTCTTTGACTTCCCCCATCACAGATCACCGACAAGGGGACAGTTTGAAGAGTTACTGGGCCTCCAGTCAAGAGTTTTCCATCTACTGCTTGTATTATCTCTGGAGCCTTCTTCTCGGTGCATGGAATCCCCCATGCGCGAACCAATTGGGCATCAACAAAGTTCTCGGTAGCCCCAGAATCTACCAGGGGCTTCTTGAAATAGTTATTTTTCTTTACTTGAACTTTTATGACCAGATTGAGGTGTCTAGACTGTGAAGGGTCCATGATGAAACCCAAGAGCAACCCTTCTTTACATCTTGGGTGAGTTAGTTTTCCGGCTCGACTTGTGTATTGGCTGCAAGTTTCTGAACAGGACCTCGTTTGCTTTTTTGGTTTGATGGGACAATCTTTGGCGAAATGACCCTTGCGCCCGCAATAAAGACATTGTCCATTTTTTCTACTCAGGTCCTTTTCTTCTTTGGTCAGGGGTCTTCGAATTGTTCCGATTTGCATAGGTTCTGGAGTTCTCTCTTTCTGGGTTCTTGATTCTCTATGATCGTGAACACACCAGGAACATTTCTCAGCCTTTTTGCGTGTTCCCTTGCGTTCTACCAGACGATGATCCAGTCTCAAAACAAGGTTTATTAGATCTTGACAATCTGTAGGTTGCGGGTCTATTTGAGCAAAAATGTCCCTTAACTCATCCTTGAGTCCTTTGTAAAACAAGGCCGATTGTTTTTCTTCAGGCCAGGATGTCTCGGCTACCAGCCGATTAAAGTTTGCTAAGTAAGACACAAGATCCTGGTTACCTTGTCGCAAGTCTAATTATTCACGATCTGCCGACAATGTCACAGTTCTTCGATCAAACACTTGTTCAAACTCACAAACAAAATTTCTCCAATTGTAAAGCAGGGGACTGTCTTTATGCACAAGAGGGATTGCCCAGGTGGCTGCATCTCCAGTCAGGTAAGATAACAAGAAAGCCATCCTGGATTGGGCATCAGGGAAAGTGTTTGGTCGGCAGGTAAAATGTAATTCCACTTGAACCAAAAAAGATTGCGCTTTCAGGGGATAGTCTGAAAAACGTTCTTGAGGAGCTAGGGGAATAGCTGAAGGAACGCTGTAGGAGGATTCCCTCCAGAAGCTTGAGAAGAAGGGCCAAGCCAAGACACACCCAAAGAACTTTGGGCCAGATGTAGGAAACGTTTAGCGAGTCGCAAACGGCAAAAATTGCCGTTTGCGACTCGCTAAACGCGTTTCCCAATGCAGAAATGCATATTGCGAGTCGGTACCGACTCGCAATATGCATTTCAGAATCGCAAATAGGAAGGGGTGTTCCCTTCCTATTTGCGAGTCTGAGTGGTATGCAATACCATTTGCGACCGCATACGCGGTCGCAAATGCTATCGCAGTTACCATCCACTGCAAGTGGATGGTAACCCACTCGCAAATTGGAAGGGGTCCCCATGGGACACCAGGACCTCTGAATAGTGAGCACGTAGAGCTGGGCTGACTCCCTTATATAGAGTCTGGTCCAGACCACAAACCACACCCAGTCATGCTGCAGAGAAAGTTTCTAGAAGGTCCTAGAAAGGGACCACACCCTGATAAACTCAGTCAGTCTGCAGCAATACCTTACAAATGAACAGTTATTGCAAACATCATTATTAGTGTTGTTCAAGGTTAAAATCTGCAATGCAAAAGGTTAACATACTGCGTATGAACACACTGCATGAATTATGCTCTTGCATAAAGACTGGGTTTTTGCATTTTTGTCGCCCGTAGAGCGTGCACTGTCCTGATGTTGACATAAAATCACTTATTTTTCTAGGCACAGAAATGCAGAGTCATATTATTTCAAGTTACCACTTTCAAAAATTAGGAAAATTTTGCTAACTGACACAAAACTGATTTATTGAGATTCCTTTGTTTACCGTCTCGCAGTTGAAGGTTACGAATACTGCAAGAACACTATTGATGTAAAGAGTGTATGGGGAACACAAAATTGACAAATACAGGGTAGGGAAGCTTTATTTAGAGCGTGCCTTATTCCTGTGCAAATTATCATTTTAAATGATACCATGCAACAGCCATCCTGTCCGGGGTTAGCGAAAATGAAATAAATAAATGTGCCCAGTATCCCCACACCAGCAAAATTTAATAACTGGTAATCCTTCCTGAATGTGACCGAGGAAGAACTAGATGCAAAGGTTCAGACTGGTACCTATAACTCTTCACTTTCCAGTCCTGGTGGGTGGTTACTATGGCCAATGGACACAAATAGGTATCAAGCACATTTTGTGAATTCCTCAGGGGGTTTCAAGATTAGCCCGCCAGACCCTCGCTTTGTCCCTGGTCAACACACAGGCATAGTTACAACATACAGTGTGAGTAAACTGTGCCAGCAGTGGTTACAGACTAACACCTTAGCAGCAGTTAAGGGATATCTCAACACTCTTTCTGAAGATATAGACTTGCAGAACTTCTTGTTAGGTCCAAGAAAGCCATGCTCTAAAAGATTAATCTGTGCCATATATAATGAGATCTGGAAGCTTTCTCAGATAGAAGCTGCTGCGCATTGAAGACAGATAGGCAAAGAAAATTTTGAAAAGGCTTTAGCTGTTGTTGAAAACGGCATGAACACTCTGTCCATCTCCAGGCTCATCCTCCTGCACGAAAGGCACCTGGCGTCTCAAGGCCAGGTTGTGCAACCTGGAACATGCAACGATGATCTGGCACACCTTCTTGGATGAGTAGTACAGGGATCCACCTGTCAGATGGAGGCACCGGAACCTGGCCTTCAGGAGGCCGAAGGTTCTCTTAATAATCCGCCTTGTTTGTCCATGTGCCTCATTGTAACGTTCCTCTGCCCTTGTCCTGGCATTCCTCACTGGGGTCAGTAGCCAGGAGAGGTTGCGGTAACCAGAGTCACCTGCAAATATCGAGGGACAACTGTTAGACACACACTAACCCTTAGGGACAACCCCATACCCAGACAACAACATATACAGGGTGGGGACCTTGGGCCATACCCGGTGCCTCCGGAGTTGAGCCATCACATTTGGGATGCTGCTATTTCTCAAGATAAAGGCATCATGCACAGAGTCAGGATACTTGTTATTCACATGGGAGATGTACTGGTCAACCAAACACACCATCTGCACATTCATAGAGTGATAGCTTTTTCTATTCCTGAACACCTGTTGATTTCTCCGGGGCACCAATGATGTTGGGGATATTTCCCAGGGCAGAAAAGTCAGCTTTCACTGTGGCCAAATCCTCCACCCGTGGGAATACGATGTAGCTGCGCATGTGTTTCAGCAGGGCAGACAACACTCTGGTCAACACATTAGAGACCATTGGCTGAGACATCCCTGATGCCATGGCCACTGTTGTTTTGAATGAACAACTTTCCAGGAAATGGAGCACTGACAGGACCTGCACTAGAGAGGGGATACCTGTGGACTGGCGGATTGCTGACATCAGGTCTGGCTCCAATTGGGCACACAGTTCTTGGATTGTGGCCCGATCAAGTCTGTATGTCAGGATAATGTTTCTGTCCTCCATTGTCGCAAGGTCCACCAGGGGTCTGTACACTGGAGGTTGTCTCCATCTCATATTCATCCTCAGCGGTTGAAGCCTAGGGAGGAGAACGGTGAGCAAAGGGTCATATACACACATCTATTGCAATGATGATGCATCTCTTCATTTACAGAACCAGTATGTGAATCCGAGAGTCAGTTGATGCGCCAATGTCTGCTGTGACGCATTTAGCTGCCATCGCCTGTGCCCCCCTGAAATGGCGGCTGCCTGACCTGTGAGGAGGGACAAGTGGAAATGAGGTAATTCCGCTGGCGTAATGCGCCATTACGGTAGGCGGTTGATGACCGCCGTGCAACTTCGCATTGGTTATTATTGGGCCCTATGGGTTCCAGTAGCCAATGGCGATGTACGCCTCCGGTGAAGGTGCGCACCGCCGTGGACGTGACCGCCATTTTCTATCTGTTCACTCACTTGCTACCTGACCTTCAACAGGAGAGGACCTACACTACAAGTGCTGCTGTGACCTGTGTCTGGAAGCGAAAATGGCTCATGTGTCTGGGGAAAGGGCCCCTCCCTTCACTGTGGAGGAGCTGGAGTGACTTGTGGATGGGGTCCTACCCCAGTACACTTTACTCTATGGTCCTCCAGACAAACAGGTGAGTACACTGTGAGCATGATGCGTGGGCCATGATTGTATGGAGTTCTGTGTGTGTAAGCCACATGTAAGGGGGGCTGAGGTGTCCTGGGCAGAGTGCTGCATGTTTGGTGGTAAATGTATGCGCATTAGTGGATGGGAGGAATATGGTGGGCCATGAGTGTGATGGTCCGGACGATATTGCTAATCCCTTTTCTGCTGTATTTTTCCTGCAGGTCAGTGCCCATCAGAAAATGGGTATTTGGTGTGCCCTCGCCAAGGAGGTGCGGACCCTGGGGGTCTTTGACAGGCAGAGCACCCACTGCCACAAACGGTGGGAGGACCTGCGTCCCTGGGCAAGGAAAACGGCGGAGGCCCAGCTGGGCCTGGCCTCCCAATGAGGAAGGGGAGCCCATCGTACCCTGACCCCCCTGATGTTCCGCATCCTGGCGGTGGCCTATCCGGAGTTGGATAGGTGCTTGAGGGCATCACAGCAGCCACAAGGGAGTGAGTACTAATTCAGATGAGTTGGCGCACGTTAAGGTTTTACCTGGGTGGGGGATGTGGACTGTGGGTGCCCCTAGGCCAGGGCAAACATGGCAGGGTAGGTCCCTTGTTGGGCAGGCTCCGAAGCACTCCAAACCCAATGGTGTTAGTGGGCATCTACTACTGGGCAGGGTCCTGTGGGTCTCAGGTGTGCAGCTGATGGCGTTATGCCCTGTCCCCCATGGGCTAGTGACTAGCATTGTAACTGGTAGTGCATGTCCTAGTACATAGGGCAGCTCCCTGTGTATTGTGTACGCCAACGGTAGTGTTGTTGCTGGCATTGACCAAGTGTATCCTCTGTCTCCCCCCACCTTTTTGTTTTGTCACCCTGTCCTTGTGTGCATTAGCATCATCTGGCGGAGGAGCAGATGCACCGGCGACGGAGGGAGCTGCATCCCACATGGGCCTGGACGCCAAATCCACTGAGGGTGAGGGCACCAGTGGGACGGAGGGCGAGGGGAGCACCACGACGGAGACAGGAGGGCACACTACAGACAGCGACTCCTCCTCCGATGGAAGCTCCCTGGTGGTGGCGGACACCTCTGTGACCACCCCAACAACAGGTACAGCCACCACCCCCCTACCAGCACTGCCCTCCCAGCAGCCCCTCAGCGTGTTTCCTGTGCTCGCTCACCCAGGAGGGTGGGCATCTCAGACCTCCTGAGATCCCTCACTGTTGGTCAGAATGGTTGACTGCCCAGTCAACCATTCTGAATGCCATCCAGGGTGTCGAGAGGCATGTGCAACAAACAAACGCATACCTGGAGGGCATTCACTCTGGGTGGCGGCCCAACAGAGAGCATTTCAGGCTCTGGCCTCAGCACTGATGGCAGCCATTGTCCCTGTCTCGAGCCTCCCCCCTCCAACTTCCTCTACCCAGTCCCAATCCCCTCAACCCCAGCCTATCCCAAGCACACCTTCAGACCAGCATTCACCCAAATCAACACACAAAAGTGGCTGAGGCAAACACAAGCACCACACTTCATCTCACAGGCCCTCACACAAGCACCATCCCCATGCAGACATACCAACATCCACTGCCTCCACTGTGTCCCCCTCCTGCTCCTCGTCCACCTCCCTCCCAGTAGCATCTCCACTCACACCTGCATGCACTACATCCTCATCCACTACCTCCATCACCAGCACACCCATCACTACACACCCCTTACTGGCAGTCACCACCCCCACATCCATGCACACGTCCCCTGTGTCCTCTCCCACTGTGTCTGTGAAACCTCCTCCCAAAGTACACCAACGCAAGCACACACCCACCCAACAGCCATCCACCTTACAACAGCATCCAGCTCATGCACCTGCACCCAAACACAGCAGACTGATACCTCCTACAACCACTCCCTCTTCCTCCACTCCCAAACCTTCAATCTCTTCCCGCCCCAATGTACCTAAGAAGCTTTTCCTAGCCAACATTGACCTCTTCCCTACCCCTCCCCCCGTCCTTCCCCTCGGGCCATGGTGGCCAAAACCCAGGCCAGCACCTCAGCCACCAAGTCCGCATCGGCTGTGGTTCCTGCAGCTGTCAGAGGCTCAAAGGGGGCACCCGTCAGGCCAGCCAGTCTGCCACCAACCCCTGCCAAGGCAAAGAACATTCCGCCACCTGGCAAGGAGAAGAATGGGACAGCATCCAGTAAGGGGAAGGAGCCACAACCACCCAGCAAGGCCACCTCAAAGACTCCAGCTGCCAGACCCAAGGTTACACCACCATCTGCCAAGGGCAGGAAGGGGCACAAAACACCAGCCAAGGCACTTCAGCCATCTGAGCATGCAGGTGAAGGCCTGGTGACTACCAGCAGAACCGCCAGCACCGCCGCCAGCACCGCCGCCAGCACCGCTTCCAGCACCGCCGCCTGCACCGCGGCCAGCACCGCCACCTGCACCACTGCAAGCACTGCCACCTGCACCGCCACCTGCACCGCCACCTGCACAGCTGATAGTAGCACCACTGCCAGCAGCAGCAGCCCCAGTGGGCAGCCGTCCGAGGCTGCAGGGGAAGGGCTGGAGCCTCCCCCCACAACTGGCAGCACCCCTACCACCACCGGCACTACCACCACTGTGCAGCCGTAGCCGACGGCGGATGGACTGTAGCCCAGCCTCCGTGGACTATCATGCATCCTGACCTCTACAAATCTCGTGGCTCTGACACCCAGGTGAGGGACTGTGACCTAGCACCCCCAAAGTGCTGCATCACTGGGCACAAAGCCCCCTCAAGAACCAGTGGAGAAAGGAATCCATTCACCCTATCCTTGGCAGGATGAAGCACACTGGGCACAAAGCCCCCTCCATAATCAATGGAGAAAGGCATCCACTCACCCTATCCTTGGCAGGATGAAGCACACTGGGCACAAAGCCCCCTCCAGAACCAGTGGAAGAAGCCATCCACTAGAGAGACTGTGGCCTTGCACTCCCCAGGACAAAGCAGTGGGCAAACCATCCACTTGAGAGACTGTGGCTTTGCACTCCCCAGGACCAAGCAGTGGGCAAACCACCCACTTGAGAGACTGTGGTTTTGCACTACCCAGGACCAAGCAGTGGGCAAATCAACCACTTGAGAGAGTTGAGAGACTGTGGCCTTGCACTCCCCAGGACATTGCTGTGGGCATGGAGCCCCCTCCAGGAGTAGTGGCGTTGTACCATCTTCCGGCTGAGGTGCATCCCCTCCCCTGTCCCCCTGAGGTGCCTGTGTGTTTTCGACCTGATGCCCCTGCAGTGTTCTCTCCGTTTTGAGCCAGGAGTCAAGTGTGGCCTTGGCCTATGTGTTATGGCCCAGAGGCCCACTGACTATTTTTATGTGGACATTGTCCCTCATTTTGTATATATTGTACATACTGTTTATTTATTTATTTATGAACGTATTTCTCTAAATTTCTAATATTACACTAATTTGACTCAATTGCTTTTGTCCTTACGTTATTCCAGAGGGTTACGGGGATGAATATGTAATGTTGTTGCATGTGTTTGTGTGTATGGTGTTGGGGTGAGGGTGGGGGCGGGGATGTTGTGTGTTGCGTGTGTGTGTCACTCTCTTTTTCCTTCCCCCCTCCCCTGTCTACTAGGTGCTGTACTCACCGTGGTCGTTGTCGCCGCCGTTGGTACTCCTGATATATGAGAAGATACACCAGCATGGGCAGGACGTGCAGCTCGGGCTCCATGGCATCCTGGTTCTTCCTTGAGTGTCAAGAGGTCACTGGTTTCCCTTCCAAGTACTGTTTCCGCCGTGCTTTTGATGCCGTTGGTACCACCCCAGAAAAAGCTGGCGGATGGACGTGTTGTAATGGGGTGGGCGGTACATTGTCTTCCCCCTGGCTGTTGGCGGTTACCGCTGCGGTGTTCGTTGCTACCGCCGTGGCGGTCGGAATGTTAAAGTGGCTGTATGTTTTGGCGGTTTCTGACGTAGTTGTGATTCTGTTTTTTTTTACAGCCGGCCTGTTGGCAGTATTACCGTCACTTTAACACCGACTGCCAGGGTTGTAATGAGGACCATGGAGTTTGGGATCTCCGAACTCACAAGTGAAAAATACATCTTTTGGTGAAGTTGGTTTTCAGATTGTGAGTTTGAAAATGCCACTTTTAGAAAGTGGGTATTTTCTTGCTTGACCATTCTGTGCCTCTGCCTGGCTGCTGAATACACATCTGGGTCAGACTGACAGGTTGTTTGTGAATTCACTCTAGACAGTGACACAAAGGGAGCTGAGGTGTGTCCTGCATATCCTGATGAGCCTTCCTGGGCTAGAGGGGGAGGGAGGAGCTGTCATCTGCACTTGAAAGGGCTATCTGTCCCCTCATAATACCGTCTCCAACCCCTTAGTGTGTGGCTGGGGCAGGGCAAGGAAGAGGCAGGGTCTTGTGCACTACAAAGACTTTCCTTTGAGGTTTGCCTACTTCAAAGGCAGAAAAGAGTATAAGTAGTGGACCCAAAACCTCAGACATTTAGAACACTTCTGAATCAAGAGTAATCTCTGCCAAGAAGAGCAGTGTGGAGGAGTACTGCCTCTTTGTTGTGTGTGCTTTGCTGTGTTGGCCTGCAGTTGCTGTTTCTGACTTAGATAGGACAAAGACTGGACTTTGCTGTGTATCCTGCTTGTGAAGTTTCTCCAAGGTCTTGGACTGACCTTGCCTCCTTTTAGGAAGTCTCAGGGACATTAAAGGCTTCATCTGCCTGCACCTGGGCTCTTTTGCTGGGAGTCCTGACTTCTAGGAGGTGCAAAATCCAGTCCCTGTGCCCTTAGAAGTCAAAACTGGTAGCCTGTAGGGGGAAAATCCATGCACCACTGTGTGCGCATCAGAAAAATCGTCACATCGCCTGTCCGGTAGCTGAAAATTCAGTGCAGCGCCTGCCTCGTGGCTAGAGAATCGATGAATAGCCTGTCTGTCTGAATTTTCGACACATCGACCCTGGGCATCAAAAACTTCAACATCACCGCACGTGTCCGAGGCTGCTTGTTCAGAAACCGACGCTTCCCTTACCCTGCGAATTAAGAATCAATGCAAGGCCTCATTTGGGAGTAAGGAATTGACGCATTGTTTGCGTTTCTGATGCACGCTCACCCTGCAGCTTTATTTTTTATGCATACCAGGTACTTTGTGCTAAAATAACGCATCCGTTGATTTCTATGGATTAAGACTCTTTTTGCTTAAAAAATTCATATCTTTGCTTGTGTATCTTGGATTTTTTTCATTGTGGTCTTGTTTGATTAAGATGAATATTGTCTATTTCTCTAAACTGGGGTGGAGTCATTTTGTGATGTTTTCACTGTGTCACTGTGTGTGTTTATACAAATACTTTACACATTGCCTCCGAGATAAGCCTGACTGCTTGTGCCAAGCTACCAAGGGGGTGAGCAGGGGTTGTACGAGCTGTGCACCTCCCTTTCCCTGACTAGGATGACGGTCACTACTTGGACTGGGTGTAAACTGACTTCCAACTAGAGACCCCAATTCTAACACCTGCATTCTGGCGGTGGCCTATCGAGAGATTGATGGGCGTTTGCGGGCAGCACAGCAGATACAAAGGGGTGAGTAAAGGGCATACTCTTGCTTGTCACATTGCCAAGTGCATGAGCTAGGTTCTGACAGCTCCCCTGGCAATTAGGGATGAGCCATGTGTGACACAGTAGATGAGTGTCTGTTTGTGTAGACATGGCATGTGTTATATACTGATGTGCCTTGCCTATTGGCACAGGGACGTAGGACACAACTGTGGAGAAACCACAAACGACTTGCTCTCTAGGGACGACGTATGGCTGTGTTCATTGATCAATCAACTACTGTGTGTGTAATTTATATGTAACAGACCACTACTCCTCAATTTTACAGGCCAAAGGTAAATAAGTGATGGATCACTGTCCTCAGCCATGTGTCTGGGTAAATGAGTATGTAGGCATCTGACACCCAGAGGCCACTGTCATCAGTGTTTGACGGGTGCTGGTACCTTACTGCAGTCTGTCATGTTAAGATGGTTAACATACATCGGACAGACACTACATTGCTCTTTGGGTCAGCTATAGATCAGTACTTTCCCTTGGTTAGCGGGGAATGTCCATTGACACGATTTATGTTTCATCCCTGTTGCCAACATTTTCTGATGCCTACATGTCCCTTACTCTTTTGTTAAAATGTGCACACTGCTTTCTCATAAATGGTCAACATGTGTTCATAGGATGATGTCTGTATTCTCTCACATATATGTGCATGACAACCTGTGTGTGAAATAAGACATTCACAATGGGTGTAGATTGTATGTTGTGCCACATACATGAGTGTGTCACCATTGCTTATTGGCAGACACATACCCCCTTGCATCATAGTATGTCATTTGGCATGTACAACTGCAGTAGCAATAAGGGACATGACAGGTATGCCTAGGGTTTGGAGCCACAATGTGCATTTCTATGCCTTTGATATTGCAGCATGTGGCAAAGTGCACTGCTAATGTGTAATGGGTAAGGGTTGTGAATTGACTGGTGGTATGCATCATGGATTGACTTTCACTTATATTGAAATCACATGTGTCTGGTTACAGGGATTCATCCACAGACAGGCATCTGGGTCAGCATGACCGTAATGGAGACAATGATGTAGCTCCTAATTGGGCAACTTGTTGAGGGCCTTCAACAAGTACTTGAAAATCTCTAGGCCTCTCCAACATCCAAGGGACTAATAGTGTTTTACTGATGCACTCGGAGTATGTCATTGTGAGGAGTAAGAGACGTTAGTGGTGATTACCCTGGGGTTTGCTGATTCATTGTGTTGTGGATTTTGGGAACATCTCTCCCTAATGTATCGCACATGATGTCTCCAGTGTCCTTTTCCATGCCACAAGTATAGCTTATCTAAGCAACATTAGTACTACCTCCATGGCTTGGTGAAGTGTGCATTATTGATATGTTTCTAGTGCGTAATGAGTAATTCCATGTCACCTTCTCCAGGCCACTCTTACTTTGTCATCAATATGGCAGGATTTGGAAGCATCATTTCTTATTGTTAGGTCATTATATATGTGATTACATTTGTGGCTTAACGTCACCCTGTAAATACGGCCCCTTCCCATGCAGCACTGTGCGTGAAAGGGGCGTGCAATGGGTGTTGCTATGGGCGTGCCACAGAAACACCCATTGCATTTTGACGCTGCCTCAGATTTACCTGGGGATGGCGTTAGCAGGGCGCAACAAGGAGAAATACTTTAATTCCTCCTTTTTTTTTGCTTTTTCTATGCGTGCTGCATTCTTCAGCACGCATAGAAAGAGCAAAATGCCAGAAATTATTGATTGTGTGTGGGAAGGTGTCTCTTCTTGCACATAAACAATCATTTCAAAACAACTCTTTGGCACTTCTGTACATGCTGCATTGTGCAGCACACACAGAAGTGCCAAAGTGCCATTAGTGATTGTTTATGTGTGGGAAGGGACACCTTCCCGTACATAAACAATCACACCCCTCAACGCAGACATCCTTGCACGATTGTGCAAGGATGCCTGCGTTGGCGCTGGCAGCTGAATTTAGTGCCAACGCAAGGGGAAACACAGATGTGCGCCGTATTCACTTAAATACAGCGCATCCCTGCATTTCTGAAGTGACACAGCCCGGCGCTGCCACTATTAGCGCAGCACCACGCTGCACCACATTTCCATAAATCTGGCCCTGATGTACTTCAGATGGTTTAAATATAATATTTCAAAACCAAACAGCACAACAGTAGAAAAAGCATCAGAATTAGGTGGGGTTAAATTTAATATTCCCACTCTCTTCTGTTCACCAGTAGGGAAAGTGTTAGACTTCAGAGGAGTTACATTTATTAATACCATTTCAGTCTATGCAAAGTAGGGAAAGCATTGTACTTAATTGAGGTAAGATTTACTATTCCTACTCCATTCTGTAAAAGTGTAGGGAAAGGGTTTGACATTGGAGGGGTTAAATTTACTATTCTCTCTCCAACAGTAGTGAAATCATTAGACTTTGGAGGGGTTATATTTTATATATATGTATGTATATATATATATATATATATATATATATATATATATATATCTTACCTGGTGGCGGTCACCCCTAGGCAGTTATAGCTATGACCCTGTTTCCATAGAAACAACGTTTTTTGTCTTGCCTACATCTTTGTCACCGTTTGATGAATGTTCAAAATATTTTTAAAGAAGTGGCCCGGTGAATCCTGTTGCACACTGGAAGTTTCGGGGCTCAAAAAACCTTGTGTCAACACGTCTACAACCTGAACCACTGGACGGAATTACACCAAATTTGGCAGAAAGCTAGCTGCCGCTATGCAGATTGTGCTTTTTCTTATTTGGTGTACATCCATTCAGTAGTTTAGGAGATATTTAAGGGCAAATAAATGTGTACATCTCTGGCTGTGAATAATTTGCGCAATTAGTGAATTCTCGAGAATAAGTGTGCAAAAAGAGGCATGGTAATTGACTGACCGCAACCTGACTGGAAAGTTGCGACTGTCATTTTTATTTCATGGGATACCGTCCCAGGGGTGAAAATTCTAACTAAAAGTGGCATAAGGGGTCATGATGGAGATACACCGACCCCAGGGGAGTGATAAAGGTCCGTTTTAGGGGCAAATTATAGGTTTATTATAATTTTGCTTTACAGTGCGATATTCTTGAAAATGTGCGAATTTCCATGCATTATTCGCAATTATGGAAATATTTGAAAGAAAAACCACAGACTCATTCATACACTAATGCATTCACTCATACACTCACTCAGAGTCTCTGACACCCACTCAAACACTCATGTACCCTTTCAGACCCAGGCTGTAAGTCCTATTATTTATAGTTAGAGCTTTTTCAAGTAACTATTACTTGCACTCTAAGGTAACTATAACCTGCTCCTTGCTATGCGCAGCTAATTACTCCACATATTATATAATTGGTGAGATCTTGTATGGCATCTTTGATATCACTTCAATGTTTGCAATAACATTATGAATAAGAAAACTGTGCATGGCTAGGACGCAAGTTATAGTTACCTTAGGGCGCGAGTTACAGTTACTTGAAAGACCTTTAACTATAACTGCTGAATTTCTATGGTTTTGTACGAGTAAATTCAGAACCTAACTATAACGTCCCTGTAACTTTTGTTTTTTTTCATATATATATACACACACACACACATATCTATATCTATATATATATATATATATTTATATATTTAGATACATATATATGTATATTCACATATAAATATCAAACATATTGGTTATTTAATTTTGACTTAATTAGCTCACTACCCTTTACCAACCTAGCATTCCACACCTAAAGTATATCTAAAACAAATAAGTTAACACAATTTCCAAAATTATTCATGATTAATCAATTAAATATTTAATTATACATTAATCATTAATCGTTTTAAATTAGTTATTTACCTTCCTACCCTATACCCCTGTAAACCAAGCAACCCACAACTAAAATATAATTAGAATACATCAATATTACACAATATACATAATTAATAATCAATTAGATATTTAGTAATTAATTAACTTCTCACCCTATACCCTACAAACCCAGAAGCTCACACTTAAAATATTACTAAAATATATAATGATTACACAATTTACATAATTAATAATTGATTAATTAATAATAAACAAAAAAGGAATTGTTAATTAATTAGTGCCTAATTAACTTCCATTCCTATTCTCCTACATATGTAGCAACCTGCCCCTAAAATATAAGTATAATAATAAGTTAGTATTACGTGACACACATAATCAATCATATACTTACTTAAATATAATGAATGAATGAATTCATTAATTAATATCTAATATTTCCTTCATTAACTTCTAACCCTACCCCCTACAAACCCAACAACCCCCTGCAACATTATAGATTACTATAAACAATTAAACTAAAACTTCTAATTCATGTAAAATTACAAACTATATTTAAATACATTAATAACATTTATACTAACAATAGTAACATATAAAATTGGTATATGAACTTAAACACATTAAATTATTTAAAAATATATATTTTTCACAACTATATGATAAAAAACAATATTAACAAAAAACTGTTTCTTACTGACATGAAAAAGTCACATTCTTGACTACAACATTTTGGCATCATGATATTTTTGTATCACAAACTTTTTTGGGACAGTTCTCTCTCTTGTAATTTACATCTCAATATTTTAACAATATCCAATTGGCTCCAATTAAAAAGTAATGCATCTAAACAATGAGGAAGTCATTTTAGAAAGTTTGGCAACTAACTTATTTGAAAAATTGATAAATCTTCTCATTCATTGTGGGTTTAGAATGTTCACTTTGGTGAAAGCTTTTCACATAGTTTTAACATTCTACTAGGCTGCAAAGTGAATACTTACTAAGATTTTTCTATGTAACTTTGGTATGTCTGTCTGAAACTTTGCAAAATCGTGAGATTAATTGAAAAAGATAGCAAAGAATTGTAGAAAATTTGGGAAAAAAATTATGTTTCATTGGAAAAAACATTTAAAAAACTATGTAAGCAAGAGGAGGATAATGTATTAGAAACAATGTTTCCTGACTCGATACAATATATGCAACCACTTCCTTATACTACTCAGTCATCATAATTTACATTGCTAAGAGAAAACTTGAAAGTGAATTGTGGTCACTGAGCTGAATTATATAACAAAGATCCACAGTGACAAACATTCAAATATTCACATCTTCTACAGGAGTCAGCACAATATGGGTCTGTATTGTTGTTTTACAAACCTGTTCACTTTCAGTATCGAGGGCAGAGGTAGCTTCATCAAGAAGCAGCACTTTGGGCTTTCGTACAAGAGCTCGAGCAATTGCAATCCTTTGTTTCTGTCCTCCAGAGAGCTGGGCTCCTTTATCTCCAACATGTGTGTTGTATTTCTACATTTTGGAAGAGAAAGAATCAAAAGTATCATTTATTACTAAATAACAGATAGCTGTACACAAATTGTAAGGTGAAATTGCTTTGCATTTTGACAATGAGAACATTATAGCTGGATCACAGCTACTCACAGTTAGCAATATCTTTAATAGGCTAATATCCTGAAATTAGAAGATTCCAATAAGCATGATCCTTCCATGTTCAGTTATGAATTATTCTGCATAAAATAAGTCTGTAATATATTCATGTACAATACTTTTCAGTCTTCTTATAGTATTGTCATTGGCTGACCCCTCACTAGTGTGAAGAATTATGATCTTTGTGAGAAAACTGGGCTGATTGCAGGAAGCCCCCTAACTTTTTGCCCCTATTTTTCACTAAGTCCCTAAAGCTACATGGCCTCCCATAGACTAGGACTTATAGGTAGGCTGACATAGCCAATTATAATTAGTCTAATTTTCTTACTCAATTTACAGAGGGCACAGGCCCTGGGATTGGTCAGCAATACCCAGAGCACAATCAGGAAAACACCAGCAAAAAGTGAAAATGTGGGCAAAAAGTTAAGGGGCCTCTGAAATCAGCACCGTTTTCTCACACCCTGTTTGCTACAGGTATAAAATAGCTGCCCAGAGTCCCATGCATCCAAACCTGAAGAAACTGGCTAGTGGTCATTTTTGGATTTGAACCAGGTGCATTCTGGGAGTTGGAGTCCTAACCCTCAAGGAGCAACTCAGAGCTTTTGAAACCTTGAGGTGCGCTGTGGACTCTCAAATTACCTTCAAAGACCTTCTGGAAGAAGATCCAGAAGTTTGGTGAAGATTGGTGAGTTTTTAGAAAAAGCGCCTGTGGAGGGTCGTCAGACTTCAGAGAGAAAAAGCTCCAAAAAAGTGACAACGTCTGAACAAGTTGACCGGGGCTTCTCATGCGGCATATCCAAGGAGGGCTCCAGGGACGTCGGATCCAATGTCAACTTTAGCCCGGAAGAAGATTTCTGTGCTAAAAAATCATATAAGTCCAAAGTTAGAATTCTTCACATGGCCTCCTATGACGCGTATCTAAAGAGGGCTCCAGGGAGGAAGGATCGGATTGGTGACTTTGTCCCGGTGAGAAAAAATTAAAAGAAAAAGACTATGAGGCAGATTTAAGAGCCCTTGGCACCTCCTTGCTTCACATTAGCATTTTTTTTTTACGCTAATGTGGCCCAACAACAGCAAAATTGCCACGCCAAATTTACGAAGTAGTGCAATGCATGCATTGTGCCACTTTGAAACCCTTTGCACTACATTATGCCTGCGCCAGGCATAATGTATGCAAAGGGGGCATTCCCCCATGGGGCGGCAGGGGGAAAAGAAATTGCATAAAGAAATATAAGATATTTCTTAGCGTCTTTTCTCTCTGCACTTTTAATGTCTGCTCAGAGCAAGCATTAAAAAGAGACACATCATTGATTACAATGGGCCTCACTGGGCTTTGCAGGATTAGCATCAACATTTTTTACGCTAATCCTGCAAAGCTCTGAACTAGCGGCAAAAATGTTGAAGCTAATTCCCCTAACTACCGCCATGGTGTGCCGTATCTTAGATATGGCGCGCACATGGTAGCATTAGAGGGATGCGAAAGGGTGCAGGGAAAGTGGTGCTGCACTGGGCGAAAAAGTCGTGATGAGGCCATTACTCTTTTGTGGATAGATACATGTCCCTCTCTAAACCTCTCTTTAACCCTCCCATAAGCACTCTTTGCTGCTCCCCAAACCCCTTCCATTTAGTAATGAGTATTGCCCATTTTCCAGAAACTCCCCCTTCTTGCCACATTTTGGGAAAAAGTCATCCTTTTGGCCATGGTCACCCCCATTTTTAGAGTCGAGCATGCAAGCACTCTGGTCTGTTGTAATCTTTCTGTGGGCTTTTAACCACGCCCACTCTTGCTATTAATTTTTTGTTGTGCTTGCTTTAAATGCTTCATTTTTATCAATGCATTTCGAGAAATGTTCTTTCTTTGTGTGCTTTGTTCCCCCCTGCGATTTCACTAAGTGAACATTTTTGTTGGCCTTCCCATTACGTCACGCTTCCTCCTGTTACAGTGTGATGACTCCTCCTCCAGTTTCAGTTTGCCTTTCACATCAGCCACAATCCTTTCTAGTTTCCTGTTTGCTCGCTATAGATTATCGGGGTCTACAAATCACTCCCAGGTGAAATTAAGTTGCTTTGATAACACTCTAGGTCCATTCCGGTGTGATATTTTTCTTCATTAGAAAGGATGGCTCAGGCACATGAAATCCTCTTAGCCGTTTCTCGAAATGTATAGGTCATGGCCTCTATACTAATTGTTACTTGAACAGCATTCCTACAGATTTGCCCAGACACAGCAATTATAGCCACTGGCCCTGAGTAAAGGCGGGAAGAAAACACCAGTGACAAAAACAAATAGAAACCCTCGCTGCTGCCTTTCCTTGATGTCATTGCTGCTGCCTGCCCAATTTTTTTTAGACGTTTGTTGATAATATTGTGTGTGGAGGGGCCAGTGGTTATTCATCAGGGGAACATGTTCAACGGCAGCGACGTGAGAAGCTTGTCACAGGCTACTGGTTCTATTTATGAACAAAGGAAAAGCCTCAAAGCGTCTATAAGTTCATACCCTTTAAAGCTAGGGTGTGTCCTAGATTCAGGTTTTTTTTTTTTTTTTAAACGTATTTTTCCATTTGATCTGTGGATTTACTCATTTTCAGGTGGATAAAAGTCTCTAAAGTTACCCTTATTATACAATTTGCTTTTCACGCATGAAGTAGTCATGCCTTATACATTGGCAGATAAATAACAAATGGGTGTTCCTTTGTTAACACAAATGAGAATGTCAAATCAAAACAGTCATCACTCGGGGCACTGGTGTTTCCACTGTCACAAAATACAGGCAATCAAAAGTTCCCAAATGCCAACTGCCCCATGTTGTGATGGCACCTCACAGCCAGTCCTGGCTTTTCAGCCAACAACAAAAAAATATATCTTGTTGTAAGAACTTAAATACCATTGATACGGGCAAACGTTGAGTCTATTTTTACACAGCCTTGGCAGAAATGGCAAACTGTGATACTAAGGCCCGTATTTATACTCCGTTTGCGCCGAATTAGCGTCGTTTTTTTTGACGCAAATTCGGCGCAAAACTAACGCCATATTTATACTTTGGCGTTAGACCCATCTAGCGCCAAAGTATGGGCAAATAGTGTCATTTTTTTGCGTGAACGCCTTCCTTGCGTTAATGAGATGCAAGGAAGGCGTTCCCGTCTAAAAAAATGACGGCGACGCAAATGCGTCGTATTTATACTCACGCCCGGGAGTTGGCGGGTCAAAAAACCCCGCATTTGTGCCACTATTTAACGCCTGGGTCAGGGTAGGCGTTAAGGGGCCTGTGGGCTCAAAATGAGCCCACAGGTGCCCTCCCCTGCCCCCAGGGACCCCCCCTGCCACCCCTGCCCACCCCAGGAGGACACCCAAGGATGGAGGGACCCACCCCAGGGACATTCAGGTAAGTTCAGGTAAGTATAATTTTTTATATTTTTTTATTTTTTTTGGGTGGCATAGGGGGGCCTTATTTGTGCCCCCCTACATGCCACTATGCCCAATGACCATGCCCAGGGGACACAAGTCCCCTGGGCATGGCCATTGGGCAAGGGGGCATGACTCCTGTCTTTACTAAGACAGGAGTCATGAAATGGCGTCTGGGCGTCGTAAAAAAATGCTCCCTTGTGTCTGGACAAAGCTAAACCTCTCTGATGAGCTCTAATGAGAGCGAAACACGTGTCAGGGGTTGCTTTTACTCATTTCAGGTTGGCTTGGATGGTATTTTATCAGTCCTAAGCTGTAATACTGTGCCTGGAGTGGTAAATGGCTTTTGTCATTTTACAGCTCGGCAAGGTTGATACTGTGTCAAACCTACGCTTAAAGACTTTGCTGTATAAATGGCAAAAGACTTTGTCACTATCTAGCTCGGCGTGGATAGCACTGTGCTGATCCAATGCTTAAATACTTTGCTAGATAAACAGACATTTGAGGTGAGCAAATCTAGAGTGTCGCTGGTGTTGCAGGGTGCTCCTTACTAGAGCTGCTCTCCACCTAAACTTGGGAACTACCCAGAGTTCTCTATTCTCTTTTTTGCATATATATATATATACATATATATATACACACACATGCACACACACAAAACATTCTGAGTAAAACAAAAGTACTCCAATAGCATTAGCAGTCTGTCAGTTCAGTTTGAAGTGTTCTACAGCAGCTCCCCACAGTGTTCCAATAAATAACTAGAGGCCATATGTACCAACACATTTTCCCATAGACACAGAATGGATAAATCCCCTTGGTACATCTGGCCCTAGAACACTAACATTCTGTATTTATGACAAAAGTGTGGCACACTTGAAGCCATTTTGATTCATACAAAGCAGCAAAATTGAAAGCATTGGTATTAGAAATTAAAATAATGAGGGGATTCATTTTGCCACAGAAGTTATGGAAAGCTAAAATTAGGACACATTTTTATGCATCCTCAAATGTATTTTCTATGTAAGTAAAACATGTTGAGATGCAGACTGAACCTTGTACTTTCAACACAAGCCGGTCTGTCAGTTACCTTCCCTGTGTCCCACTTTAGCTTCCCACAGTGCTTTTATAAACAACTAGAGTGCTAACATTCTGTATTTATGTAAGACGTGTGGCACGCTTGAAGTCCACTTAATGGATTCAAAGCTAGAAAGCTAGAAATTACTGTTAATGCTCTAGCAAACGAAAGATAGAACTCATTTTCTATGAGTTCTCAAGTATATTTTCTTTTCATCTGTGGCAGTGAAACATGCTGACATGCAGATTAGAACATGTACTTTCAACACCAGAATATTCTGTCACTTAACTCCTCAATGTTCTACTGCAGTTTCCCAGAGTCCTCTAATAAAGAACTGGCCACCTGGAGCCATATTGATGGAATCAAAGCTATAAACCCTAAAGCATGCCCTTTTGAAATTAATAAAAATGAAGGGATTCTTTTGTCATATAAATAATGGTTAGTGATCAAGAAAGCTAAAATAAGGGCAAGCAGAGGCAGGGGCAGTGGTGGCACAATGGACCACAGAGGGTAGGAGGGAGAGTGAAGGAGCATGCACATGAGCAACAGAGGACAGGGGATATCAGAGCGTGGGCATGAAGCTCACCATGCAGAGCAGAGCAGAGCAGAGCAGTGCAGAATAGACAGTTGCAACACAGCAGACCACAGAGGGCAGGTGCAATGGCAGGGGCATGCACATGGCAAATTGAAGGCAGGGGCAGCAAGCCAACCACAGTGAGCAGACCAAAATGGGCAGGGGTAGCAAGCAGATCACAAACGACAGGTGGGAGTGAGCAGAGACATCATGCTGACCACAGAGGGAGGGACAGTATGGGCAGGGGCAGCACAACAGAGCACAGAGGGGATCTAGGAGGGGGCAGGGGCACACACAGACAATGGAGGGAATGGGTTAAGGGGTATGGCACAGGGGCAGCAAGCTGACTATCAGATTTCAGTTCCAGTGGTCCCTTCTTTTGTATCCTTGTTAGTTTGTCCTCTTGATTGTTATTCTACTAACCCCCATTTCTTGTTCAGTATTATCTGTCTCACCTGGGTGCCCAGTAGGGTCCTGGGGCCTTTGTCACATTCCTCAGCAGCTCCATGCTTGTCATAGCACCATCTGCTGCAAGAACCAGTAAGCCTTGTTTGAGTTGTTATCTCTGTGTTCTGTTTCAGCTGGTATCTATACTGATCTTCTGCCTTGTGTCTTATAGCGGACGGATCTAACCAAAGATTCATACCTTTAAGCAGAGTGGCCCCATCCCTTGAAATAGAGGAAGTCTAGGAATGTGAACACCAGTCATGGATTTCTCTCTTATCCCTTTCCCCTGTTTTTCTCCTGGTTGTTGTGTCTGGTCATAATTGTCAGTTCACCAGTACACCAGCTAAGGTATGGCAGAGGCTATCAATGGGTCTTTGACTCTGTATCCTGATAACGGCAACTTAGAATGACCTCCAGGTGCTGGAAGCTGATATAACAATAGAAGCAAGGGTCAATGAGGAAATCGCCAAAGAAACAACAAAAGGGAGACAGAGCTCAAATGTAGAAATGGCTAATCCACTTTGTGAGATACTCATTCAGAATTAAACACATGTAGCAATGAAAGAGGTTGAGTTAGCCATAAAACAAGTAATTAACTTAATAATCAACTTGAAAGTCATTGTCAAGAAACTGAACAAAAAACAAACATTGTAGAGTTTGCCATAATTATTAAAATTTGTATCCAAAATATTTTTGCAACCAGAATAGAGATATGCAACGCAATGTATGTACTAATAGGTCAATGCATGAAATTTCAAATCGGAGTGGATAGCAAACCTACCGACCTAACTAAAATTCCTCAGGTGGGTTGCCATTTAAAAAAAAATTGAGTGACAACATAATAAGAAACAACTTCGACAGTGTAGGAAATGTGAACAGTTAGGCTTAGTTCAAGTAGAATGAATTAATGCAAGCCATGAAACAAGTTGCAGACAGTATAGGAAACTGGTAGAAGAAATGAGAGCTGCAATACTCATTGAAACTGTGATACAGAAACTGGCTACTAGTCTTAGAAACTAACTAGATGAAATTCCCAAAACTAAGTCATTAGGCCACTGTGCTTAATTGTGCATCATTTATGGTAAAACAAGTTCAACAAACTCATTATTTGTCATTAAAACTTTCCCTGAATTCTCTGAATGCACAGGATCAACACAACTACTGTTGTTCAGGGTCCTTTTGTTTAATGTGTGATTGACATGAGAACCCATTTTGCATCGGAATGTATTGTGAAATTACAGATTTACATTTTACATAATCACATGTAATTTCACAGAATTTAGCTTAGGTTTTTCATAACCATACAGAAACAAATTATGCAAATTCACAAACACCTAAAGCTAACTCTATGCATAAGGAGTCAGGGTTGGGAGGTTCTCTACCTTCCAAAGTACTTATAATGTGTCTCCATGTTTTCTCTAGACCAACAGAATGGCACTGTGGTTTCTGACAGGTCATGGGAAATCTGTGCTTCGGGGTGCTGTTGTCCAGTTGGCCTCTTCCTCAATTTCTCTTGGTGCTTGGCTTCTTTCTTAGCATGCATGAAATTTGCATGCATTTATTCTGACTCAGCAGGACTGGGCTTCCTTGAGTAAGGAAAAGTCCTTACACACTACTGCCCTTAATATGAATGGATTTGAAGGGCTTATGTCTCTCCTCATTCCTTCCCAGCTTTTGGTTTGTGATTGTGTAATATTTTCTCCTTCCTTTTTTAAGGCTTCCAGGCTTTTATTTTAGGAAGCTGGATCCTATTGGTATTGACTCATTTCCAGGATAAACCCTACAGACCAGGTACCCTGGCTATTATGTCGTACCATTGTTTGTTGCTGTGTGCTCGCTTCAACAAGGTCCTATCTGCTACTTACCCTGAGAAATGGTTGCTTGTCATATATCCCCTGTCTGTCTCCTTGCCTGACACTACAGAGGGTTTCTAGTTTTTTTTTCCTCAGAAGGGCTACAGTTTGCTCCAGCCTGCTTCTCTTGTGATTTCTATCGACAATTTATTTGGAATTCACTTTTTTCACCTATACGTTAATGATAGCTATTCTGCACAGACATCTGTACGCTGAGTTAGGTTTAGTAAATGGTACAATGGGTTATGTAGTGAAATTCAGTAATTACATCCTTCTAATTCTGATTTATCATGTATAAGAAGCACAAAATGTATCTAGATCTAGTGTGAATTTTCTATTATTTGAAGATCTACATGTACATTGGAAGCAGTTTTCACAGTGCCTTGCATTTACAGTCACAATCCATAAAACACAATGCCATAGCTGGATGAGGCAATAGTGGAAATAGGAACCAACATTTTTAAGAAGGGCATGGCCATTGTGACTTTGTCAAGTGTTAGACGTCAGCATTAGGGTGGTCTTTCCCCTAACTTCTTGCCCACATACCTATAATTTTAGGCTGACATTTGTTTTTGTTGACCGTAGGACTCTTTGCACTTTACCACTGCCAACCAGTGCTAAAGTGTTTGCCATCAACCTAACTGGCATATTTGTTTACTTATAGGTCCCTTGTAGATGGTATACCATTGGTGCAGGGCTTATAAAGTAAATACTACCAGTTGGCCTGCAGCATTTATTGTGCCACCCACTTAGGTAATACAATAGAACATGTCCCAAGCCTGACACTGCAGCCTGAATGCAGTGTTCCGCTGCCACGGTGACTTGGCATTAAAACGACCTTGGCAAGCCTTAAACTCTCCTTTTGTTACATATGAGTCACCCTTAAGGTAGTGACAGAGTAACAATCAGCTGTATGTCATACGCATTAGATACCATCTTGAAGCCAAAGGAACATACAATTTCTGTTAGTGGGCTTACCAATATATTAAATAATGTAGGGCTAAGAGATGAGCCGTGCAGCACTCTATACTTCAGCTGATAGCTGGATGACAGAACAGGCCCTTCCTAATATCGAATCACTACCCATTTTGCAATTCGGTAATTTATTACTGAATAAGAATACAAGATTTTGTACTTTCAAAAATGCTTTTTTCTAGTTGCAAACAGGCCAATTTTGCGAATTGGGACATTTGCAAACAGCAAAAAGCTTTGTACATCTGGCCCTAAGTCTGAAAGTAGAGGTCTTCACTGTAACTTGGACTCAAGGGCATCTGATGACAAAGCTTCCTCCTCTGATATTTCCTGCAGCCTTGTTCCACTGAGCTTTACCTCCTCGGACATTTTTCTTCAATAATGTTTTCTAAGTCCGAAGGTAAACGCTGACTGGGCCAAATCCACTTCCTGTATCTGAACCGTGCTCTATCATGGTTGGCCTTGACTTTCAACTTTGACCTGGTCTTGCATGACTAACAGTCCACAGTTGGTGCTTGAACTTTTAGGCATTTTTTTTAAACTTAAACTTTCAGAAATTCATAACCCTGGTTCTACTGATTGCAGTTCTGTTATTTTGGTGTAAAATAACTTTTTAAAATTATCTAATTTAACTTGACTTAATTTTTCTAAATTGGTTTGGGATTTTTCTTTTGTAGATTTTTCATTTTATTATTGTTTGTGTGATGCATAAATACTTTATAAATTGACTCTAAGTTAAGCCTTATTGCTTTTTGTGCCAAGCTACCCAGGGTTAAGCAAAGGTTAATTTATTGACTCTTTGTGGTTCACCTTGCGAGGGACTGTGGCTGTTGCTTTGATTGTGGCTCCTGGTTGACTAGGGCTTACACCTCAGTCAAACCACAACCAATTTCTCACATCAAGAATCAAGAATAAAATATGCTTGCGAACAGATGTGTTTCTGCTGTAGTTACATCACTGAAACAGATGATGACCTAGAAAAGTTAGTCAATATTAGTGTATATCAAAGGAATGAAGGGCAGTTTGAAACAATGGCAAAAAATATGTATTCACAATTTGGCATAGAAAAACTACACAGTAAACCCTCAGATAAACTTAGTAATTAGAGAATTCATGAAGTATCTTGTCTTAATGTTGTTTAGATACAAGCAGATGGAAATAAGCCATGCTGAAATAAACAGTTTTAGACGCAGTCAGATATTTATAGATGGCAAAATATACACTACAATTTTCATATTCCAAAAATGTTTCAACCTTACTTCGGGTCACTGTACTGTTTTCCTCAAGAATATTGTTGCTGGACTGTGTGTTATAATGAAAAAAGCACAGTTTGAGTCTGCTTACTAATGAAATTATAAAATGCATGCTTACTAGTACTGAAACATAAATTCAAAATTTAAAAATAGGCAACCTCAAAAACATAACAGAATAAAGTTAAGCATCCCTTTCAAAAATGTGTCTATAAACCAAGTAGGGATAGCAACAAAATTCCCCAAGTAGTTTTTTTTTAATATGTCACAACATAAAATGTTGGTCAAGAATCAGATTGGAATGAAAACAGGATGACCTCAGATTTAAAGTTCAAATTGACGGTGTGGCAAACATCAATCAAATGTATACACTCTATAGGCCAGAAGCATCAAGCAATTTTGCATTAAAAAAAAATATCCTTTCAAGATGTATGAAAGGCATTTGCTGTGCAATTTTAAGGAATCACAAAAATAGCGATTCCTTGAAATTGCGACCCCATTTAGAGAATCGCAAATTACAATTCTCTGAAATAGGAAATCAGAAGTGGGCATTTAGGAAATGCAATTACCACCAAATCCAATTTGGTGGTAAGCATGTGCAATTATTAAAAATGCATTATAAATGCTTTTTTTAAAATGACATGTAGCGCACACATGCCCCTAGAGCATGTGTGAGCTTCACAAGTCCGCAAATATTTTTTGGTAGTGCATCAGAGGGGGGCTTAGGCCCCCAGCACCCTGGGGTTTGCATTACCTACTTTCCGAATTCCTATCTGGAATTCGCAAATTGAGAAATGCAAAACCTTTTGCACCTATGGGCCTAGAGGCCCATAGGGATGAATGGAGTCCCATTCTCTAATTGCGATTCAGTATTAGTGATTGTGAATTTTAAGAAATCGCTATTACCCAATCGCAAATTTCATACATCCCATTTTCCATTTCTTAAATAGCGATTTCTTAAAATTCGCTATTTAAGAAAAGCAAAACTTATCTTTGATACATCTGGCCCTATGTGTCATAGTGTCAAAATACATATAAATGGCCTTGCCGTCCTTTGCACTAAGAGAAACTAATCTAAGCAACTAATTTTTCCCTCCTGAAAATCTTGTTCTGACATGATGAGCATGATGAAAATAACCAAATGCTTTCACTAACTTCAGTTTCAAAAGGAATCTGCTTTGCAGATGTGCAAGTTGTGTCTGGAAATCCTTTGAGAAAAGGCAACATTAAAGAAAATTTAATTGTGACATTTTTTCAACAGGTCTTTCCAATTTTCTAACATGGTTGAAAAAAGGCTTTGAAATATAAAAAAATAGTACTCATTGTTTACTGAACTTTCTTTTTGCTATTATTATTAGCAGGTCAGTAACCAGTAGGAAACATCCAAAATGTAGAATAGTAAAAGGTAATTTACATAAGTTAAGATGCAATTATGGTTTGAATGTCTTTATAGAAAAAGACTCATAATTGAGCCACTACATTTTCAAAAGGAAAGATTTGCTTCTGGATTAAATGCACAAACATGTTGAAATGTGTTAGTTATATTTCGCTCATTAAACCACAACTCAAAGCACTTTGTTGCTCAGCATATGAAGACAAGTGACACCATTGATGTCATGACAAGTGACATAATTATTGACATCACTTATTATATCACGCATGACTTCACTGATGACATTATTGTTTGGATTGTTTATGTTAATTGTTTGTAACCTTTTTTTACTTTTAAGTATACACAAAGGCCCTCATTATGAACATGGTGGCCTGGACTGCTATGCTCTCGGTGGCGGTCATTACCACCAATGCCATGGTGGCACAAACCGCCATATTCTGAACATAGTAGTGAACTGGCTGCAAAGCAGCCATTTCACTACCACCCACTGCCAGGACACAGACCCTATTCCACCAGGGATTCCCTGGTGAATTACCCCACCAGGGGATCCCTGGCGGAAAGCATACAGGTGATAGGAATAATCATTCCTGCCAACTGTATGTGACATGCCTGGCCCCTCCCCCCTTTCCACTATCCCTCCCCACCCCCAAGCCCTTAGAACAGCACCCACCCCACCGAACCTCAAAAACTGACCCTTGACCCTTCACCCCCAAAACCCCATGCAGGTCCCCCCACCCCAAACCTCACCATCCCCCACCGCCCACCCCTACATACAGGTCCCCCCAAACCCCAACCCCCCACATCCACATTCACCCATTCGCTGACATGTACACATGCATACATGCACTCAGACCCACATCCCCCAACAGACACCCACGCACACTCCCATGCACTCACACACTCGCACACACCCCCACCTTCACTCTCAGACAGCACTTACCTTATCCGCAGTGCTGCTCTGGGAGGGAGCGGGCTCCCTGGAAGCTGCTCCGCCGCCATCGCCGCCTCTCCATACACCACCACGCCTAAAACTGCTTCATAATAGGCATGGCGGTGTAGGGAGTGACGTGGCAGTGAAGGTGGAGCAGCATCCGCCCCCGCCAACGACTGCCAGCATGGCGCATGGTGGTCCTTACCGCCATCAATGGCAGTGAGGTTCCATGTGTCATTATGTGGCGGGATACCGGCCAACAACACTGGCGGTCTTTTGTTGACCGCCGGCACGGTTGGCGGCGGGGCATCCCGCCATGTACATAATGAGGGCCAAAATCTTGTTTTGTGTGTGTCTTCTACTGCTAAATTCATAAACGAAAGTGACAAGCAAATAGAAAAATTTGCAAGCACTAATATTAGCATTTTAGGTGGTGATGTTATAAAAAATGTCATCATTGATGTTATTTGTAATATCATCAATAAGGAAAAAAAGAAGGGGGTGCCAGTTATGGTTTGTGGGGAAAAACTTAAGTCATTAATTTCAATAGTTTCATGTGTTTGAGATAAGACCATAACTCAGTTTTTCAGTGGAATATATATATATATATATATATATATATATATATATATATATATATATATATATATATTTATATTATTAAACATATTAAACATACTATTCAGTTATTTCTACAGTATTTTTAATTAAAAACAATATATTTACCTCAGGAAGGGTTTCAATAAAATTATGAATATTTGCAGCTTTAGCTGCTTCTTCAATCTCCTCCTCACTAACAATTCTGCTGTTGTCACCATACTGAATATTTTCAGCAATGCTGCAGTCAAATAATACAGGTTCTTGAGAGACAATACCCAATTGCGACCTGAACCACTGCAAATTCAAGGACTTTGTATCAATTCCATCTGCAAGCTGGATGGATAAAAGCAAAAAGGTGTTTTAGGCAAATTGTTTTTTGAAAGGAATACAAATAGTATAATACATTATATTGATAGTCAGATAAAAAAGGAGAAATATGGCATTCACTTTCATCTCAAAAGAGAACATCTTCCTATTGACTTCCCAACTTTGAGAGAGAAAACATTAATTAACGATAGAAGAGTAAGCAAACGTACATTTTGATTAGTGACTTTAAATTAGTCACATACTGTGCTCTTTTCTCCTCATTTATATAAAGGATTTGATTCACAAGGCAATCAGATATTTGATTCTATATATTTACTCTTATGTTAGCAGCATATGTGTGGCTTTCTGAAAATCACAAAGAATTTCACTTGCAGCCCTGTAAAGCTGTGGCTGTTTTCACTTCACCTGAGAGCTCACATGCCTAAATATGTATGTATTAGGAAATGCAGCAAATGTATGTGTTCATGTTATGCATCAGTGCATATTCTAATTTGTTTTTTTTCTTGTCCAAGTGGAAAGCATGTTCCACTGGAGAAAACACTATCTCTTCACATCCTTGTATGTTATTGTGTTTCCTGGTTAATTTCACCCTTAAAATATATTTAATCCTTCCACTTACCAATAATACATCACTGACTTTTTTCCAGATCAGAAACTACCTTCTAAATGTTTGTGAATATCCACATGCATCTGGTTTTATTAGCATTCTTTATCCTTTTTTTGCAATTTCGCCTATGGTGGATGATCACATTGTACTTAAAATTATAGTAGAATATGATATTTTCTCACTCATAAGATTGATTGTAGCATAGTAATGTAATATAAGAAAATCAATCTATGAGGGAAAAATCATGTTTGGTGAATTACTGAGCTGATTGCACATTCATAAGTTAAGATATGTTCACAACTAGGTCATACTTAGTCCCACAAGTAGCTTTCAAGTGGGCCTTGCTATCCTCTTTCCATTAAAGACAACATTAGATGTGGATTCTCTCCACAGAAATCAGATTGTCTTCTTTTCTTATACAAGGAATGCCACATGTGGTAGATAATGGCTACATTTGAATTATCACTTTGTCAGGAGGTAACCTTAGGAGTATTCATGTTTTAAGAACCCAAATAAATACTTTCCAAGGAGCATATTTCTTGCAAGCATTACATAATGCTGTTAAACCAAAATATATTTTGATTTCTGGGTAGTAAATGGGTCCCTGTAGTATAAAGTATTATCCCTTTGCTACCTTGTTTTGTACTAATCATGCATGTAATATTTAAACATAGTATTGCTTTCATCCATTTTAGCACCAGCTTTTGATTCTGGTTGATGACATGCTACTGTTTTGTGTTTCATTTTTCATTTAATGAGGATTGCCAATAATAGCTTTAATTACCACCATAGTGTGCTAATTCATTTCCCTCTTGTAGTATTCCAGTGGAAACATTGCATTGATTTGTTTGCTTGTGATATGTTTTCTGTAAGAAATTGAGCTATCACTTGCAAGGGTGGTGTGTTCTTTGCAAGTAATAAGTCTGCGTTTTCTGTTTACTGGGAACCAAGTACCTCATTTTAGCACATGACTCTCTTGGGGTAGTAAAGTAAAGCAGTCCAAGACCCACTAAGCTTATATGGTGTGGGCTAATACCTCACTGCGTTGAAACGCAAAAACAACAATCAATAAATAATTTTTCAGTCAGTGTTTTTTCATAAATATATTTAAATACTTTATTACACATGCTATGCTTTAACTAAAAAAACATACAATCAGGGAGACAGAAAGACCTTTGGTGACACCTTCAGGGCAGACCGTACCCCCAGCAAACCCTGCCCCCATAAATATACCCGCCACCTATCTCAGATACTCTATCACAATATAAAATGGTGAAATTACAAATAAGGCAGACCTCTGTTAGGGTATCACCATATTAGTAAAAGCAGAAACATGTTATAATGAGGAGTGTGCAAAGTCTGTGCTGTATTTTAGCACAAAATGTGACCTTGCATCCGTTTTGGTGCAAGAATGCATTTACATAAAAGCACTGTCAACAACAGCTGCTCATTTTCTGTTATTTGCATATGAAATTTAAAGTTAGTGCTCCATTCAAAGTACATTTTTACCACGTAGTGTGCATAATTACACAAAGTGATGTAATGGCATCATTTCTGAAATTTCAAATAAGAGCAATAATTTCTCAAAATGACACAAATTATGCTGGCATAAATTAAAAATATCACCCTATTTCATCATAGTCTATTCATAATGCACCATTGAATCAATGAGGATATTTCCAACATTCAAAATAAACCCTGCATTGTCACGCATCAACATTGCTAATAAAGAATTATGTATTGAATACTGTGTCACAGAATCTTATTTTTATTTGCATACTGCTGCCATTGCAGCTCTAAGACCAATAAACGGAGGTCCTCACCATCCAGAACCGAGGTGCAAATAAACTGCTCCAGGAAAGTTTTAAATAACAAGCAAACTTCTCCCAGAGTAATTCATGTAACCCCGATGGAGATTTATGACACATTTTGCAGTGAGATCTTCTCAGGAGACTGCTGCACCCTTTGCAACCCCCCACAATACTTTTTTAACAATGTTGGCTGTGCCCTTGACCTTCATGGGGCACCACGAAAGATAGTATCCAAATCTTTTACCCCCCATGAAGGCTCATGCGGCGCTTCACAGCCTGGGCCTTGAATAAGTAATCAATTTCTTTTTTTATAACATTTTGGCCTCACACTGCATTTTCTTTCATTACCAAGCGCCCATGTCTACTCTGACACCCAGGTGCACACCTGATTGGTGGCTGTAGGAGGAGACCCAAGGCCCCCACAGCCACTGCTTGTTCCCTGCACACCTTCACTGAGCTGCTGCAGGAGCCAGCAACACTCTTTCCTACTCCTGCCTTTGGTTGGAGTAAACTGTCTCTCTTAGGCTGTTGCCCAGAGGTAGGAGAAAACGTTTCCTTTCTTGCCAGGAGGTTTAAGGCATTGCGCTTCTATTCTCCAACCCCTGACACAGCCACGGCGGTGGACAATGCACCTGGCACCTGTTGGTGTTCTAGGGAGAAGGGGTCCTCTAGGGCATCAGGCTTTAGGTGCCAGGAGTAGTTCAGGGAATGGGTCAAGCACATGCCCCCTCCCACCAAACCTGTAAATGAAGCAGATTGTCCTAACTGCTGTGGGATTGTCTCTCCCAGGGGGAGTTTGAAGATTTTTTTAATGAAACTTTACTCAAGTTGTTTCTGCTCAGTCCCACTGGAAGACCACACTTCAGAGGCCTGTTTCCCCATATCCATTGTCCTAATTCCACTGATATTGGTCTTGTTTTGCTTTTGGGGACCATTTCAAGACCTGAAGAACATTTTCCCCAGGCCCCTCTCCTCCAAAAGTACTTTTGTTGTGAGCTTGCCTTTTGTTAATCTCTTCACCAGACTTGTCCTCTGCCTGGGGTCCAGATGTTTTCTTTTGCATGGTAAAGAATATTCCTCAGCATCTACATAGTCTTAAACCTCCCTGCTGCACTCCCCAAACACTAGGGCTTTGTCCAATTTGCAGGATACCTGTGTATAAGCAGCAGAATCAGGGTCTAATCCACTGAAGTCCCTGGGGAGCCCCTTTAGGGTCCTCCAGCAGGTCCACCCCTGTTATTCTTCCTCAGGGGGTGTATAGAGGCCAGTGCCACAGGCCCTGGAGACATCCATCATAATCCTGAGTGTCAGCTGGAGTAAAAGTCTTTCAGTGATCTTCTCAGTGGGATAAGGGTGGCTTCTCCTTCCAGATGGGCATTTATTGCTATTGCCACTCCCAGGATCAGTGTTTTCTCAAGTGTCAGTCCCTTGTGCAGAGATTTTTAAGGGTGTGTGGAATGTTCTGGAAGATAGGCACCTCTACCCAATCCCAGGATGATATACCCATCCATGTACCAATCCTCCTGAACATCGTTCTAAGACATTTCACAATAGAGGCTTCAAGTGGTCTGTGAAAAGACATTCCCTATGAACCTCAGCCTTGCCCCAAATGACACAGCTGGCTGATCATTTCCCACCAAAATATTGAAGAGAATCTCCTCCTGTGTCTGGCTCTGGTAGTCTAGCTTTGATCCTATTTTCCCATGTGCTTGGGTTTGTCTAACCCAGCTGCAATTCTATTCTATTCTATTCCATTCCATTCTGTTCTTAGGTTCCTGTGAAGCGTGTAGCTGCCCAGAGGTCTCCCAGAACTAAACAGTTTCAGTTGATGTCTACTAACCAGCAGGAGCTAATTGATGTGAAGTCAGGGTTTTAAGGCATTTCATGAAAAAGATCTTGTTAGATAATAGGCGAAGCTCAAGAAGAAGCTAGCTAGCAATCTTAACAAAGTGGGGCCTCTGAGCATTGCCATAATCAAGGTGAGACATAATAGGGAATTTCTTGCTAAAAAAGGGAGAAGTTTGAAGACACTTTCTTAAAAATGTATGAATGCCAAAGCAGCGAGCTTGCTGCTTCATAGTGAGACTGGAGTCTAGCCACATTCAGAGACTTCTTACCACATCTTTGGGACTAGAGAGTCGTTCCAAACAGCCACACAGTGGATTTAGGACTTTCTCACTGAAATCAATACCCAGTATTATAACCTCAGTTTTGTCCTCATTAAGCTTACATTAAGCTTACATTTACAGTTGGTGATCCAACTGGCCACTACCTCAAGAAAAGGAACCAGATTGATTGATTGATGCTGGGATCAGGAGAGATTGATATCACCAGTTGAGTGTCATCAAAATAGGAAACCAGTGACAAGCCAAAAGAACGTACAATATCAGCCATAGAAAGCAAGCAAAGATTAAAATTGGTGGGGCTAAGGGAAGAGCCCTGCGGCACCCCGCAGACATTTTAAGGCATGGCCTATGATACCCACTTTAGAGATTCTATGGATCAGACTGGAATGGTCAACTGTGTCAAAGGCTGTGCTTAGGTCTAATAGAATAAGGGCAGCCAATTCTCCACAATCCAGGAGAGATCTAATTCCTTAACCATGGTAAGAAACACTATTTTGGTGCTATGCTGTGGTCTAAATCCCATTTGTATGGGGTAGAGAATATCATTGTACTCAAGGAAGGTGGATAGTTGTTTATTAACAATTTTTCCATGAGTTTTAATGGACTTGGTAACAGAGAAATTGGCCTATAATTGCTCAGGCAACAAGGTTCTAATCCATTTTTTTTAACCAAAGGTTTAACCACAGCATGCTTCCACTGAGGGGAGACTTACCCCATAGTAAGGGAAAGTTCAAGCAAATGCACCAAATTGGGGGTGATACTATAAATTCTTTAACGTTGGATATGAAGGGGCATGAGGCAAGGGGATACCCACATTTTCCTGTCAATAGGAGGTCCATGAGAAGACAGACAGTAAGTTCAGGGAATGCTGTGAGAGTCCCTGCCAACAGCACAGGAAGAAACTCATTAGCTGGGGGCTCCTCGATAATGGGACCATTAGGGAAGGAGGAATTAATGACCAATATCTTTTTCTGGAAAAATAAAGCCAAATTGTCACTGTGTTAAGGTGTGGCTTCAAGGACAGAGCTGCAGACTTAGGCTCCATAGTATCCTTCAGGATCAGAAAAATCTCTCTGGGAGAGTTGGCAGATAGCTCAGTTCTCAGGGAGAAGTAAGCAGATTGAACTGTTCTTATTTATGCACAATAGCGCCTATTAGAACTCCTGTATTTAAGAGCAAGAATGTTGGCATTGAACCAGGGGGATTTGTTTTTCCAGCAGAAAGTTCTTATACCTCTTAGCAGGTAGGACCATGTCCAATGAGTATGTGATCCATTCATTGAAATAATAGGTAGAGGAAGTGACAGAGTCAGTTAAATCAGGTCTAGTGATCTGGAGGGCAGCTGATCAGTCATCCAGATTTAACTTTGACCAATGATGATCCAACTGACTAACCGAAGGCATTGTGATGGAGGACAAAGGGACAGATAAGGTAAATGGGACCAGGAAATGATCTGACTGTGTTAAAGGAATGGGGCTTTGTACTTTAAGATGACTGATGTTACTAAGCACTAGATCAATAGTATGGTCCTTTTTGTGAGTGGTCCATTTTACTAATTGCTTGAGCTGCAAAGATGCCAGATCTTGAAGCAGATTATCCAAGGCCACATTGATAGGTTCTTCAATGTGTTTGAATTCCTCAAGTTTGGTGAAATTAACCCTTTTTACAGCTATCTCTACAATCATTTCTGGAAAGACCAGTAGAAAATGTGTGTACGGGGCAGGCGGTACGCACTGTAAAATACCAGAAAAGGTGAGTGTGGGATTAGGAGTCAAAGTAAAGAAAATACTTTCACACCTCCTCTTCTCGAGCAGTGCAAGGTGAATAGTTAATTTACTCATGCAGATTTCCTCTCCACCCAATCCTTTCCCAGGAATTGGACCATGAACTGCTAATAGCTCTATTGTGTGATGAAGGCCTTTGATCCATGTGTTGGTCAGCAGAGTAATTAACTTGGCCCAGTAGGGGACGCAAAGGCCTGGAATCTAATCATGGCTGACCCATGAAAATATAACAAATCCCAAAGTGGCAAAAATAAGTAAAATAATCATAAAAGTGACAGTGGATCTATATCCACTGTGCCTGCTTACACTTAAGTTGACGGGTATGCCCATATATGGGTCCCGTACACTCTGTGTCAGCGGAACCAAGCTGTACCCGGCTGATGAGCCCATAACTAGGGAGAAACCAGTCCTGGGTTGCTTGTGTTTTGGTTTAGGGAGGGCCTTGCCTGGCAGTTCGGGTTGGACTGTTTTTTGTATACTTTAGTGTATTGTTCTAAGTGTGACAGGTATGCCCAGGCATGCATGCACACTTTGTCAGTAGAACCAAGCTGTACTTGGCTGGTGAGGCCATAACTATGACATAACTGGTCCTGGCTTGTTTGTGTTCCATTTCAGGGAAGACCTGACTTAGTAGTTCGGGCAGGACTGTTCCTATTGGAGATGGGTCAAGAGTGATTTCCATATATCTGAGTCCAAACTGAGTTGGCATGATGTGCAAAATAACAATGGATTGGGGTTCAGACCCCTAGTAATTACCAGTGGCTGAGATTAATTCAAGCATTCAAGTCATCACTTTTTTGTATACTTTAGTGTTTTAAAGATGGTGTCATCAAGGTGAGCCAGGGAAGTTCCATTGCGCTGGAGGTGGTGTGATCTTCATTCTTCAGTCCCTTGATGAGGCATATATGTAGGAAGGACAGTTTGGAGTCCGCAAAGTCATAGTGAAGTCTTTGTCACCATTTAGATATGAGAGTGCGGAGATTGATAAGCCATTCTAAAGTCACTATTTAAGGAGCAACAGATTCATGTTCCTCACTGAGCTGTAACTAGGCCCATGTTTTCTTGGAGATGTGTTCTATATGAATGAGGTTGAAGTGCAGGAAAATTTTTAATGATTTGTTATCGAGTGACATAAGGGGTTCAGATTTATCCAGTTTCATGTCGTTGAGTCAACTTTGGACTACTTGTTGCTTGTCACTCAAAATAAAAAGTAAGAATTCAATGAAGGTGTGGTTCAGTTTCAGGTACGTGCTAGGCAGTTCTGGATAAGGTGCAAGCAATGCTTGTGGCAATTCAAGTATGGAGAAATTGAAACTTTATTTGGCATATTGATGAATTTTGTTCTTATCGATGAGTAGAATCTCAGCGCATTCAATGTGGAGGTTAAAGATGAGAAGGACGTGATGGAATCCTGGGAGACTTAGGGCCTCATTCTGACCCTGGCGGTCATAGACCGCCAGGGTGGAGGCCAGAGGTAGCACCGCCAACAGGCTGGCGGTGCTACATGGGCAATTCTGACCGCAGCGGTAAAGCCGCGGTCAAAAAAGGGCAACCGGCGGTTTCCTGCCGGTTTACCCCTGCCCAAGGGAATCCTCCATGGCGGCGCTGCTTGCAGCGCCGCCATGGGGATTCCGACCCCCTTCCCGCCATCCTGTTACTGGCGGTTGTTACCGCCAGGAACAGGATGGCGGGAACGGGTGTCGTGGGGCCCCTGGGGGCCCCTGCACTGCCCATGCCACAGTGCAGGGGCCCCCTAACAGGGCCCCATTAAGATTTTCAGTGTCTGCCTTGCAGACACTGAAAATCGCGACGAGTGCCACTGCACCCGTCGCACCCCTTCAACTCCGCCGGCTTCATTGTTGAAGGGGCTTTCCCGCTGGGCCGGCGGGCGGCCTTCTGGCGGTCGCCCGCCGGCCCAGCGGGAAAGTCGGAATGACCGTCGCGGTCTGTT
Source organism: Pleurodeles waltl (assembly GCF_031143425.1). Lineage (NCBI taxonomy): Eukaryota > Metazoa > Chordata > Amphibia > Caudata > Salamandridae > Pleurodeles > Pleurodeles waltl. The sequence goes on from NC_090449.1 coordinate 914,885,676, forward strand.
GACCGCGGAGCGGTCTTTGGACGGGGTTACTTTGGCGGGCGGCGGCCCTTAATGATTTATAGTGAGCTTCTGAGACATGGAGGTACCTGGAGGTACCCTTGTAAAATGCTGCGTGTGTTATTTGGATCAGTAGGAGGAGAATTAGTGAAAGAACATTTTGAGTAAATCCAATTCAATTCTTTAGAATGTTAGGGAATGGATGAGGATGGAATATTTGAAAGCATCAAAGATAGCTGTAATATCCAGCAATACCATGCGGTTCATTTTTACTTGCAGTTAACAGGGACATTTCTGTAATTTGCAAGAAAGCTGACTGTGTGCTGCAGTGTGATCTGAAGTTGGACTGGCAGTCCTACAGGAGATGGATGGTGCTTAATTGATCTTGGTGATATGCACAGCATTCTGAACAGTGTTCTTATGATATTTCAGGCTCTCAGAAGCAGTCTCCAGAGATATGAGCCAAGTCCATTTGCCATTCGTGATGTTTTACCCCTACCTGAATAGTGCTATCTCAAAGGCTCTAACCGGGTTGCGGGTGCTGTATCACTGCTCATGCTCAAGGGAAGAACTGTTTTTTGTAGGTCACTCCCTGTACGATATCAGAAGTAGCAGTTGCCAAAAAAATGCACTGTTTGAAGATGGGTTGGGGTTTCCAAACATTCAAAGGAAAGAGTGACATCAGTCATTTAGATGCCAAAAACAGAACTGTGTCTCAGTGAGAGTGGGAATAGCATAGCAGGTGAATGTAATCATCTGTGGTAGACATATATTTCTCTAGTGGAGGCTGCAATTCATCAGATGGACCAAATGCTGAACATCTGACAATACACCATACACTACAGAGGCCGACATGACTAAATATCATGGAACTTGAAGTAATGTCTTTACTCTAACTAATCTTTTTCCAACAGGTCAGGAAATGGTCAATTCTGCAACGATGGTAGAGAGTTGGGAAAGTCCCATTCTAGATGTAAATTTCTGAGAGGAATTTATTTGCTTAAAATGATCAATTCCAACTGAAAATAAGATCAAAGTCATGTGAGTACATACATATTTTTTAAATGCCCTAAAACTATAGGTGGTTATTGGCTCTTTCAATTAATATTGCTTAGCAAATATATTCATAGGTACATGAGATTGGGGAAGGAACCACCATGTTCTGAATTTATTTAGAATGACATGTGAGACTCAGGATTACCATTCAAATTAGAAATAATTAATGTTATGACTTACCACATGTCCATCTATTGGATCATAAAACCTTTGAAGGAGCTGAATTGTGGTACTCTTTCCACAGCCACTGGTTCCAACCAGGGCAAGAGTTTGGCCTTTCTTAACCCGTATGTTAAGTCCCTGCAAAACCTGGACCTTTGGTCTTGTTGGATACACAAATTTGGTGTCTTTAAATTCAATGTCCCCAGAAAAGTTATCCTAAAATGAGCAGAAAACACATTGGTAAATGATTGCATAGCAGAAGAATAGCACAATTTTAACGGATGTTCTTTTTCCTGTTGTAATGACTATTAAAATAACAACACTTTGTTTCAGTAATTCACTTTTACCATTTCCTGATTGAATACCTGTTTCATAGTCAGGTGCACCAAGTTACGTCTGGAACTGCTTTCTTGAAAAGCCCACACCATCTGTGTTGTTCAAAACTTGGATGAGGAGGGGGCTTTGGCAGTGATACAACACCCTACTCCACTCTAGCTCCTCCTATTGATCTGTTCAGTACAGTTCAGAGTAGCTTCACCAGATTCTATGTGCACCACTGATAGTGGAGTCACCTGATGATATTGGTATGGGGTATTGAACGATGTTATCACTGTAGCGAATATTTAGCATCCGCTTGTCACTATACAGTACTGATAATTATGAGGTATGCAGGGTACTGCCACAAGAGTCTCTGGATGTTAGTGGTAGTGAGACACACTGGATGTCACTGATAGTGTACAGTACTGGGTAGAAAGACAATTGAACTCCTTAGTGAAAATGATACAATACTCCCTCTATGCCACTGATTGCGGGAATCATTTAATATATGCAGTCATGGGAAACACTGCCTTGTTCTTGTTAGCAGTAATACTGCTGAAACAGTGAATCTACTGAAACTAATATTTAAGCATGAGTCATTAGATCTGAGAAATATTAAGGGCCATATTTATACTTTTTGACGCAAAACTGCGCTAACGCAGTTTTGCGTCAAAAAAATTAGCGCCGGCTAACGCCATTCTGAAGCGCCATGCGGGCGCCGTATTTATACAATGACGTTAGCCGGCGTTAGCCTCTGGCGCTGCCTGGTGTGCGTGAAAAAAAGCGACGTACACCAGGCAGCGCCGGCGTAGGGGGATATGGAGCTTGGGCGCCAAAAAATGGGGCAAGTCAGGCTGAGGCAAATTTTTTGCCTCAACCCAATTTGCGCCATTTTTTCGACTCCCAACCCCCATAGAAATGACTCCTGTCTTAGCAAAGACAGGAGTCATGCCCCCTTGCCCAATGGCACAAGTCCCCTGGGCATGGTCATTGGGCATAGTGGCATGTAGGGGGGCACAAATCAGGCCCCCCTTTGCCACAAAAAAAAAAAAAAAACACTTACCTGAACTTACCTTAATGTCCCTGGGATGGGTCCCTCCATCCTTAGGCGTCCTCCTGGGGTGGGAAAGGGTGACGGGGGGGTCCCTGGGGGCATGGGAGGGCACCTCTGGGCTCCTTCCGAGCCCACAGGTCCCTTAACGCCTGCCCTGACCAGGCGCTAAAAAACGGCGCAAAAGCGGGCGTATGTCATTTTTTTTGACCCGCCCACTCCCGGGCGCGAATTTTGCCCGGGAGTGTAAATACGGCGCACATGCCTCGGAGTCAATTTTTTAGACGGGAACGCCTACCTTGCATATCATTAACGCAAAGTAGGTGTCCACGCTAAAAAATGACGCAAACTCCATGGACTTTGGCGCTAGACGCATCTAACGCCAAAGTATAAATATGGAGTTAGTTTTGAGTCGCAATTGCGTCAAAAAAAATGACGCAATTCTGGCGCAAACAGAGTATAAATATGCCCCTAACTGCCTCAAATGAATTTTAACAGTAGAGCATGAACACAGTAATTGAAAAACAGTGTAAAGGCACACGTCCACAATACTGAATTTTCTTCTAAACTTGTTCATGGCGAGAACAATCTTTTGGAGAACTACACTTTGTCAAGTGAAAATTTCCAACTAGTTTCTTTTTAGCATAATGTTTTAGTTTAATGCCCTCCTTTTCACTCTCCAAGATTATTTGATTATTAGATTTTATAAAATATTCAATTTTACTAACCTACATATAGAAATATATGCAGAAGTATTGCTATAGAGAAAAATCATTCCTGCAGCTTTGGGTGTGGAATATGTGAAGCCCTTTGTAAGACTTTTTCCTAAAGCATTAGGATTTTGACCAGCATGCATGTCTATCTAAACTTTGAATTAGAAAATCGTATTATTTATTTTCCAAAACATAATTCTGTACAATGCCATTTAAATTAATGTATTTTCTTTGGAAAAAGTTGGATTATGCTGATGTCCATTTAGGGGAGCTACTGTATGCCTAAGTAAGGTCACTATTGTGATTGCATTTCATTTTGAAATGACGTTAGTTGTCATAATTCCTGAATAATTGTTAGATATTTTCTACAGCCATATGGTCGGTAGAATTTGTGAAGATTTTTCAGTGAGAGGGTAATCTAGTAACAATTTTAGCAGCTGGAGTCATTTAGTCCCTGGCTATAGGCCCGCCAGTGTCACCGACAGTGCGCTCCATTTAGAGATGACTAATTGCATGGTAGAGATCTCTGGGCTTCTAAGGGAGGTGCTGCAATGGCAGCTCCCCCTTTATAGCACTGAATGTTTTCCAAACAGGTACAATAGTTTAAAATGTTCACTCACCAAAAGTTCTAGTTTATAAAAAACAAACACCCAAACCAGAAGTGTGTTTTCTCTGAACAAGACAGGAATGTCGCAGTGTGCAGGGCTTTCTCTTCATTGTTGTGGGGAGCATTTACATTTTCTTTGCCCAGTTCCGTGCCTCAATATGATGGTCCGACGTCACTCTGATCTGGTGGCCCCTTGGCAGATGGGCCAACAAGTCAAAGATTTACACTTACCCAGCAAAGGCTATGGCAGTATAAACTTGGCACTTCCCTGCCTCTCAGTAGAACAGAGGAACAACAAGTGTGTGCAGAAGCACTACAGATTCACAATGGTGTTCCAGCTCTATCAAAATCTAATTGAGGCTCGGTAGATTTAGGGGCTATTGCTAACTGTTAGAAATGGGGTCTTTGGTTGGCAGTCAGGTTACCCCCTGTCCAAGCAAGGACCCTCACTCTAGTCAGGGTAGAAGAGAATCACCCTCAGCTAACCCCTGCTTACCCCCTTGGTAGCATGGCACGAGCAGTAGGCTTAACATCAGAGTGTTAGGTGTAAAGAATTTGTACCAACACACACAGTAAATTAATGAAAACACTACAAAATGACACAAAACAGGTTTAGAAAACTAGGAAATATTTATCTAAACAAAACAAGACCAAAACAACAAAAATCCACAATACACAAGTCAAGTTATCAATTAAAAAGCAAAAAGAGTCTTTATGTAGTTTTAAACACACACTAACACTGTTAGCGTGAAACTGTGCCTTGGGTGTGTAAAAAATAACCCCGCACAGGCAAGTGTGCGTCAAAAAGGGGCTTGCGCTGCGTCGATTTCACTCACGAGCGAGACCGTGCGTCATTTCTCCTTTCGTTGGGTTGGGCGCGTTGTTTCTTCTCTCTGCAGGAGAGCGATGTGTTGATCCGGTCAGCACTCTCGGGTCCGGGCAGGCCCTGCGTTGTTTTTACACACCCAGCGTTACTTGCATCAGAAATTCAGCAGCACAATGATCCGAAAACCACGCAGAGCGGGTTACGATCTCCCAGCCCCCGTCAGCGGTGCTACGCATCGTTTCTCCAGCTCCGTGCATCAATTCTTGGGTAGCGCTACAGACGAGAGTCGATTTTCAGCCACGAAGCCGGCAGGGCATCGATTTCCCAGCCGCATATCAGAGTTGCGTCAATCTTTTTCCCGCACGGCGTCCTGTGCATGGATTTCTTCCTCTTAGGCTGCCAGCTTCTCATTTCAGGATCCCAGGAACTGGATGGGCACCACAGGACAGAGTAGGAGTCTCTCCAGAGACTCTAGGTGCTGGAAGAGAGAAGTCATTGCTGTCCCTGACACTTCAAACAACAGGAGGCAAGCTCTAAATCAAGCTCTTGGGGATCTTCACAAGATGGATGGCACACAAAGTCCAGTCTTTGCCCTCTTACTCTGACAGAAGCAGCAATTGCAGGATAGCTCCACAAAGCACAGCCACAGACAGGCCAGCTCTTCTTCTTCAGCTATTCAGCTTTTCTCCAGGCAGAGGTTCCTCTTGGTTTCCAGAAGTGTTCTAAAGTCTGTGGTTTTGGGTCCTCTTCTTATACCCAATTTCTCCTTTGAAGTAGGCCTACTTCAAAGCAAAGTCTCTCTTGAATGTGAAATCCTGCCTTGCCCAGGCCAGGCACCAGACACTCACCAGGGGGTTGGAGTCTGCTTTGTGTGAGGGCAGGCACAACCCTTTCAGGTGTGAGTGATCAATTCTACCCTCTCTCCTAGCACAGATGGCTCATCAGGATATGCAGGCTACACCCCAGCTCCCTTTGTGTCACTGTCTAGTGTGAGGTGCAAACAGCCCAACTGTCAAACTGACCCAGACATGGAATTCACAAACAGGCAGAGTCTCAGAAATTGTATAAGCAAGAAAATGCTCACTTTCTAAAAGTGGCATTTTCAAACACACAATTTTAAACTCAACTTCACTAAAAGATGTATTTTTAAATTGTGAGCTCAGAGACCCCAAACTCCACATGTCCATCCGCTCCTAAAGGGAATCTACACTTTAATCACATTTAAAGGTAGCCCCCGTGTTGACCTATGAGAGGGACAAGCCTTGCAACAGTGAAAAACGAATTTAGCAATATTTCACTGTCAGGACATATAAAACACATTACTATGGCCCTCATTCTGACCCTGGCGGTCGGTGATAAAGCGGCGGCCAAGCCACCAACAGGCCGGCGGTCCAAAATATGCAATTCTGACCCTGGCGGGAACCGCCAACACAGCCCGCCGCATTAACACTCCGACTGCCACGGAGGTACAAACAAACAGCGCGGCGGTCCCCGCCAACAGCCAGGCGGCAGACAATGTACCGCCCACCCTATCACGACCCACCAATCCGCCACCTTTTCCGGGGCGGGAGCACCGAACGGGAAAACGCTCACCTCTACGCACTCCACGCGAGATTCCGGCAGTATGGAACCAGAGTTGCAGGTCATCCCCGCACTCCTATACCTGCTCATATACCAGGAGCACGCCCGGCGGCGCGGAAGACATCGGTGAGTACTGCACCTACGACACAGGGGAGGGAAAAGATTACCAGCACACACCCACCCACCCATACCCACTACAACCCACACATCAATGCATTCCCACAGATCACTGTCACAACCCACAAACACCCCCCTCCGAAATAATGCAAAGACCAAAAGAAGAGATCATAAACGGGCAGATATATTGAAATATGGACACCAGTAATCCCAATAAATAAATAAACTATGTACAAAATATACACAGCTACTAAATGTAGTCCAACCACTGTCCGTGGACCACAGGGGTCCTGTGCAAAGGGGCAAGGCCCAGTCCCACGACAAGAACTCCACGGAGAGAACACTGCAGGGGCATCAGAAAGAAAATAGGACAGGCACCTCAGGGGGAAGGGAAGGGGGGGCACCTCAGCCACTTGAGTACACGACGCCAGATCCACGAGGGGACTCCATGACCACTGGGCCATCCTGGGGAGTGCAAAGCCACAGTCCATACAGTCCATACAGTGGGTGGCCTGCCCACTGGGCCATCCTGGGGAGTGCAAAGCCACAGTCCAAACAGTCCATACAGTGGGTGGCCTGCCCACTGGGCCATCCTGGGGAGTGCAAAGCCACAGTCCAAACAGTCCATACAGTGGGTGGCCTGCCCACTGGGCCATCCTGGGGAGTGCAAAGCCACAGTCCAGACAGTCCATACAGTGGGTGGCCTGCCCACTGGGCCATCCTGGGGAGTGCAAAGCCACAGTCCATACAGTCCATACAGTGGGTGGCCTGCCCACTGGGCCATCCTGGGGAGTGCAAAGCCACAGTCCATACAGTCCATAACAGACCCCACTGCCACTGGAGGAGGCATGTTGGCCAGAGGACATCCTGCAGCCCTGCCCGAGATAGATCCTGCCCTGCCACGTCTGCCAAAGGGCCAGCGGTTCTTGCCTGGAAGGGCCCAGTTCAGCGCCTCATGCCTTGAAGGGCCCAGTTCAGCGGGTCTTGCCTTGAAGGGCCCAGTTCAGCGGTTCTTGAGACTGCGGGGCCCAGCGGAGCGGTGCTTGAGACGGCGGGGCCCAGTTCAGCGGTTCTTGAGACGGCGGGGCCCAGTTCAGCGGTTCTTGAGACGGCGGGGCCCAGCGGAGCGGTGCTTGAGACGGCGGGGCCCAGTTCAGCGGTTCTTGAGACGGCGGGGCCCAGCGGAGCGGTGCTCGAGACGGCGGGGCCCAGTTCAGCGGTTCTTGAGACGGCGGGGCCCAGTTCAGCGGTTCTTGAGACGGCGGGGCCCAGCGGAGTGGTGCTTGAGACGGCGGGGCCCAGTTCAGCGGTTCTTGAGACGGCGGGGCCCAGCGGAGCGGTGCTTGAGACGGCGGGCCCAGTTCAGCGGTTCTTGAGACGGCGGGGCCCAGTTCAGCGGTTCTTGAGACGGCGGGGCCCAGTTCAGCGGTTCTTGGGACGGCGGGGCCCAGCGGAGCGGTGCTCGAGACGGCGGGGCCCAGTTCAGCGGTTCTTGAGACGGCGGGGCCCAGTTCAGCGGTTCTTGAGACGGCGGGGCCCAGCGGAGCGGTGCTTGAGACGGCGGGGCCCAGTTCAGCAGTTCTTGAGACGGCGGGGCCCAGCGGAGCGGTGCTTGAGACGGCGGGGCCCAGTTCAGCGGTTCTTGAGACGGCGGGGCCCAGTTCAGCGGTTCTTGAGACGGCGGGCCCAGTTCAGCGGTTCTTGAGACGGCGGGGCCCAGCGGAGCGGTGCTCGAGACGGCGGGGCCCAGTTCAGCGGTTCTTGAGACGGCGGGGCCCAGTTCAGCGGTTCTTGAGACGGCGGGGCCCAGCGGAGCGCTGCTTGAGACGGCGGGGCCCAGTTCAGCGGTTCTTGAGACGGCGGGGCCCAGCGGAGCGGTGCTTGAGACGGCGGGGCCCAGTTCAGCGGTTCTTGAGACGGCGGGGCCCAGTTCAGCGGTTCTTGAGACGGCGGGGCCCAGCGGAGCGGTGCTTGAGACGGCGGGGCCCAGTTCAGCGGTTCTTGAGACGGCGGGGCCCAGCGGAGCGGTGCTGGAGACGGCGGGGCCCAGTTCAGCGGTTCTTGAGACGGCGGGGCCCAGCGGAGCGGTGCTTGAAACGGCGGGGCCCAGCGGAGCGGTGCTCGAGACGGCGGGGCCCAGCGGAGCGGTGCTTGAGACGGCGGCCGGTCTATGGCCAACTGCTCATTGCCTGGTGGTGCCCTCCTGGGCAGCGGGGATGGTGCTCCTTCAATGCCCACCTGGGCTGTGGGTGGTGGGGCCCTCCTGGCCAGCTGGGCTGGGTCCTCCCTGGGCAGCGGCTATGGGGGTTGTGGGCTCCTCCTGGGCAGCATGCCTGCTGCCTGACCTCTCCGACTTGCTGCCCTTGCCCTCCTTAGTCGTGAGTCTGTGGCCCTTTCCTCCCTTTGGAGCTGTGGCTGGTGACTGTCTCTGGGTGGTGTCCGGGGGGGATGTAGAAGGCGGGCTCCTGCGGCGCCCCTTCCGCCTTCTGCTCCTCTTCCCAGGGGGTGGGCTGGCTGTCCCCTTGCTGCTGGGCGAAGATCCAGACATGCGGGCTGGCGGGCTCCAATACCCCTGCACCCTTGTCAAGGGGGCTGCAGGGCTGGTGGTGGCTGAGGTGCTCTTCTTACCCCGACGAGAAGGAGGGGGGGCTCAGGGTCAGGAAAGAAGTTAGCAGTGGCGAGGAAGAGTTTCTTGGGACAATGGAGAGTGGGAGGTACAGTGGGAATGGGAGTGGAGGGAGAGGATGTGGTTGTAGGTGAGTCACGTTTGCTGTCTTTGGGTGCAGGTGCAGGAGGGATAGGCTGTCGTGAGGTGGATGGCTGTTGGGTGGGTGGGTGGCTGCGTTTGTGTGGTGTGGAAGAGGGGGTGACAGACACAGTGGGAGAGGACACAGGGGACGTGTAAATGGCAGTGGGGGTGGTGACTGGACGTGTGCGGACTGGAGTGGAGGGTGTGCTGGTGATGGAAACACTGGCTGATGGTGAGGTGAATGGAGGTGTGAGTGTAGACGTCACAGGGAGGGAGGAGGGAGACGAGGAGGTGGGGGTCACAGAGGTGGTAGTGACTGTTGGCATGTCTGCATCGGAATGTTGCGTGTGTGAATGTCTGCGTGATCTGTGGTGCTTATGTTTGGATGAGCTTCTCTTGGGTGTTGAGGTGTGTGCAGGCTGGTCTGATGGTGTGGGTGGGACAGGCAGAGGAACAGGAGACTGGGAGGAGGGAGTTAGTAGAGGGAGGCAGGAGACAGGGACAATGGCTGCCGTCAGTGCTGAGGCCAGAGCCTGGAACAATCGCTGATGGGCAGCCTGACCCGAATGAATGCCCTCCAGGTACGCATTGCTGCGATGAACCTCCCTCTCCACCCCCTGGATGGCATTCAAAAGGGTAGTCTGCCCAACAATGAGCGTTCGGAGGAGGTCAATGACCTCCTCACTGAGGGCAGCGGGGGTAACAGGGGCAGGGCCTGAGGTTCCTGGGGCGAAGGAGATGCCCGGCTTCCTGGCAGAGCGGGCACGGGGCGAACGCTGAGGGGCTGCTGGGAGGGCGGAGATGTTGCGCTGGGTGGCGGCTGTACCTGTAATGGCGGGGGGCACGGATGGTGCCACCCCCGCAAGGGAGCTCCCTTCCGAGGACGTGTCCGTGTCGCTGCAGGGTCCAGTCGTCCCCGTCGTGGAGCTCCCCTCGCCCTCCGTCTCACTGGTCCAGTCTGACTCTGTGGCATGGCCCTCCTGGGCCATGTGAGATGCAGCTCCCTCCTGCCCCGATGCCACTTCTCCTCCGCCTGATGATGCTGATGCACACAAGCACAGAAAGACAAACAAAAAGGGGGGGGGAGAGAGAAATAAAGGGATATTGAGTACATGGATCTCCGGTACAGTTAGCGGACATGACAGACACAGATGCCCCCTGCACTAAGTTGCGCACTTGTGGTCCGCTACGCATTCCGTGGAACATGCCCTACACGCCTAGAGTTGACAACTGCACCCATGGATGACACGACCCAGGGATGGCTGTACTGACAAACTACTGAGGGTGGTGGCTGGGGACACAGGGGCTTACGGGGGTGCCCAGCCTACAGATATCGCCCTGGCCTAGGGGGACCCACAGCCCTCCTCCCCCACCCAGACACCTCCACTGCGCGACAACAGAGTAGATAATGCTTGTACTCACCCCCTTGTGTCTGCTGTGCTGCCCTCACGCGCCCATCCAAATCAGGGTAGGCCACCGCCAGGATCCGGAACATCAGGGGGGTCAGTTGACGGCAGGCACCCCGCCTACGTTGGGAGGCCATCCCCAGCAGAGACTCGGCGGTCTTCTTGGTCCCGCGGCGGATGTCCTCCCACCTCTTGCGGCAGTGGGTGCCCCGTCAATGGTGGACCCCCAGGGTCCGGACTCCCTTGGCGATGGCACGCCAAATCCCGATCTTCTCATGGGCGCGGACCTATGTGACACGTACAGGGAGGGAGAAATACCACGTTCAAGTTTGTCTGCATTTTCCCTGCCAGTGGCCCAACGCCCCCCATCCCCGCCAGGCCCCCCGCCATGCCCCCCGCCAGGCCCAACATGCCCCCCATCCCCGCCATGCCCCCCGCCATGCCCCCCGCCAGGCCCAACATGCCCTCCATCCCCGCCAGGCCCCCCGCCATGCCCCCCGCCAGGCCCAACATGCCCCCCATCCCCGCCATGCCCCCCGCCATGCCCCCGCCAGGCCCAACATGCCCCCCATCCCCGCCAGGCCCCCCGCCATGCCCCCCGCCAGGCCCAACATGCCCCCCATCCCCGCCATGCCCCCCGCCATGCCCCCCGCCAGGCCCAACATGCCCCCCATCCCCGCCATGCCCCCCGCCATGCCCCCCGCCAGGCCCAACATGTCCCCCATCCCCGCCAGGCCCCCCGCCATGCCCCCGCCAGGCCCAACATGCCCCCCATCCCCGCCATGCCCCCCGCCATGCCCCCCGCCAGGCCCAACATGCCCCCCATCCCCGCCAGGCCCCCCGCCAGGCCCCCCGCCAGGCCCCCAAGCCAGCCAGTGGCCCCAAATCCAGATTGAATTAAACTCACTTGTTGGTCTGGAGGACCGTAGAGTAGCGCATACTGGGGGAGGACCCCATCCACAAGTTTCTCCAACTCCTCTCCAGTGAAGGCAGGGGCCCTTTCCCCAGGCGCAGCAGCCATTGTCCCTTCCAGACCGAGGTCACAGCAACACTTGCAGTATAGGTCCTCTCCTGTGAAAGTTCAAGTCGCAAGTGGATTAGTAGATAGAAAATGGCGGTCACGTCCGCGGCGGTGCGTACCGCGGCGGTGCGTCCCGCCACCGCCGGCGCCCTTCGCCATTGGCTCCTGAAACCCATAGGCTTCAATGTTAACCAATGCGGCTTCGCGCCGCGGTCTTCGCCCGCCGCGGTGTGCCACGCCAGCGCATTGACCTCACATCCCACTGTCACACTTCACAGGTCAGGCAGCCGCCATTTCCAGGGCCCACATGGCTCTATTTCAACTGCGTCACACAGGCCTAGGCCTTGCATAGCCACTCAGACACGCCATTCACTGCATAGAGAATCGTTTACTGTGCTAGCTGTGAGTACGTACCTGTGGGTTGCTTGACTGTGTGCTCCATGTTGTCCTTCCTAGGCACCGTCCGCTGGGTTTGGCGAGGAGACGGATGAATCCTCCCGTGTACCGACCGCTGGTGGACCTGTCGACAATGGAAGAACGCCACATTATCCTGACCTACCGTCTTAACCGTGCCACTATACATGAACTGTGTGCCCAGCTGGAGCCCGACCTGATGTCCCCCATCCGCCAACCCACAGGGATTCCCCCTCTGGTGCAGGTCATGTCAGTACTCCATTTCTTGGCAAGTGGGTCATTTCAGACAACAGTGGGAATTGCTTCTGGGATGTCTCAGCCCATGTTTTCGAAGGTGTTATCCAGAGTGTTGTCTGCCCTGATGAAATCCGTGAGGAGCTACATCATTTTCCCTGAGGTGGGCGAATTGGCTACAGTGAAGGGTGATTTCTACGCCCTTGGACATATTCCCAACGTCATTGGTGCCATTGATGGGACCCATGTGGCTTTGGTTCCCCCAAGAGACAGGGAGCAGGTGTACAGGAACAGAAAAAGTTACCATTCAATGAACATCCAGGTGGTGTGTTTGGCTGACCAGTACATCTCGCATGTAAATGCCAAATTCCCAGGGTCAGTGCATGACGCCTACATCCTAAGGAATAGCAGCATCCCTTACGTGATGGAACAGCTAGAGAGACACCGTGTATGGCTAGTGGGGGACTCTGGGTACCCCAACCTGTCGTGGCTACTGACCCCAGTAAGGAATCCCCGGACAAGGGCAGAGGAACGGTACAATGAGGCCCATGGGTGTACTAGGAGGGTGATCGAACGCACCTTTGGCCTCCTGAAGGCCAGGTTTCGGTGCCTGCATATGACAGGTGGATCCCTAATGTACTCACCTAAGAAGGTGTGTCGCATCATCGTGGCCTGCTGCATGCTTCACAACCTGGCTTTGCGCCGCCAGGTGCCTTTCCTGCAGGAGGATGGTCGAGACGGTGGTGTTGTGGCAGCTGTGGAACCTGAGGAGAGTGACGAGGAGGAAGACAACGGGGCTGAAACAGACAACAGGGACAGAATCATTGAACAGTACTTCCAATAGGACACAGGTAACAATTCAAAGATAATTTAGTAAATGTGAACTACTCTCCTGCATCTCTGCTGCCTGTCTATTTGCCCCAGTGTATGATGACTGAGTTGTGGCTTTTCCCTCCCTATTTCAGATCTGGGGTCCCCACTACGAGTCCTGTGCTTCGTTTTCCCATGGACTACAGTTTTGTGGCAGCTGTTTGTTGACTTCACCATGTACAAGGACATATTTGCACTGTCATGTCAATTACAATATATTGAAATCACAGCCAGACTCCGGATAGTTTTGTGCAAAATAGGTGTTTATTGAAGTGCTCAAAATGGGATGGGTGGTTTCAAGTGGGTGGGGGCTATGGTGAAGGAATGTCCATGGCAGAGTCCAGAGTAACAGTCACACAGGTGCATTGTCCAGAGGCCTGTGGAGAGATGGAGCATGGGCAGTTCAAGGATGGACAGGGTGACAATGTGGGACAGTGGGATGACATCAGGTGGTATCCATTGCTGGCGGGGGTCTTGACATCCTACTCTGTCTTCTTGCGAGATCTCAGGGCCCTCTTGCGGGGTGGTTCTTCTCCTGCAGGAGGTGGGGGTCTGGTGGGCTGCTGCTGTGCGGGGGCCTCCTGTCCACTAGCGCCGGCGGAGGTGGTTGGCTGTTCTTGGTCCAGGCTAGTGGCAGGGGCCCTTGGGTGTTGTTGAGTGTCCGCCCTGGTGTTGACGAGGTCCTGCAGCAGCCCTACCATGGTAACCAGGGTGGAGGTGAGGGCTCTGATGTCCTCCCTGTACCCCCGATAGTGTTCCTCCTGCAGTACCTGGATCTCCTGGAACCGGGCTAGTACCGTCGCCATCGTCTCCTGGGAGTGGTTGTATGCTCCCATGATGGTGGTGAGGACCTCGTGGAGAGTGGGTTCCCTGGGCCCGTCCCCCCCCTGTCGCACAGCTGCCCTCCGAGTTGCCCTGTTTCCCTGGGCCTCTGCCCCCTGGCCGGTGTGCCCACTACCACTGCCCCCAGGTCCCTGTTGTTGTTGGGGTGGTGGGTTATCCTGGGTGCCCTGTAGTGGTAGACACACCGCAGATTGACGCGCCCTGGAGACAGAGGCATGGGCCCGCTGGGTGGGAGCTGTGCTGGTGTTCCCAGAGGGGTTTGGGTCTGTAGTGGCATGGGCCTGTGTGAGGGGAACCGACTGTCCAGAGGTCCCCGATGGTCCGGGCTGGTCATCGGTGTCCAGGTCGACAGAGCTGCTGTCATCGCTGACGGCCTCTTGGGTGGGGGGTGTGGAGAATTCTGGGCCCTCCGCGGCGGTGTGTTGACGGTCGGGTCCTGCAGGGGTATAGAGGTATGGTTATAGTTTCAATGTGTGGCATATGGGTGTATCTGTGGGTTCCTGTGTCCCCAAGTGCTGGCATTCGTGTGTGGGGGCTTTGGTGAGGGTGGCTTGTGGGGGGGATGTGTATATGCATTGGGCATGCTTTGGTGATGGGTGTCCATGCTTAGTGGACGCATGCAGGCCTAGGTTTTGGGATGTGTGGGTTGTGATGGTGAGACATTGGCGGGGAATAGGTGTGCTGGGGGTGGGGGTGAGGATGGTGGTGGGGGTGAGGATGGTGGTGGGGGTGAGGGTGGGGGTGAGGATGGTGGTGGGGGTGAGGATGGTGGTGGGGGTGGGGGTGAGGGTGGGGTTCGAGGATGGGGGTGAGGGTTGGGGTATGATTTGGCATGCAGGTGGGGGGGAAGCAGTAGTGAAGCTTCAACTTACCAGTATCCATTCCTCCGCCGACTCCTGCGAGGCCGTCAGGATGCAGGATGTTCAAGACTTCCTCCTCCCATGATGTAAATTGTGGGGGTTGAGGTGGGGGTCCTCCGCCAGTCTTCTGCACGGCGATGTTGTGCCTGGATACCATGGAACGCACCTTCCCCCGTAGGTCGTTCCATCGCTTCCTGATGTCTTCCCGATTTCTGGGGTGCTGTCCCACAGCGTTGACCCTGTCGACAATCCTCTGCCATAGCTCCGTCCTCCGGGCAATGCTGGTGTATTGGACCTGTGTGCCGAACAGCTGGGGCTCTACCCGAACGATTTCCTCCACCATGACCCTGAGTTCTTCGTCTGTGAAGCGGGGTTGTCTTTGGGGTGCCATGGGGTGGTGTGTATGATGTGTGGGGTGGAGTATGTGTATTTAAGTGTGTTGAGTGTGGTGGTGTGTGTTGTTTTGTGTGTGGATAGTGTGTGGGTGATGGTGTGGAGTGGCTGTGGCTGCTAGTTTGTGGATGGTGGTGTCTCGCTCTGGCCTTCTTTCAGAATTTTTTTGCGTAGGGGTTTGTGGGTGATGTGGGTGTGTGTTTTATATTGTATTGTGTGTGTGGGAGTGGTGTGTGTATGTGTATCAGGTGTGTGGGATTCAAATCGTCCAATGTGGCTGAGTTTTGTTCGTTTGTGTGTATTCTGACCGCGGCGGTGTGTCCCGCCAATGGAATACCGCGTTTGAATGACCGCCGCGTGGATTCGTGGGTCGTAATGGCATGGGCGTATTTCTGTTGGCGTGGCGGTGGAGGTTTTGTCACCTCCACTTTTCCGCCGACCGCTGGTCTGGCGGTCGGTTGTGGCTGTCGGATTTTCGGAGGTTTGCCTTCTGCGGGTCAGAATGACCGTGGCGGGTTTCCGCGACCGCGGCGGGATTATGGAGGATTTATGACCGGCGGTAAGTGCATTTTACCGCCGGGGTCAGAATGACCCCCTATATGTCCTAACTTAACCATACACTGCACCCTGCCCCTGGGGCTATTTAGGGCACACCTTAGGGGCACCTTACATGTAAGAAAAGGGAAGGTTTAGGCCTGGCAAGTCAAATTTACAGTTAAAACTGCACACACAGATACTTCAGTGGCAGGTCTGAGACATGATTACAGAGCTATGTTTTGTGGGTGGCACAACTAGTTGCTGCAGGCCCACTAGTAGCATTTGATTTACAGACCCTGGGCACCTCTAGTGCACTGTACCAGGGACTTACTAATAAATCAATTATGCCAATCATGGATAAGCCAATTATATACACATTTTGTAAAAGGAGCACTTGTTAGCAGTAGTAAAGTTCCAAGAGTAATAAAAACAGCAAAATCAGAGTCCAGCACACATCAACAACCTGGGGAACAGAGGCAAAAAGTTAAGGGAGACCACACCAAGGATGAAAAGTCTAACACTAACATTGTCCCGGGGATTTTCTGGTGAAGAGGACTGTAATGAAAGGACTTAACTTCCTCATCTCACAGTACAACCAATAAACAGCTTGGCTGGAACACTTTTTCTTATGAGTAACACTACTGATTGAGTTTCAATATGTATTAGAGTACATTAAATCAAGAATTTTGTAGGAAGAATCCTGTATTCGCACGGAACAGTCTTTGCATTGAGAGAAAAAGTACATACATCAGACCTTAGGAGGATACATTCAATGGCATGATTAGCAATTAAAACATCTGCATATTCTTACATGATCTTTTCAATCTGCCACAAACGTTTATGGATCAGGTACAGACTAGTCTTACAAAGTTAAGCCTTGTGCTATGGCGTTAAGAACTAGTTTAAAACATTTTGCCATGTATGGAACTCACAAGGTATTTTTCCCTGACCTGCATTTGAGCAGTTTTATTTATGAAAGAACTTCAGAGACTGGTAATCTTCCATCTCTGGTGTGTTAAATTAGATGCAAAAAACATGACAATCAAACACACATTATTATTAGTTGCATTGTTGAAACAAGCAACTTACTTTTTATGCCAGTATTATATGTAAAATTAAAAGGAATGTTCTACTGAATCTCAGCAATGGCAATATCGAGTTGCAAGAATATAGAGGATGAATATTGAAAAACAAAATATCAAAAAGGTAAGTGCATATAGGGATGTACAGATTTACTATTCCTAACTTCACATCTATGTACCTTGTATATGTGGAGTTAGTTATAGAATATCTAGACTTATGTGTCAATATTCCTTTCGATATTTTGGCCTCGTTATTCTGTATCACCGATATTGTGGGCTCGATATTCAGGGTCCACACCCCCTAAAAAGGTACATACAGAGACCTTGCCACATGGCAGAATTGGGTTGACAGGCATGGCATGCTTGACACCAAAGTCAAAATCCACTGAACTAAATAGAGTTCAATGGTTCAATTGTCAATGATAAGGCAGATTTCTCATATTTAAAATTGGTACCAGTGAAAACCTGGTAGAAGAACGATTTGTAGCTTCCTCGACCATTTCAATGTTTTTGTTCCAGTTTTGGCTAATCTGATTTTGTATTAATGAAGATTTTACATCAAAGTGGTGTTTTTAAGGGAAAGATTGTTTTGATGCCAAATATACTCTATAGGCCTGATTGTTTTTTATCGTCAAGTTCTTCAGAATACTAAGGGGAAGAATTGATTATGAAGGTCTGGCTTGATGTCACTTTTAATGTGAAGGTTAACTTGGAGCAATGGAATTGAACTTAGGGAGGTCAAAATGAAGATTTTTGAGATGAACCTGTTTAGTTCTACAGACCCAACTCCCAGTCCTACTCTTTTTGATGTGTCCAGTAAAGAGGACACAAAGTTTGGAGAATATCAGACAAAGTAACCAAAACAGGATCAGATAATTGGATACATTCTTTGGAAATATTGAGATTGAGTATGAAACTTTTCTTGTGAAAATATTTATGGTGGCAATGGGGTTCATAAATTTAAGAGGCTGTTGCTTGAATTTGGATTTACCTTAAAAAATAAAAGACAAGAAGCAATTGGCAAAACAGAAACTGTTGGTTTAATTAAACGCAAAGGCTGGGAGAGCAGTACAGATTTTGGGTGTGATGGCTGTCGTAAAGTACATTGGTTCTGAGTGCCAATATATACATTTCTTGAAGTGTCATGTAACAATTCTATGCATTCTTTGGAGAAAGGAATCCAGGCCTAGTCACAGAGTCATAAATCAGACCTTCTGATAAAGTGGGCAGGTGGGTCTCCAACTTGCGTGGACACAATGAGGGACAGTGAGTAACATGTCTAGATGTCCGGCATGGGGAGCGCGTAATCACTGTGTGTTGTGTGTGTGCTGTGTTCTGATTTATGGTATTTTGGGAATGCGCACCCCTCCAGTCAAATGTGTTTTTGTGTGGGCCAGTCTCCTAGGACCATTGTGGTGTTGGTGCCTATCTGAGGGCTCAATATGGGTTTTTACTCTTTACATGTAGGTCTACTGGCTATGTGTCACCCAACCTGTGATCTGTCAATCAGTTGCTTCAGGCCTTGGCTGCAGCGCTTGCCTGACCATGTATTTCTGACTCGGTGTTGATGAAGAGGTCACATCAGGTGGATTCAACAACAGTGATGTGAGTTCCTTGTTATGTATACAGATATTATGGCGTACATTTACATTATTTTTTTATCAATATTAACATTCCCCCCTCTAGTTGAATTTTCAGCTACTTTATCCATCCCATACTTTAGGACAGTCACAGTATTTAAGGTTTGTCATGTTTCTGTTGTGTCTAATACTATTTATCTCGTTACTTTCATTCTCCCTAATTTAAGCAGTGCTTTTTTACAGCAGGAAACACCCACTTGTACAAAAAAACACAAAAAGAGCACAGGAATGAGGATTGGCAGCAATGACATGCACAGTCTGGTCACCCACTGGGGGAGCCAGGAAAAACAGTCAAAAAAACAGTCTTGCTCAGGGGCACCTCTCTCTTTCTTCATGTCGGCTTGTAGATGATGCAGTGCTTGGATGGTAAATGTTAGGCCCTCATTACAACCCTGGCGGTCGGTGATAAAGGGGCGGTAATACCGCCAACAGGCCGGCGGTAAAAAAAATGGAATTATGACCACAGCGGAAACCGCCAACACAGACAGCCACTTTAACACACCGACCGCCACGGCGGTAGCAACAAGCACAGTGGCAGTAACCACCAACAGCCAGGAGGAAGACAATGTACCGCCCACCCTATTACAACAAGCCAATCCGCCAGCTTTTCCGGGGCGGTACCAATGCCATCAAAAACACAGCAGAAACAGTACACAGAAGGGAAATGACTCACCTCTGGAGACTCAAGGAAGAACCACGATGCCATGGAGCCCGAACTACAAGTGTTACCCATACTGGTATACCTCCTCCTAAACCAGGAACACGAACGGCGGCGAAGACAACCATGGTGAGTACCGCACCTAGCACACAAGGGAGGGGGGAGGAAAAAGAGAGTGACACACACACGCAACACGCAACACCCCCAACACCATACACAAAAACAAATGCAACAACATTACATATCCACCCCGTAACCCTCAGGAATAACGCAAGGACAAAAGGAAGTGAGTAAAGTCAGTGTAATAATATAAATTGCGAGAAATACGTCCTCAAAGCACAAAACAGTATCTACAATATATACAAATGAAGGGATACTGCCCAGTCCAAATTGTCCATGGCCCACAGGGCCATATCACATAGGCCAAGGCCCCACTTGACTCCTGCCTCAATGTGGAGAAAACACTGCTGGGGCATCAGGTCGAAAAAACACAGGCACCTCAGCCGGAAGATGGTATAATGCCACTGCTCCTGGAGGGTGCTACTTGCCCACTGCTTGGTCGTGGGGAGTGCAAAGCCACAGTCTCTCAAGTGGGCGGTTTGCCCACTGCTTGGCCCTTTTCTGAGTGCAAAGCCACAGTCTCTCAAGTGGGTGGTTTGCCCACTGCTTTGTCCTGGGGAGTGCAAAGCCACAGTCTCTCAAGTGGTTGGTTTGCCCACTGCTTGGTCCTGGGGAGTGCAAAGCCACAGTCTCTCAAGTGGATGCCTTCTTCCAGTGGTTCTGGAGGGGGCTTTGTGGCCAGTGTGCTTCATCCTAGCAATGAGGGGGTGGGTGGATGCCTTCTTCCACTGGTTCTGGAGGGGGCGTTGTGCCCAGTGTGCTTCATCCTGGCAAGGAGGGGGGTGAGTGGATGCCTTCTTCCACTGGTTCTGGATCTTGGAGGGTGCAAGGTCACAGTCTCTCACCTGGGTGTCACACCTACAGTTGTAGCAGGGGCCAGGATGCACTACAGCCCATGGAGGAACGACTAAACACTGCCTGCCGGCGGTCACGGCTGCTCAGTGGTGGCAGTGGCGGTGCTGCCTGTGGTGGGGGGAGGCTCCAGCCCTTCCCCCGCAGCCTCGGACGGCTGAAGTGCCATGGCTGGTGTTGTGTGCCCAGATGCTGCTCCAGCACCAGGCTCCATATCCATCCTGGCTGCGGCGTCTGTGCCTTTCTCATTGTCCTTGGCAGCTGGTGTTCCCTTCCTGTCCTTGCCAGCTGGTGTTCCCTTCCTGCCCTTGCCAGCTAGTAGTGCCTCCTTGCTTCTGCCAGCTAGTGGTGCCTCCTTGATTCTGCCAGCTGGTGGTGCCTCCTTGCTTCTGCCAGCTGGTGGTGCCCCCTTGCGTTTGCCAGCTGGTGCCCCCTTTTTGCTCTTGGCAGCTGGTGGAGGCACACTGGCTGTGTGGACGGGTGTCTTCACGGTGCCTCTCACAACAGCAGTGGCTGCAAAAACAACAGTGGCTGTGGAATGGGGGGCTGAGGTGCTAGCCTGGGTCCTGACCACCCTGGTCCGAAGTGAAGGACGGAGGGGGTGGGAGGGGCAGGGAATAGGTCATGGGTGGAGAGGAAAAGCTGGACACTGGTGCTGGAAGAGGGTGAAGGTTTGGGAGTGGTGGTAGGAGGTCTCTGTCTGCTGTGTTTGGGTGCAGGTGCATGGGCTGGATGCGGTTGTGAGGTGGATGGGTGTTGGGTGTCTGAGTGCTTGTATTTGTGTACCTTGGGAGGAGGGGGCACAGGCACAGTGGGAGAGGACACAGGGGACCTGTACAAGGTTGTGGGGTGGTGACTGCCAGTGAGGGGCGTATAGTGATAGGTGTGATGGTGATGGGGGCTGTGGATGAGGATGTAGTGCATGCAGGTGTGAGTGGAGACACACCTGGGAGGGAGGTGGACAAGGAGTAGAAGGGGGACACCGTGGAGGCAGTGGATGATGGTGTGTCTGTATCTGGATGGTGCCTGTGTGAGTGCCTGTGGGATGAGGTGTGGTGCTTGTGTTTGCCTGAGCCACTTCTGTGTGTTGATTTGGGTGCATGTGTCGGAGGCTGGCCTGGCTTATAGTGGGTACCTGGTGGTACTTACACCTTGTGCCAGGTGCAGTTATCCCTTATTAGTAGATTAGTAGTGTTCTAGCAGCATAGGTTGATAGAGTTAGCTATAGCAGAGCAGCTTAGGCTGAACTAGGAGACATGGAAAGCTCCTACTATACCACTTATATCATAATGCACTATATGACAGGGACCACAATACTCAGAGTTACTAAAAATAAAGGTACTTTATTTTAGTGACAATGTGCCAAAAATATCTCAGAGGATATACTCCCTTAGGAGGTAAGTAAAATATACACAATATATACACAAACCAAAATCAGGTAAGTAAACAGAAAAGTAGTGCAGCTCTGTAGAATACAATAGAATGCAATAAGCCTTTGGGCAACACAAACCATATACTAAGAAAGTGGTATGCGAACCACTTAGGGGCCCCTGGCTTAGTGTAGTGTGTAGAGGGTTGGTGGGAGTGTAAGAAAACACTAAGGGTGCCCAAGATACCCCACCCCAAGACACTGAAAAGTAGGAGTAAAGTGACCCTACTTCCCCAGAAACACACTAAATTTGTGATAGGAGATTCTGCAAAGACCGCAACAGACTGCAAAGCACTGAAGATGGATTCCTGGACCTGAGGACCTGTAAAGGAAGGGGACCAAGTCCAAGAGTCACGAAAGTGTCCAGGGGGGGCAGGAGCCCACTAAACCCTGGATGAAGTTGCAAAATGGCCACCTCCGGGTGGAAGAAGCTGAAGATTCTGCAACAACGGAAGGTGCCAGGAACTTCTCCTTTGCGCTTAAGGTGTCCCACGGCATGCTGGAGGATCCAGAGTTGTTTCTTTGGAGAAAGACTACAAACAAGCATTGCTATCTGCAAGAGGCGCAGTTGAAGAAAATGGATGCTGCCTGGTCCCAGGAAGGACCAGGAGGTCGACACTTGGATGAGTAGACAGGGGGTGCTCAGCCACAAAGAGAGCCCATGCAGAAGCAGGCAGCACCCGCAGAAGCACTTGAACATGGGTTCAAGAGAACTGAGCACGGCGGTCGTCTCAACACTACAAAGGAGAGTACCACGAAGCCGGTGATCAACTCAGAGAGTTGAGCAATACAGGACAGAGTGCTGGGGACATGGGCTGTGCTGTGCATGAAGGATTCCTTGCAAAAGTGCACAGAAGCCCTAGCAGCTGCAGATCATGCAGTGCACAGGATTACTGTCTGTGTGGGAAGGCAAGGACTTACCTCCACCAAATTTTGACAGATGGACCACTGGACTGTCGGGGTCACTGGGATCCAGCTCCTGTGTTCCAGGGACCATGCTCGTCACAATGAGAGGGGACCCAGAGGACCGGTGAAGCAGAAGTTTGGTGCCTGCAGTAGCAGGGGGAAGATTCCGTCGACCCACAGGAGATTACTTCTTGCCTTCCAGTGCAGGGTGAAGGCAGACAGCCCCTAGAGCATGCACCACCAGGATACAGTCGAGAAAGCCAGCAGGATTAGGTTCTACAATGTTGCTGGTAGTCTTCTTGCTACTTTGTTGTGGTTTTGCAGGTATCCTGGAGCAGTCAGCGGTCGATCCTTGGCATAAGTGGAAGAAGGAGATGCAGAGGAACTCTGGTGAGCTCTTGTATTCGTTATCTGAAGAGAAACCCACAGGAGAGAACCTAAATAGCCCTCAGAGGAGGATTGTCCACCTAGTCAGGTAAGCATCTATTAGGAGGGGTCTCTGACGTCACCTGCTGGCACTGACCACTCAGAGGCCTCCACTGTGCCCTCACACCTCTGCATTCAAGATGGAGGAGCTCTGGGCACCACCCCTAGGGTGGTGATAGACAGGGGAGTGGTCACTCCCCTTTCCTTTGTCCAGTTTCACGCCAGAGCAGGAGTTGGGGGAACCCTAAACCAGTGTCAACTGGTTTATGCAAGGAGGGCACCATCTGTGCCCTTCAAAGCATTCCCAGAGGCCAGGAGAGGCTACTCCTCTCAGGCCCTTAACACCTATTTCCAGAGGGAGAAGGTGTAACACCCTCTCTCAGAGGAAATCCTTTGTTCTGCCTTCCTGGGACTGGGCTGCCCAGACCCCAGGAGGGCAGAAGCCTGTCTGTGGATTGGCAGCAGCAGTAGCTGCAGTGAAATCCCCAGAGAGCTAGTTTGGCAGTGTCCGGGATCCATGCTGGAGCCGTGGGAATGCATGGGATTGGCACCCCAATACCAGATTTGGCATATGGGGACAATTCCATGATCTTAGACATGTCACATGGCCATATTCAGAGTTACCATTCTGAAGCTACATATAGGTATTAACCTATATGTAGTGCACGCGTGTAATGGTGTCCCCGAACTCACAAAGTCCAAGGAAATTGCCCTGAACTATGTGGGGGCACTGTGGCTAGTGCCAGGGTGCCCTCACACTTAGTAACTTTGCACCTAACCTTCACCAAGTGAGGGTTAGACATATAAGTGACTTATAAGTTACTTAAGTGCAGTGTAAAATGGCTGTGAAATAACATGGACGTTATTTCACTCAGGCTGCAGTGGCAGTCCTGTGTAAGAATTGTCTGAGCTCCCTATTGGTGGCAAAAGAAATGCTGCAGCCTGGGTACCTAGGTACCACATACTAGGGAATTATAAGGGTGTTCCAGTGTGCCAATTAGATATGGTAAAAATGGTCACAAGCCTGCAGTGACAATTTTAAAGATAGAGAGAGCATAAGCACTGAGGTTCTGGTTAGCAGAGCCTCAGGGTGAACAGTTAGGCACCACACAGGGAACACATTCAGGTCACAAACTATGAGCACTGGGGTCCTGGCTAGCAGGATCCCAGTGAGACAGGCAAAAACAAACTGACAAACAAGTAAAAATTGGGGCTAACATGCCAGGCAAGATGGTACTTTCCTACGCATGCTGGTCTGAAGGTGTGCTTGGGATAGGTTGTGGTTGAGGAGAATGGGACTGGGTAGGTAAAGTTGGAGGGGGGAGGCTATAGACAGGGACAATGGCTGCCATCAGGGAGTTGGCCAGTGCCTGGAATGATCTCTGTTGGGCCGCCACGCCAGAGTGAATGCCCTCAAGGAATGCATTTGTTTGTTGAAAATGCTCTGTCAGACCCTGGACGGCATTCAGTATGGTTGACTGCCCAACAGAGATGGATCGCAAGAGGTCAATAGACTCCACATTTAGTGCAGCAGGGCTGACTGGGGCAGGGACTGAGGTGCCTGGGGCGAAGGAGGTGCCCACCCTCCTGGGTGAGCGGGCATGGGAAACACGCTGAGGGGCTGCTGGGAGGACGGTGATGGTATGGGGGTGGCGGCTTTACCTGTAGTTGGGGTGGCCACAGAGGTGTCCGCCACTGCCAGGGAGCTTCCATCGGAGGAGGTGTCGCTGTCAGAACTGTCCCCTCCAGTCTCTCCAGTTGTGCTCCCCTCACCCTCCGTCCCACTGGTGCCCTCACCGTCAGTGGATTCGGCCTCATGGGCCATGTGGGATGCAGTTCCTTCCGTTGCCTGTGCCTCTGCTCCTCCACCAGATGATGCTAATGCACACAAGGACAGGGTGACAAAACAAAAGGGGGGGGAGAGACAGGGGGACTTGGTCAATGCCAGCAACAACACCACCGTTGGCGTACACAACACACAAGGAATAGCCCTATGCACTAGGCCATGCTCTACCAGTTACAATGCTAGTACCCAGGCCATGGAGTACAATGCCTAACACCAATAGCAGCACAGCTGAAACCCACAGGACCCTGCCCAGAAGGAGATGCCCACTAGCATATTTGGGGTTGGAGTGTATCAGACCCTGGTCATCATGGAACCTACCCTGCCATGTTCGTCCTGCCTAGGAGCACCCACAGACCCACATCTCACACCCAGATAACACCTCAACATGTGCATTCTTCTGAATCTGAAACTGTACTCACCCTCTTGTGGCTGCTGAGATGCCTTCAACTGCCCATCCAACTCCGGCTACGCCACCGCCAGGATATTGAACATCAGGGGGGTCAGTGTACAATGGCCATCCCTTCCTCGTTGGGAGGCCATCCCCAGCTGGGCCTCAGCCGTCTTCCTTGCCCAGCGGCTCAGGTCCTCCCACCGTTTGCGACAGTGGGTGCTCCGCCTGTCAAAGACCCCCAGAGTCCTCACTTCCTTGACAATGGCACGCCAAATACCCTTTTTCTGATGGGTTCTGACCCGCAGAAAAAGATACATAGAAAAAGGTATAAGTCATACCGTCTGGCCTGTTACACTCATGGCCCACCATATCCCTCCCATCCCCTTACGCACAGACATTGAGCACCAGACATGCAGCACTCTGCCCAGGACCCCTCAGTCATCCACCCCTTACATGAGGCTTACACACACAGCACTCCATGCGTTCATGCC
Source organism: Pleurodeles waltl (assembly GCF_031143425.1). Taxonomy (NCBI): domain Eukaryota; kingdom Metazoa; phylum Chordata; class Amphibia; order Caudata; family Salamandridae; genus Pleurodeles; species Pleurodeles waltl. The sequence goes on from NC_090449.1 coordinate 914,911,272, forward strand.
CCATGCATCGTGCTCACAGTGTACTCACCTGTTGGTCTGGAGGACCATAAAGTAAACAGCACTGGGGTAGGACCCCATCCACCAGTCTCTCCAACTCTTCTGAAGTGAAGGCAGGGGCCCTTTTCCCCAGACACTCGAGCCATGTTTGCTTCCAGACTCAGGTCACAGCAGCACTTGCAGTGTAGGTCCTCTCCTGTTGAAGGTCAGGTAGCAAGTGAGTAAACAGATAGAAAATGGCAGTCATGTTCGCGCCGGTGCGTACCATCACCGCCAGCGTACATCACCATTGGCTACAGGAACCCATAGGGCCCAATGATAACCAATGAGGTGCTGCATGGCGGTTGTCGACCGCCTCCCGCAGCGGTGCACAACGCCAGCAGAATTACCTAATTTCCACTTGTCCCTCCACACAGGTCAGGCGGCTGCCATTTCAGGGGGGAACAGGCCATGGCACCTAACTGCGTCACAGCAGACATAGGCACATTAACGGAACTACACGTTCACATACTGTTTCTGTCACAACATGCAAGGCATTTTACTCTGAGGATATGTATGAATATGACCATCTGCTCACCGTTTTTCATCCTAGAGTTCAACCGCTGCAGATGAATAGGAGATGGGGACATACCCCCATGTACAGACTCCTGGTGGACCTGGCAACAATGGAGGACACGCACATTATCCGCACCTACCCTTGATAGGGCCACAATCCCAGAGCTGTGTACCCAAATGGAGCCAGACCTGATCTCAGTCACCCCACTGGGATACCTCATTTTGTGCAAGTCCTATCAGTGCTCCATTTCTTGGCAAGTGGCTCATTCCAAGCGACAGTGGCCATGGCAGCAGGGACGTCACAGCCTATGTTCTTAAATGTGCTGACCAGAGTGTTGTCTGCCCCTGATGAAACACATGCGCAGCTACATCGTTTTCCCCCAGGTGGAGGAATTGGCCACAGTAAAGGCTTCTATGCACTGGGACATATCCCCAACATCGTTGGTGCTATTGATGACCCAGCCATTTGCAAATCAGTTGGGCTGGACTGTTCCCATGGGGAACAGGGTCAAGACTGATTTGCATATGGCTTGGCCAAAACTGGAATGGCATGGCAAGCAAAAAAACTGATGGATTAAACCCAGATCTGTGACTGGGGGGTGAATGTTTGATTTGCTCTGCATTCGGTCCATCATCTGTTGTTTTTGCATTTGTCACCCCAAGTGGGAAGGGTATACCCAGACGTGGGTCCTGTGCTTGCTATGCCATCAGATTCAAGATAGCCTGGCTGATGAAGGATGATACCCTGAATCTGGTCCCAGGATGTTTTTTTCTGGTCCAGGGAAGTCTTGGCCTGGCAGTTTGGGCTGGACTGTACCCATGGGGAACAGGGTCAAGACTGATTTGCATATGGCTTGGTCCAAACTGGAGTGGCATAACAAGTAAACAAACTGATGGATTAAACCCAAATCTGTGACTGGGGTGACTGTTTGATTTGCTCTGCATTCTGTCCATCATCTGTTGTTTTTGCATTAGCCAAAATAATCAGCAGCTCTTTTTTCTCAAGCCTGATGCAGCAGAGTTGTTTTCCTCTGCAGCGGATGTTGCAACAACTTGGATCGGTCTCTTCTCATGGATAACTAGTGTCAGGGTGTGTGTGGTCACAAGGGAGCAGAGGACCCACCATGTGGGAATGAGCTGAGCATAGGCAAATTCTCCACACTGCCAGTAGAAATCCATCAGTGCAGACGCTATCCAGTGTATGTCTGGTATGTACAGTACTGCTTCACAATTGTCATTCGTGCCGCGCAGGATTGCCCCTTAGCCTCTGAAACACAAGGAGCATACGTTTCAGTACAATTAGTGGTTGACCCTCCTCTTCTAACCACGTGCACCTGTCTTTCTCAGTATCCCAGATTTCCTGACATGGGGCCTCAATGCTGGTATTCAGGCTTCCCCTATGAGACTCATTTTCCATTGTATCATTGAGGTTGATGGCCCTACACAGAAACTTCATGTCTGCGGTCCATTTGTTATTAGAGAAGACTGCCCCAGAGAAGCTAAGGGCTATCCTGGAACCATAGTGGATGCATTTGTGCACTGGTGGGGTGGTTTTGCAACTTCCAAGAACCTCTTTTCTGGAAAGTCTTAGGGCCAAACAGTGGATGGATGCACCCACACCCACAGCAAACAGAGGGTATACAATGATGAAAAAATTCAGAACTTTTGGAATTTTGCAGATTTCAGGATGCTTTCCTGGGAAAAACTCTGCGGTCTTCCGGAAATCAGGGGTGTCTCTGCTCTGGCAAAAGTGCTATGATATCAGGGGTGTCTGTTTTTGGAGAAAGAGAGTGTAGAAGAATGTCCATAAAAAACAGTCCAAAACAGTTCATGGTCTTTGTATTGCACACTTGGGTGTGGAAGTTGCTGCTGAAGAGGTGGCGGCCTGCTGTAAAAGTGGTGCAGTAGTGGATGGGTCACAGATCTGTTGGGTAAGAGCTGTCAGTTGTAAGTTAGCTTAAGAAAAACAGCATCGTTATTTAGACTTGGGAGATCCGTGTGCCTTTCTTTTTTACATATGTTCTGTACATTTACTTTGAAGGTGGCTCCAGTTGGGAGAGCTACTTTTAGGGAGCAGAGAGTGTTTTAGCTATGGATCACCTGAAATTTATTTTCCAGGCCATTTGGTTCTCTCCTCTCACTATGACAGAGGAGAGTGCTTCTATGGGGTGATCTTTGAGGGAATATTCCTTTTTTATTAACTATTTTCCCTAATGTGTGTGCTTTACCTATGCGGATGGAACCTTTTGACCTAGAGCGTGGAGCAATATGAAAGGAAGAGGGCGTGCCACAATTGGGGGGTTGCTGGCGATCGTAACATGCTCCAAGGACACAGGTATGCCCCTTAAGTCACTGCATGTGGCATACAATGAGGTTGTCTTTAATGGGGTCAGGTGTCTTGGCTAAGCCCTTTTTCTGGAAATCTTTTTTTTGCAGGTCATTGGGGACTTCCCTAGTTCTTCATATAATGCTAATTTTATTGCGGTATACCAGTGGGTTTGGAGAGGTGCTCCATGGCCCCCATTTGATTTTAATGTGGCAATGACTGGGATCAGACCTATTTGCTTCCACAGGTGGTATGTGGGAGGCCTTATGTGATCTGATCGACAGGCTGGGCGCAGCCATGAATGTATCCGTGCACCTCACATGGAGCTGTGATGGTCACTTACAGAATCCCTTTCCCTCCTGGCACCGCCCTCTCCCTCGGAACGAGGATGTTTTGGGTCTGTTGCTTGTAATGCTGTGTGTATTTAACCCCATGTTTTACCATCGACTCCATTTTGTGCAAGTGATTTCATTTTGTGCACTGCTACGGTTGCAGGGCAGAGCAAATGTTCTTTCACACAAAACTTGTTTTCCACACAGAACTTGTTTTTCTCTTCTCATACCATGTTGGAACATTTTGTGGGGGTTGTAGACTAGATACAAGTGCACAATGCTGAGAATGTTTTCATTAGAGGAAGGTACGGCTTTGCCTCAGAGATAAGCAAGGGGAGTCTGGCTAACTCTCTTGCATGTTTTTGACGCACACAAAGTACAGCCAGAGTTTCATTTCAGAAGAAAGGGGAGGGTTTTTTAAGAAATCTCTCCTTGATCTTGTTTTAAGATATAAAAGATGGAGAGACTTGGCACCAAGAGTGTTGAATGGACTCGCTATCTAGAATCTCTTTGATCCCATTTGGGGTCTCCTGGCTTGGCTTGGCAGTCTGGCTGGCGTGGATGATGAAAAAAAAAAACCATTGGATATGCATTTTTTATTATTTAGCATATGTATACATATATCCTGCTGGCGAGGATGATTAAAACAACCCATTGGTGATGCACTTTTTATTATTTATTTACGTATATATATATAATTCTGACACAGATTTCGAAGAAGCATCAAGAACAAAGTCACACACCACATTACAAGAAGAGTTTGATTTTTTAAGGAAGGATCGGAGAACAAATCACAGACCTTGGAGAGGAGGAACCCGAACAAGAGGAAGAGGCAGAGGCAGAAAAGACAAGGGGGCAAAAGAAATTCACAGCGACGAGGGAAGCAAGAAGACTTGCAGCAACAAACGGTACTAACAGATGACAAAACTGTGGTCAATTTGTCAGACATTCAATTAGACCAGGAGGACAAAGCCAATTTATCGTTAGGCCTCTCGTACTGCCAACCCAGTGATTTTGATTATGTGCAAAGTCGGATAGATTTGTTTTTATTTATACGAAAATTAAAACTGCTAAAAATTCATCAAGCAAAAAGTAAAAAGGTAACAACACAAGGGGAGTGCACAGAAGAAACTAGCTGTAATACAGAGAGACTAACCAGTCACAATTTAACAATTGAGGATGTTTCATTAATGAGAGAACTTTGGGAACTGGAAGACAGTGCAATGGGAGAAATTAATGAAGAACAGATGGTTGGCAGATTGGAGTCAGAAGGAGTCTGTCTAAACAAAGATGGAGCATCCGGCCTGAAACCCAAGTCAAAGACCGTTCCATCCCCCAGTGGACACATGATTGATCAATTTTCAGAAACTTTGATTAAAGAATTACAAATCTTGAGAGCCCGATCGTTCAGTGCATTCAAAAACAAAAAGGGTGGATATTACAAAACATTAGATAAACTGTCCAATAATCCAGACATCGTAATAAGAGGCTCCGATAAAGGAGGGAATATAGTGATCTGGTCAACAAAACAGTATATGGATGAAGCGTATAAACAACTAAATGACAGTAAATGTTATAAAAGAATTGACCTAGAGCATGTCGAGAACATTAAAAGACAATTTGATTTGGAACTGATACAATGGCGTGATAGAGGTCTCATTAGTCAACAAGAGTACATTTTTTTGAAAGTAGATTTTCCCAAATTACCTTTATTTTATTTGATACCAAAGATCCATAAAGATGTACACAAACCCCCAGGGAGACCTATAGTGTCCATCAAAGGGAGTTTGTTTGAAAAAGTATCACAATACATAGATACATTTTTACAGCCACTTGTCAGAAATCTATCTTCATATCTGCAAGACAGTGGGGATTTTCTGAGGAGGATCTTTGATGTTGGCTGGGGAAATGAATTTTTGCTGATGACGCTTGATGTGACAGCATTGGACACAAGTATTCCACATGAGTTGGGAATCCAGGCGGTAGAATACTTTCTGAAAATGAGATCTATTAGTTTTTACCACCATAGCAAAATGCTGAGCAAGATGATACGATGGTGTTTACAACATTATATGTTTTTCTTCAACAATGAGATATTTGAGCAGGTATGCGGTACAGCGATGGGAACATGCTTTGCTCCAAGTTATGCTAACTTATTTATGGGCTGGTGGGAAGAACAGATACTTAATAACTTCCCGTTAGACAAATGGAATGACAATATCATCCTGTGGCTCAGATACATCGATGATATTTTCATAATTTGGAAAGGTGATCTTGATACCGCTAACAATTTTATCAAAGAAATAAACATCAACAATTGCAATCTGAGATTCACCGGTAAAATTGACAAGCATGAGATTGAATTCCTAGATATTAGAGCATTTATTGAAAACAATAAAATTGAGACAACACTGTTCAGGAAAGTTACAGCAGGGAACAGTATCTTACATGCTAAAAGTTATCATCCACAACCTTTGAAGAACAGCATTCCTTTTGGAGGATTTTTGAGAGCCAAGAGGATTTGTAGCAAAGAAAATGATTATCTTAAGGTACAAGACAACATGATTGAGAGATTAAAACAGAGAGGAGACTCCAGTGAGACATTACAACACAGAGTAGCTAGAGTCAAATCCCGTTCCAGAGATCAGCTGTTGTTCACTTCAGAGCAAAGGAGTAATGGTGTAAATAAGATAAGTGATACCCATAAAAACACTGCCAACGTCAGATATATAACTACTTTCAATACGGCACATGAATCCATAAGAAAGATCTTACGGAAACATTGGCACATGTTAAAAAGTGATCCAGTGATAGGCATAAATTTGAAAAACAAGCCCACAATAACATATAGAAAAGGGACGTCAATGAGAAATGTCCTTGTGAAAAGTGATGTGCGACAAGGGAAGACTTTTCAAAGCAGTTGGCTTAAATCGCAAGATGGATTCTTTAAACGTGCCAAATGCAAAGCATGCAAAAATGGTGAAAACATTAAGAGCATCAAGCAAGGAGACAGAACTATTCACACTATAAAAGGCAGATATGACTGCAGGAGTGAATATGTCATCGACATTCTAAAATGTAGCTGTCCTAAGATATATGTTGGTAGCACCAAACTCCAAGTACATAAAAGAGTACTACAACATTTCAGGGCTATAGCTAACAAAGATGATTCTTATCCCATTGCCAGACATGTACATGAGTTTCATGCAGGACGAATGGAAAGTATCAAATACAGTCTAATTGACGGCAAAAGAAAAGATGTCCGTGGAGGCGATAGGGAGAAAAATTTGAGAAAGTTAGAATCTAGATATATTTTGACACTAGACTCGAGAGAACCAGTAGGGTTAAATTCCAGTGAAGAATTATATATTCATCTGTGTTAATACATGTGGGTTTCCACCACTGTGTACTCACATTCACTTGGTCACATTTTTTCTGCCTGTCAGTAAGGTCTTTCCTTCGGAGATGTACCTTACCTCTCCATGAACAAAAATAATCATAACATCGAAAAGGTTGGAATGCATGGTCATAGCAGTGCATTGTTGTTGCAGTATTCATATGAGTTTTTAATAGGTCTTAAGACTTTTCCATGGTAAAGTAGTTTAGTTTTGTTTTCTGTAGATTAATGATTAATTTATTTTATCAATTTTTGGAATTTGTACAGTTGATGATAAGTATGACAATTATATATTTCTTCATATATGTTTTCACATTTATTTTTTATTTTTCATACAAGGATTGGGTTTATATAGACAAAAAATGTGATATAGGAAATTTCATCTATAGTTGTATATATATGCTTGTTCAAAAGGTGTAATGATGACTATATAAGCATTTCATGTCGTATTATTACCACTATTTTTTGTTACCATGTTGCTTTAAGAAAATCACTTGTATATAAATGGGGCAAAAATGGCGGCCCCCACAGGTTGAGAAAGGCGGAGATGCCGAAACGTTCCTGTTTGGTCGTATTAAACCTTATTTTGCACATTCACGGAGTGCTGGTTGCCTTATTGAGGAATAAGGTGTGTTTATGTTAGACGCGGTGGCGCACGTCGTATCCAGGCACCATTGGCGGTCAGGAGCGGCAAGGGAATTGCCGTACTCAAGTGTTTGTATATATATATATATATATATATATATATATATATATATTCACTCTTGCTGCATTGCACATTTCTTTATATTATTGCTTAACTGTTGTGATTATTCTTGTATATACACATATTTTACTTCATTTCAGTTATATGCTTATTTTTAAATATATATTAACTGTTGCTGCATTGCACATTTCTTTATATGATTGCTTAACCGTTGTGATTATTCTTGTATATACACACATTTTACTTCATTTCAGTTATATGCTTATTTTCAAATATATATTCACTGTTGCTGCATTGTACATTTCTTTATATGATTGCTTAACTGTTGTGATTATTCTTGTATATACACACATTTTACACATGTTATTTCATTTCAGTTATATGCTTATTTTCATATATTTGTGGGTCTTTTATTTGACATCTGGGAAGTGCCTTAATAAATTGATTACTCAGATTAAGAGTGCTGCATTCTTTGGCATAATTTCCTCTATTTCCGTCCAGAGCAATACAAATTGGCATCACTTGCAGGATACGAAATAGAAGATAAAAAATTAAAAAATGTTTGGCAAAAAGACAAAGGCAGTTTCCCAGATGCCAAATGAAATACTGGGTTGGGAAAAAGTTCCTTACAATGTACATGCCCACAAGTGGGCTTACGGTACTGGTTTCAGAGAGAATTGAGATGCATGCATAGCAGATGCTCAGCCAGCAAAGGTAGTTGCTTATTTGCAAAGGGTACCAGTAGAAAAAGGAAAATAATTAACTATTTTAGGTCGGAGAGGCTGGATCCCTTTATGTGCCTATCAGAAAATGCATGAGAAATGTGTTCAGTTAGAACAGGAGCATGAACAATTAGAAAGGCAGCTGATGGAAGCCAAGAATACCTCCACAATGTTATCATGTCAGAATAAATTGCTACAGGATAAAGTATACACATACTAAACTGTAGCTAAAAGGGCCGCAGTGCATGTGGTGCAGTATAAATACAAAAAGAGGCAGGGAAGAGTTAATAAGTAAAAAGTTCTTTAGCCATTGCTAAAGTAGGGTTAGATTGGAACTCTGATGAATGGAATTGTGATATTTCAGATTCTTCAATTTTCAGATTCAGGTGAAGAGTGTTGCCAAAATACTGGTGGTTGGGATCAGTCAGATGAGTAGAAAGAGGTTCGTACATAGCCTATATTTAGACGGACAATACAGGGCACCCCATAAAATCCGGGGGGCTTAAAATGCACTCCGTAGAAGATTACCGTCAGCAGGAGATTAATGATATCATGGATAGGTTTTGTCAAATACCTGGGGAAGCATTGCATACGTGACTGGTGCGATTGTTCGACACATGAGCTTCTGAAGTGGCGCTGGATGTTGGAGATGCAAGGAAGTTTTGTACCCTTAGTACTGATCCCATGATGCAGGAGCAATTTAGGGGTTATGAAGATGACAGAGCGACTAATTTGGTCCAATTAGTAGTTATATGGTTTAAACACAAATATCACACAGAGTCAGACTGGCCACCAAATGATAAGCCCTGGTTCACATTGAGAGATGCTATGCAGAGAATTAAGGAAGAAAGTATGAAAACTGCTGTTCTTTTGAATGAGGGTCACAATTTGTTGGATGCACCACTGACGGTGTCAGTGCGAAACTAAATAATTTGGTTAGCTCCCCCAGTGTATAAGCAAGTGATAATCTGCTAATTAACAAGACAGGACACTTATTAAAAGATGTACTTGAGGGAGTCCACAAGTTGGGAGAGCTGGGAGAGTGGATTAAACCTCTCAGTCCGAGGGTTGTGCTGACAATAACAGGGTATCTAGAAGAGATATGTTTATGGCATTTTTGAAGAATGGTTTCCAAAAGGAGCAGATAGATGGGATAGATACTAAGAGTCTTTGGGAGATGTATCACAAGCGAGGGCTGGAGAGAAAGGAGGTGAGCAGGAAGGTGAATAAGCAGGATAATAAACAGGTGAGTCATGGCAATTCAGAGATGCAGGGGTAAGAAAAAGAGAGGGAGAAAAATGTTTCCTCAACAGTAAAGGAGGAGGAATATCTGGACACTGATTGGTTACTGAGAAGAACAGGGTAGGAGAGGAATCTCCTCAGAGATATGAAAGCAAATACCCGTATTTGACCAGGGCAAAAGTCAACAGGTTTAAATCAGATTAGGAAATAGGCCAAACGCCAGTACAAAGATGGGCTCAGAAGGATAATAGATCCCATGTTGGTTTTGAAATTTATTGGAAAAATAGAAATGACCAGAAGGTCAGGGCCCTGGTGGACACCAGAGCGGAGGCCTTTTTGATATTTGGAAATGCGAAAAAGTTCACAGGTCAGCACTACACCATCACAGGGTTAGGTGGAAAGAAAACCCCTGCTGTGCAAACCAAGGTTCAAATGAAAATAGGGAGAATACCAGAAAGAAAATGCACTGTCTTGATAGTGCCCCTCTTTAAATACACTCTTAGAATTGATATACGGAAGGGAATGACTTTATATTTGGATGATGGGTGTTATAAATTCGGATAGAAGACGTACATACCAGCGGCAGTAGTGACGGTGGTCACCTGAAAATACCTCCGGTGAAGGTGCCCCCAGCCATCAAGGTGGTTCATTTGAAGCAGTACCATATCGCTGGAGGGCATGAGGAGATAAGTAAGAACATACAGGATTTGTGAGAGACAGGGGTTGTGGCTCTGGTCACCACTGTGTGGAATAATCCTGTGTGGCCCTTGCACAAACATGATGGAAGCTGGAGAATTACAGTTGATTACAGAGATTTGAATAAATATACATCCCCTTTGACTGCCAAGGTCCCTGACACGATCACTTAAATTTAAAGGATACTAGGACACAAAGGGACCTGATATATGACAAATGATTGGCAATGCATTTTCACTATATTATTGGCCCCTGAGATCCAAGAGCAATTCAGTTCCTCATGGTTTGGGAGACATTTGTTTTTTTTGTAATTGCCAGTGGGGTATGTACAAAGCCCCACCATCTGTCACTGGTTGGTGGCAGAACACCTGGATGAAGTACCTGTCTTCCATGGGTGCAGCTGTCTCATTATATTGATGATGTGATGATTCAGAGAGAAACACAAGAACAGGTGCAGACTCAATTGGACAGGGTTGTGGAACATTTGCAAAGCAAAGGGTGGGTGATAAATCCAGACAGGATGCAAGGGCCCTCTCAAAATGTGCAATTGTTAGGAATTCAGTGGGACCAGGGACATAAGGAAGTGTTGCTGCAGAGGGGACAAAAGATACTGGAATTAACCACGCCGCATAATAAGCAGAAAACTCAGTGATTCATTGGATTGTTTGGCTTTTGGAGACAGCATATCCCTGACTTGAGTCACTTTTTGGCCCCTTTGTACAGGGTGAATCGAAAGAAGCATGAGTTTGAATGGGGTGAGCAGCAGCAATGTGTGTTTGAATGGGCAGAGGAGGTGCTTCAACATGCTTTAGACTTGTGGCCAGTACAGGAGGGAAATTTTGAGTTGCATGTGACAGTCCAGGGAAAATATGCAAATTGGAGTATGTGGCAAAAACAGGAAGACTATGAAGTTGCCAGATGCTGGCAAGTGGTACATTTTCTGGTGTGTTATTGGGCTTTGGTGGATACTGATCAGATGACAATAGGGCATAATGTGATTTTGAGACTCGGGATCCTGATGATGCAGTGGGTGATGAGTTCACCCAAAACTCACAGAATAGGACATGCACAGGAAGCAGGTATCATTAAGTGGAAATAGTTCCAACAGGACAGGGCCCGAGTGGAACCAGCAGGAATCGCAGCCCTGCATGAAAAGGTGGCACAGGCCCACATGCAGGATGAAGAGTTGTTACAGGAGGTGCCAGAGGTAAAAGAGTCACCCATGAGGTGGGGTGAGCCATCTGAGTCCTTGTTCCCTGACCATAGGAAGCATGTATGGTTCACTGATGGTTTAGCAAAGTATGTTGGCGCCAAGTGACATTGGAAGGCAGTGCCATATAATCCTATAACCAAGAAGCTGTTTTCCACTACTGGAGAAGGGAAGAGTAGTCAGTACGCAAAATTGTACGCTGTATATCAAGCACTAAAACAATAACTTCCTGGGAAATGCCACATTTATACTGATTCTGGTTCTACTGCCAATGGGTTAGCTACCTGACTTCCCACGTGGCATACATTCAACTGGCAAATACACTCTAAGGAGGTGTGGGGTAAGGAATTGTGACAGGAAATCTGGGAAATGCTAGAGCAAAGTACAATCACTGTATATCAGGTAGACACCACCTGTCCCACCGACTTTCTAGAAAGATGGTTTAATTCCCTTACAGAAGAAAATATCAAAATTTTGGAAGCAGAAGTGGAGACACAGGATTCTGACTTGGTGCAGATGGCTAACTGGGCTCACCAAAAATGTCGACACCTGGGAGAGAAGGCCACTAACAGGTGGGCAGAGATTAGAGGGATGCACGTTCCCCTAGATGTGATTAAGACAATCATCATGCAATGTCCTTTTTGTCAACATACACAACAGAGATCTGTACCGCAGACCATCACAGGTCAGCTGCGAAGAGGAAAATTACTAGGGCAGATAGGGCAGATCGATTACATTGGACCACTGCCGAATAGTCCTGGGTGCCAATACGCCTGCACTGTGGTGGATACTTATTCTGGCTATTTGATTGCATTTTTATAGGAGCGTGATACTTAGTTCAATATGATTAAGCCAATAGACTTGTTGATGTTGTACTATGGAGTTCCACTCCAAATCCAAATGACTACTGTTCCCGGCATAATATAGAGTGGATTTATCATATTCCATATCACCCAGAAGCTGCAGGATTGATTGAGAAAATGAATGGATTGTTGCTGATATCTCAGTTGAAAAAACTGCCTCTTTGAAAAATCGAGGAGATCATTTAAATTAAGCATTACAAATATTGAATAATAGACCTTTGATAACGGGAGTAGTGACCCACCTTAAGTAATAACAATCCTCGTTATAGTAAATCGGTGAGGTCACTAAATTAACTGAAGCACAACCCCTTTATTAGCTTTGGCACAGAGCAGACAAGCTTAGGAAAATGTAAGCAATACCAAAACAGTACTTCAAGACAAAACATAACACAATAAAATCTCAAACCATTTTAGGAAAACAGAGACAATCCTAGTAAGTAAAATGACACCAAATGGTAAAAAAGGGGAAGTGGAGTTGTGAATTTTTCACTTGATCATTGTGGAGAACAGCCCCAAGCTGTCCCCCGGACATGTCCTCGTGTGCTGAGGATGGCTTCAGGCCGTCCTAGCCCCTGAGACAGGAAATCTCTCTGGTGCAAACACCAGAGGGATTTCCTTTATTTTAAGATAGCCTTGGGAGCTAGCAAAGAGATTCCCTAGCTCATGAGGCTATTCTATTTAATTTTTTCCTCTTAAATGACAATCTTCATGTGTGGTACACATGATGTATTTATGCATTTGTCTTCCCTGAGGTTGGCCCTTAACAATCCAGAGGGGAGTACGTATTGTATTTAAAAGGAATGACATGCACTTTTAAGTTTTATATGCCCTGGCAGTGAAAAACTTCCTAAGTCATTTTTCACTACTGCATGGCCTATCTCTCCCGTATTATACATTGAGAATACCTTATTACAATTTAAAGATTAATTCCCAAGAGATATAGGCGCTCATTACGAGTTTGGCGGGCAGCGGAGCCCACCTGCCAAACTTGTACTACCGTCGGGCCGCCTGTGCAGCCAGAACACCACCGGCTCTATTAGGAGTTAAACGCAGGGCTGGCGGGCGGAAACAGTTGTGAACAGGGTGAGCAGGGCCTTAACAGGGCCTTAACATTGACGCAAGCTTGTAATCAAACTGGCATCAAAATGGCAGTGCGGCGGGTGCGGCATGCTTTCTACTGCCCGTAATTCGGGCAATGGAAAACTTTAAGGGGCTGTCCATGGGGCCCCCAGTACCCTCTTTCCGCCAGCCTTTGCATGGTGGGGCTACAGTCATGCAAAGGCTGGCAAAAAGGGTACTCGTAATCGCCAGGGCAGCGCTGCAAGCAGCGCTGCCCTGGCGGATTACAACCACCGAGACTGCCAGCCTGTCGACTGGTGGCAACCTGTTGGTGCTGACAGTTCGACCTTGGTGTTTTTGCCACGGTCATAATGTTGCAGTCAGACCGCCACTTTGACGGCGGTCCCACCGCAACCGTGTCCCTGGCGTTCTGGTGACCACCAGGGTCATAATAGGGCCCACAGACTTTTCAAGTTCTTTGTCTCTGGAATCAAAATTTTAAATCCAAACTTCTGGTGTGAAAATATCACTTGTAGAAAATTGTCAATTTCTTGTTTTAGCCATTTGGTGCCTCATGCCTGTCTCTAAATACAAGTCTGGGGTGTGTGACAGGTAGATTTTGTATATTCCCCCAAGGCAAATCTAGCCTATGGAAGCTTAGGTGTGACTTGGTGGGCCATCCTGGCAGGAAGGAAGGGAGGAGCTGGACCCAGCCTCACTTACACCTGAATAGATTGTGTCCTATCTCCACACAAAGGGCTGCATACCCCCCTGTAGTAAGTCTGGGGTCAGGGCAGGAAGGGCAATTCAATGGCCTGTTTTTGAAGTCTCCCCCACTTCAAAGGCACCACTGGGTATAAGAACTAGACCTCAGACACCATCACTTCAGTACACTTCTGGACCTGTGGATAACCTACCAGGAAAAAAGATGACTGTGCTCCTGAAAGGACTGCCACTCTGCTGGACTGCCATTTTGAAGAAGCTGCTGCCTTACTGTGCTGACCTCTTGCCTGTAGAGCAAGAACGGACTTGGAACCCATCTTGAACCTGGGACCCTAGAGTTACTCAAAGGGATAGTCTTCTGGCCTCCTAATCTGAGCATTAGGGACATAGCAGGTTCCCCACCGCTCCTGGACCTATCTTCAATGAGCTCCTGACCCCAAAGAGGTACCTTCTAAGCCCCGGGTCCTTTGAAGTGTTTTATTAGGTCTTAAAGTTAAGGTTTTGAGCTTTTCGTGAACGGTCCAATTCATTCTCGAACCTTGTTCCTTGCTCAGAAAACCAGTGAGAGCAGCTGTACGTTTGTCTCTTCACACAGCAAGCATTGTCTGCCCCCATGGATTGCCACCGCGAGGCTCCAGCCATTCCATCCACAATGCCTAGCCTGCTCCTCATGCCCTGCCAACTATCGCCAGCTGCATTGTCCTTGCTCCTGGCAAACTTCTTCCCATGAATGGGACTCTTGGCAGAATTTTTGAGAAGGTAATACTTCAGCAGGTTAATCTGGGACTGTATCTGATCCATGCTCCAGCACAGTGGCAACACACCTTCATTGAATCAGCTAAGTAGGTTGGTCCCAGTCTTTGGACCATCTCTATCCCACAGCCATGGGACTATGGGGACTGCACTTGAAAGTTGCAATTATTCTAGCAGAGGCCAGCAGAAGGGTCCTGACAGATCCATTTGGAACTGGTCAGCTGGGAAATTACAGGAAAAGCCTTTTGAAGCTTGTTGTGTCCTAGAAGTTTGAACAGTAGGGCAGCCTTATGACCGAATGAGTCTAATTTTTTTGTCCTAGGTAGAAAATGGAGAGGAGGTCCAGTTTACTAGTGTCTGCTAATGTCACAGACCACCTTTATGCTTGGCTCTAGTCTGTGAGTGTGAGGGTGTTTTGCCCCTAACCAAGAGAGTAAAAGTTCCCAGAGCTAACCCACCCACTTTTGCAGTGTTTCTTGAGTGCCTTAATGCACACAATCCCACAGTGGCCCTGTCTACCTAAAACCAAAATGTTAGAACCTTTCTTGCCCTGTACAAAGCTTTTCTGTCAACTGAAGCGATGTGGCCAAGGAAATGAGCAATCCCTCCTTTGTGGTCATTTCAAACTTCTGAAAGTTCCTCTCCCACTGGGATCAGTGCCTGCTTGACTGGGGAGACAAAGGAGGGCCATGCCCAGGTGACAGCTAACATTTGCCTGTGACATCACAGGCTTTCTTTGAAGTTAATCATGTTTTTGTACACATCCCATATTGTCACCCAGCCAAAGGAATAAAAGCACCTCTTTACACCCAAGGCCTTTGTCCTACTCTGAGGGCAGTGTTCACATGTCATCAAGGGGGTTATTCTGCTGCCACGTGACATTGAAGCTCATGCTGAGACTCCTGAGGCTTCAGGAAGGGAAAAGGTATTTTTTTAGAATTAACTTTCCCTTAATAGTTCCCTTAAAAACTGACTTTACCAAATAGGACTTTGAATAATGTAAGGAAATGCTTCTTTTTGCATGCTTACCCCCAAATTCTTGGACTGATGCTGCTGATTTTTCAACTCTGTCAGTCAAACAGGCCTCAGTGCCAGTGCCTTGACCCTCTAAAAGGTATTTGTGTAATTGGCTCATCCACAATCTGTGTAAGTTAACTTAGTTATAAGTCCCTAACATATAGGCCCTTATTACAACTTTGGCGGGCGGCGACCGCCGCCCCCCAAGTTGTAACCGCTGTGCGGCCGCCAATGTGGCCGCACTCCCGTGGTGGCCATTAGGACATCCTCGCTGGGTCGGCGGGTGGAAACCGAGTTTCCGCCCGCCGGTCCAGCGGGGATGACGGCCGAAACATGGGAGCCGGCTCCAAATGGAGCCGGCGGTGTTGCGGCTGTGCGACGGGTGCAGTTGCACCCATCGCGCTTTTCACTGTCTGCTGTGCAGACAGTGAAAAGCTTTATGGGGCTGTGCCAGGGGGCCCCTGCACTGCCCATGCCAAAGGCCCCCATGGGGCCCCATGACTCCCCTTTCCGCCAGCCTTTCCATGGCGGTTCCTACCGCCATGAAAAGGCTGGCGGGAAGGGGACTCGTAATCCCCTGCGCAGCGCTGCCCTGGAGGATTAAATCCGCCAGGACCAATGTGGCGGAAAACCGCCAGTCCCGGTGGTGTGACAGCGGCTGTAATATGCAAGTTTGCACTGCCAGCCTGTTGGCGGTGCAACCTCCAAAACAGCTCTGGAGGTCTTTGACCGCCAGGGGTGTAATGAGGGCCATAATATGTTAAAGTGTCTCTTGAGGACTGCAGCACTAATTGTGTTACGTTAAGTGGGACAAAGCAAAGCCTAACTCCCAGAGCATTATTGCTGGCTAGCCGAGCAGTTTCTACACTGCCATCTCAACTTTGTCATTTAAAGTAATGACAAATCCCAAACCTTCCTTTTTAAAATGCATAAGTTACCCGTAAGGGAGGCCTATCAAACCCTAAAGGCAGGATGCATTGCATTAACAAGAGAGACATGTGGTTTATGAGCTTTGCTTGTCCCAGCAATTAAACCCCTCCATTGACATTTTTAATATGGAAAGGTTAGTAGCTCCATTGGTGAGTACAGAGTTAGCCACTGATAACTAAGCAGTGTTGATTTCTGAATGGGGCCCCTAAAAATGGTACACCAAAGTATGAATAGAATTGTTGCATTACTCTAGACTTGTTGCTCTAGTCAAATTTAATGTAACATGCCTAATGGCAACTTTAGAAAGTTGTCACTTTTTTGCACACAGTTTCCAGTGACTGTGATGGTTGCGCGCAAGCTTTTGTCCTTGAGGCAGTCCTCTGCCCTCCTGAGGAGAGGTGTGAAACACTTTCAGGAAGGAACACGAAGGATCTGCCAAGTGATCCCCACATACCAAGAGAAGGGTTCTACCATGTTTGGAGTAGGCAGAATGGTACATTGTGGACTAGACAGATATCACACTCTGACAGAAGTTGTCACTTAGTGGGAAGGTACCTTGTAGCCCATTGGAGAGTAGTCACACATCTCTGAGGGTGAAAATTGGGCATAAAAGTGGCACCCAGACCTCAGATAATGTCTGTTCTGGAAAAAGGACCAAAGAAGGGCTGTACTGCCATTTCCTGTACCCAGTAAATAGAGGGTGTTTAAAGATTGAATTGCACCTATCACATCTTGGGCTAGCAGACACAAGCCTGTGCTTGTGGTGTCCCATTCAGGGAAAGGAAAGTCGTGCCCGAGGCCCAGACAGAGAAGGTGACTCCAAGAGTCAGGTGGCTAACTTCCTGTTACACCCACAAGAAGATGAACACTAAGAAACCTGCTCCTCTGACATCCCAGTGCCAAGAAGCCTGCTCATTGCTGGATGCCAAGGTGCAGCCTGGCAAAGCAATTCTCGACCCTCAAAAGTTAAATCCGGGTCTGCTTGAAATGCAGTTTGATCACCAAGCAAAGAAGGTATTGTCAGTTAAAGGGAGCCAATGGTTTGCCAAAGTCCCCTTTTCATGTTCATGGACCAAGGGGTGATACAGGATGACTCCTAAGTACCAGCTCAGCATCCTCAGTATCTTGCGTCCCTTGGGTCAGGTCCCCTCTATTGATTCCTATAGAGGTTCACGCATAGACCCTGGTACTAGACTGAAGACTGTTAATTGGGAGGTAACTATCCCACTGGACCTTACTTGCATCTTTGACTGGTTCCCTGTTGAAGTTGGTCCCTGTAAAAGCTCCCTTACAGCCACTTGCATGTCACTTGTCATCGCTAATCCTAAACCACGGGCGTTGGTTGATTGCAAGGGTTTTCTGCACAAAGTAAAAAGGTGTTATTTATTCGTTCTTAAAAAAGTAATTTTCTGTCAATGATTTTTATAAACTGGTGTTGAATTTTTATTGCAGTGTGTTTTCTTTTTTTAAACTGTTTTTGTACCGCTTAATACTTTACACCTGTTACTTTGATAAAGTCGGACTGCTCTGAGCTACAGCTACCCAGGACTAAGCTAAGGTTTTACAAATTAACCTTACTGGACAGGACTAGAATTGTGCTTTAGTACACATTGAGGTTGCACAATCCCACCATATAGTAAACCACTTTCCTCACAAATAATTTTTAATTTGAGACTTTGAATTATATTTCTAGATGTCTTTTAACTGAAATTAGTATTTTTTTTACTTGTTTTATTGGTTTTAAGATCATACACAAATAATTCAACAACAAACATAGGAACTTTGCTGCAGACATTCGAACCCATCCCCCCCAGCAGTGAAAACCAACATTAAGCAACCATGTGTGATGTGACCCCTTGGTGTTAGGGTATCCGAATATGCTATCCAGTCACCCCAAAACTTGTTATATTTCTAAGGGCAGCCTTGAGATTTAAACACAAACCTCTCAACTGTAGCAATTTCAATTAATCAAGGGAGTCCATTCAATCAGGCAAGAGTGCCAGTGCTGTGCATTGTTTATTGAAGCAATAATAAAGCCAATACCAACTAGCTGTCTGGTGTGGTGGCTCCCCCCTCATTCATCCATCAGTCCCAACAAAGCCAATTTAGGTTCCAATGGTGTCGCCCTGCCCACAACCTGGGATAGAGTACTGCCATATTTTGCCGGTAGCTGTATATAACCGGTCAGTCCCAAACCATATAGAAAAAAGTACACAAGAGGTACCAGCAGTGACAGCACCATGTTGGCTGATCAGCCTTCATCCTTTGCAACCTTGTAGGGATGTAATAAACGTAATGCAGGTATTTCAATTAAATCAAGTACACCTTCATGGATATTGCCAGGGACCGAGGGGCCATTCTGACCTCCACCCAACTGTCCTCATCCAAAGGACTCACATCAACCTTTGATTTTCCATCAGTGTCATCATGGGGTGTGGGGTGTTATTCACAAGGGATTGGTAAAGGCTAGCAATATTTTTCCTCACCAGCAGTGAATCCATGAGGTGTGCCTCTAAGGGATTATGTTGGGGAAGGAGCTTCGTGGAGTCCAGGGAGGTCTCCAGATCAATGCTCAGCTGTAGGAACCAGTAGAATTGCATCCTGTGCATGGTGTACGTCAATACGAGGTACTGACATGTGCACTTGGAGGTGCCAGCCCAGATATCCCCTACTGTTGAAATACCAATGGATTCCCATGCCCAGAATCCCTCTAGGTTGGATGCATGTTGAAGCAGGTTCTGGCCCTGAGTGGCATTGCTGTTGTAGTAACACTTTGCCAGCTGATCCACTGTAATGCCTGGTGCCAACTAAGCAGGGTCGTTTGAGTCACAGGTGGAAGTGTTGTAGGTGTGCTGGAACCATAAAGGAGATTGAGTATGCCATGGTGGTCCACCGCGTCAAAGGAGCAACTCTACCCACCAGGAAGCATTCAGAAATTGAGATAAAATGACTGGCCCAGTAGTATAACTGCAGTTCCGAAAACCCCAGGGTTGCAACATTAAAAGCCCACGCCCACTGCTTACTGAAAGTGACATGCATCTGTAGGAAAGTACCCTCTTTCTTGACATGATTACCCCCATTTTCTGCCTGATGTCAGTGTGCCTGACTGTGTCTACTGGGATCCTGTTAATCAGGAACCCAATAGTTATGCTCTCTCCTTTAAAAATTGGTTGTTGGTTACTGTTAACACAGTATTTCACCGACAATTGGCATACTGGTGCCCCCTTATAAGCCCCTAGTATATGGTACTTAGGTACCAAGGGCATTGGGGTTCCAGGGGATCCCTATGGGCTGCAGCATATATTTTGCCACCCATAGGGAGCCCATGCAAAGGCTTCTGCAGGACTGCCATTGCAGCCTGCGTGAAAAGGTGCAAACACCCTTTCACTGCCATTTACACTGCATCAGATCACTTATAAGTCACAGCTATAGCAGGCCCTCTAGGCCTGAGGGCAGGGTGCAAAGTACCTGTGTGTGAGGGCACCCCTGTACTAGCAGAGGTGCCCCTATGACCTCCAGGACCGTTTTCCCAGAATGTGTGAGCACGGGGTAGCCATTTTACACGTATACTGGACATAGGCCACTACCTATGTCCAGCTACATAATGGTAACTCCAAAAATAGGCATGTTTGGTGTTAAACATGTTTGAATCACACCCCAAAACCTTTGCAAGCATTGTTTGTATGATTCCATGCCCCCTGGAGGCTCCTTAGAGGACCCATAGTATTGCCATTTCAGCCATCTGAGGTTATCCAGGCAGCCCCAGCTGCTGCCACCTCCCAGACAGGTTTCTGCCCTCCTATTGCTTGAAAAGCTCGAGCCCAGGAAGGCAGAACAAAACATTTCCTTTAGGAGAGGGGTGTTACACCCTCTTCATTTGGAAATAAGTGTTGCAGGCATGGGAGGGGTAGCCTCCCCAAGCCACTGGAAATGCTTTG
Source organism: Pleurodeles waltl (assembly GCF_031143425.1). NCBI lineage: Eukaryota > Metazoa > Chordata > Amphibia > Caudata > Salamandridae > Pleurodeles > Pleurodeles waltl. The sequence continues at coordinate 914,931,738 of NC_090449.1, forward strand.
CAGCGCACATTTGGTGCCCTCCTTGCATAAACCAGTCTACACTAGTTCAGGGACCCCCAGTCCCTGCTCTGGCGTGAAACTGGACAAAGGAAAGGGAAGTGACCACTCCCCAGTCCATCACCACCCCGGGGTGGTGCTCAGAGCTCCTCCAGAGGGTCCCTGGCTTTTGCCATCTTGGATTCAAGGATGGTAGGAAACTCTGGAGCAATTGAGTGGCCAGTGCCAGCAGGTGCCGTCACAGAACTCCACTGACAGGTGATCAATCCCCCTTTCAGAGCTATTTAGGGTCTCTCCTTTGGGCGGTTCCTCTGATTCGGATTGCAAGACTCGAGCAGGAATCCTCTGCATCCTCCACTTCTACTTCTCACTGAAGATACAGCATCTGGACCCTCCAGGAACTCTACAAGCTGCAACAAAGAAGCAAGACACCTTCTGCAACATTGTATCTCTGGCTCCTACCAGCAACTGCAATTGTTTCCCAGTCGTGCATCCTCTGAGGACAGCCCGTCTTCAGCCTGCACCAGAATAGCAAAGGAATCTCCCTTGGGTGAAGGTGTCACTCCCCTGCTTCAGCAGGCACCAACTGCAACGATGACCAGCTGCGTGGATCCCCTCTCCTGCAGAGCTGCGTGGATGCTGCATCACTGGTGATGGACTAAAGTGGTCCCGATGGTCCTCTTGTCCAACTATCTAACTTTGGTGGAGGTAAGAGCTTGCCTCCCTACGCAAGACAGTACCTCCATGCATTGCATGTTTTGCAGATGCCAAGGCTTGTTGGCATCCTTCCTCCAAGTCCTTCATGCATCTTGTAGGTCCGGCCCCCAGCACACTATCCTGTGATGCACAGCTTCCAGAGTGGTTCTCCAGCGGTGTGGGACCCTTTGTTGTAGTGCTGCATGGGCCTCTTCTGCAACTTCCTTGTCCCTCTGGTGTGGGACTACTGTGTGTGCCGGCTGGTCTTCTGTGGGCTCTCTGAGTTTCTGAGGGCCCCCTCTGACTCCCTCTCCTGAGGAGAGTCCACCTGGTCCTTCCCAGCCCCGGCGGCGTAACCGTGAGCTTTGTGTTTGCCAAGGCTTATTGGCGGACTCCAGCAATGCAAACCAGACTGCAATCCTCCATCTGGTGTGGGACATCACTTGCACCCTCCAGGAACCCAACTACTTATCTTGGGTGAAGTACTGACTTTTCTTCTTCACCTGTGGTTTTCCTTTTGCACCTTCGATCGGGTTAGGAGGGGCTTGTGTTCTTTCTGGACTCTTCTGTGCTTCTTGAACTTAGTCCCCTTCTTCACAGGTCTTGTTGACCAAGAATCCACTATTGGTGTCTTGCAGTCTCTTCTAGTTCTTGCATAATTCTTCTTCTCATTTCTGTGTGTGTTCTGGTAAAGTTACTGTGATTTACTCCTGCTATCCTGGTCACTGCGGTGAATTCTAGTACTTACCTTTGGGGTTTTCTAGTACTCCCTGCTCCCCTCCACACATAACACTTGTCCAGGTGGGAGATCGACTTTTGCATTCCACTTTCTTAGTATTTGGTTTGTGCTCCTCCAGGCCCATTTCTAACTATTGTGATTTTCACTAATTGCACTGTTTTTCCTAAAGGAGTATAGTCTCTATGGTATTTTTGGAATTTGTTGCAGCAAAATAAAGTGCCTTTATTTTTGTAAAACTGAGTATTTTCTTTCATGTGTGTGAGTACTGTGTGATTACAGTGGTATTGCATGAGCTTTGCAGTTCTTAGATAAGCCTTGGCTGCTCATCCACAGCTACCTCTAGAGAGCCTGGCTTCTAGACTCTGCCTACATTTCACTAAGAAGGGATAACTGGACCTGGTATAAGGTGTAAGTACCATAGGTACCCACTATACACTAGGCCAGCCTCCTCCAGCATCCCCAGGTATTTGAAATGGTGGGATGCCGAATGAAGTTGGATCGTGGCCTTGATATCATCTTGAATACCTAATAAGGGGACATAGGAGGATTTTGGCCAATTCATTGTGATACCAGATGTCTTAGTATACACCTGTAACAGAGCTAAGAGTCACAGGACAGAGGTTTCAGGCTCACTTACATAAATTAAAATGTTCTCTACGTATAGCCAAACTCTGTCCTCATGTCGGGCGGGCCATCAGAAACCCTTATTATGCGGTTCTCACCTAACTCTCTCTGCCAATGGTTCTATGATGAGCACAAACAAAAGAAGCGACAAGGAACAGCCCTGTCTCATACATTGCTCAGAGGAAATGACCTGGGAAGTCTCCCAGTTTACGCGGACCCACGATCAAGTGAACTCAATGACAGAAGACAGGGCTAAAATTCATGCATTACAATAGGCTGAACATAAAATGCCAGTGGCTGGAGTCAAAAGCCTTCTCCAAATCGTTGGATATGAGAGCCCGACAATCTGTGCCATCATGAGAGAAAGGCAATTGCGTGGTTCAGTCATCGAATGCAGTGTCGAGTGCTGTGCCCTGGCATGAACCCATTCTGGTCCAGATGTATTAGAGAAGTAATTGCCTTCACCAGTCGATTTGCTAGCACTTTGGTCAGGATCTTGGACTCCATAATAAGTATGGTGATGGGTATATAAAAACTACACTCATCCAGAGACTTCTGCGATTCAGAATTAAAGAGATTGTGGCCCTGCTCAGATTATATGGGAGCTCACCTGCTCTCTGCGCATCCTTGTACAGCATAAGCAGGGGAGGGATCATTAAGGAAGTGTAGATCTTGTATAATTCAAGCAGAAAGCGTCAATCCCTGTAGGAACAACCCGGATTGCCTCCAGAATCTCTGTGGCTGTTCCTCAAAGCCCCATCTATCTGCAGCCAAGAGTCTGGGGAAACTCAGAACCTCGACTATCAATCTATCTCGCTTGGCTTCAGACACAGCATGTCCGGCTTAGAGACGTCTAAAGTAATGAGCAAATTCCTAAGCCACTAGATGAGGAGCTGACATCACATGTCCCGTGTCTGTGGTTAAAGTGAGCACCAGGTGGAGGGCCAAGTCTCTGTCTGTCAGCCAATGTAAGAGTTTGCCTACCTTGTCCTCCACCTCATACAGCCTGCAATGTGTAGTGAAGTGTGCTTGGGACACCTTATCTAGTAAGTGTTAGCCTCTTCATCTCTAACTCATTCCTTGCTTGGTCAGTCTGGTGGCTCCCGAGGGTCTCCAACTCCGAGTGCAACTCGAGTTCCAAAATAGCAATCTCCCTGTATCTCCGGGCCTGGGCTGCGGCCTGATAGGACACTGTTTGCCCACACAGGACCACCTTCATGGCCTCACACAGGATAGTAGATGAGTTGACTTAGTATTTGTGGATAAATAGTCAGAAATTTGTTTTCAAAGAGTCATCAAAGTCGGGGTCAAAGTGACACAAGATGCTCAATTGCAATAGACCCTGTTGCTATCTCTTGGAAGATTTAAGCATAATAGTAATTGGGGCATGATCAGTCAGCACGTGGGGCAGGATTCGAGAACCCATAAACCTGCCTGTGCCTGTGGAGAGTATAAGGAGATATTCAATCCGGGTTGAGGATTTGTGGGGGTGGTAGTAGAATGTCTATTCCTAATTATATGGCTGAAGCACGTGCCAGGCATTCCTCAGACCCATAGATGAGGCCCATGCTGCCAGGTTAACAATCTATGTGCCAGGGAGTTACTGGAGGACAGACAGATATCCATCATCGAGTTGAAATCACCCCCAGTAGTGTAGGTCTGGGAAGGCCATTCGCATTGCAGGAGAGGGCAGTAAGCAGGTCTGGAGATTTCATCACAGGGGTTGAGCTCCAAATGGAAATATAAGGCAGGTGGGCGAAAATGCAGCATTTAACAGAAAGAAACAACTGAATAGAGAGAACAAATGAAACAGTAAAAGAAGCCCAAAGTAAATTTCGCCATCCTACTCTTCCATTCCAGAAGCATCTGTTGCCTCATCATAACAATACACCAGGTTGAAAAGTAAAAAAACTGGGTTCCAACTCAACAAACCAGATCTTAAGTAAAGGCTATAGTGGAGCTGGCATGAGAAAAATCATTAAGTACAGAGCTCAGTTAATCAGTGTCAGGGAGGTCCTTGTCTCGCAGGGGACCGTTAGATGAAGAGGGTGACACTTGCTGCAGGGGGCCCAGGGAGGAAGAGGACACTCTGATGCAGCCTCCCTCCTTGGTGTCTGATGGTGACCACAGCTGGGCCCAGGAGCCTCCCCTCCTCTGACCTCAAGTGACCATGTTGTTGGGCCCCCACGGAGGCAGAGGTTTACAGTTAAATGGCAACTGTTCTGCCCCCCAGTTCAGGGTTGCCTCATCCAGGATTTATCATTTGAATCTAGCTGGGAAGAGGAGCACATAGTGGATTCCCTGGACTTAAGATGTTGTTTGACCCTGTCCTAGGTCCTGTGATGTTGCTGTACCAAGTGGGTGTAAGCCAGAAAGATCATAATACAGTTCTTCTGGAACCATACATCCCCTGCATTATGTGCCTTGTGGAGTACCATGTCTTGGTCCTGGAAGTTCAAAATCTTTACAGTCACAGGGCACAGTGGAGCTCCCAGAGGGGGTTTCTGTGGGAGTGAATGAAATGCCCTCTTCACTACAGGTTACATCTCCATGCCTGGCACCCCACGTTATTGACACGCACTTGCAATGTTTTGGAGGTAGTTAACATCTCAGGATCAGCATTTTAAGATCTGTGTCCTCAAGTTCATATACTCAGGTAATAGTCCACAGATTCAGCTGTCTCCTAGCCAAGGGAATGAGAGGGGGGGTGGCAAGAGAGAGAGGGAAAAATCTGGCAGCGCCCGGCCCCAGGCCCAGGGAGGAATCTGACACAGTCAATTGTCCTGGCTGGGACAGTACACGTCCAGTACAAAGCCATGTGGGTGTAGTAGGGGCATTGTTCATGATGGGCGTCAGGTGCACTCCAGAGTGGTGACAAGGAGCACAAGTTACCAGAAGAAACCAGGTAGAGGTGCCTCACCAAAAGGGGGGGGGCACCACAGCAGTCCCCAAAAAGCCTCTCCAGAGTCACGTCACTCCTTTTCAGCCACTCCTCACCTCAGGAGATGGCCATAGCTGCCGCAGGTAGTTGACATGCTGCCTAGTCCACTGAGCTATTGCAGGCCCCAAGGAAGGCCCAGGTCCTGGCCTACTTGCTCCACAATGAAACCAGGTGAGGGCAGCATGACGAGCCAGTCTCCAGAGAGGGGTAGGGAAAGAAGGAGATCCCTCCTGATTCCACTCCAGTCAAGAACATCAAACGGGCCCCTCTCACCTTAAGGAATCCACCATAGAAGAAGAGGCCCATCCGGGGCCCAAGAGCATGCCCTGACTCCCCTTCAGTTCTCAGACCCTGATCGGACTGATCCTGCATGTAGCTGAGATCCACCTTTCATGTACCTTCAGGGAAGCACCAAAAAGGTGCGTCACAGTCACCACCAGGCCCACTGACTCCTTTTGAGCAAGGGACCAGTCCATGGTAGATCATCAGGGACATAGCTGCCTCCCACAGGCACCTGGGGCAGCAGGAGGCATGCAAGTAGGAGCCAGGGCCCTCCACCGCCTCCCAGCGCCTCTGCAAAGCTCCACTACCGGATCAGGAACAGGCTACATGCCCAGCCCTGTAAGCCACAAACTCCCCTCCAAGCAAGTGACAGCTGAGGCACACCCCAAAGATGCAGGAGCAACAGCTGGAGTGACAGGGCTGCTTCTATCCTTTCCAGCACCAAGGATGTCTTCAGATCAGGTGAGGCAGATGGAAACTCAGAAAAGTGTGTCTACCATCTTGGCCCGTTAGGCCACACCCTGGGAAATTAGCATTAATAAATATAATAATGTAACCCAGTATTTTCCTATGGAACAGTCAGCCTTGATAAAATGAAAATAGTTTTGGAGCTTTTTTCATTGTATCGGCATGATTCATTTTAAACTTGTACATGTCCAACTTTTATATACTACACATTATAGTGGGTGCACAATGGGTGCTGCAGTGCAGTAGTGACATTCAGGGGCATATTTGAGAGCCCCTAGCGCCACCAGAGCATAATTTTTTGTGACGCTCTGGTGGTGCAAAGCACTGCTTTATATTTACAAGGAGGTGTAATGCTACTTTTTGTTGGCGTTATGCCTCCTTGTAAATATTGCCCCCTCCTATGCAGTTTTCTGGGTCAGAGGGGGTTGCAATGGGTGTTGCTGTGGGCGTATCACCTCAACACCGATTGCTTTTGACGCTGATTCAAGTTTGTCGTAAACCTGAGGCAGTGCCAAAAATTAACGCCACCCCATGGGTGGCATTAGCATGGCAAAAGGAGGAGGAATGGTTTTATTCCTACTCATTTTTTGCTTTTTCTATGTGTGCTCCATTCTGCAGCACACATAAAAGAAGCAAAATGCAATGGAAGATGCACCTTCCTGCACATAAACAATCATTCAAAATGACGCTTTGCATTGGAAAGAACATTTATATTAGTGTAGTCAGTTGTACGGCAATGTTCCACCATAAAGTCTATGCCCTGTAGGATGATGGACTGCCTCAATCGTTCAGGATTCTTACTTCACATTTGCTAAAGATATCTGTCAGGTCTGTGGTCTTTCGAAATCTCTTTATAAATCTCAAATGAGTCCCAAACTCAGTTTTTTCAATGCCAAGACCACTGAAAATGTTTCCCTTTCAATTGCACTACACCTTTGTTGTCAGGGTAGTACCATTCTGCTGATGAAGGTTAGAGGTTGCTCCAGGCCCTTATGATTCAGCTATAAAAGTAATGCCCAAATATCATGCTCTGAAGCATCTGTCTGCACAAGGAATCCCTACTGAAGTCAATGACCTCGTTAGGGTTTCAAATACCCTTTGGCACCCCTCTGTCCAGAACTCCTTCTTTGATTGATTGATTCTTGGAAGTCATCTCAGTCAGGGTAGCAACAATGTTGTTCTATCCCTCAACAACTCTCCTGTTTTACCCAGTGAGGTTCAGAAAGAATCTAACTTGGGTCTGTGTCTTTGGAGGTTTGGAGGCAATAACGGTCTGAATTTTGGGTTGGCTAGGGTGTATGTGGTCCCCACAAACTTGGTGGCCCAAGTACACCACACAAGCCTGCCATATCTGATAATTACTTTGATATCCAGGCCCACCCGCTGCAGGGACTTAAGTGCTTCTTTTGGGTGGGAAAGGTGGTCGTCCTGTTGTAATTTAGCAGTGATTAGATTAAGCATTAGCAGAAGACATCTTGTATTTAGTAACTATTGTGAACATTTCGCGGAATCCATTTTGTATTCATGGCAGCCATTTTCTCTGCTACATGCTGCCATGTGCTCACCATGTGCTCTGTCCTACCTTTCTGTTAACTGCTCTTGAAATCTGCCTAGTGACAAGTTATATTTAGCATCTCTTACTTTCGCACATGCTCAGTAAGGTCTGCAGCTGTTAGTCCTTGGAAACTGTTAGCTCCTCCTACCTGTCGACTGTGCATTTTCCACATTACCTTACATGTATACAAGTCTTGTTTCCATAATTGTACCATCTCCTTTTAGCCCCTGTGTGGGTATAAAAGGACCATGCTCTCTCAGTTCAGTGTGCTACTTCAGACATTACCCAAGGGTGCTGTCTGAACTGTAGTACCACCTCATGAGGTTAATAAACTTTTGTCTTTTATTCCAGTTTCTGTGCCAACTTCTTCCTACATGGTCTGAGGACTTTGTGCAGAGAAAGGTGAACCCCTTGCACTAGTAGGCCTTGCTGAGGCTTACTTCAACAGTCCCAGTTGAAACAGAACACAGCAATGTTGATTAGGTAGGTGGAACTGAAATTCAACCATCTCAGCGAGGACCCAGCATACCAACCTTTGGAAGGTTTAGAAGGTGACAGGAGCATTCTTCAACTGATAGAACATTGCTTTGAAATGGAAGTGCCCATCTGGTGTGGCAAAGCTGCCTTCTTCTTTGTCCCTTCAGTTAGGGCAATTTGCCATAATCCTGTCTTCAAATCAAAGGTACTGAAGAACTTGGCAGCCCCTCACCTGTGAGGCATATTTTGGCACCAGTACAAATGGCTGTACCAGGGACTGTAGGAGGGATCATTCAACCCCAGTTCCAGCCAGGGGTGAGTAATAAACTCCACTTCACCTGCAGAGTTCACAGAGTTTTGTTCTGGGCTCCGTTTAGAGTGCAAAGTTCAGCATAAAACTCCACCAACTGCATGCGGAGCTGTGTGTATGTATGGTGCCCTGCATGTCTACATGTATGTTAGTATGTGTGCTATGTGATTCTATGAGAAAGTATGCACAATACAGAAGACAAACTTACTTTGTCAATGAGAGTTTCACTGATCAGCTCTCTAAAATATTCCTAATCACACTTTTGGGCTAAACGGTCCTCCCGGACAATGGTTATGCTTCCAGCTGGAAAAGTGTTATAAATTCCAGCAGCAAGCAGGATCCAGGCACAGAATAATGGCTCTATTCATTCCAGTGCTGATGATAATGACACAAAAGGCCTGGCTAGCATCCTGCTTCTGAGGGTGTGGGTGAGGAGCGGCAGGGCTTTCTGGGAGCTGGCCTGGGATTTTATCAACAGGGGTTAAAAGTCACTCATTGTAGGTCCTCCTAAACATAAAAAATATGCAAAAGCCTATGTAGTAAACTGTACAGTACAGTGAACGGGCGCACTTTTACAACAGTTGTTATCTTTTGAACAATGAAACAAGTTCATTAGTTCATGACAAAATTTGTCATAGTTTGTCTATTTGTAATTGAATGTGTAATTCTGAACGAAGAACTGAACTGCTGCTTATTAGTGGTTTAAAATGTCCAGACCAGCATTGGGGATTTATAGGGCACAGTTTTCACTGTTGAGCCCACGCCAACAGCAGGCCCCTGAGCCCCACTGGTCAGTTATTATGCTAAAGATTCAGCATAGTGGTTCCAAGTGACCTTGGCGTTGGGTACCCCCATTGGTCAGCATTCATGATCAATGCTGATAGGCTATAAGGATGGCAGGTATAGTAAGCATGGATTATTATTGGTGCTATTGGAAAACCACACTGATTTATTTCCTGAACCAACAATCTCAGATTTTGCCAAAATGTAATTGTCAGTTAAACAAAGTGCAGGGAGACTGGAGAAAAGAAGTGCTAGTACATCAAGTGGTGCACTGAAGACATCATTTGAACACACCTATATACATCCAGCTGTGAAATGAATTTTGAAATGCATAGCGTGTGTTTCAGCACTGTGAGAAAACAGGACTGATTGCAGAGGCCCCCTAACTTTTTCCCCCCTTTTTTCACTTTTTACTGGTGTTTTCCTGACTCTAATGGTGCCCTGGGTACTGCTAACCAGTCCCAGGGCCTGTGATCTGTGTAAAACGAGTATGCAAATTGGGCTGATTATAATTGGCTATCTAACCTACCTATAAGACCCTAGTATATGGTAGGGAATGTAGGTTTAGGGACCCCATCATAGGTAGAGCACCCAAAGGTGCACTGCTGAGGTGCCCAGTGTCACTTTAAAGGGAGGCCTGTCTTGCTGGCTGCTTTTAAACTAAAGTTATATGCAAATTTGACTTTGGAATTAAAAGTACTTCCAAAGTCTTAAACAACCTTATTTTTTCATATAAGTCACCCCTAAGGTGTGTCCTATTTGCCCCTGGGGCTGGGTGCCATGTACCTATGAGCAGGGACCTTTGAAAGTTCCCAACTTCAGCTCTGTAGAGCCCTTCTCTGATTGGCCAGCCTCAGCAGCACGGCCGGGCTGTCTTGCTGAGGTGTGAAGTGGCCTGGGCTGAACACAAAAGATGTGGCTGGGGGAGGAGATCTGCCTTAGTAGATGGTGAAGCAGGATGGGGAAAGAGCAACCAAGCTGGTCTTTAAAGGCAGGGAAGGACATTTGGAGCAGCTCAGGACCTCCCTCACACCTCTGGGTGGGATCAGCCAGAACTAACCTCCAAAAATCACTTTCAGCCATGTTGGATTTTTGAAGAATGTTGCTCCCTGGGATTGAGTTTTGCCACACTTCCTAGGAAGTGGTCATCAGAGGGAGAAGGAACCTGCCTGTGATTCGATTACCAGGACCCCCCTGCCTTCCACCCAGGAGCAAGGATAAAAACGACAGAGCTGCACACACACCTCAGATCCCTACAAGGAACAAAGTTGGAGAGATGCATTGTGGGAGTTGTAGTCCCAGACCCCAAGACCCCAAAAGGCAAACCAGAGCCTCTGAACCCTTGGCTGGTGCTGTGGACCACTTTCCTGAATCAAGAAACACTTCTTAAAGTGGGTGGCCTGAACTCTGGACTTTGTTCCTTTCCAGTGTGACCTTTTTGTACCCTTTGAGAGCTAGTTACTTCTGTGCGCTAAAAATCATTAAGGTGGTCATTATGACCTTGGTGGTCTTTTGACTGCCAGGGTAAATGTGACAGTCCCACCACCAACAGGCTGGTGGTGCAGACCGCCACATTATGAGGGTACGGGGTTGGCATCTGCCAACCCGCCACATCTCCACTCATGCTGCCATAGTGGTCGGAACGGCCGGGCCGGAGATGGCGGTCCACAGAAGACTGCCAGCAGTATTAGGAGCCGGCCTCCAGCCATGGTGTCTGCGGCGATAGCACTGCCACGAAAAGCATGGCAGAAAGGCTACCGGTGACAGGGACTCTATTCCCTGTCACCCGTATACGACTCCCCCCCAGCAAGCACTTAACTCCCCCCCTTCACCCACAGCGCCCCCCACCCTCCTACAGACATCGTGCCCCATCTCCCACGCCACCCTCTTCCGACATAGCACCCCACCTCCCCACACCCTTCCCGCATACATACATACGCACACAGACACCCACACGTACCACGCATACACCCATTCACCAATACTTACATACACACATTTACTCACACACATACATACATGCATTCACAACAACATATATAAACGCAAGCAGGCACGCATACTCATACCCATCCAAACATGCATTCACATTTACATGCAGCCACGCACTCACTTCAACATTCAGACACGCATACAACCATGCATACACATATTCACACACACACCCAGACACCACACACTCATACACACACAAACAACAGCCTCCGCCCTCCCACCCACCTCCCCTGTCGGACAATCACCTTACCTGGTCCGGGGAGAAGGTCGTACGGCATGGAAGGGGCGCTTCCACCGCCGGCAGAGCCCTGCCAACAGGACACCACCAGGCCATATTATGACCCATAATACGGCAGGCGTTGTCCTACTGGCGGGGTGGGACAGGTAATAGAACTGCCAGAGTGCTTCTCCTCGCCAGCACGACTATTGCCGGATTTCCACCCAAAGTGTGGCTGAAATCCATCAGTACCCATGATATGGTGGGCAGAAGACCACCAGCACTGGTGGTCTTCTGCCGCCTGTGGCTTTGGCAGTCTTGAAAAAGACTGCCAAAGTCATAATTAGGGCCTAAGGGCCATATTTATACTTTTTGACGCAAAACTGCGCTAACGCAGTTTTGTGCCAAAAAAATTAGCGCCGGCTAACGCCATTCTGAAGCGCCATGCGGGCGCCGTATTTATTGAATGGCGTTAGCCGACCGGCGCTGCCTGGTGTGCGTGAAAAAAAAACACGTACACCAGGCAGCGCCGGCGTAGGGAAAAATGGCGTTTGGGCGTCCAAAAATGGGGCAAGTCAGGCTGAGGCAAAAAAATCGCCTTAACCCGATTTGCGCCATTTTTTTTGGGCGCCCACACGTCATTAACATGACTCCTGTCTTAGCAAAGACAGGAGTCATGCCCCCTTGCCCAATGGCCATGCCCAGGGGACTTCTGTCCCCTGGGCATGGTCATTGGGCATAGTGGCATGTAGGGGGGCACAAATCAGGCCCCCCTATGCCACAAAAAAAAATTAAAAAAAATACTTACCACAACTTACCTTTTCTTCCCTGGGATGGGTCCCTCCATCCTTGGGTGTCCTCCTGGGGTGGGCAAGGGTGGCAGGGGGTGTCCCTGGGGGCTTGGGAGGGCACCTCTGTGCTCATTCTGAGACCACAGGTCCCTTAACGCCTGCCCTGACCCAGGCGCTAAAATCCGGCGCAAATGCGGGTTTTTTAGTCCCGCCCACTCCCGGGCGTCATTTTTGCCCGGGAGTATAAATACGACGCATATGCATCGCAGTCATTTTTTAAGACGGGAACGCCTACCTTGCATATCATTAACGCAAGGAAGGTGTTCACGCAAAAAAATGACGCTAACTCCATGAACTTTGGTGCTAGACGCGTCTAACGCCAAAGTATAAATATGGAGTTAGTTTTGCGTCGAATTTGCGTCGAAAAAAACGACGCAAATTCGGCGCAAACGGAGTATAAATCTGCCCCTAAGTCTTTAAAAATTAATTTCCCCAATTCCCCTTATCTGATTTTAACCATTTTAGTGTCATTTTAAAGATAACAATATACTCTATTTGCATAAAGTAATGTTGGATTTTTATTGTGTTTGGTGTTTTACTTATTTTTCTGTTTTGTGATTTTTAAATGCTTAACTCACCTGTCTCCTAAGTTAAGCCTTGTCGCTCATTGTCAAGCTACCAAGGGTTGAGCTGGGTTTAATTTATTGAGACCTAACTGGACCTAAGTGGAGGTTAGTGCTAAGAGTAGCTATTTACATGCCTTACCAATAATCCACTTTCCGAAAAGCACGTTCTGGAATGTGACTCTATCAGCATGCAGCTCTATATCGTTAGAATGCAACATGAGATTTTTAATTTGAATTTATCATTTATATACAGCAGCTGTCACTCCCATCGGAGTATCCTGGCGCTATACCGGGAGGAAGCCTAGAAAAGAAACAAAATAATACAGAGAGATCCCATTGCGAGGGGAGGATAGAGCATCACAAAATGAGGGAGTAGCATAAAGAGTCAGAAATCCCAAAGATCCATGGCTTGAGCTGTTTTATGAATGCTGCTTCTGAACCTATGAGCCTTAAATCACTGAGGAGGGGGTTCCAGGCCTTAGTCCCTAAGATGGAGAATGATTTGCCCTTTCTCGTTCTTGATCTAAAAAGGACTGGTTTAAATAAGCTGATATGTGACAATCTCAAGGTTCTGATGGTAGTATGGTGTAAGAACCTTCCAGTGATGAATTTTGGATTAGTTGTATTGTACGCTCTGAAGGTCAACAGGAGAGTTTTAAAACGTACTCTCTTGTGGATTGGCAGCCAGTGCAAGGCTTTCAAGGCTGCGGATGGGGACGATCTTCTCAGCAGTTTAAGATCTGCTCTGACAGTGACGTGCTGTACCACTTTGAGTTTATGTATGACATGTTTTGAAGATCCGGCGTATAGGCTCTTGCAATACTATAAATTAGAGGTAATAATGCACATGCTACCGTTTTCCTGGCTGTGAGAGGTAGCTCAAAGATTTTCTTCAAGGATTTCATAGGCTTAAAAAAGGACTACGCGATAGCTTGAGGCCAAAACAACAGATGAGAATCGAATTTAGTTCCCAGGTTTCTGACAACCTCCACTGTAGCAGGAGGGGTGGGGCATCTGGCCACAAGAGAGATAGAACAAAATCATTTCTTACCCAGTAGCATGATCTCGGTTTTGTCTGTGTTACATTTAAGATGATTGGCTTGCATCCAATTAATGATAGTGAGAGAGCGTAGCTTATATACTCAGAAACTAACATGAAATGTTTATTCTGCTAAGAAAATGTATTAAAGTGTTCCTGCTAAACGCACACTTGAAATGTGCCCACGGGGAGTGGCCGCCAATGTATACGATGATTAGTGAAATTGATTAATAATGGTCTAATGATGTAGAATTGATGTGTTAATGTATGGTTTTACACTAATATTAAGGGTTATGTATTAAAGTTCTGCTAATAAATCATTAGGCCTTAGTTAGCATGAGTCGAGGCCTAGCTGCCCGGTTTCATATTAAATGTGTTTTTCTAACGTACAGTGTGCTGACTTGCTGAAGGACATGAACTTGTATTTTTCCAAAAGTTAGAAGATGAGTGTAACCGTAGTAGATCCGTTCTCATGAAATTCCACTTGCTGAAGGAAACATTCTTGCTGAATGCAACAGAGTAGACTAGATACAGGTACAAGGTCGCCTGAACCGGTACAGACAATTGAACCACTGACTAAAGATGCGAAAAGGACCACAAGAGTATGAAATCATACCGGACATTCTATCCGTTGGAGACATCAATCACAAGAACCAATAAAATACGTGAGAACTCTTATGGGGTGACAATTTTGATGAAATCACTGGAAACCTGTTGGATGAAGATAGTGGGGTGCCAACCTCACCCAATTAAAATTTAGGGTACTGTACAACAGAAAAGGGATAAAAACCTATGACACAAGGAAATGAGTTAGTTACGGAGATGCCATTACAAACTTTTGCTAAGGCCCAGACACTTTGTCACTCTGCCTAGAGACTTTGCTGTTTGGTTCTTCAAACCATCCTTGCCCTTACCTTGCCCATTTTTATACTTTACCTCCTTATGAGGGAAGTACCCTTTTATCCTTCTTACCTGTCTTGCTGAAATCTTGACTGATGGCGAATCAACTGATGTCCTGAGGAAGAAGACTGGATCTGTATGCTGACTCATTACGGAGGGTAACTATATGATGACATTGTATTTGTCTGTTTGCTTTTCCTTTCGAGGTACCAACTGCTTCTTTTGACAGAGACCTTAGTTAGAAAGTTTCTAAATTGGTGTTGCTAAATTGTTTTGCATGAAGCCCAACATGCCAATGCTAATTCGAGGTTAGTTAAGGAGTTCACTACCCAGACGCAAATAGACAAATGACTGAATTTATGCTTTGTTGAATAATGCACTAATGATACTCTGCTGGGGTTAATCCATGCTGACATCATGCTATGTTCTGGTGTTCATAATTCTTGCTTTGATGAAGTCCTATTCGAGTTGCCAAATTATGACAATGTTGATTAGCTTTTTGCTATTGAGACTAATAAACTTGCTATTAGAATTGTAATCAATAGGGAATAAATATCGCAAATCTTACCAAACTGGAGTGGTTATTCGTGACTGAAAGTTCATGGTGGTTTCTGAGTCTTATTAATGTCATTGATTAAACTGAATTGTCTTGTTATGGTGACTATTGATGACGTTATTGACATATTGATTGACATGTTGATCAGTTATCTCGTCCTAAGGTGTCTTCAATCAGGGTCAAAAGATTAATTGGCCTAAAACGAGTCCCAGAGTGAATAAATTAGTCATAAAGGGACGCGTTAGCAATAGTAGTCAGGCAATTTTAAAACTAAGCTATAATCCCAGAGATAATTTATCAGTAAAAATGATCTTATAGGGGAAATAAACAGGGCCATATTGATGTTAAACTGTTAAACAGCACCAGACTTAATGAAGAGCCACGAGGAACACCGGCAAGGACCGCGGTTTGTTCCGACGTATAAGGCCCTACTTTGACCACTTGTTTGTGGCCCCTAATAAATTCCCCACTCTCTGATATGGTGAAGAAAGATATCATGTGAGATGATATTGAATGCTGCTGATAGATCTAACAAGATCACTACAGCATTCTTTTCTACATCCAATGTTAGCTTTAAGGTGACTGTGACCTCCAGCAGAGCTGATTCAGTGGGGATGCAGTACATTGGCCCGTTCTGTAAAAGTTAATAACTGATTGTTGACCAGTTTTTCAATTATTTTGCTCATAGCTGCCAGCATTGATATGGGGCACAAACTGGAAAGAGTTGTAGTATTTGAAAGAAGCTTTTTGTTTAAAGGTTTGACCACAGCCAACTTCCGGTCTGCAGGGATCTCTGTTGTCTCCAGGGAGTTATTCAGCACTTGGTTGATTATTGGTTGATTATTGGGTTAACTATGTCTACTAACTTGTGGAGGATCAGGGGAGGGCAAGGGTCGTTAGGCAATCCTGATTCGCAGTCCAAAATGGCTTGATGGGACTAATCAAGAAAACAATATTTGAAAAGACAAAAGCATACTCGCTCGTTCTTTGGAAGGTTCAATAGTCCCTATGTTGCTAGATGAAGGCCCCAGTAAGGTAACACTTTCTAATGTTCTGTATCTTCTCAGTGAAGTAAGATGAAATCTGATCACATAATACCTGAGATGGCAGGATCTATTTATCCAATGCTTTCGATTGAGAAAGAAATTTCAAATCTTGAAAACAATCTTTTGGTCAAATTGAGCTTCCTCTCTTTGGGTGAAAAAATGCACCTTTTTAGTTAACTTGATCTGCTTATGATACACTTTCAGGGCAGATCTAAATTGCATACATCCTCTGATGTATATGCCTTAAGCCACATTTTTTATATTGCTTACAGAGCATATGTTGGTCTTTTAGGACTGCATTGTACCAGGGGATTGACAGTAAAGATTTTGGCCTTGTTTAATGGTTTGGCTGACAATAGACTAGCGACTGTTTGACCTATCCACCTGTTAAAGAATTCAACATTGTCGGAAATACACCCTTAGAGGTAGATACAAGTATAAAATGTGAGTCTGGGGTCCTTGGCTAGCCTACCCTACCTACAAATGGTGGGACAGGGACCATACCAGGGGTTGGTGAAGCTTATTAACCTGCTCACAGGTAATTTTGGAAAGGATTAATACATAGTCTGACCTATTCAGCCTAATAGAGCCCTCTACTGCTAGGTTGGGGTTATTTGTACAGATGCAATTGAGCGTGTGGCCACCTTTGTGGGTAGGTCCTGAAACCAAATTGTGTAATCCTAGGGTGATCAGGGTGTCAACTAAATGACTTCCCTCCGAATTGTTTGCACACTCCAGGTGAAAATTAGAATCACCCAGTAGGGTAAAATTACAATAACACAAGACCAGGGGAGAGAGGGCTTCACCAAGGGAGGCCAAGAACATAGAGCCCCTGCCAGAAGGACGATAGATCAAAGCTCCTGCGAAAGATTGAGAGGGGCTGATCGTGAAGCCAAACCCTAAACCTTTGGCTTCTGCTAGGGACCCAAGCTGAAAAGTATCCACCTGGTAAGTCTCCCTGAAAATATTAGCAAGTCCCTCCTCCCAGATGGTCAGACCTATCCTGTCTTGCAATAGTGTAGCCCAGAGGTAGACCAATATCCGGGTTTCTCCAGTCCTTCAACCAAGATTCAGTAATAAACAAAGGGTCAACTTGACTCTCCAAGATAAGGTCACAGACTACTTGGGTATGTTTACTAAAGGATTGGGCATTAATCAGGCCACCTTGTAACATGTCCATCTTTTGGGCCAGCAAATGAGCAGGGGGTATGGAGTCAAATTCCCCAAAATTTGTTTTACATTTAATACAAGAAACTGGACCCACTATGTCACCTGGAGGGATAATGATATCACAGTGAGGAGTAGCTATATTCAATGTTTTTAAATAGTTTGCTGTCATAGCAATATCTGGTAAAATAGTGACAGCGTGGCTGGTGCTAGTCGTGTCCAGCTCACGAGCAAGCACCCAGAGAAAAATGACTAGAACTCCCAAAACTAAAATGGCATCTCTATAAGGCCTTCCGGCGAACCAGGAAGTGAGGAAAAAGTGTGAGTGTGATCTAAGAACTAAGATCTAAGAACACATAAAATAACATTAATTTCTTAAAAGAGATTCTCCCACCATCAATTTCACCAGGAGATATATTTCCCAGTTATTTTACATATGTCAATAATCACAAATGTCAAGAATTACGGGATCACTACAGCGGAAAGCTCACCAGCTAAAAATCAGGCTGTCCCCTGCGTGTCCCTATCATGGGGCGGTTTAAATACAGGAATGAGCAAGCACCCATAAAAAAAGATTAACCAAAATAGCAGGTCTGTAAGGCTTCCCAGGAAAACAGGAAGTAAGGAAAAAGCGTGAGTGTATATTTAAATATCAAGATCTAAGAACACATAAAAACATTTAAAAGAAATCTTGCAGACGGTGAATGGTCACACTTCAAGCATCTGTGTTCTTGAATGCAGTATATGGGAAGCCACGCACAATAGCCTCCATGTGGTCCCCAGTGGTGAGTCACCATGAATAAATTTTTTACGAACACAGACTCGTTTGTTAGTTCAAGCTGGATATTCAATTCATCGTATTATTTGGCACCATTGTCACAATAACCTCCATTTTCAAAACAAAATAAGCATCTTATTGAGGCCTCCAACTCTCTCATCCTTTATCATACAGCGTGCTCCTGCACAGTTCTGAGGTGAGTTTCCCTTCCTGTGGACACTGCTTATGAGTGCATGTGCTTAACAAGCTTCTTTGATCACCCTGAGACTATAATGGGGTGGCTGTGCAATACTCTGTCTGCTCTCGGAACGCCATGGAATTCAGCAGAGCATTTCGTAACTCCATGGAACTCTGCAGAGTGAAACTCCACGAGCACTGTCAAAGCCTAGTTCCAGCACATTAAAAACCTCATCTTTGATACAGGCTCTTACTATGTGAGACAGCCTGTAAATCTCATTTTTGACTGGCATGTTGTCTTCAGTGTCATGGGTGCACCAATTGATGACCTCTGGGATTAGAGAGAAAAAAGAGGAGAACTGTCCAAGTAAATGGTGTCAGGCTCTCTGCAGTTCATCTATCATTGTGAGAGAGAGGGTGACTCCCTCTACTACCCATCTTGCTCTATGTAAGACAGGCGGTCTGGGAGGGTTTCACTCTTCTCTTCCTCACCACCATCTCTAAACATCCACATTGTTACTATAGACCTCAAAGTGTGGTTTGAGTCATTTGACATGCAGGAGCAGTAAGGGATTCCTTGATGTCTGGATGTCTACCAAGAAGGTGTCCTTACCCTTTTGCTCCTGGATCTCATAGGACCCTGTCAACTGTTCCTTATGGACTTGGGGCTCCCCATGTCCTCAACTGGGGCCAACAGAAATGGATAAATGGGTGTCCTACATGTCCTGCTAAGGATAAGTCATGAAACAACTCTAATAGAAAGGCCCACCAGCACTAACACTCCAGTTGACCCAGGCTCAGGGCCCTTAGGCTTACTATTTGAGACGGCATTCTCCCAATAGATGTAGTAATCATCAGAGGTGTTTCCATTTTTCTGGGCCTTGGCCTGCTCCTGTGGGCCCTCAAGAGTGGGACACTCCCTCTGCACTTGCAGAGGTCTACCTGGGACCATCCTCTTGCAGCCTGCCACTTGGGCCCCCCCTCACAGTCAGTCTCCCGCCAGACTGTGGTGAGTTCCCGGGGTGGGATTCCCAATCCCCCTTTTCTCTCCTGTTTCTGGCAGGTGTCCAGGCCACTGTTTCAGTCCTTTGTGTCCTTCTAACTAACCGGTCACGCTGCCATGGACCATGTGGGATCGCAGCATCCTCTCAATCTAGCATTTCAAGATGTGACGGAGCTCAACTTCTTTCCAGATGGTATGCTCCAGGTAATTTCTCAGCAGAAACTTTACAAACATTGCTGGACTCACAGCTACTCTCAGTGAACCAGAGAATTCATGCCACAGGTTAATGGCTAACCTGGTTGTCATTTATTAAAACTTGGTGAGCTACATCAAGGATACCTGCTCTGAAGACGGCAGATGAGAACTAACAGTAGTCATACTTGTTCCTTTGTTCCTCAGAGCCTCCACCCTCTTCTCATTGGTATTGAGTATGTATTAAAAAAAATGAATGATAGAGCAAGAATGTGAGAGTCAGGGTTGGTGACCATAGATGGGGGCAAAGAAATGTGAAACAAGACATAAAAGGCACAATGGTTAGAAGAGAATGCAATAGACAAAGTAAGGAGAGAGAAAAATAACAAGAGAGAGAGAAAGAGAGAGGAAAAAAAGTGACAGAGTAGGATTATGGATTTAGTGGCCCGTTAACAGACACCCAGATCTTTGGTTGCTATGTAACATATACCTAGGACTTCTTTTCCCTGTAGTTGATTGCCAAGCAGATGCTACCTAGTAATTGATAACAGCCATGCAGTCACCCAGTTACTGATGAGTGGGTATTATGAGCACCTAAGCTGATGGGCATTTACTGTGCAGCCTAGAACTGATGGCCGGATATTGTTGCGCCAAATAGCTGAAAGACAGGTATTATGCAGCCAATAACCAACTGGTAGGCATTATGTGGCCTACTAACTTGTGGACATGAATCCCATGTACCTGTGGCAAAGCACACATTACAAAGATCAACAACTAATGACCATGCATTTTACATCCTCTGAGCCTAATTTAGAATTCAGCAGGCAGGTTATTCCATAACAAATGTGACAGCTATCCTGTCTGCTGTATTACACGTGCCACTGGATCTAATGCACAAGGTAACATAGCAGACGGCAAATCCATCATGTGTGAGACGTGGTAACCCCATCCATCACACTCTAAATAACACCCTTTGTCTGATGGGCAAACATTATGTGGCTGGTATTAGGAACATGGGTCTAGATGTACAAAAGTTTTTTGCATTCACAAATGGTCCCAATCAATATTTGTGAATGCAAAAGTCCTTTTGGAATGTCTGAAAGGCAATTTAGCAGCTCCAAATTTTTGCTTCCTTCCTTTTGGAAATCACTATTTTTGCGATTCCAAAAAATGAATCGCAAACAGGAATTTCCAAATTGCAAATTGCAATTTGTATGTATGAAGTATTTCCTAATTGCAACTAATCGCAAAAAGCAGTTGTAGGAAATGCAATTACCACCAAATTGGGTGCTTATCAGGTGCAACCTATATAAAGTGTCCCAAAAAACCAAACACCATACCCTTTCACAATGACAGCATTGTATGTTTTGGTGAAAAGGATGAGGAGTTTGTCCGGTAGGCAGAGGAGAAGACATGAGAGGGTTTTTAAGACTAGGCCAACCCTGTTCAATCAAAGTGAAACAGAGATGTTTGATAAATACAGGGTCAGCAGTCAGGTCATGTTAGAATTGATTTCTGATATACATTCACACTTACAGACCCCCACGGACAGTAGCAATGCTATTCCACCACATGTGCAGGTACGGTGTTGTCTACACCTTTTAGCATCTGGACATTACCAGGGACTAACAGCAGTAGCAAGGGAGTGTCCCAAAGTGCATTGTCACATTTGTTTCATAGGTTTATTGATGTTATGTTGTATATTTATTTCCCTGCATCTCAACAGGACTCACAGCATGTAAATATATACTTTTATCATCTTGCATATTTTTCCAGTGTCATGGGGTGGGTTGATCGTACACATATCGCTATTTGTCCATTATCTACAAATGAATTTATTTTTAGAACCTGCAAAAATAGTCACTCCTTCAATATGCAAGGTGTGCGATGCATCCTATATAATTACAGACCTTGTAGCTCAAATTCCAGGCAGTACTCATGCAGATTCATATATGTTCTGCTAGAGAGGGGTATACAATAGGCTGTCTCTAGGTGATTTTAGTGACAATTGTACACACAGTTTAGCATGCAAACTAAAAAGCTTTACTAATTTCAGATTCCAAATGCTGTAGGCAACAGTGCATATGCATTGCAGATTTTTATCTTGACACCTTATTAAAATCTAAGTACAAGGAGTGAGTGGAGATACAACCATGCTCCCAAAACTACAGTCTTTCATTGAGAGGGCATTTGAAAACTGCACAAGGGCGGTGGAGACCTCCAGTACCGCCCCCAAACATGTTGGAAAATCATAGCTAAATGTGGAGATAGAATTGGATTCTGATCCTGAGGATTGAATGCCACAAAATACAACAGCAACAGGATTCCTCTTGTGTTGCGGTAGGTAGGGCATGCCATGCTGAGATCACGAAGAATTATATCTAAGGTAAGTAAACAGGGAATATTGGACATTAAATCACTAGCACAATTTGATGATGGTTTGAAATCAAAATGTTCCTTTTATTCAGGATTCATTCTTAGTTTGTAATGGAAGATCAAAAAATTTACATCATGAAAAACGTTTTTCAAAATTGTTCAGTGTTTTTTATTAAGCAACCATGATAAGAAGTGGAAGTGAACTGCATATGAACAAACAACAAACAGATTAGTCCTTTCTTCTACCTCTGCTTGCACTACTTTTCCCTGCAGTGCCTGCCTGTGTAGTATCACCAACATCTGCACTAGGTTTATATTGGCCAGTTGTGCCTAAGTTTTGAGACATCAGTCACAGAGGCTATTTAAGCTTGCTGCCCTTTCACTATCCCCTAACGCTACTTCTGCAG